>NC_140993.1:58675147-59275147 GCF_052327205.1 Somniosus microcephalus | reverse complement strand
AAATAAGAGCAGGAGTAGGCCATATGGCCACTCCACCATTTAATAAGATCATGGCTGATCATCGACCAATAAGAACATAAGAAATAAGGTGGGCCACACAAGAGCTTATTAAACAAAATTAGGGCTCATGTGATTGGGGGTAATATACTAGCATGGATTGAGGATTGGTTAACGGACAGAAAACAGAGAGTAGGAATAAACTGGTCATTTTCGGGTTGGCAAGCTGTAACTAGTGGGGTACCGCAAGGGTCAGTGCTTGGGGCTCAGCTATTCACAATCTATATCAATGATTTGGATGAGGGGACCAAATGTAATATATCCAAGTTTGCTGATGATACAAGGCTGGGTGGGAATGTAAGTTGTGAGGAGGATGCAAGGAGGCTTCAAGGGGATATAGATAGGCTAAGAGAGTGGGCAAGAACATGGCAAATGGAAAATAATGTGGAGAAATGTGAAGTTATCCACTTTGGTAGGAAAAATAGAAAAGCAGAATATTTTTTAAATGGTGAGAGACTGGGAAATATCGGTGTTCAGAGGGACCTGGGTGTCCTTGTACACGAATCACTGAAAGTTAACATGCAGGTACAGCAAGCAATTAGGAAAGCAAATGGTATGTTGGCCTTTATTACAAGAGGATTTGAGTATAAGAGTAAAGACGTCTTACTGCAATTATATAGGGCCCTGGTGAGACCACACCTGGAGTATTGTGTACAGTTTTCTCCTTACCTAAGGAAGGATATACTTGCCATAGAGGGAGTGCAACGAAGGTTCACCAGACTGGTTTCTGGGATGGGGGGATTGTCCTATGAGGAGAGATTGAGTAGACTAGGCCTATATTGTCTAGAGTTTAGAAGAATGAGAGGTGATCTCATTGAAACATACAAAATACTTGCAGGACTTGACAGGGTAGATGCAGGGAGGATGTTTCCCCTGGCTGGGAAGTCTAGATCAAGGGGCCACAGACTCAGAATAAGGGGTCGGCCATTCAGGACTGAGATGAGGAGAAATGTATTCACTCAGAGGGTGGTGCATCTTTGGAATTCTCTGTTGTGTATGTACCTTTAAGAGAGAACTGCTTTTATACTGTAGTACCGGCAGTGACCACACCTGTATATAAAGCCGTAGCAGGCTTCTGTACTTTCAGTTCCAGCATACCCTCTGTTCAGTAAACACCTGTTATTACCGTTCCCCTGCAGTCCGTGTGTTATTGATACGCGGACACTACACTGGCGACGAGCAGGTTCAAACTCACCTGCAGTACTGCATCAACTCACGGGGATCCATCCCTGAAAAGAAGCTTCTTGGAGGTCGAAGTCAGAGCAACGGGCGTCGACCGCGGGCAACCGCCCAGTGATCCATCGGAGTGCAGAGAATCGCAGGGGAGGCTGTGGAGAGCTGGGCTTGGCTCCCCAGTCAAGGTGTTCCAGCAAATCGTGCTGGTAGCAGGTAGTGCGCTGACCCTTCCGGACTGCGGCGGGCTTGAGCTCGATCGAGCGGCTCTGCAAAGGGGCCGTGCAGCGTCGTTGGGAAGGAAAAGAGAGAGAGAGGGTGGAGCGCACAGGGCATGGTCGGTGCTCAAGAGCCGGGCAGCGTTAGAGAAAATAAAATGAGGGGAAGGAAAAGAGACGCGCAGTGGACAGCGTCGAAGAAGAATAAAACTAAGGAATTTAACTAACAAAAGAGAGACGCGCCGAAGCCGCGGGGCGCCGCCATTACTATTTAGAATGCTAGGAGCAGCATTGGCAGCAAGGGGAAGAAGGAAAAGCGCGGGAGGCGCCATGTTAATCCATTGGGGAAGAAGGAAAAGCGCGGGAGGTGCCATTTTAAACCACCCAAGATGCCGAAGAGTGGCAGTATCACGTCTTTCGACAACGAAATAGAAGACTGGACCACGTATGTGGAAAGAATTGAAGTGTACTGCAAGGCAAATGAGGTGGCCGATGGAAAGAAGGCGTCGGTATTATTAAATTTGATGGGCGCGAGAACGTACGGCCTATTGCGGAATTTAATTACCCCAGCTAACCCAATGGAGAAAAGCTTTGAAGAGATTGTCAATATCTTACAGGAACATCTAAACCCTACACCGCTGCTGATAGCAGAAAGATTCAAGTTCCATAAAAGAAACCAGCACAAAGATGAGAGCAATGCTGACTATCTTACGGAACTACGCAAGTTATCGAAGCACTGCCAGTTCGGAGCAGGACTGGCAGATACCTTAAGGGATAAGTTTGTCTGCGGGCTCCAGAGTGAAGGAACCCAGAAACGACTACTTTCGGAAAAGGACCTGATGCTAGAAAAGGCTTTCAGCGTGGCAGTATCCTATGAAGCAGCAGCACGGGGAGCTGCGGAAATACAACAGAAACCGCAAGAATATAGCACCAACGAAATGGCATATGGAGCAGAAAAGTGCTATCGCTGCGGCAGAACAACCCATGACCAGAAGGACTGCTGGTTTAAGGACAAAGTATGCAGGCAATGTGGGACACATAGCAAGAGTCTGCAGGTCGGGAAAGAAAACCAACACTAAAAGAACTATTAAGGAAAAGTACAAGAAAGTAAAAAAAATGACAGACAGTAGTTCCGAAGATCAGGAGAGTGATAATGACTCCGGGAGCAGGAGACTAAGTTGTCTAAAGTTACACAACGTGATCGCAAAGGAGGATCACCGAACCATTTGGGTCACCCTCATGATAGCAGGGTCCCAAGTAAAGATGGAATTGGACACAGGATCAGCCCTAACTATCATGAATCGACGGGACTATGAGCGGCTGTTCTCACACATACCCTTGAAGGATACGTCCATTGTATTGAAGACATATACGGGGCAATAAGTCTACCCCAGAGGAAAAATAAGGGTGCCCGTTAAATACAACGGCAAGGAAACACAGAAACTGTATCTATATATACTACAAGATGGAGGTCCACCATTATTGGGACGTGAATGGATCCGAAAAATACAATTGGATTGGCATTCCATTCAGGGGCTAACTGTGGCTGACAAAAAGGATGATGACGTCACACCTGGACAACTGTCAAAAATTCTAACTGACGCAAAAGAGGTGTTCCAACAAACACTTGGGACTCTAAAAAGAGTAACGGCAACGATAAAAATGGAAGATAACGCAAACCCCAAATTTTTTAAGGCCAGACCGGTACCGTACGCGATCCGCCCAGCTGTCGAAGCAGAGCTGGAGAGTCTGGAGCATTCGGGTGTGCTGTCCAAGGTGGACTGGAGCGAGTGGGCCACACCCATCATTTCTGTAATGAAGAAATCATTGAGCAGCACGCCTGGGGAGCCGAAGAAGGTTCGCATCTGTGGGGACTTTAAGGTAACTGTGAACCCAGTCCTGCACACAGTACAATATCCACTTCCACGGATGGAAGATATTTTCGCCTCACTATCTGGAGGGAAACGCTTTACGAAGATTGATTTAGCCCAAGCGTATCTACAAATGGAGGTAGAAGAAGCATCTAGGAAATACCTCACGATAAATACTCACAAAGGTCTTTACCAGTACAACCGACTGGTATTCGGGGTAGCATCAGCTCCGGTTATTTGGCAGAGGGCGATGGAACAAGTCCTGCAAGGGATCCCGGGGACCCAGTGTTATTTGGACGACATCCTGGTTACGGGCGAAAATGACAGTGAACACCTTGCCAACCTGGAGCAGGTGCTCACTAGATTACAAGAATATGGGCTACGAGCCAACCGCCCCAAATGCGAGTTTTTCAGGAAACAAATCTCGTATTGTGGCCACATGATTGATGAGGAGGGGTTACATAAGTCCCCAGACAAGATTGAGGCAGTAGTCAAGGCTCCAGCACCGGAGAATGTGTCGCAACTGAGGTCGTTCCTCGGGTTGGTGAACTACTACCATAAGTTCTTGCTGAATTTATCTACAATTCTGCACCCACTGAATGCCCTGCTGCAAACTGGAGTAGCATGGAAATGGAGTGATGAGTGTAAGCGTGCCTTTCAGAAATGTAAATGCCCAATCACTTCAAAAGAAGTATTGGCCCACTACAATCCAACACTACCAATTCGGTTGGCATGTGATGCATCTCCCTACGGCATTGGAACGGTGCTGTCACACAAATTCCTTGATGGTTCAGAGAGGCCAATAGCCTTTGCGTAGCGCTCGTTAACCTCTGCCGAGCGTAACTACGCCCAGATTGACAGGGAGGCCCTCAGCCTGGTGTGGGGGGTGAAGAAGTTCAATCACTATCTGCACAAGCAGAAATTCACCCTACTGACTGATCATCAGCCTCTGGTCTCCATTTTTAACCCAAAGAAAGGCGTTCCGGTGATAACGGCGCAACGGCTGCAAAGACGGTCCCTTTTTCTAGGGGCACATCAATACGACATAGAGTACAAGGATACAAAACAGCATGGAAACGTTGATGGGCTATCGTGCCTACCATTGCCTACGGTGGAGGAAGCACCTGCAGTGGACCCTGTTGAGATATTCCATGCGACCATAGTCGAATGTCTACTTGTTACAAACTCAAGTATAGAGAAGGAAACCCGAAATGACCCGACACTGTCTCGGGTCTATGATTTGACGGTGAAGGGATGGCCAGCACATGGCGACTCACTGTTGCCAGCATTCTCGCCAAGGAGAGAACAGCTGTCAGTGTGCCGGGGGACCTTGATGTGTGGATCCCGAGTGGTAATTCCACCCAAGTTGAGAGATAGAGTGCTCAATGAGCTTCATGAGGGTCATCTGGGAGGGGTAAAAATGAAGAGCCTAGCCAGGGCGTTTATGTGGTGGCTGAGAATCGATAAAGAAATCGAGGATATGACCAAGAGATGCACAGGATGCCAGAAGGTCCAAAACGCTCCACCACAGGCCCCGCTACACCCATGGGAGTGGCGCTCATCTCCATGGCAACGGGTACGCATTGATTTTGCTGGTCTATTTATGGACTCAATGTTTTTAATCGCCGTGGATGCACATTCGAAATGGCCAGAGGTCATCAAAATGTCCTCCACCACCACGGAGAAAACTATTGCAGTCCTACGGACCATCTTCGCCAGGAATGGCTTGCCAGAACAGATTTGTTCCGACAATGGACCACAGTTTGTGTCCGAGGATTTCCGGAGGTTTTTGAGGAATAATGGGGTAAAACATTACACATCTGCCCCATATCATCCAGCCACAAATGGATTGGCTGAGAGGTTTGTTCAGACCTTTAAAAAGCAATAAAGGCGATGTATAATGACGACATACCACTACAACACAAGGTGGATAATTTCTTGTTTGCTTACCGGAATGCGACACATGCAGTCACCAACCAAGCTCCAGCCATAATGTTCTTTAACCGAAGGTTAAGATGTCGCCTGGATTTGCTCAAACCAAACATAAGACGAGATGTTGAGGATAAGCAATTCCAGCACATAAATGAGAAGCCAACCAGGAGCTTCAAGATAGGGCAACCAGTCTTCGCCCGCAACTACCGAACAGAAAAATGGCAGCCAGGAACGATATGCACACAACACGGACCACTGATGTACACAGTGGACGTTGGAGAGAGCATCGTGAGACGCCATGCTGACCAGATTCTAGAGTCACAGGAACAAGTCAAACCCATACCACGAGCATGCGCACCTGGTGATGAACCCGAAGTACAGATTCCGTCTACCTCAGAATCAATGGTATTGGAAGCTGACGAACCAACCAATGACAATGAGCCAGAATCGACTCCGCCGCAAGAACAGGATACTCCAGAAAGGCGCTATCCAGGCAGGATCAGGAAGCCTCCTCAAAGTCTGAATTTATAAATGATTACTTCAGTTGATGTATATAGTACAGAGAAAATTGTAATTGTAATTAGTTATTATTTAATTGTTAAATGAATGTTATGTACTGTTTATCTAAAAGGGGAGGAATTGTTGTGTATGTACCTTTAAGAGAGAACTGCTTTTATACTGTAGTACCGGCAGTGACCACACCTGTATATAAAGCTGTAGTAGGCTTCTGTACTTTCAGTTCAGCATACCCTCTGTTCAGTAAACACCTGTTATTACCGTTCCCCTGCAGTCCGTGTGTTAATGATACGCGGCACTACATTCTCTACTCCAGAGGGCCGTGGAAGCTCAGTCATTGAATATATTCAAGACAGAGATCGATAGATTTTGGAATATTAAGGGACTCAAGGGATATGGGGATAGTGCAGGAAAGTGGAGATGAGGTAGAAGATCAGCCATGAACTTATTGAATGGTGGAGCAGGCTCAAAGGGCCAAATGGCCTACTCCTGCTCCTATTTCTTATGTTCTTATTAGTTAAGAAGTTTGAGGAAGGAGCATCAGATGTAGTGTAGGGGGTTTCTCTTGCCCGTTCTGGTCTCCTACCAGGCTTCGTGCAATAATTACCCTTGAGTGGTTCGACCCACTCTTCCCTACGGTTCTAGACCTTGGACTTAGGTGCAGGGAACTGTAGTGCAGAGAAAAACTCAATAGACCAGGTTGAATAGCACGAAATGGAGGCTTTTATTATAAAACAGTTTGCAGCATTATAAAATACATGTCATAAGCACAGATCAAAGTAACTACAAGCATGCACATATCGATAAACTTAACTCTATTGAAATGGGGAACACACGGCACATCGTAAAAGGGGAAACACATTACGATTACCCTTAACCCCCTCCCCTAGACCTAAACTAAGTTTCGACTTGAGGAACTCGGGATCATGCTCACCACTTTCAGATTCGCAAAAGGGGGTTCGCAGCCTTTTTGGCACAGCTTTCCGTCGTCACGTGGATTTGGAAACTTCTGGCGCAGTTTGTTTTTCTTACGCGATGGAGCAGCAGATACAGTCTTGATGAGCGCTCGTCATGGATGAATCCGTTACCGACGTGACTTTAAGAACTGGATGCACATGGAAGACTCCACCACTGATGTGATGTTGTAGAATTGCACACGGGAGGTTCCTGGTCGAATGGGATGTTGAGGCACGGGAGTGCTAGGCTCGGAGTGTCCTTTTCTCCGGCCTGGATCGTCGTTTTCCCGAGGGTGTCTTCTCCTTCGGCCTGGGTCGTCGATGATCTCCTGACAAAAGTACCCGGGCCACCCTCGTCGTCTTCCCGTCGTGGCCGGGCCTTGCCTGGCCGAGCTAGCTTCCGAGCCGAAGTCTTCTCGTCGTCTTCCGTTCCGCACCGAAGTTACGAATCGTACTGAAGAAATGAATTGTGAATCGTAGCGGTCGAGGTGAAGCGAAGCGTGATTGTAGTCGTAATCCTACTGATGGGCTTTTCAAATCCATAGTTATACCCTTTTGGGACAGTCTTATCTCCCGCCAGATCATAGTCCTGTCTTTGTAATATTTTTGGCGGGCAGAAATTTCTGCAGGGGCGCTTTGTCTTGTAACGGGAGCCGGTGATAGCTTAACTGGCCTTCTGGGCCGATAATGTCTTTTACTTTGTCACCATAACTCGGTTCGTATATTGATCGGTCTGGAGATTGCCCTTGATGGCTGTCAAACGGTTTTCCTTTGTATAGTAAATAGGTTTAAGTGTTCATTCAATTGTCCGCCCATTTCTTGATGGGCCTCATCCTGTAACCCAAGACTGTCCTGTACTTAGAATCCAATTAATATGTATGCTCAGTTCCCTGAGTTTTGGTTTCCCGATACTGGCTTTCGCGGGCTTACTGTCCTCAATCCACAAGCCTGTCTGGCTTGCAGTAACAGAAAATCAAATGGTCCCAGAAACTGATCACGAGGTGCGGCGGCCATTTTGTATGCCCCTTTTATCAAGGTTTTGCTGTACAAGCTTCTTTTGGTCAATAAAACTGTCTTATTAACCCCGTTTTCTTGCGTGATTCTTGCTGAAAATTTCAAATCTTACAGTCCCCCCTGTGATACTGATAGCTTGCTTAAAGTATCAATAATCCTTGGTGAGCAAATTTTCCCTGATTCCTCACATCCAAACATTCCTGGTAATTAACTATCTATGACCCTCACGACACATGCAGTTCCCATTTCAGAAAATTACCTTGTGTACAGTTGGACAATCACAGGCAGTATTATCTTACACTATAACACATTCATCTTTCAGATGTGAAGGGGCCAATGCCCCTTGCACCACCTGCATACACCTTTTATTAATCAAACAAAACAGAAAACTTATCAATCAGCTATAACACAACAGTATTCACACACTTAAATCATGCAGTGGCTAAAATCAAGAGTGGAGGGACGCTTTAACTTTTAATACTCAGCAGCTTAAACTGGGGTGTCCTCTTCCCCCACTCGTACATAGCGTTCTCTCCATTCTCCTGTGTTCTCGTGCCTCTGGAGGCATTTGCCTCTCTTGCAATGCACGAACAGTAGGAATATTACAATTAAAACCTGACACGCTACTAGGATGTGGGATGCTATTCTAATCCATGCCGGGATCTCTATATTAGTGAACAGGTCCCACCATGGTGGGGTGACTATGTCCAATATGTCTTTCCCTAGCTCTAATGTCTTCTGCTCCAGTGTGTAGAAATGCTTTTGTGAAACTATAACAGCTTTTAAAATCTTGGTGAGGTGTTCGGGGAGAGGGGGAATGACATAACCAAAATGCGCGACGAATCGTTACAAGTCCGTGAAATTCTCTTTTACAGTTAGATGAATGGTGGAAGGTGCAGGAATGGGGACAATCCATTGTTGTGCCACTTGAACTTCAGCCCTGGGTTTGAAACAGAAACTGCTGTCACTGACCGGACACTACTCGTGCTGTCCGTGGCGGTAGTGAGGCGCTGCCGTGGTGACACAGTATGTCCCACCCCTGATATATGCCACCTGTGGGGGCACATGGTCCTTTGCCATTGCCTCCATGGTGCAATTTATCGGCTTCGCGCTAGCGGTTTCAGAACCCGCACTGTGGTTTCAAAAAGGCATTCAAGTGCTGGGGACACAGGATGATGTGTGCTCCCCAGCTTTGACACCCCAAGAGGTCGGTGCCTGTCATCGTACGCTCCCATCTGATGACATAAGGCGGGACCACTGCATAACGAATGTGCGCACCCCCCCTGAATGACTCCAATGTTCTCCACCCTGTATACCGGGGCGGGCTTTGCTGCGGGACCCAACACCGGCATCCTTACCACTATTCCCATGATAGTGTGATTTGAGCGTCCGCAGTCCACTGGGACTGGGTACGCCTCTGCAGCTAGTCTGAGCTGGCACGGGCTTAATGCGTTCTCAAAGGGGTGGAGCACTTGCAAGTGCTTGTTGCTGATCCAGGACGGGACCAAACCTTGTTTTAAATCCTCCAGATTACTGCGGCCCTCGCCCAGTAACCACGCCCCGTATAGCATACAGGCCTCGTTCTGCGCAGCCTGATCGGACGCATTCCGATCCTCCTTAATGAGTGCATTTACCGTTCTAGCGTGTTTCTCCAGCTCAGCAATTATTTCTTTTAAGTGTAGTATCATGGCCTGGTCCTCATGTAGCTCAGAACCCACTACCTTGTTTTCGTCAGTCAGTATGTTCCTTAACTGTGTTTTTAAACCATTGATCTGTGTCTGCAGCTCCACGTTGTCTAGAGCGTTGACAACAGATGTCCCGGTGTTAAAAGCGGTGAAGATGTCATTTACAGTACCCCTTCTTTGCCTCCCTACCCGATCCAAAACTTCCTGTGGTGTGGTGTATAATTTGGCCTTGTCGATATCGGCAAAGTCAAACTCGTAAAATTGTCTGAACATTCGGGTTAACAGTACCTGGTACAACTGCTCTGTCTCCTTGGGACACCACTCCGGCAATCGTACCTCAGTGAGGTTTAAAATCACTGAGGCCACCGCGTAGTGTACCCCTTGGTACAGTACCTGACCGGTGGGTACCAATACTAAACCGTTCCCGGGTCCCTTTGTGGTGGTGGGGCACCCTTCCTTCTGGGCTAGTGCTACCGGAATCGTGGGCAGGGGCTTGCGTGGGCGGGTGATGAGTTCAGTGGCGTTTACCGGAATCGGGGAGAATGGGGCTCCGCACGCCCGAGTGCTGACATCCCACCTCATCCCTTTCCCTTCATCCTGCCACTGCCTCTGGAAAAAGATGGATACGCCCTTGGGGCAAACGCGTTTTGAACCCCACATACAGACATATATCCCTTCATCTGGTTCCCACCATTTGTCCCAACACACACGTAATTGTCCGTGAGTCCCCGTAATTGTCCGATGGGTATTGTTACCCAGTCGTTCCCACTCGATAGTAGAGTTCTTCATGTCCTTTCCCAGCGTTCGCAACCACCACCATCTACTTAGCGGTACGTTCCCATTACACACCAAACAGATCCTCTTTCCCACGGTAACGCTGACTCTGGGTGCAAGGATCCTCACCCGAGGGCACGATAACGAAGTCTCTTGGTAGGCGAAACCGAAATTGCTGGAGTATTCCGTAGAATTCGTCCCCAGCCATCCTGGCCATCTTCCTTGGTGGAAGTAGGTGGCGGTATCCTCAACCTCTCGCTTCCCCGTCCCATCCGTCGCGATGGGGGCTGTGTCCCCGGAACATCCGAACACGATGACGTCCTTGGTGCGGCCCCGGTAGGCCAGCCCGCACCCGATCGCCGCGAGTACCACGAGAATCCTCTCCGTTGTATCCCTGGTTTCTGTAACCGATAAGATGATGTAGCCAGGCTCCCAATAGGTGCTGGCTTAATTAAACGGACGCTGGGGTCCCCTGACCCCGCTTCCCAAGAAACACACATACTGGGCAAACTTCGAAAACTACCTTTAAAACATCCCCATCCTCTTAAACTTTACATACCTTAAACTATCATTATAATTACCTAGCTTAACTTATCATTACCTAAACCTATGTACAGCGTCGCCCTCCTTCGGGCGGCCTGCTTAATTCCTGTGAGGGTTGCAGCGTGCCGCTCCCTGTGGCGGGGCTGCACTGACCTTCGGCTTTGATCCCCCGCAGCCTGTCGCTGCTGAACGGGAACCGTGCCTTTCCTGGGCTGCTCTGGACCGAGGTTGGGGGAAATAAGGAGAATTTGGCCAATGCTTTCTGGGCTGAGGCGTTCGAGTCGAACTACGAGGGGATGCCTTGGGCGAGGCTCCCAGGGCTGACGGACCGGGGGTCGGGACTTTCACCGTCACAGCCTGTGGTTCCACCACAGCTGCCGGCTCCGGCTCCCTTCCCTCTGGCTCCGCCCCCCCCCGGGGCCGGGATTTGTGGCATCCGACTCCACCTCACCTGTCCCTACAGGTGGTGAGTCTCCGCCCCCAATCCCTACCTCCCCTAAGCTTGAGTCGAGGGCGGGATCTTCGTCCTCTGACTCTTCCTCCTCCGTGATCGGGTCAAGGGCATGGTCGAGCTGTTCGGGCTCTTCCTCGTCCGAATCCCAAATTAGAGGGGAGACCTCTCACTCTATTGGGATGGCTCCTCCCTTCACGCAGGCTACAGTTCCAGCCTGTGTGGTCTGCGACTCTGTCGCAGGCTGAGGATTTTTGTCCTCAGACTTGGCCCCTGTTGTTGGCCCTTGTGCACCCGGCTTAAACAGCTTACACTGGTTAATGTGAAACCATTTAGTACGTCGGGGCACCTTCACTGCATAAACCATGGGGCTGGCCTTGTCTACAATGCTGTAAGGCCCCATGTACAGTGGTTCAAAACTCCCTACCCGGGCATAGTTCCTAACCATGACCTGGTCTCCGACTTCCCACTCTTGTTGCTTACGAGGTTCCAGTAACAGTCGATTTCCCTGATGCTGTCTCCCCATGTTCCCAGCCGCTTGCCCATAAATCTGTTTCAGGCGCTCCAAAAGGGTTTGGACGAACTTGTCTCGCTTCATCTCTTGGAGCTGGCCCTCAGTGAGTACCGGGGCTAGTACGTGGGTGGGTGTTCGCTCGCATGATCCTTCCAGTCATTAATTCGTGCGGGGAGTGCCCCGTACTTTTGGACTGGCTGGCTCGGATCCCCATGAGGACTAAAGGCAGGATCTCCGCCCATTTCTGGGGCGAGCCCATTGTCTCTTTCCTCAGCTTTTCCTTCAGGGTCCGGTTCATGCGTTCAACAATCCCGGATGACTGGGGATTGTACGCTACGTGCCACTTCCCCTCAATGCCCAAGAGCATGAGGGTGTTCTGCATCACTTGACCGGTGAACTGACTCCCTTGGTCGGACTCAACAAAACGGGGGAGCCCCCACCGTGAGAACACTTCCCGGATCAAGATCTTGGCAGTACCCAGTGCCGTAGCTGTTCTACACGGGAAGGCTTCTACCCACTTGGTGAACACATCCACCAGGACAAGGCAGTACTTATAGCCTCCCTGGGCGGCGGGAAGGGGCCCTATGTAGTCGACCTGAATTGATTGCCATGGTCCCTCTACCCTCCTGATGTGCCCCATGGGCACCTTCCTTTTCTGGGGGTCTGGGTTGTTTGCAGCGCACACAAGACAGCTCGCACAGAACTCGCGGACATCGTCTCTAAGTCCCGGCCACCATCCCGCCTGCTCTACCCGTTGCCAGGTAACCTCAGGCCCGGGGTGTCCTGCCCCTGGACCCTCATGGGCCAGTTGAAGGAATTCCCTCCGGTGCTGCTGCGGCACAACCCACTGTTCCTCTCGGAACAGCATGCCTTCCTTGACTGAGAGGGCTGCCGTACTGTACGGACCCTCTACCTGCTTGCCCTCAGTGATGGCTTTGAGTACTGTTTTTAGGGCGGGATCCAGGGTTTGGCGGTCTTTAGGTCTAGGGGCGGTGTCACCCCTGTGTTCCCTGGAGTTCCCTCCCTGCCTCGGATCGCTGCCACGGGTCCGGGTCCATGGGGGTCCCAGAAAATGCCGTTGCGGGCACCCTCCCTGGCTAGCGCATCCGCCTGCTGGTTGCCCTGACTGTGGGATTCTGTGGTGGAATGAGCCTTCACCTTGTGGATGAACACCTCCCCTTCCTCCCCCACAGCTGCCAGGATCTTTTCCAGCAAGGGCTTAACTGTTAAAGGTCGTCTGTCCGCGGAGGTGTATCCGCGGCGGGACCAGATGGCGAGGTACTCCGTACACGAATTGTACGTGAACATGCTGTCCGAGCAAATCGTGTATGGGGTTGGGAAGATCTCGGGGTGGGTAACCACATACGCCACCGCGGACAGTTCAGCCTGCTGTGCGCTCATAGTGCTGGGGAGCTTAATCGCCAGGGCAATGTCTGCCGTAGGGTCATAAACTCCACACCCTGTGAGTCGTTCGCCAGCAGATACCGTGCTGGAACCGTCTACGTAGATCTCGTGGCCTGTGGGGTGTATCCCGGCCCGTAAACCTATGTCGACCTCCCATACCCCTTCCACGGTACACCGATGGGCTGTTCCGGGATATACCATGTTGGCTGCGAGCTTTGGCTCGCAGAGACCTTTAACCTTGAGATCCATTTGGGAAAGGAGGAGGGTCCAGCGCGCAATTCGAGCGTTGCTTACAGTCCCATCCTTAATCCTTCCATCTAGAAGCATCTTTGTGGGGGTGTGATGGGTGAGGAGAGTGATGGGAGAGGTTCCTGTGAAGATCACCGATCTGTTCACAGCCCAATGCGTAGCCAGGAGATGCCGCTCGCAATTGGAAAAACTCCTCTCCACATCCGTAAGCACCCTGGAGGAATAGACCACTGGTCTCAGCTTGCCGTGGTGCTCCTGGAGCAGCACGGCGCTCAGGCTGTCTCCACTAGCGGCTACTTCCAGGAAAAACTCCCCCCCCCATCTATGGCCCCTAGGGCTGGCGCTGTCTGCAGATCCCTTTTCAACTTCTCGAATGCTGCCTGACAACCCTCGTCCCACGACCACTCGACTCCCTTGTGTAAGAGTCGGAGTAGCGGGGCTGCTGTGGCTGCATAGTCCTCGATGAAATCTCTGCAGTGCCCGGTCAATCCCAAAAAGGACCTTACACCCGTTACTGTGTTAGGGATCGGCAGATCTTGCACCGATTCCCGTCTAGCCTTATCTATGGCCCTTTCCCCAGCGTGGATGGCCAGACCCAGGAATTTCACCTCCTGCTGGCCGATCTGTGCTTTCTTTGGGTTTACTTTAAAACCATTCCTTTCCAGCAGCTCCAATAATTCGGCTAATAGTGGGCCGTGCTCCTCCCTTGAGTCCGTGAACAGGAGTAAGTCGTCCACATACTGCACTATCTGATTGGGCTGGCTAAATTCCTTTAAACTTCCCGCCATGCATTGATGGAAAATGCTGGGGCTATTGTGAAAACCCTGTGGCAAGCAGTTCCAGGTGTACTGTTGCCCTTTAAAAGTAAAGGCAAACTTGTACTGATCCTCCCGCCGCAGCGGAATGGACCAAAAACCGTTCGAGATATCCAGCACCGTGAACGTGATCGCAGATGCTGGAATACTCCCTATTAGGTCGGCAACTGCTGCTACCGTGGGCGCGCAGGCTGGGATGTTACTATTGAGGACTCTGTAGTCCACCGTGGCCCTCCACGAATTGTCCGGCTTCTTTACCGGCCACAATGGGGAGTTCACGTGAGTGGCTATTGGTCTCAACACGCCCTGCTGCACCAATGAAGATATTGCTGTCTCCATGTCGGGTTCTGCCTCCTTGGGGAAGTTATACTGCTTTTGGGGTCGGATCATGGGGTCCCCGTCTACGCTGACCTCAAACCCGGTGACTCTCCCACAGTCGTGCTTGTGGGTGGCAAACACGGTCAGATTGTCCGACACACACACTTGCAAGTCCGTTGGGACGTCCGCGACCATAAGCTCGAGGTCGTAACCTCCTGACGGCTTCATGGTGCACAGGGTCCCCTTTTCTCCCCTCCCTGGGATCACGACTACCTTGCCTAACCCATTCTCGGCTCCCCAGAGACAGTGATTTCTAAGGTCCACGAGGATCCCGTGTTCCACCAAGAAATCAGCCCCGAGGATGCCTTTTCCACCCCACTCATTCCACTTCAATAGGATACACGTCCATGTGGTGTGGAGTGCTCCCAAATGAATGGAGAGCGGGATGGAGTACGCGCCAGCCTGTTCTCTGCCTGTGAAACCCGCTACTGAGAATGGAGCCTGGGTAGATAGAGGTGAGGCAAAAGGTTTAGCTGTATGGATCACGGTACATGATGCTCCCGTATCCAACAGGTAACTACCCTTTTCCTTTTCCACCTCCATTTCCACAACAGGTCTTCTCCAAGCGTCATAGCGGAGCAGACACAAGTAGACGGGCTGCGTGGGCGTCAGTCATTTGGGCGTTGCGGTTGGAGTTTCGGGAGCGACAGGGCTGTTGGCGACCGCTACCTTCCCCTGCGAGGTCATTAGAGACCGCATTGCCTCTAAAACTGACTCAATCGCAGCGGGATCCACAACCGCACCATCTCCTGGTGCTGGGCCAGCGGCCTGGGCTTGGGCTTGGGCTGCGGGAAACCTCCCTTTATTATCCTTCCACGGATTTTTACAGTCTATGCGCCAATGACCCTCCTTCCCACACCCGTAACAACTGCTCTTAGCTTGGGGAGGGCGATTCCCCTCCTGGTGCCATTCCTTTTTAGCAGGAGCTGCAGGCCTCGCCTCATGCACCTTTCCCTTTGGGGAAGGCACCTCCCTACTTTTGTTGTTCCTGTAACTTATCGTTAGCTGATCAAGCACTACGTCCTCCGTGGAGCGGGGGTTGGTGGGGTCAAACCATGCTTTGGCCCGCTCCCTCACCGGTGGCAAGCAATTGGCGACCAGACACCGGAGCCAATGAGCCCTTTGGTCATCATTCAGCCCGTTCCGGTCCGGCCCGCCCGGGCAGCTGCGCCGGTACACTGGCCACAACCTTCCGGCGAAAACCCGTGGGGGTTCTCCCTCTAGCTGTACCGTCCTTTCCAATCGGAGGAACGGAGTTCCGTCACCCTCCCCTATAATCTCCAGGATCTCGTCCCATAACTCCTCGTACTCCTTGTGCCCTCTCTTGCTCTCGTCAGGGAGGCACTGGAGGAGCGAGCTGTCCAGGGAGAACAGCAGCATTTTGGACTGTTCAACCCCGTCGCAGTCATTAACTGCTGCGGTTTGCTCCACGTCCCTAAAATGCACGGAGGGATCTCCTGACTCGGAGAGTTTTGGGATGTGACTGATCATTTCCCTTAGCTGTCGTGCGCTATGGGACATAATGATCTGATTCACGAGGGGTCCATCCTCGCCATCCTGGTCCGGACCGAGCCTCCGGTGTCGCGTGGGACACATCGGTGCCGGTCCCGACTCTCCAACCTGGTGTTGCTCTACCTCAAGAACCTCTGTGTCTGACTTCTCCGTTTCCTTCCCCGGAGTCCAAGACTCAGTATAGGCGGGAGGTGCCGAGGGCTCGGGGGTTGGTACCCCAACTGCCTCTTGCGGAATCGGTCTTTTGGATTCCTTGGCTAACAGTAGCTGGCTCGCTGGTGGGTTTAGGAGACACACCAAGCCGTTTGCCTTTGCTAGGGCCGCTCTCAGGTCCTCTAGCTCCCTGTGGCAAGCGCTATGGTTGGTGTTCTCAGACCTATCCTCCATTGCCATCTTATATGCTGCCCTCCCCCCAAAATACTTCCCTCCTGTGTCGCTATCTGCATGGCTAGGCGGAAACACTTCTCTCTCATTCTACCTTCACTGGCCTTGGCCTCAACGACTTGCCACGCCAAGTAATCTATCCTGGTCTCATGTCAGTGAGTTACGGATTGGCGTTCTTGATTCAGCGCGTTAAGCGATTGAATCAGTTTTTGGCCTCCCGCAACCTTTTCCTCTACTTCTGTAAGTAGCCCTTTGATCTGGGCTGTCTGTGCTACAACGACCTGGTCCAAAAGCTAGACTTGCTTCTTGTAGCACATCAGCCAAACCGCCTTTTCTACCGATTTCTTATGCTCTTTGCTTTCTGTCCACTTGATGGCTGCGTCTAGCGGGCGCCTATCCCTTAATAGGTCAGGTATCCATTGTTTTGTAAGGTTTACCTTCCCAAAAACATAGTCTGCTATTCTCTCATCCATCACATTTCGTTTATTCAGACCTTGATCTAACACACTACATTCCTGCTGCCAAGGTCCTGCCGCGGTCGCCATCTCTGTAGGGGGTTTCTCTTGCCCGTTCTGGTCTCCTACCAGGCTTTGTGCAATAATTACCCTTGAGTGGTTCGACCCACTCTTCCCTATGGTTCTAGACCTTGGACTTAGGTGCAGGGAACTGTAGTGCAGAGAAAAACTCAATAGACCAGGTTGAATAGCACGAAATGGAGGCTTTTATTATAAAACAGTTTGCAGCATTATAAAATACATGTCATAAGCACAGATCAAAGTAACTACAAGCATGCACATATCTATAAACTTAACTCTATGGAAATGGGGAACACACGGCACATCGTAAAAGGGGAAACACATTACGATTACCCTTAACCCCCTCCCCTAGACCTAAACTAAGTTTCAACTTGAGGAACTCGGGATCATGCTCACCACTTTCAGATTCGCAAAAGGGGGTTCGCAGCCTTTTTGGCACAGCTTTCCGTCGTCACGTGGATTTGGAAACTTCTGGCGCAGTTTGTTTTTCTTACGCGATGGAGCAGCAGATACAGTCTTGATGAGCGCTCGTCATGGATGAATCCGTTACCGACGTGACTTTAAGAACTGGATGCACATGGAAGACTCCACCACTGATGTGATGTTGTAGAATTGCACACGGGAGGTTCCTGGTCGAATGGGATGTTGAGGCACTGGAGTGCTAGGCTCGGAGTGTCCTTTTCTCCGGCCTGGATCGTCGTTTTCCCGAGGGTGTCTTCTCCTTCGGCCTGGGTCGTCGATGATCTCCCGACAAAAGTACCCGGGCCACCCTCGTCGTCTTCCCGTCGTGGCCGGGCCTTGCCTGACCGAGCTGGCTTCCGAGCCGAAGTCTTCTCGTCGTCTTCCGTTCCGCACCGAAGTTACGAATCGGACTGAAGAAATGAATTGTGAATCGTAGCGGTCGGGGTGAAGCGAAGCGTGATTGTAGTCGTAATCCTACTGATGGGCTTTTCAAATCCATAGTTATACCCTTTTGGGACAGTCTTATCTCCCGCCAGATCATAGTCCTGTCTTTGTAATATTTTTGGCGGGCAGAAATTTCTGCAGGGGCGCTTTGTCTTGTAACGGGAGCTGGTGATAGCTTAACTGGCCTTCTGGGCCGATAATGTCTTTTACTTTGTCGCCGTAACTCGGTTCGTATATTGATCGGTCTGGAGATTGCCCTTGATGGCTGTCAAACGGTTTTCCTTTGTATAGTAAATGGGTTTAAGTGTTCATTCAATTGTCCGCCCATTTCTTGATGGGCCTCATCCTGTAACCCAAGACTGTCCTGTACTTAGAATCCAATTAATATGTATGCTCAGTTCCCTGAGTTTCGTTTTCCCGATACTGGCTTTCGCGGGCTTACTGTCCTCAATCCACAAGCCTGTCTGGCTTGCAGTAACAGAAAATCAAATGGTCCCAGAAACTGATCGCGCGGTGCGGCGGCCATTTTGTATGCCCCTTTTATCAAGGTTTTGCTGTACAAGCTTCTTTTGGTCAATAAAACTGTCTTATTAACCCCGTTTTCTTGCGTGATTCTTGCTGAAAATTTCGAATCTTACAGTAGCACAAATCAACAAGTGAGGAGGACCAAATGAAGGTGGCACCTGAGGAGCAGCTATCCAGGGTCACAGCCTGAGTCGGTCCTCTACTGAATGGGCAAGTGATTGGTACCCTAGTGGTGATTAGTGAGTCAAAGGACTTAATTACATCTTTTGAGACTGAGCTGAACACCCTCCAAGGGTTGACGGAGAATGAGCACCTCTGACCTCTGAGACAGCAGCAAGGTCGGAGGGATTAACATAATAGCAGAGTGTCATGGAGCACATGACAACTTCATGGGCATCTGCAGAGGAATGAGGACAGAGGGTCCCCTGCCCAGAGACAGTGGGGTAAATGTCATAATCTCTGTGCCACTGGCATCGTCGTGCACCCCTCAGATGGCTTGCTGCAAAATAATACCTGCATTGCCCGTGGTTTTCCATCCATTGAAATTCATGGTTGGAAAATATGGGCTGTGGACCTGTGATTTGCTGATAAGCCGTGTGCTATGTGCATCTTACAGGTCAGATGAGGCAGCTTCCTCTCAAAGTGATGGCACATTTGCCCAAACCAAAGCCTAGACCCTTGAAGGATTGAAGAAGTGCCAGTTGATGGCGAGGCGTGGACAACCACTGCCTTCTCAGACATGGTTCCTGCTGTAGAAGGGCCATATCATGGCCCAGACGTACCATGCTACCTCCATCCTTTGAAGCACGAGCCGCCTGACACCAGATTTGCTCCTTCCACTCGGAGCTCTTAGTCTTAGTAGCAGACTAGGCAGCAAGAGAAGCACAGGGTCGGAAAGAGGAAGCACAGTAGCGGGAACTAGAAGCAATTTATTGGATAAATATCACCTAATAAATTTTGAGCACTTTTTTCTCCTTAAGTGAAAAAGAATATGTTAAGGTATCAGCTGGTGATAGGATGGTGTAAGATTCTAAATAATGTATGATAGCTGGAATGGTACAGCATGTTGCTTCTGGAAACACTGGGGTTTTTATTTGTCTTGGGCGGCAGAGCAAAAAGGGCAATAGAGAGTCGAAGCCCGTTTTGCAAACTGCTTGATTTTCTTTTCCATTGAAGTCAATGGAAGTGTAAAAAGGGTTGCTGATTTGCTATCTCCCATTTTGTGCCATGCATGAGCGGGAGCATCATGCTGAGTAGATTCTGTATGTGAGAGAGCTGTGCAAGAGAACACGATGGGATACATCTTGACTTTGTGCGATAGTATAAAACGGGTGGTCGTGAGTTGGCAGCCTGTCTTCCATCTCTCCCCATTTTTATTTCCGTTGACTTCAATGGAAATAAAAATCGGGAGAGCTGTAAACAGGCTGCCGATTCGCCATCACCCATTTTACACTATCGCACAGAGTCAAGATCTAGCCCGATGTGTGCAAGCATGCTGTGTGTGCATGAGACTGAATGAGAGCCCAGTGTGTGCTCAAGGGTGGGTGACAGCTTGAAATTGCTTAAATGCATGCTTATTTTCAATGCTTGTTTTTCAAACATGTACTGAAACCATCCTGATGAAAAATCCTTAATACAGCCCATTGTACTGATTAGCAGAGTTGTTTTTTTTAATTCATTGATGGGATGTGGGCGTCGCTGGCTAGGCCTGCATTTAGTGCCCATCCCTAATTGCCCTTGAGAAGATGGTGGTGAGCCACCTTCTTGAACCGCTGCAGTCCATATGGTGTAGGTACACCCACAATGCTGTTAGGAAGGGAGTTCCAGGATTTTGGCCCAGCGACAGTGAAGGAACGGCGATACAGGTCCAAGTCAGGATGGTGTGTGGCTTGGAGGGGAACTTGTAGGTGGTGATGTTCCCATGCGTCTGCTGCCCTTGTCCTTCTAAGTGGTAGAGGTCGCGGGTTTGGAAGCTGCTGTTGAAGGAGCTTTGGCGAGTTGCTGCAGTGCATCTTGTAGATGGTACACACTGCAGCCACAGTGCGCCGGTGGTGGAGGGAGTGAATGTTGAAGGTGGTGGATGGAGTGCCAATCAAGTGGGCTGCTTTATCCTGAATGGTGTTGAGCTTCTTGAGTGTTGTTGTAGCTGCACTCATCCAGGCAAGTGGAGAGTATTCCATCACACTCTTGACTTGTGCTTTGTAGATGGTGGAAAGGCTTTGGGGAGTCAGGAGGTGAGACACTTGCCGCAGAATTCCCAGCCTCTGGCCTGCTCTTGTAGCCACAGTATTTATATGGCTGGGCCAGTTCAGTTTCTGATCAATGATAACCCCCAGGATGTTGATAGTGGGGGATTCAGCGATGGTAATGCCAAGAGGTTAATGGAAAGTTAAAGGGCTTGAGGGTGGGACATGCAGTGTCCCACATGATTATTTTGTTAGCGGTTGTACCTATGGACTCCAAACTTTGGTTTTAAAAACCTGTGCATTGGAGGAGGCAAGCAAGGCAGAGGAAGATAAGGAGTTCCACAGTTTTGAGGACCAAGTTAGAGTTAGAGTAGGAATGCAATGAGTCCTGATTTCAATACTGTGAGGATACAGGAAGGAAGAAAAATATGTAGAACAGAGTAGCTGGAGGCCAGAAGCAAAAAGAGAGAAAAGTTCAGAAGTAATATGGCAAAAATAAGATTTTGCCTGCTGGAAGTGCATATCAAGAATTGAAACAGACAGTTCCCATGAATTTTTGTCCATTCGTTTTAAATTGTGCAGGGCACACTGACCTCCTTGCACAAATTCCCTATTTGTGTTCCAGTTATATGAAGCTCAGTGTGGGGAATGCAAATCTGTGTAACTCACCCTGCAATTTCCTTTCACATAAAACGCAAACTCATTTCATCCAGGACCCTTACACTCTTGGATCCCATCAATCCA
This sequence comes from Somniosus microcephalus, assembly GCF_052327205.1. NCBI lineage: Eukaryota > Metazoa > Chordata > Chondrichthyes > Squaliformes > Somniosidae > Somniosus > Somniosus microcephalus. Next base: position 59,253,804 of record NC_140993.1, on the reverse strand, counting down.
AGTTGGGTTTGGACCCATATCCCAGATAAATTTGCAATGATGACAATTCATTGTTCTCCGCAGATATCTTGATGCCACTTCAACACTACGATCAGAGCACGCTGTTCACCAAAAAAGGCCTAAAGCACTCTTGTCAACTCTGCATTTCCTGGTACCACAAAACATCTACCATTAAATAATTGTTTCACATTAATTCATAACTGTTTTACTTAATTTATAGAAAAATCGAGACCAGCTACAAGGGAGTAATCAAATAGAGGGATTCATAACATCATGTGAACCCTCAAATAGATTCCAGCCTGTAACTCAGTCCCAAGTAACCATTATTTTTTGCATAAACAGGCGTCCTTCCAAGCAGTGAGATTTCTATCTCATTTCCCATGCATGTCTGCATTGTGCAGATCACTAATGTAGTGAATTCCTTTGGAAAGCAGCAACAAGTGAGAGGTCTCCACTTATACCATGTGCCAGGACTCGTCAAAGTGCAGGGCAGCTAAGACTACACTCGTGTGACCATACATGCCCTTAGCTCCAATGCTATTCCATCATGAACAGAAAAGGCTATCACTCCATGAATGTGCAGCTGGTCTGTGACCACAAGAACAGAATTGTATCTGTGAATGTCCATTACCCTGACAGTTCCCATTATTCCTTCATTATTTGAAGATTGCAAGATAGGCTGCTGGGTGATCAAGGATATGCACTCCAGCCATGGATGTCGATGCCACTGCATAATCTAAGGACCATACCTGAGGGGAGGTGCAATGTGGCGCACGCTTCCACATGGGTCTTAGTCAAGCACACCATCCAAATTTTCAAGCAGCTGTTCAGATTATTGAACAGATTAGGAGGAGTGTTGCAGTGCAACTTGCCAACGTCTCAATGATTATTGTAGCCTGCTGTGTTCTACAAAAGACATAGCCATGGAGCGTTAACTCTGTATCTTTTTCCACAGATGCTGAGTGTTTTCCAACATGTTCTGTTATTATTTTAAAACAAAATCACATTTTAGCATAATTTTATCTCAGCAATCTTCCATCTTCCAGCAAACCTCTTCCTTAACAACGTCCAGATTTGGGCCTCAGGTCAGCAAGCGTTCATTTGTTCTGTCAACTCCATCTATGCTGCAGCAGCACTAGCCTCCAAAATGACCTACCCTTCTCTGCAGGACCTCCTGCAGCTGGGCTTCCAAAGCTATATTACTGAATGAGGCAGTTCTCGACCCTTGTCTCTCTCCAACCCTCCAGTTGCAGGTCCGCTTGAAATATGATCAGGAGCCCTTTCAGATCTATTGGAACCAGATAATGTACCCCTGCCCCTGTGCCGCTCCCAGTGCATCATGTGCTGTGTGCCGGGAGTGCTGAAGGTTTATCGTAATGTGTTGGCCTCAGATGTGTGTTGCAGGAAATACCACAGGTGTAGACAGCACTTGAGAAGTACCGGTCCTGGTATTGCTACACTGGCAGCTCCATTACTATTCTATATATAAACCATCCAATTCTAAGCTGGAACTTACTCCAATTGTATCTATTGGGTGTATATATATCAAAGCCACTAAAGCCCTCAATTAGATTATGGCCTGTAACTCACTCCAGCGTGTCCATCATTCACTGTTTAATTTTAATTGTTTTTATTTTTGTTCCAAATTAGATGGTATTTAGGATAATGAATCTTTGATTCTACCAGTGCTGAAGTGATCGTAGGCCTGGCACGGTGTCAGAATAAACGTTAACCGATTACATTTGGCAGCATTCCTGATTTAATCAGGGGAATAGGCTGAAGCTGCAGGAGGTGGCTTCCTGTAAAACCTTAACTCGCTGCACAGACCCTGCAAACATGGTATTGTGAAACAGAGAGTATCCGACTTTAAAATAAAGGGAGGTGCTAAACATTGGAATTAAACTTTAGGATTTGGGTAGGAGAGAGTTCTGCATCAAGGGTTTGAATTATTATTGTATAATTATTAACATGCTATTTTAAATTCCTCGCTCTGCTATTTTAACAGAGGCATTAGACGTTTGTACAGTAAGATCATTGATGATAATTTTGCACCGAGTGTTCCCATGACTGGCAAGAATACGAAATGATAAGCCTGGCAAGGAAGAATTGCTCAACTTTTTCAATTTATCTAGTTATATAATATATTAAAAGTCTTTCTGTTTGCATCATACTTGCTTCCTGTGCCCCAATTTTGGATATCATGTTACATCTGTCGCACCTTCGTGTCATGCTTTCAGTCCTCCTAAATGTAAGTGGTACTGCGATGCCCTGCATTAACATCACCCTGAAGCCAGATTGCAGCTCTGACTGGATCACCTCCCGCTCCCAGATGTCAGCCTGTGGCCCTGGATAGATTCCTTTTTCACCTGGCATGTGCGGCCCTGTAACCTACTGCTCACTTAAAAACTAGCCAGCCGTCTGGAATTAAAAAGCTAGTATTGTGGCGGAGCCACCAAAGGACTCAGATGGTTTGTACATAATTCCTTTATCAACATGTTAGCTACAATCTGAGTCTGTATCTTTATTTATGCTGTTTAACTGTACAGAGTGTGGTTGCTTTAACAGCGCGGTTAAAACGTGATGACGTCATGCCGTTCATCACGTGATCCCCCACTGGCGGGAAAACGTGATGACGTCATGACGTCAGCCACAGGACTGCAGGGGCAGTCCTCGTGGAGCCTCCAGAGAGAGCAGGCCTACATTCGATGTTATCCTGCAGTTTATTGTTAAAGCCTGTTTGTTTCATTAAAGTTCATTTTGTTTGATCGCCTGAGTAGAACTCAGTCTTTTAGTTAGGAACCCACGTTCCTACAGTATCAGTAATGGTGACCATGAAACTACTGGATTGTCGTAAAAACCCATCTGGTTCACTAATGTCCTTTAGGAGAGGAAATCTGCCACCTGTAACTGGTCTGGCCTATATGTGACTCCAGACACACAGCAATGTGGTTGACTCTTAATCTGCCCTCTGAAATGGCCCAGCAAGCCATTCAGTTGTCCTTCACCACAAGGTTCAAGAAGACGGCTCACCACCACCTTGTCAAGGTCAATTAGGGATGGGCAATAAATGTCGGCCTTGCCAGTGATGCCCACATCCCTTGAACGAATAAATGAGAAAAAAACTCCCAGCCAAGACTTCCTTGAAGATAAAGTCTCCTCTTCACAGTGAAGACTGTCTCCATCGTGCATTGTGGAACAATGTTAAGGACAAGTCTAGCAGCCCAAAACTGGGCATTCTTGAGGTGCTGTGGGCCATCAGCAGAAGAATTGATTACCACCACAATCTCTAACCTCATGACCTAGTACATTACTCACTCTTCCATCTCCTTCAAGCCAGACCTGGACAATGAGGTGTGTAGAAGGGCATGCCAGGAGCAACACCAGGAATACCTTAGAATGAGGTATTAAACTGGTGAACACCAAAAACTGCTGGACACAAAAAACAGCAGGTTACAGAGCTAAGCACTCCCACAACCAAAGGATTAGAGCAAGGTTCTGTATCCCTGACACACCCACTTGAGAATGCTTCTAGGCAACAGATTAATGGTGCAGCCCAACACATGAGTGCAACAGACAAGGCTGAGGTGCTTGCAAGTTTGTTCAGCCAAAAGTGCCAAGTGGACAATCTCACGCGATCCCATCTGGAGGTCACCACCATCATAGATTCCAGTGTCCAGCCAATTCAGTTCACTTTGTGTGACATTAATTAGTGATTGAGTGCTCTGGATACAGCAAAGATATGGTCCCTGATAACATCCTGGCTGTAGTGGAAGATCTGTGCACTACAGTTATCTGCTCACCCAGGCCAAGCTATTCCAGTACAGTTACAACACTGGCATCTACCCAACAATGTAAAAACTTATCCAGATATGTCCTCGTCACAAAAAACAGTACAAATCTAACGGGGTCAATAACCACCCAATCATCAGTAAAGTGAAGTCATAAATAGTGCCATCAAGTGGTACTTGATCACTGACACTCAGTTCGAGTTCCACCAGAACCACTTGGCTCAAGACTTTTTCACACCTTAATCTACACATGGATGCAAGAGCTGAATGCCAGAGGGGGAGATGAGAAGATCTGCCCTGGCCATCAAGACAGCATTTGATCAGGCATGGCACCAAGGAGCCCTAGAAAAACTGAGGTCAACTGGGGTCGAGGGGAGAACCTCCAGTGGTTAGAGTCATGCCTACAGAAAAGAAGATGGCCCTGGTTGCTGGAGCCCAATCATTGCAACTCCGATAGTTCTGCCCCGCTGCAAACCTGCCAATAGGAGGAAAATCCAAAGAAATTCTGTCTTTTGGAAAAGAAGAATGCAGTCAACCATAAGGAAGAGTGATGTCACCTTACAGATGCACAGTGTTCTCTCTATAGACATGAGAAGATGTGGCAACCGCCATTGGGTATTGCAGTGCTGCTGCTGGATTTGTTGAAGAATTTGTTCCCTTGGTGCCAACTCAGAGGCTGACTTAAAGGGCATCAGGTCTGCTGCCTCCTTAAATATACTGACATGAGTTATTGGTCCACTTAAATGGTTCAGTCCCTCCCCCTCATCAGTTAGTGACCTTAACTGTTGCCTCATCAACCTGGGAAACAGGCATCAGAAACTTATAGCCTATGACTCGGACAGCAAAAATGCTGCTGACCCACGTAGCTGGGCATTTTCTGGGTGTTATTCTGCTGTGTGCAAAGTTTCTGACATTGAGAATCTTGCACACAATGGGCTGGATTTTGATACTGGAGGTGTGTAGGAGGCGGGACTACAACTTTCAGGGTTGTAGTCCCGCCTCCATCGAGTTGTGGCCAACCCACTCGATTTTCACTTGATTGTCCTTGTTGAGCCTGCCCACCGGGTTCAGCAAGCCAATTAAGGGCCACTCGGCAACAGGTGATGTCACAGATTGACATTTCATCTGTCAAGAGCTTTTGACAGATGAAATATCAGCGTTTGACAGCTCTTTGAAGCTGTCAAACACTGACAGTCTGTACACTAAGTTAATTCCTTCCTCTCAGGCTGATTTAGAGATCTCTCCAGAACAGAAAGCTGAATGCTACAACTTTTGACAGCTCGCGGCCATTCTGCTTTCTGTGCCGGTGAGATGAGGGACTCCTGAGAACTGAAGGAAGGAAAGCTGTAAAGGTAAGTAAAGGTAAGTAAAACTTCTTTAAACACTTTACAGACACCAAACACACTTACCTCTGCACTCATGCACCCATCACTCACCTGTTAACAGGCAGCTAATTGGCACTAATCCCCTTCCCGCTTCGGGGAGGCGGCTCCTAGCACAGGTCGGGTATCCTCCTCCTTTGAAACTGGCATGGAGGTGGGTTGGCGGCGGAATGGGTTCGTGCCCCCCGATTTCAAGAGTTTAACCCCCCACATGCCTCCAATCCCGCCTCCATGGCACAATGAAAATCCTGCCCAATGTATCTTGCCGAAGTGTCAGTTGCCGATTAAATCGAATCGGAGATAATCAGGCAAATCGGATGGGAGATAATCAGGGAAAAATGACAATACTACTTGGACCTTTTGACCCCACTTTTCAAATATATTGGGCTAGAAATTCATTATAGCCCAGGAATGGGCGGTATCATTAGAAAAGTTGGAGAATTAGTGCAGGCACTAATGCTTTAGACTGTATGCAAAATTCGTGCTCACTGCTCAAAGAAATGATTGGAGTCCTAATTCAAGTCTTACAGCCCAAGCTCATTGGCATTACACGCAAAGAGTGGACCAATATCAGGTGCCGTCTCATTGCAAGTCATGATTGCCACAGGCTTTTATACTACTTAAAGGGGAGGTTCATTGATGCTGCAGAACCTCATCTCAGCATTGCTGGCTGTGCAGCTGCCTCAGCAAGCAGCAGCAGGTCAAGGAGAAGGGTTTGGAGGACTGAAGCAGCTGTACTCATGGCAGATCCATGCCCCAGGGAGAGAGCCCACAGATTCTGTGACCAAGCATTGGAGGCGTTGGTACTTGCTGTGGAGAGACGGAGAGCGGTGCTCTACCTGGCAAATGGCAGGAGGCCCTCACCGCAAGTCTTTCGCACCATGGGGAGGGAGGTAGCGCAGTACAACTCGGGCAGCACTGTGGTTCCCAGGAACCACACACAGTGTAGGAATAAATTTAACTACCTCACTCAGGTGGTCAGGGTGAGTGAATGCTTCAACAAATGATACATACCATCATCTGAACCATCGTCTTCACACACTGCCCAAAGCACCACACCCCCAGCACTCACCCACCAACAATCTCTACCGACCAAAACTCATACCCACATCTCAGACATTGCACACAATGACAGCTATTTAACTATGGCAGGCATATTACCCAAATGCATTGCTCCACACTCACACACTTTCCTTTCTCTTGCAGGCCAAGGTGGCTCACAACAGGAGGGAGCAGGAGTGCACAGGCGGGGGACAAGGCGACACCGAACCACTGTCTGCATTGGAAAATAGAGTGTTGGAGATTATTGGGTGCCAGGTGGTGAGTGCCAAGGCCTCCGGCGACATTGACCCCCTTGGAGACAACAACGGTATGTCCATCCCTACTGCTTCTCACATCCCACTTCCCCCTCACCTCACAAGCTTTTTGCAGTTTCCAGCTAATCATGCTGTATGCATGCATTTCTCCCTTTCAGGCCCCCTCCCCTCACCTTAACCCAACACTTGTGCCTTTATGCTTTCAGATAATGAGCAAACACCAGAGCAGCCTGTCCCTGAGGGCACCGTTGAGAGCGATGCAGGAGAAGAGGAGGTGGAAGAACTCACTGCATCACTGCATGTCTCTGTAATGTCCATGTGTAATTGAGACACGGACTGCAGAAGTTGGTTATAACGATGTTTACTGACTGGAGACAAAACTGGAACTACTATACAAAGTTACTTCACAGGCTTATATACAGGGGTGGTCACTACTGGTACTGCAGTATACAGGGGCTGCAGAATATAGTTCCTTCTTCAAAGTACATACACTACAATTCCTCCCCTTTTAGCTAAACAGTACATAACATTCGATTAATAATTAAATAACATATTTACAATTCCAGTTGCTATATACATTAGCTGAAGTTAATCAATTATAAATTCAGTCTTTGAGGAGGCTTCCTGATTCTGTCCGGATAACGCCTCTTTGGGGTATCAGGTTCTTCTGGCAAAGTTGATTCAGGATCAACGTCGTTGTTTGGTTCGTCTGCTTCCAATATCACCGATTCTGAGGTAGATGCAATTGGTACTTCGGTTTCATCACCGGGTGTATAGGATCGTAGTGTAGATTTGACGTTTTCCAGTGACTCTAGAATCTGGTCAGCATGGCGTCTTACAATGCTCTCTCCAATGTCCACGGTATACATTAGAGGTCCTTGCCGTGTGCAGATCGTTCCTGGCTGCCATTTCTCTGTGCGGTAGTCCCGGGCCAAAACTGGTTGGCCTATCTTGAAACTCCTGTTTAGCCTTTCAGTCATATTCTGAAACTGCCTGTTCTCCACATCTCTTCTGATGTTTGGCTTAACCAAATCCAAGCAGCATCTTAGTCTTCGATTGAAGAACATCATGGCTGGAGTTTGGTTGGTAACCGCATGTGTCGCATTCCGGTAGGCAAACAAGAAGTTATCTACCTTGTGTTGTAGGGGTATGTCGTCATTACACATTGCCTTGATAGCCTTCTTGAATGTTTGAACGAACCTCTCAGCCAATCCATTGGTGGCTGGATGATATGGGGCGGATGTGTAATGCTTAACACCATTGTTCTTTAAGAACCTCCGGAACTCTTCAGACACAAACTGTGGTCCATTGTCGGAGCAAATCTGTTCAGGCAGCCCATTTCTGGCGAATATGGTTCGTAAGACTGTGATAGTTTTTTCTGTGGTGGTTGAGGACATTTTTATTACCTCTGGCCACTTTGAATGTGCATCCATCGCAATTAAAAACATGGAGTCCATAAATGGACCAGCAAAATCGTTGTGTACCCTTTGCCATGGAGATGAGGGCCACTCCCATGGATGTAGAGGGGCTTGTGGTGGGGCGTTTTGGACCTTCTGGCATCCTGTACTGCTCTTGATTATCTCTTCGATTTCTCTATCGATTCCCGGCCACCACACAAACGCTCTGGCTAAGTTCTTCATTTTTTCCCCTCCCAGATGACCCTCATGAAGCTCATTGAGCACTCTATCCTTCAATTTGGGTGGAATTACTAGTCTGGATCCACACATCAAGGTTCCTCGGCACACTGACAGCTGTTCTCTTCTCGCCGAGAATGCTGGCAACAGTGGTTCGCCATGTGCTGGCCATCCCTTCACCGTTAAATCATAGACCCTGGAGAGTGTCGGGTCATTTCGTGTTTCCTTTTCTATGTTTGCATTCGTCACAGGTAGACATTCAACTATGGTCGAGTGGAATATCTCCACAGGATCCACTGCAGGTGCTTCTTCCACCGTCGGCAACGGTAGGTGCGACAATCCATCAGCATTCCCATGCTGTTCAGTTCCTTTGTACTCTATGTCATATTGGTGTGCCCCTAGGAAAAGGGACCACCTCTGTAGCCGTTGTGCTGTCATTATCGGGACGCCCTTGTTAGGGTTGAAAATGGAGACAAGAGGTTGATGATCAGTTAGTAGAGTAAATTTCTGTCTGTGCAGGTAGTGATTGAACTTCTTCACCCCCCACACCAGGCTGAGGGCCTCTCTGTCAATCTGGGCGTAGTTACGCTCGGCTGAAGTTAACGAGCGTGACGCAAAAGCTATCGGCCTCTCTGAACCATCAAGGAATTTATGTGACAGTATCGCTCCAACGCCGTAGGGAGACGCATCACATGCCAGTCTTATCGATAGTGATGGGTTGCAGTGAGCCAATACTTCTCTTGAAGTGATCAGGCCTTTACACTTCTGAAAGGCCCGCTTACATTCATCGCTCCATTTCCATGCTACTCCAGTTTGTAGCAGGGCGTTCAGTCGGTGCAGAATTGTGGACAAATTTGGCAAAAACTTTAGGTAGTAATTCACCAATCCGAGGAATGACCTCAGTTGCGACACATTTTCAGGCGCTGGAGCCTTAACTACCGCTTCAATTTTGTCAGGGGACTTATGTAACCCCTCTGCATCACTCACGTGGCCACAATACGATATTTGTTTTTTAAAAAACTCGCACTTGGGGCGATTGGCTCGTAGCCCATGTTCTCTTAGTCTAGTGAGCACCTGCTCTAGGTAGGCAAGGTGTTCACTGTCATTTTTACCTGTCACTAGGATGTCATCGAAGTAACACTGAGTCCCCGGAATCCCTTGCAGGACTTGTTCCATCGCTCTTTGCCATATAGCCGGAGCTGATGCTACTCCGAATACCAGTCGATTATACTGGTAAAGACCTTTGTGAGTGTTTATCGTGAGATATTTCCTAGAGGATTCTTCAACCTCCATCTGCAAATATGCTTGTGCTAGGTCAATTTTTGTAAAACGTTTCCCTCCAGATAGTGAGGCGAAAATATCTTCTATCCTCGGAAGAGGATACTGTACTGTGTGAAGGACTGGGTTCACAGTCACCTTGAAGTCCCCACAGATGCGAACCTTCCTTGGCTCCTCAGACTTATTGTTTAACGTTTTCTTCATGACAGGAATGATGAGTGTCGCCCACTCGCTCCAGTCTACCTTAGATAACACGCCTGCATTCTCCAGATTCTCCAGCTCTGCCTCGACGGCTGGGTGAATTGCATATGGTACCGGTCTTGCTTTGAAAAACTTGGGAATTGCATTCTCTTCTATTTTTATCGAGGCAGTTACGCCTTTAAGAGTTCCCAGTCCTTGTTGAAATACCTCTTTAGCGTTAGCTAAGATTTTTGACAATCGTCCAGGTGTGACGTCGTCATCCTTTTTACCAGCCACAGTCAGTGCCTGAATGGAGTGCCAGTCTAAACTTATCTTTCTGATCCATTCACGTCCCAATAACGGTGGTCCACCATCTTGCAGTGTGTACAGATACAATTTCTGTATTTCCTTGCCGTTGTATTTGACAGGCACCCTTATTTTCCCTCTGGGGTATACTTTCTGCCCCGTATATGTCTTCAAGACAATGGATGTGTCTTTCAAGGGTATGTGTGAGAATAGCCGCTCATAGTCTCGTCGATTCATGATGGTCAGGGCTGATCCTGTATCCAATTCCATTTTGACTTGGGACCCTGCTATTGTGAGGGTGACCCAAATGGTTCGGTGATCCTCTTTTGTGATTACGTTGTGTAGTTTGAGACAGCTTAGTCTCTTGTTCCCGGATTCACTGTCACTCTTCTGGGCTTCAGAACTACTGTCCGTCATCTTTTGTACTTTCCTGTACTTTTCCTTAGTAGTCTTTTTGTTGTCGTTAGTCTTCTTCCCGGACCTGCAAACTCGTGCAATGTGTCCCATCTTTCCGCATTGCCTGCATGTTTTGTCCTTGAACCAGCAGTCCTTCTGGTCATGGGTTGTTCTGCCGCAGCGATAACATTTTTCAAATCCCCATGTCATTTCATGGGTGCCGTATTCCTGTGGCTTTTGCTGTATTTCCGCAGCTCCCCTTGCTGCTGCTTCGTACGATACTGCCACGCTGAAAGCCTTATCTTGCGTCAGCTCTTTCTCTGAGAGTAACCTCTTCTGGGTTCCTTCACTCAGGAGTCCACAGACAAATTTGTCCCGTAGGGTATCTGCCAGTCCTGCTCCGAACTGGCAGTGCTTTGATAGCTTGCGTAGTTCCGTAAGGTAATCAGCATTGCTCTCATCTTTATGCTGATTTCTCTTGTGGAATTTAAATCTTTCTGCTATAGGATTTAGGTGTTCCTGTAGGATATCAACAATTTTGTTAAAACTCTTCTCCATCGGTTTGACTGGAGTGATCAGGTTCCGCAATAGGCCGTACGTTCTTGCGCCCATTAAGTTTAGTAGTACCGATGCCTTTTTCTCATCGGCTACTTCATTTGCCTTGCAATATACTTCAACTCTTTCCACATACGTGGTCCAGTCTTCTATTTCATTATCGAAGGCAGTGATATTGCCAGTCTTCGGCATCTTGGAGATCTAAGATGGCGCCTCCCGCGCTTTGCCTTCTTCCCCGATTGAACAAAATGGCGCCTCCCGCGCTTTGCCTTCTTCCCCGATTGAACAAAATGGCGCCTCCCGCGCTTTTCCTTCTTCCCCGCTGGATTAAGATGGCGCCTCCCGCGCTTTCTGTCTTTTCCGCTGCTGCCAACACTGTTGCTGGCGTTTTTATGCCTTGATGGCGATGCCCTATGGTCTTCGCGCGCTTCCCCCCCACGCTGCTGCCAACGCCACTCTCCGCGGTCCCCGTGGCAAACTGCAGCTCCTCGCGGCTTTCTGCGCTTCTAATTTCTTTTTATTTTATTTTAATTACTGTTCCCGTCGTCAGAGCAGACCCTATGGGACACTTTCCTCCCTCTTCTCGGGTCTGTACGCTGCCCGGCTTCGTAGCACTGGCCGCGCCCTGTGTGCTCCACCCTCTCTCTCTCTCTCCTCTTCCCGACAACGCTGCTCAGCCCCGTTGAAAAGCCACCCGATCGAGGTCTAGCCCGCCGCAGCCCAGGAAGGATCAGTGTACTACCTGCCACCAGCCCGATTAGCTGGAACACCATAGACTGGAGAACCAAGCCCAGCTCTCGACAGCCTCTCCTGCAAATCTTTGAATTCGATGAATCAGAGGGCGGTTGCCCACGGTCGACGCCTGTTTCTTCTATTTGTTTTTTTTTCTTTTTGGATTTCTTCCTTCTGGCTTCGACCTCTAATAACTTCGCTTCAGGGATGGATCCCCGTGAGGTGGTGCAGAACTGTAGGTAAGTTCGGATCTGTTCGTCGCCAATGTAATGTCCGTGTGTAATTGAGACATGGACTGCAGAAGTTGGTTATAATGGTGTTTACTGAATGGAGACAAAACTGGAACTACTATACAAAGTTACTTCACAGGCTTATATACAGGGGTGGTCACTACTGGTACTGCAGTATACAGGGGCTGCAGAATATAGTTCCTTCTTCAAAGTACATACACTACAGTCTCACTCGCAGGCACCAGCTCAGATACTGGCACTATGCATTCTTTAGAGGCTAGTATAATAGCGGGATCTGCACAGGGTGAGGCACCTGGGATGAGTGGGCTACAGCAAGGCCAGCAGGAAAGGGTTTCTTGGGAGCCAGCTCCCCGGAGGGCGAGTTTGCGCATGAGTTCTGCTGCACAGGACTCAGATGAGGACTTGATGGGGAGGCGTTTAGAAGAAGGGTATTGGGCTTGCACACAGGGATGATAGGTGCAATGGCAAGGCTGCCCGAGGGCCTCTCGGCAATAGTAAGGAGTGTAGAGGAGCCCGCCTGCAACATTGCACAAGGCTCTGCGCACACCATGGAGCCCATCATTTCTAGTCTACAAAGGATGCTAGACTCCCAGAGAGATCATGGCGACCCAGACCTGATGCTGCGTGTGATGGGCGATCTGGCAGCTTCCATTGCAGCACAGCTGGAAGCGACGCAACGTCTTAGTGCTGTAATGCAGACTATGCATGCTGGCATCCAATCTCAAGCTGCTCTCATGCAGTCTCAGCTCGATGCCACACAAGCTCTAACTGCCGCCATCGTGGCTGGGCCTTTCATGGTGTCGCAGCAGGCCAGCAATCTGTGCTCCGACAGATTGCTAGGGATGCTGAGGTGCTGCCCTGGGGGAGTGGCAGTGGGTCAGTGGAGCAGGATCCTGCTGTCCTCTCTCAGGATGACAGCATTCCTGCTCTCACCACTGCCATTCCACCATTGCCCTTGTCGCTGCTTGTCATCCAGCCAGCTCAGACTGCTGCCGCCCATGCTGAGGTGGTGCAGTCTACAGCCGGGCCTTCCAGGCCCAGAGTTGGTCGAGGGCGCCCTGCAAGGCCATCTGAAGTCTCCCACACAGACACTCAGCAGCCTTCCACCAGCCCTGCTGCAGCTACTAGGCCAACACTTCGTAGGAGCACTAGAGTAGGTAAAGGCACAGTAACGAGAGGCACTAAGGGATTGCACAAGGGTGAATAGTTAATATTTTTGTTGTAAATATCTGTTCACTGATTTTTGATAAATTTGTTAATTAATTTTGGATTCTTTTGCGGTGTGTCTCATTTCAGCTTTGTGCTGTGATATGGCCTGCGACACAGATAGAATGATGGGGATGTGGTGAGCTACGGGGGTCTGGGGTTGAGTTTACTGGAACCGCAGTCTGATGGCTGCCCTTAAGAAGGCTGATTGAGTGGCTGCCTCCTCCCTCGCTCCTGTTCCTCCTCCTCCTCCTCATCTTCCTCTTTCTCCTTGTCCTCCTCCTCCTCCTCTCCCTCTTCCTCCTCCTGAGGTGGTCTCGCAATCCCTGATGGCAAGGGCTAGGCTCTGATGATGGCCAAGTTGTGGAGCATGCAATGGACCACCACGAAATGTGGCACCCACTCAGCCGAGTACTGGAGGGCTCCTCCTGAGCGGTCAAGGCAGCGGAACCATTGCTTCAGCAGACCGATGGTCTGCTCGATGATGTTCCTGGTGGAAGCATGGCTCACATTATATGAGTGCTGGGCAGGAGTGTTTGGGTTGTGGAGGGGAGTCATGAGCCAGGTAGAGAGCGGATAGCCCTTGTATCCGACCAGCTAGCTGCGAGCTTGACGTGGTGGTAGGAAGAGTGCTGACACAGGATGAAGGTATCGTGGCTGTTGCCAGGATAGAGGGCATTGACATTGAGGATTAGCTCTCTGTGGTCGCACACCAACTGCACATTAAGTGAGTGGTAGCCTTTGCGGTTGCGGAAGATCTCAGGATTCTTTTGTGGTGCCCATAAAGCCACGCGGGTGCAATCAATGGTGCCCTGCACCATGGGGAATCCCGCTAGCCTGACAAAGCATGCTCGTCCTGCTACTTTCTGGTGATGGGGAAGGAAATGTAATCTCTTCTCCTACTGTAGAAAGCCTTTGTGACCTCCCGGATGCAGCGATGGATGGCGAACTGCGAGATGTTAGCTATGTCTCCTGTTGCAGACTGGAAGGATTCGCTGGCGAAGAAATTGAGGGCGACAGGGACATTGACTGCCACTGAGAGAGACATTACAGAATGAGACTATTGGACTATGTGAAACTGACAAGAAAGCACTGAAACTCCACTAACCTACAGCTGCGACTCATTACTGATGATCCCTTTAAATAACTTCCCTGGAGCCGGCTTCCTGGTGCTTCAAGCCAGCTCTCCCTGTCGCTGTTTACTCCAAGTGCTAAGATAGGTGGTGACAATCAATGTTGCAGATCGGGCACTCAGTATGCATTGCACACTCACTGACGTCATGATCCGCCTGGTGTTGAGGCTCCCGGTGATAACTGTTAGTGGCGGCGCTGCTGGGGGGGGTACGGGATTTGGCGTGTGGCATTGGATTCGCCATGCCCCAGCGATAATGCATTAGCACCGCGTTAGCGCCATCTGCTGGTGCTATCAGGAAGTGCTATGGAACCGAATTTCCCTCCCCCATAGGTTTCAAACCTATTAAGCACTGAAAGAGCTGTTATCTGTAGCCTCTCAAGATCCAATGTGGGCGCTAGGAGGCAGAGCATTCCCTAGTCATCCAGGCATGAGCCTCATTGGCATGTAGAAATCAGGGTCCTATGATGCAATTAGGACCCCGATGCGATTTTAACTCCCGATCTCACAAGGAGCGGGGTCAGAAGAATTCCAGGAAGGTAGGTCATTTTAATTTTGTGATAGTTTCCTTGCGGGCCGGGATAAGCAGGAGTGCTCCTCAGGTCCCCACATGGAAACCTTGGGCCTCCTCTGCTCTGGGCTTCCCTCCCGCCCTCTCCTCTGATGGTCACCTCCTCCAGACCTCCTCTGACCATTTACCTCAGTGCTGAGGACCACTTAACAAACCTGGTACAGTCCCCACCGCTTATAGCCGCCACGTTGTTGCAAACGGGATTTACCCGCTATACCCGTTGGACGGTTTTTCCCCTCCAGTTGCAACACTTGTGACATTCAGCAGAACTAAAATATCAATGAAATAGATTTAACCCCTTGATGTGGTGTTAGGGTGTCAGCCTTGGCTCAGTGGGTAGCAGTCTTACCTTTTGAGTCAGAAGGTTGTGGGTTCAAATCCCACTCCAGAGACTTGAGCACATAAATCGAGACATACGCTCCCACTGCAGTACTGAGGGAGTGCTGCACTGTCGGAGGTGCCGTCTTTCAGAAGAGATGTTAAATCTGCTCTCTCAGATGGCTGTAAAAGATCCCATGGTACTATTTGAAGAATAGAAGGGTATTTGTTCCTGGTGTCCTGGTCAATATTTATTCCTCAAACATCACTAAAGAACAGATGATGTGGTCATTATCTGATTGTTAATTATTTGACCAAATTGGCTGCTGCATTTCCTACGTTAAAACAGTGACAACACTTCAAAAGTACATCATCGGTTGTAAAGCACTCTGGTATGTCCTGAGGTCATGAAAGATGCTAAATAAATGCAAATATTTCTTTCTCACTTTAATGCGAAAATGTCGACAGCTATGTATAAAAAAAGAATTTCTCAAGATGCAGAGCTATTCCTTTGGAGAATTGCGATTTGGATATTTTAGAATATTGCTTCGGTGCGTGTAGTCAGAACGCTGAAATCTAAATGGTGATAATTCAGGTACAATCATAAAGATAGGCAGTGGTGGTCGTACTCCACTGGAGATTAAAGATTATCTGCCCACTATTTTGTACTTTGGGCTCTGACCAGATGCTATTTACTTTGTTACTGCAGTCCGTGCTGAGTAGTGTAAGCTGTAACTGGACACCAGTTAGAGGTGAATAAGTATACAAGTGAATTGCCATCTGCACCTTAATGAGGTGCGAATTTCTGAGCCAACACCTCTTTCTGCCCAAAATACACGGAACACTTAACACGCTTAAGAAGTGATTTTGTAGTTAGCACTTTTTTGGACGGTTTAAATGTGGGCAGTTTAAGTGGTGGGGACTGTAACAGTAAAAGTGACCATGAAGCTGTCGGATTGTTGTAAAAACCCAACTGGTTCACTAATGTCTTTTAGGGAAGGAAACCTGCTGTCTTTAGCCCGATCTGGCCTATATGGAAATCCAATCTCCATACCAACATAGTTGACTCTTAACTGCCCCCTTACGTGGCCTAGCAAGTCACTCCACATGCAGCAATTCAAGAAGAAGGCCCACCACCACCTTTTCAGGGCAACTAGGGATGGGCAATAAATGCCAGGTTTGTCAGCGACGCTCACATCCCGAGAAAGAATTAAAAAAAACTGACATGCAGAGGAAAATATTAATGTATTCAAATAGTTTATTTTCAACTGAAGCTGTGCATTACTAGATAGAAATGACTGGCAGGCATGTTATCACATGAATGTATAACAGACACATATTCAATTACTCCCTCTGCTATTTTAATGGAGGTTATTTTAAATTAATTAATACCCCCATTAAAATAGCAGCGAGAGGAATCTGGCTTGAGTGCGGATGTTCACATGATAACCTTGCAGATGGCCATTTCCACCCTTGTGTGTTTGTTTTAGGAGTGTAGGGTTAATACTAAATTGAAAAAACTGTCACTGACATTTGAGCGGCTCTGCTAAAAATAGAACTCACCCTTATTTCGGGCCTTTCACATTCTCAGAGCATCCCAAAGCGCTTCACTACTTTTGAAGTGTATTCACTGTTGGTATGTAGGCAAATGCGGCAGTCAGTTTTCGCACAACAAGGTGCCACAACCAGCAAATGACCAGTTAATCAGTTTGGTGGTGTTGGTTGAGGGACAAATATTGGCCAGGACCAGGGAAGCCAACCCTCCTGGATTGCCGAGGAGTCTCCAGGAGTTGAAGATTCATCTCTGGAACCATGCTACAAGCAACCCTGGAGAAAAATCGTAGGGGCATTAAAAAAAGTGTTTTTTTTCCATTTTCTTTGAACATTTCTGTTTAATAGTTAAAAAAATATTGGAGCTGGGTAAAAAGGCTGTTTGACTGACAGTCACGAATCATCCAATTTTGTAATGAAGTCTTTTTGCTTTCCAATTGGTGTGGAAAGGTGGTGTGCGTGAGGATGGATGTGTTGGGCGTCCAATGGCTGGAGTGTCGGGCGAGGTAGTTGGAGGCAACAACAACAACTTGCATTTATATAGCGCCTTTAACGTAGTAAAACATCCCAAGGCACTTTACAGGAGCATTATCAAACAGAATTGGACACCGAGCCACATTAGTGATAAAGAGATATTAGGACAGATGGCCAAAAGCTTGGTTAAAGAGGTTGGTTTTAAGGAGCATCTTAAAGGAGCAGAGAGAGGTAGAGAGGCAGAGAGGTTTAGTGAGGGAATTCTAGAGCTTAGGGCCTAGGCAGCTGAAGGCACAGCTGCCAAGGGTGACGTGATTAAAATTGAGGATGTATAAGAGACCAGAATTGGAGGAGCGTAGAGATTTCAAAGACTTGTAGGGCCAGAGGAGGCTACAGAGATAGGAAGGGGCGAGCCCATGAAGGGATTTGAAAACAAGGATGAGAATTTTTTAATTGAGACATTGCTGGACCGGGAGCCAATGTAGGTCAGCGAGCACAGGGGTGATGGGTGAACGGGACTTGGTGCAAGTTAGGATACGGGCAGCCGAGTTTTGGATGAGCACAAGTTTATGTAGGGTGGAAGATGGGTGGCTGGCCAGGAAATCTTGGAATAGGCAAGTCTAGAGGTAACAAAGACATGGATGAGGGTTTCAGCAGTAAAGTGAGTTGAGGTAGGGGCAGAGTTGGGCGATGTTACAGAGGTGGAAGTAGGAGGTCTTGTGATTAAACCTCCAGGAATAGATTCAACTAGAGTTGGCAACCCTAGCCAGGATGCCAAGCAGAACTTCGCACTCTTTGAACAAGTTGTATGGCACCATATACGTTCTGTTGCTGTATTATTCACATTTGTTTTAGCATGATTTGTAAACCTACAAAATGGACAAGCTTTGGGAGACAGTTCTCTCTCGGGGCTTGTGGCAGTCTAAGGGCTGAGTCACTAATCAGACTACTGAAATAGAAATATCCTCTTCTGTCTGAAGCAGGCTGTTTAATATCTGCTTCTCTTTTTCTTGGTGTTTTTTTGAAAGAGAACAGGAAAATGCTTATGCAAAGCTGTCTCTCTTTTTGATAAAAGTTGCTGATACAGGTTAATTCACAAACTACTGGTTTCCTTGTGTGCGAATCCATGGCATGTGCTGATAGATAGCTGAAATTAAACTTCTCACCCCTGAATGGTTCCTTCCTATACTTTATTTAGTTCTCTGTGGTCACTAGATGATTCAAGGGCCTGATTTATAAGGGCCTAGATGTTGCTGACTAAGGACACCAGTGTTTCCCTTTTGCTGATGAGGGTGCATTGGGGAGGTTCTGGGGAGGGCTGGGCCCTTAATGAACAGCGGGCAGAAGTGATCAAATCCTCCTTTTTATTTCAATCTTCTTCCCATCTCTCTGCATTTGCTGACACATGCTGGTCCCTGGGTCTCAGCTACTCTCAGCTACCTCACTCATGGCTAATTAACTACAAGGGGCATCATTAAAAAAACAATCATTTTAGGATGTGGGCGTCACTGGCAAGACTACCACTTATTGCCCATCCCCAGTTGCCCTGAAAAGATTGTGGTGGGTCTTCTTCTTGAACCGCTAGTGGTTTGATATGACTGAGTGGCTTGCTAGGCCACTTCAGAGGGCAGATAAGAGTCAACTATATTGGTGTGGGACTGGTGTCACATATAGGCCAGGCTGGGTAAGGACAGCAGGTTTCCCTCCCTACAGGGCATTAGGCAACCAGTTCGGTTGTTACAACAATCCGACAGCTTCAGGGTCACTTTTACTGATACCAGGCACAAGCCCAATCCTGGTCTTACTGAACAAGAGTCTTCAGCCTGGACTTTCCTCCTATATACTGCCCAATTAATATGTACCCATGGAGAGGAAGGGAAAATGAGGCACAGAGGTCTGCTGCCAGATACAGTAGCATGGGAGACACAACTGAAAGGAGCCCTGTGATCTGTGTGCATTGTAATGTGTTTCCTTTAGTCAGTGGTAC
Source organism: Somniosus microcephalus (assembly GCF_052327205.1). Lineage (NCBI taxonomy): Eukaryota > Metazoa > Chordata > Chondrichthyes > Squaliformes > Somniosidae > Somniosus > Somniosus microcephalus. The sequence goes on along the minus strand of NC_140993.1, from coordinate 59,234,747 downwards.
GGTGGTTGGGTGGGTTGCGAGCATCGTTTGCTAACTGTGATTCTGAGGAAATGGATCGCCTGCCAACACTCAGTGTCTCGTCTCACAGTAAAGAGTGAGGGATACAGCCAGTTATAGACCTTGCATTTTTTAGGAAAGGGTATCAAGGGATATGGAGTTAAGGCAGGTAACTGGAGTTGAGGTACAGATCAGCAATGATCTAATTGAATGGTGGAGCAGGCTTGAAGGGCTGAATGGCCTCCTCCTGTTTCAATGTTCCCATCAAACCTGGCAACTAGAGGTGAGCAATAAATGCTAGCATTCACCTCCCCAAAATAAAATAAAATCACTAGTTAGTATGTGTTGACTCAGGGATAAATGCTGGCCAGGACATTGGGAAACCCCCCCTTGCTCTTCAAATAGTGCCACGATTATTTTATTTACTTATCCAGGCAGGTGGAGCCTCTGGATTTCTTGCACTTGTTAGCCCCTCACTGACACAAGAATATGAGGCTGCAGCAAACTTCAAGAAAGACACAGCAGCTGTGAGCTTCACCCTCAGCCAGTTCTGAGATGCTTGGCACGACCAGAGGCATGACAATGATGTGATTCGAAGCTTATGAATGACATCTCTCTTAAGGGAGAAGTGTCATTCTCACCTTATTCAAGCGAGACCTGGACGGTGTTGAAAGAACATAAAACCGACCACTTGTCAACAGGTGCTTGCAAGCCATCTGTAGGATTGATTACATCACTGTGTCAACAACAATGTTGACCAGCCAAGCCCTACAGAAGGATCTGCTGGCTGAGTCACATGATCTTGTTTGGCAGGTTGATGCTGCCTGAGGTACTTGCTCCATTTTATCTTTCAAGAGGGCTGAATTAGATGAACTTGCAGCTTAGAAGAAACAAGAGAAATAAGTTCAGAAGATCACAGACTTTACTGATAATGGTCAAGAGTGATTAAAAGAAGGGATGGGCGTGAATGGAACAGCGAGAGAGAGAGAGAACAGTGTCTATGAGAGGTGCTGGTTGTGCTACTCTAAGAAGATCTGCCAACTGTTTGTGTATTTTTATATAGTACTCTGAAGTGGGTTCCAGGCAGATACACAGGGGTAATTTTAGGATGTGTGCACCTGGCATGGAGCCGTGCTCATCAACAGCACATATCAGGTTGTTGGATATCCTTTCTGTGATTTTCCATCCACTAAACTCACTTTTGTGATACGTAGCTCAATGCCGGGAGCAAATAATCACAAAATTTAACTTGCCATCTCATTGTTGGGAAGACATGGATGAAATTGGTCTGCTGTCTCATCCTTATTCCTGTGCATCTAATAGCTCTTAGCCGAATAATAGATTTGAAAACTAATGACTTGTGGCTCAAGTGTAAGGTTCTGTAAAGAAAGAAAGGAAAATTATGCAAACTGCACCATTTTTTTTTAAAAGGAGAGAGAATGTGAGTGCTGTTTCATGTCACTGGTTTTGGGACTCATCTCCCAAACTAGCTGCAGGGCAGTAGTCTTGAACTATTATTGATTCCAATCCTGTAAAATGATTACTCTTGACCCACTGTACACAATGGTGTCTGCTATAAATAAGTAACGTCGGAGAGTTTGACAGCCGGGAGCTGGTCTCATGTAACTTTTGCAGTTCAGTCCATTGGAGATTGGCTTACTTAATCCTGCAATTTGTGTGATAGTTATAAAGAAATAATAATAGAATCATAGAAATTTCAGCACAGAAGTTCAGTCAACCCCTCATGTCTGTTCCAGTGCTAGTTCCACACCACAGTGAGCTCTTTCCCCATAAACTTTAATATTTTTCAAGGGTTTATCTGATTCCCTCTTAAATGTTGTCATTAACTCATTTCAGCAGCTGCTTGTGGCAATGGATTCGAAATCTAATAACCTTTTGCATCAAAAAATCTTTTGCAACACCCTCCTTTATACTACCAGTAAATTTATGGCTCCTTGCTACTGATTCACCGGCCAGTGAACATAATCTTTCTCTCTTTACCCTCACAAACAAATATATGACCATTTCTATTAGGTTTTCCCTTGACCTAAATAATAATTAAGCAAATGTCCTTTACATTTTGAGGTTGGTATTTCACTGGATTTTTGCATGTAAGGAGTAATAATTTTCAAATAGCATGGGGATGTCTATTAAGTCAATCTACCGACGCTATCAATATTGCTACAAGAGACTCTGAGGATCTGAGGTAAAGGCACATTGACAACTGGCACAGCCCAATGTATCCGTTCTTCCATACTTTCTCCCCTTTTCTTTTGCTGAAGGCACTGACTCTAGCTAGGATACATTTGTCTGAATGCTGGCTTCCCTCTTCCCCTACTCCACCCAAGTGGCCATTCTGCAAAGTAAATTCAGTAATCCTGTACTCTTAGAGTGCAGGCCCACTCAAAGGCAGTGCAAATGAGAGAACCCATGGTACCAGCCCTGCCTCTGGCCTGCATTGCCATTGAGTGTGTGGCTCCTTGCTGGCAGCACTGAATCTACTGTCATGTGTCAAGTGTACGGTAGTGTGATGGCTATCTACAAAAATTACTTTGAAAATAATTTTGTACACAGCAACATCCCACAAACAGCAAATAAGATAAATGACATGTCTTCCTTTTTCCTCAACCGAGGATTCCCCTCTACTGTGGTTGACACGGCCCTCGACCGTGTCCGTTCTATCTCCCGCACTTCTGCCCTCACCCCTGCCCCTCCCTCCCGGAACCACGATAGGGTTCCCCTTGTCCTCACCTTTCACCCCACCAGCCTCCACATTCAACGGATCATCCTCCGCCATTTCCGCCACCTCCAAAGAGATCCCACCACCAAACGCATCTTCCCCTCCCCTCCCCTTTCAGCATTCCGTAGGGACTGCTCCCTCCGAGACACCCTAGTCCACTCCTCTATCACCCCCAGCACCCCTTCCCCTTCGCCTGGCATCTTCCCGTGCAAGCGCAGGAGATGTAACACCTGCCCCTATACCTCTCCCCTTCCCACTGTCCAGGGCCCCAAACACCCCTTCCAGGTGAAACAGCGATTTACTTGTACTTCTTGCAATCTAGTATACTGTATTCGCTGCTCACAATGCGGTCTCCTCTACATTGGGGAGACCAAACGCAGATTGGGTGATCGTTTTACGGAACACCTCCATTCAGTCCGTAAGAGTGACCCCGAGCTTCCGGTCGCCTGTCATTTTAATTCACCACCCCATTCCCACTCGGACCTCACCGTCCTCGGCCTCTTGCATTGTTCCACGGAAGCTCAGCGTAAGCTCGAGGAACAGCACCTCATCTTCCGATTAGGCACTTTACAGCCTTCCGGACTCAATATCGAGTTCAACAATTTCAGATCATAACCTCAGCCCCTATTACATTTTTACTTATATTTTTTATCCACACCTTTGTTTTGGTTTCCCCCCCTTTCCTTTTTTTTCTCGCTCCCACATGGCAGCTGTCTCCCATTCTGCCAGCGCATTTCACACCTAATCTAGAGCTGTCTTTTGTCTCCACTAGTCCTATCACCATCTTGTCTCATTTTCAATACCTCTTAATGTCTCTTCTCTTTTGTTCTCTCCCAGCCCGGCCTCTTAATCTATTTCATTTCCTGTGCCTCTTTAGTCTTGATAAAGTGTTTTGACCCAAAACGTTGACTCTAATTTCTCTCCACGGATGTTGCCTGGCCTGCTGAGTTTTTCCAGCATTTTCTGTTGTTATTTAAGATAAACGACCAGTTAATCTGAATGATGGTTGATGGAGGAATGTTGGCCGATATAATGCCCTGTATTTTGGAAAAGTGCTATGGCATCTTCAATGCCCATCTGAACTGGCATCTCATCCAAATATCTTTGCGCAGAGAGCTGTGAGGCTGTGGAATTCAGAAAGCTTGGGGGTAATTTTAACCTAATCCACCCGGCAGGAAACTGATGGGATCGGATAGGTCGCCCAGTTACCTCCCACCCAATTTTACTTTCCATTGACTTTGGGCAGCCAATCATTCCTGTCAGTTTCCCGCCCAGTGGGTTGGGATAAAATGAACCCGCTATGTCATTAGATTGGATATGTAGATGAAGGAAAAGGGATGAAGGGATATGGAAACAGTGTAGGAAATGTGATTAGGATTATGCTCACGTGGAGGTTAAACACTAACAGGCTGGTAGGGCTAAATGGCCTGTTACCGTGTTGTAACTTCTAAGGACAGTGCAACACTCCATCAGCACTCTACTGGAGTGTTAGCCTTAATTATATGTTCAAGCTCTGGAGTAGGGGATGAGCCCACAACCTTCAGACTCAGAAGCAAGAGTGTTACCAACTGAAGCAAAATGATCTAAGAGGGATAATTTTCTGACTTATTCCGCCAGTGGGGAGCCTCTCGGAGGCACACATTCCCAACCATTTCAAATAATGGTTGGTAAATCATCTACAGGGCCTATCAAAAGGTGAGAGAATAAGGGGAGAAAAGATACACAAATAGGATGGTGCTAGTTCAGAGCAGCAGCAGCCTTTTACTTCAGCAGCCTTCACTTGTCCAGAGATTAATTTCCTGCCTCCGTTTTCTTTTGATCTCCAGATTGTTTATAGCCAGCCACTTCTTTTTGCTAGCCAAACTGTCAGCCTTGGCTCAGTGAGTAGCACTCTCACCTCTGAGTCAGAAGATCGTAGCTTCAAATCCCAGTCTAGCGTCTTGAGCCCATAATCTAGGCTGACGCACCAGTGGAGTACGGAGGGAGTGCCGCACTGTCAGAGGTGCCATCTTTCGGATGAGATGTCAAACTGAGGCTCCCGTCACCTCTTTCAGGTGGATGTAAAAGATCACATGGCACTATTCGAAGAAGAGCATCCATCACCCCATGCTTGCTGATCTACACTGGCTCCTGATCCAACAACACCTCAATTTAAAAACCCTTATCCTTGTTTTCCAATCCCTCCATGGCCTCGCCCCATTCTATCTCTGTAACCTCCTTCAGCCCTAGAAGCTTTCGAGAACTCTGCGCTCCTCGAATTCTGCCTCTTGTGCATCCCCGATTTTAATTGCTCCACTATTGACGGCCGTGCTTTCAGCTGCCTTGGCTCTAAGCTCTGGAATTTCCCCTCCCCCCATCCCCCAAACCTCTCTGCCTCTCTACCTCTCTCTCCTCCTTTAAGATGTTCTTTAAAACCTACCTTTTTGACCAAGCTTCTGGTCACCTGTCCTGATATCTCCTTCTGTGGCTCGGTGTCTAAAATGTTTTTTATTGATAACGCTTTTGTTAAGAGCCTTGGGACATTTTGCTACATTAAAGGCGCTCTATAAATGCAAGTAATCAGCGTGCAATGCCAACTTAACATCACGGGCTGGATTTTGCCAGTGTGGGTGGGCTGGGGCGTGTCAGGTGGAAATCGTGTCAGGACCCCGACTCCTAAGTGAATTGTTGAAAAAGTGGGATTTTCCCCTAATTGGGCAATTGATTTCCTGCGTGTGGGAACCCCTGGCCCATTCAGTCTTTTCATACAGAAAGTAGCCTCCGATGACGTCATCAATGCTGCTGGAGTTAAGGCCTGCAAGCAGCCTTGCTTCTTCTGGAGACTGGAAACGCTTTGCAAATTGTATGAAGGAGTTGATTTCCCGACAATGTCCACGATCAAGCAAAAGTGTGCACCTCGGTTTGATGAGCCCTCCCTCCAAGCTCTGGTGCACGGAGCCAGATGTAATGAGGAAGCGCTGTTCCCTTCCTCAGGGAGAAAAAAGCCACCCCAGCAGACAAAAGCTGTGTGGCTGCAAGTGGCCGAGGAGGTCAACTCCATTTCAATGAGCCGCAGAACCTGGCTGCAATGCAGGCAGAGGTTTCATGACCTTCTCCGCACAGGAAAAGTGAGTATGACTTTCCCATCTCCCTCAATCTGACCCCCATTGCCTCTCCTCACTAGCACTCTGCTTTGCCAACCTCTTCCTCCACATCCCACTTGACACTTACATCCCTGCACCCTTACCCATTCCCTCTCTCTATGGTCACATTCACTTAACTATTCGACCATGCAGCCCTCACACTCCCTATCATTATGATGCAATGACAACAACAACTTACAACACACAGGGAGGGTCTTTTGTATCCTTCTAAGCATCTATGCTATGGATTCTCTACACTCACTCCTTCATTCTCACTCAAACTCAAACTCCACTTGAGTCCCTCATTGCAGAAAAAGAGAGCCCACAATAAGAGGGAAAGAGCCATGACAGGAGGAGGGCCATGCTCAGCAGTCTAGCTCACCCCCTGGGAGGAGGCGGCTCTGGAAATCGCTGGGATCGAGGATGATACCCAAGTGGGGGACGGACAGACGGGCGCATCACAGCAAGCTGGTGACAGAATAGTTTGGCATCTCTCTCATTGACATTGCATGAGCCACTGACAATGAATCTGATGCTCTAACAGATTGACTTATGATCATCTGCACTATTCAATGTTCATGTAACCTTGATCTCACATCTCCAACTGTTTCCTTTACTCCCCCACAGGACCATCGAAAGCCCCCGTCCCCACTGTCCAGGAGGAAGAGCCTGAGCTTCCAGACTCCTCAGAGGAAGCTGCAACCTCTGAGGGCGCAGCATCAGCAGAATTCAGCACACCCAGTACCAGCGCAGACACTCACACCTTAGTGGGACCTTCGCGAGATAGAGTAGTGTTGGCACCTGGTGTATCACAGCTCACAAGTGAGCATCAGCAGATGGTGGAGACAGGGTCTGCAGTGCTTGACTAATCTACTGGAATTTTTTGAGGATGTAACTGGTAAAATAGATAAGGGAGAACCAGTGGATGTGGTGTATTTAGACTTTCAGAAGGCTTTTGATAAGGTCCCGCATAAGAGATTAGCGTGTAAAGTTAAGGCACATGGGATTGGGGGCAAGGTACTGACTTGGATAGAGAACTGGTTGGCGGTCAGAAAGCAAAGAGTTGGAATAAACGGGTCTTTTTCCGAGTGGCAGGCAGTGACTAGTGGGGTACCGCAGGGATTGGTCCTTGGACCCCAACTATTCACAATATATATTAATGATCTAGACAAGGGAACTAGATGTAATATCTCCAAATTTGCAGATGACACAAAGCTGGGTGGGTGTGTGTGCTGTGAGGAGGATGCCGAGAAACTCCAGGATGATTTGGACAGGTAGGTTGATTGGGCAGAAGCATGGCAGATGCAATATAACGTGGATAAATATGAGGTTATCCACTTTGGTAGCAAAAACAGGAAGGCAGATTATTATCTGAATGGCAATAGATTGGGAGAAGGGGAAGTGCAACGAGACCTGGGTGTCCTTGTGCACCAGTCGCTGAAGGTAAGCATGCAGGTGCAGCAGGCGGTTAAGAAGGCAAATGGTATGTTGGCCTTCGTAGTGAGAGGGTTTGAGTACAGGAACAAGGATGTCTTGCTGCAGTTGTACAGGGCCTTGGTGAGACCACATCTTGCGTATTGTGTGCAGTTTTGGTCGCCTTATCTGAGGAAGGATGTTCTTGCCATGGGAGGAGTTCAGTGAAGATTCACCAGGCTGATACCTGGGATGGCAGGAATGACGTATGAGGAGAGATTGGGTCGATTGGGCTTGTACTCGCTGGAGTTTAGAAGAATGAGAGGGGATCTCATTGAAACTTATAAAATTCTGACAGGACTGGACAGACTAGATGCAGGAAGAATGTTCCCGATGGTCGGGGAGTCCAGAACCAGGGGTCACAGTCTAAGGATAAGGGGTAGGCCATTTAGGACAGAAATGAGGAGGAATTTCTTCACCCAGAGAGTGGTGAACCTGTGGAATTCTCTACCACAGAAGGCAGTAGAGGCCAATTCATTAAATATATTCAATAAGGAGTTGGATATATTTCTCAAGGCTAAAGGGATCAAGGGGTATGGGGAGAAAGCAGGGACCGGGTACTGAATTTGGATGATCAGCCATGATCGCATTGAATGGCAGAGCAGGCTCGAGGGGCCGAATGGCCTACTCCTGCTCCTATCTTCTATGTTTCTATGGAGAGTCCTTGTCGGAGGATGCAGGGCTCTGCCAGCTCGGTTCAGCTGCATGTCGACCCTGTGCCTCCAGGTCCATCTGGAAGGAGAGCGGTGCTGGAACTCCAGGAACAGGTGCAGGAGTCTCTGGCAGGTTTTGTCTCCAGGGTCACTGCGAGTGTGGAGCGAATGGAGGAGTCCATTGCGAACATGAGCAGAGCGTTTGTGGAGGCACTGGCGCATGAACGCATCACTGCGGAAAGGATGGCAACCTCCGTGCAAAGGATGGCTAACTCCATGGTAAGGCTGGCTACTGTAGAGGAGAGGATGTCTACGGTAGAGGAGAGAATGGCTACGGTCATGGAGGAGCTTAGTCGCCAGGGTATGGAAAACATGGTAATTGTTCAGACTAGAATGACATCTCTTGAGGAGTGATGGTCAGCTATTGAGCATACAAACCAGACCTTCATGGAAGTCCTCTGGAGTAGGACTTCCAGTGCAGAAACAGGTCCTCATGGCCCCGCTGAAGTGCAGCAAGGTGCTGTCCAGCCACTTGCTAGCTCTGAAGTGGGGCTGACCCATGAGAGGGATGTTGGTGGCAGAGAACAAGGAAGTGGGGGTTCCTCTCCAAGCACTCACACGACCATTCCACTGCAGAGCCCTCAGTCAGAGCCCCACCAGAGTCCTTACCCAACTGAGATGGGCGTCTCAGCCCCTGCACAGATGCAGGAGCAGCAGAGTGATGGCGAGCCCGCACAAGTTCGCCACCCTAGAGGATGGCCGCCAATGGCATCGAGACAGGAGCAGCAAGAAAGTGAGCAAGGGGCCTCCACATCTGCTGAAGCCACAGGGGAAGCACCACGTAGGAGCACGCGTAAGAGGAAGATAAAGTACAAGTAGTCACAAAAGTAGTCACTTGGGTGCTGTGATGTTTTGTTTTTGGACCAGCCATCATTGTCATTGTATTATAAACAGATTTGATGGCAAACTGTTGAAGTTGTGGCCTGTGTCATTTTGCAAATGGGACTTTCACATTGAGGGCTTAGGGCGCCTTGCAATTGTCAGTATGGTGGTCAGAGTGATAGGAATCCGCAGGTTCTTGTCCATTGTGGATGCTCTGGTAAGAAGGTGCGAGACAAAAGTGTTTGATTGTGCAGGCTCACCAAATCTGGCCAAGATGAGTGCATCCCTTGCATCCCGGGCAGCAATGTTGTCGCGCCCTGGCGCCTTTTGTTCTGTGCATCTTCAGGTGGGTGAGCAGCAGCTTGGCGCTACTGTTGTTGCTGCTGCTGTTGGTGCTGCTGTTGTTCATGATTCTGTTGCTGCCACGGCTGGTCGTCATCCAAATCTGATGTCAAGGAGGAAAGGAAATAAATGGTTCCCATGCTTCTGGTATATGCCTCAGTTCAGGAAGTGCTCAGTCAAGGTGGGGAGAGGGGTTTCCCAGGAGGTCACACTGGAGATGGGTGTCAGGCTCCAAACTTCCATAACAATGAGTAGGCCTGCTAAAAGTTCACCCAGACCTGAGACAACAAAGTTCTGCCACCTGCAAATGATGATTGCTGAAAACTCCTTTGTAATGTGGAGCTGCAGCTGTTAGTAAGCAATCCAATTGTGAGGCCACCAGGATTACTTGGCGTGTTCCAGAGGAGGCGTGTAGGGTGTGGGAAATGTCTAAAAATCGGAAAGGCCTCTCAAAATGGTATAATAGAGGCAATTAAGTGGTTGTTAAGGGCCTTAAGGGCCTATCCCGCCTCTTGGAGGCGAGATGGAAATGGGGTCAGAAAACACGCATTTGGGAAAATTGCTTGGAGGCGGGATTGGGCCTGCCCGCCAATTTTGGCGATTTTACCACCTCACACGCCTCCAAGTGTAAGGCCCATGCTCTCGTACACTTCGGTGAAGGTGTTGACGATTGTTTGCAGTTTGGCCTCAGAGTGTGCGCAGACGCAAGCGTCGTCTGCATACTGTAATTCGATGACAGAGGATGGGCGACCTTGGATCTGGACTGGATGTGACAGAGGTTGAATAGTTTCCCGTTTGTTCTGTAGATTAGCTCCACTCCAGCGGGGAGCTTACTGAGGGTGAGATGGAGTCTTGCAGATGCTGAAAACAGCTCTCCATTGTGGTAATGAACTGTCGTCATCACCCGTGCCCACCCTCAGTTCCCCCGAGAGCAAAGCCCAGCAAAAATAAGTTCCTGATATGAGGCAGCTGAGACTGGAGGCCCTCTAGACCTTGCTGACATGAGCAATGTTACTTCGGTAGGAGAGTTGTTGCAGTCAAATTTATGGACAAGTTTGCAAGTTTTGGGGGGTGAATTTTTATTGTGTTTTATCTGTGATAAATTTCATTTTAGTGAAGGAACAGTCATCAGTTGAGAAGTAAAAATTTATCTTACTGGAATGTGAAATTGGAGGAAGAGTTTTGCATAAATAACAAATGTCGCAAAAATAATCAATTAGAAAGGAGAAAACCACAGAAACTTAAGGGTTATTTAGCAAGACTGCACTGCTGGTACTGAGTCTCACTAGATGCAAGCATGGGATGGAGAGAGGGCTATAACACTGCAGCCCCAATTCTCTCACCTGTGCTGACCAGCAATGGAGTCTCACAAAGTTATTCCCTAAAGTCTTAAACAATGAGGAAGAAGAAAACTGATGCTGACTGTTGTGGACGGAATTGTCAGACACCACAAATTTTATTAAAGCACACTTATTTTGAGCGAGTTGTCTGAAAGATGCTGAAAACGGCACTCCATTGTGGTAATGAACTGTCGTCATCACCCGTGCCCACCCTCAGTTCCCCCGAGAGCAAAGCCCAGCAAAAATAAGTTCCTGATATGAGGCAGCTGCGACTGGAAGCCCTCCAGACCTTGCTGACATGAGCAATGTTACTTCGACAAAACTTTATCAGCATAATTTAATTAAAACCAGTCCAAGTGCTATTTCTCAATGACAGTTTCAGAGGCCCTGGTTGGTTGGCCAGACGCTGTTATTTTCCATTAGTAAGTCTCTTTAAATGTAATTAAATTATAAAAGTCTTCAGTGGGATAACCCTTACAATGAGTCAAATGGGTAATAATAACATTCATTTTATAAACCTAGAAATGGCTGTTGATGATGTTAACACATTCATATGAAAAATTCAGATATTAACTTTTTCCTTTAAATGCTTTAATGCCCTCACTAAAATAACATCGAAAGAAATGTTGTATGAATATGGTTAAGCAACCGCCAGAAAATATCATCAGTCACTTTTTTGGGAGCGGTAGGGGTAACATTCCGTGTTCAAGGCTGGGGAGTGGGAATATTTTTTCCATTTTATGCAACTGGTGTCAGCTTCCCTCCCAGTTCAGGAATTACTTAGAGTTGATGCTGAATACTACACTGTCCCATCAATGCTCCCAGGTCAAGTATAACAAGGGGTTAGATACAGAGTAAAGCTCCCGCTCTGCTACCTCATCGAATACTCCCAGGTCAGGTACAACAAGAGTTTGAGGCAAAGTAAAGCTCCTTCTACACAGGCACAGTAAGTTGTGTGGATGGGAGGAGGAAGTTGTAAAGGGACATAGACTAAGTGAATGGGAAAAACTATGGTAGATGGAGTTCAATGTGGGGAAGTGTGAAGCCATCCACTTTGGATCTGAGAAAGACCTAAAATCAGAATATGTTCTTAATTTTAAGAGACTAGAAACTATGTAGGAGCAAAGTGATTTAGACATCATAAAATCTTAGAATGGTTACAGCACGGAAGAAGGCCATTCGGCCCGTCGAGCTCGTGCCAGCTCTCTGCAAGAGCACCTCAGCTAGTCCCACTCCCCCGCCCTTTCCCCGTAGCCCTGCAATTTTTTTTCTTCCAGAAACTTATCCAACTCCCTTTTGAAAGCCGTGATTGAATTTGCCTCCACCACCCTTTCAGGCGGTGCATTCCTGATCCTAACCACTCGCTGTGTAATAAAGTTTTTTCTTATGTCGCCTTTGGTTCTTTTGCCAATCACCTTAAATCTGTGTCCTCTGGTTCTCGTCCCTTCCGCCAATGGGAACAGTTTCTCTCTATCTACTCTGTCCAGACCCCTCATGATTTTGAGCACCTCTATCAAATCTCCTCTCAATCTTTTCTGCTCTAAGGAGAATAACCCCAGCTTCTCCAGTCTATCCACGTAACTGAAGTCCCGCATCCCTGGAATCATTCTTGTAAATCTTTACTGCACCTTCTCTAAGGCCTTCACATCCTTCCGAAAGTGCGGAGCCCAGAATTGGACACAATACACCAGTTGAGGCCGAACCAGTGTTTTATACAGGCTCATCATAATTTCCATGCTTTTGTACTCTATACCTCTATTTGTGAAACCCAGGATCCCGTAAGCTTTTTTAACTGCTTTCTCAACCTGCCCTGCCTCCTTCAACGATTTGTGCACATATACCCCTAGGTCTCTCTGTTCATGCACCCCCTTTAGGATTGCACCCTTTAGTTTACATTTCCATCTCATTCTTTCTACCAAAATGTATCACTTAGCATTTTTCTGCATTAAATTTCATCTGCCACGTGTCCGCCCATTCCGCCAGCCTGTCTATGTCCTCTTGAAGTCTATCACTATTCTCACTGTTCACTATACTTCCAAGTTTTGTTTCATCTCCAAATTTTGAAATTGTGCCCTGCAGACCCACATCCAAGTCATTGAAATATATCAAGCAAAGCAATGGTCCTAGAACCGACCCCTGGGGAACACCACTGTATACCTTCATCCAGCACTAAAAACAACTGTTCACCACTACTCTCTGTTTCCTGTCACTTAGCCAATTTCATATCCATGCAGCCACTGTCCCTTTTATTCCATGGGCTTCAACTTTGCTGGTAAGCCTAGTATGTGGCACCTTTTGGAAATCTATGTACACCACATCAACCGCATTGCCCTCATCAACCCTCTCTGTTACCTGATCAAAAACTCGATCAAGCTGGTTAAAAACGATTTGCATTCAACAAATCCATGCTGGCTTTCCTTAATTAATCCACACTTGTACAAGTGACTGTTAATTTTGTCCCTGATTACTGTTTCTAAAAGCTTTCCCACTACCGAGGTTAAACTAACTGGCCTATAGTTGCTGGGTTTATCTTTACATCCTTTTTTGAACAAGGATGTAACATTTGCTATTCTCCAGTCCTCTGGCACCATCCCCATTTCTAAGGAGTGGAAGATTATGGCCAGTACCTCCATGATTTCTTCCTTCACTTCCCTCAAGGTCCTAGGATGCATCCCATCCGGTCCTGGTGACTTATCTACTTTAAGTGCAGCCAGCCTTTCTAGTACCTCGTGATGTAATAAAACTCACTACGCACTTGGTTTGAGTATAAAGCAAGGCTTTAATCAACTTGTTTCAAAACATGGTGGTCTAGTTATCTTTCACTAGTTCCTGTTTACAAAATGTCCTGGGCAAGCTGGGCCCAGGCCCAAGTATTCATACTCCTTGGATGGTGCCACCAGATGGCCGTCCAGTGTTATTTCATGAGTCTTTCTTCGTGGATCGTAAGATTCATAACACCTCGTCTTTATCAATTCTTACCCCACCCAGTATCTTCTCTACCTCCTCCTTCACTATGTCCATGGCAGCATCTTCTTCCTTGGTGAAGACAGATGCAAAGTACTCATTTAGCACCTCAGCTATACCCTCTGCCTCCATGTGTAGGTCTCCTTTTTGGTCCCTAATTGGCCCCACCCCTCCTCTTACTACTCGTTTACTATTTATATGCCTATAGAAGACTTTTGGATTACTTTTTATGTTAGTGGCCATTCTATTCTCATGCCCTCTCTTTGCCCCTCTTATTTTCTTTTTCACTTTTCCTCTGAACTTTCTATATTTAGCCTGATTCTCAGATGTATTCGCGACCTGATATCTGTCGTACGCGCGCTTTTTCTGCTTCCTCTGCCTCTTCTTGATCAACCACTGGTTGAGCAGGCTGTACTCCTTGGATGTGTGAAATGAGGAAGGCACAAGGGTGGAGTTGAGGTTAGGGGAGGGCAGGAAAGCAAGAGGTGCATGCAAGAAGGAGGATAACGTATGAGGATACCTGGAGCTTGTATTCTTTCAGCCCTGCCGCTGGCCAAGGGCGCAGGCATGCCCCTGTCAAGGATGGCCAGCACTATCTCCTCCAAAGGGGTGAGGTGTAGCTAGGAATGGGAGGTGCACCTCGTGTTTGGTACAGATTGTTCGTAGGTGAGTGATTGGAAGGGGGGGGGTGGTCATGCATTGAGAAGTGTGTGAGGGCAGTTAGTAGGAGATAGCTTTTGAAGATGCATTCACTGACCTTGACCACCGGTCTGAGATCATGAAACTTCTTTGGGCACTGGAGCCAGGTCATGGTGGCGACACTGCTTCGGTGATGTGGTCCCACATCATTCTTCCTGGAGGGCCTCATGGCCCCTGTGAGTAGAGAACCTTGCTTGCTGTGTTGTCCCCCCTGCACAAAGCTGGAGTGCTGCGTGCGAGACATTGAGTGCCCCTTTCCTGGCTTGCTGAGCCATTTGTGTTAGTGCTGAACCACTTTTCCCATTTTTTTAGGTGTGGAAGGCAATTCAGCTTTAAGAGCTGGAGACTCCCATTCAGGAATTCTTTTTAATGTTATTTTTTTTCTCCAGAAAGCAGTTCAACTGTAAGGGCTAAAAACTGCATATTTTTACATCATGTTTTATTTGATTCATTTCAGAAGCTAATGCTAATTAGTACCCAGCGCCACCATTTTCGGCAGCCGTTAAAACCCGGCTGCGGTGGCACCGGCAGCTTTTTTGGCGGTCACCAATTACTAGGCCAGAGACTTTAGCTGATAGACATTTGGCTACAAGCTTTCTTTCTCCCAGCCTCATGGATATCTCAGCTGTCCTCCATGGCTATGTTAGAGTGTGGGGAGTGATTTCTCTGAGGACTTTATGGCAGCTAATTGGATGAGATAATACTTTGAAACATACGGATTCTCACATAACCAAAGTGCAAGAAAGGTATAAAAAGAGGGGTGATAGAATAGATACCTCAGAATTCAAAAAGGCTTGGCCATCCGATTTGTTCTAATGTGTGAATTCTCCGGTACATAGGAACATAGCAACAGGAGTAGGGCATTCAACCCCTCGAGCCTGTTCTACCATTCAATGAGATCATGGCTGATCTGCGACCTAACTCCATATACCTGCATTCTGGTAAACCTACGCTGCATTCCCTCCAAGGCCAATATATCCTTCCTAAGGTGTGTTGCCCAGAACTGCTCACAGTACTCCAGCTGTGGTCTAACCAGGGTTTTGTATAGCTGCAGCATAACTTCTACCCACTTGTATTCTAACCCTCTAGATATAAAGGCCAGCATCCCATTAGCCTTTTTGATTATTTTCTGTACCTGTTCATGATATTTTAATGATCTATGTACCTGGACCCCCAAGTCTCTCTGGGCATCCACTGTTTTTAGCTTTTCACCATTTAGAAAGTACCCTGTTCTATCCTTTTTGAGTCCAAAGTGGATGACCTCACACATTGAAATCTATTTGCCACAGTTTGCCCATTTACTTAATCTGTCAATATCCTTTTGTAATTTTATGCTTTCACCAACACTGCGTACAATGCTGCCTATCTTTGTGTCATTGACAAATTTGGATGTATGGATTTCTATGCCATCATCTAAGCCATTAATAAATACTGTGAATAGTTGAGGCCCCAACACAGATCCCTGTGGGACACCACTCGTCACTTCCTGCCAATTAGAGAACCTGCCCATTATCCCTACTCTCTGTCTCCTGCCGCTCAGCCAATTTCCTAACCAGGTCAATAATTTGCCTTCAATTCCATGGGCTTCTACCTTAGTTAACAGTCTCTTATGAGGGATTTCTGGAGGTCCATATAAATAATATCCATAGACATTCCCCTGTCCAGTATTTTAGTCACCTCCTCAAAAAATTCAAGCAGGTTTGTCAGGCATGACCCACCTTTCACAATTCCATGCTGGCTCTCTGATCAGCTTAAAATTTTCAAGGTGTTCAGTCACCCTGTCCTTAATTATAGACTAGTAATTTTCTGACAACAGATGTTAGGCTAACTGTTCTATAATTCCCTGGTTTCCCTGTTTCGCCATTCTTAAGTAACGGAGTGACATGCGGTAATTCTCATAAGTGTAATCTTAAGTATATGTGTAATTGTTATTAATAATGATTATCATTGTATGCTTAATTCCTATGAAAGTCAATAAATGCCTTTGAACCCTATTTTCTTATGGAGTAATTTACAAATTTATAAGAGGGAACATCCATTCCCTAACAGTATTTGCAGTGACAGTATTCATCTTTGAGGTCATAGGGCTAGAAATTTGGCTGCTTTGCGCCTCCCGTTAGCACCTGCAGGGGGCGGTAACAGGACACGAAGGAGTTTTCGTCTGGGTGCAGCGAATTTAGCAATGCCCCCGAACTTCCCTGGCGGTTTTGCGCTGGCGCTAACACTTACCGCCTCGGTCTCTAGATTGTGATCGTGACATCATTCAAGTGCGCAGCGCCCCGTTATCGCCCTGGATGTGAAATTCGCTCCCACCCCCGCTGCATCACCGGACGTCAACAACGGCAGCAACAGGAGGCATTGTCACCTTGGCTGGTCGCTTGGGGAATGATAATTAAAGGCAGTGGTGGTCAGATGGACCAAACTTTATTCTTCGCACCAGTCTGTTGCCTGCTGAAAGTTTTTGAAGCCTCACTGCGGCGCGATGCCTAAGCCCTCCACTCTCTGAGAGTGATTGGGGCTGTAATGGAAGTTGTGCAGGTCCCCTGGCCCCACAGAACTAAGAAGAAGAATGTTGCAAACCATCATTGGCCCTTCCCTTTAGGCGAGGGAAGGAGCCTCTGATGCCAGCAGCCCTGCACTGCACATTCTTCAGCGCTCTGCCGCTACCGCCCCCTCACACACTTTAGCGCCCTAAAGTGGTTAGCGCTTGATTTAGCGCTCTACTTCCCTCTTGTTGCGCTAAAACTGAATTTCGCGGGAGGCGAGAATGATTCGTGCCCCAAACAGGGCTATACCGAATTTCTCCCCCTAAGTATTTGCAATGAGAGTGCACATTCTTGAGGGCATAATATTTACAGTGTGAGTATTCTATGAAGTTCACAAGATTTACAGTGAGATTACTCCATGAAGTTCACAGGATTTAATGAAATTATTCTATGAAGTTCCCAGTTTTCGCAGTGAGAGGACTCCAACAAGTTCACAGTATTTGCAGTGTGGTCTTCCGACTTCCTTGAATTAATGGTTGTTGCCATAACAGTACTAGTTCATGCTGTTTTCCTGTTAAGATATCGATTTTCTTTTTTACGAGTTTAGACTTTGATTTCATTTCGGCTCTATATCATATAATTTTGCTGCAAGTCCTAATGTGGAAGTAACTTTAATAGACCATGGCTGAGGGATTCCACACGGTTTGTTGTACCATTTTTAGGCCTATGGAAAATGAGTTGTGCTCACTGATTGTCTGGAAAGGTGTTTATGCTAACATTTCCTGGGTCAGCTCATCCGCAAAGCCATTTGATTAATGATTGTCGCAAAACCCATGTAAAATGACTCAGTTTGTAAATAAATTGCCTTGTGTAGAACTGAGCCATACAAACCAGGAAGACCTGGACAACACAAAAACAAAATACTGCAGATGCTAGAAATCTGAAATAAAAAGAAAAAATGCTGGAAATACTCCAGGCAGCATCCGTGGAGAGAAAAATGGAGTTAATGTTTCAGGTCGATGACCTTTTGTCAGAACTAGAAAAAGTTAGAGATATAACAGGTTTTAGGCAAGTGGAGAGGCATGGAAGGTCGGGAGGGAAGGAAAGGACAAAAGGGAAGGTCTGTGATAGGGTGGAAGGCAGGAGAGATTAAATGACAAAAGGTATGATTGTGCAAGGCAAAATGAGATGGTAATGGGACAAGTAAAGAAACAAAAGATGGGTCTGGAAGAGGTGTAAATGGGAATAGCAGAATCATTAACAGCTGCTGTCTGAAAAAATTGAGGCAGAGGTTATGATCTGAAATTGTTGAACTCGATGTTGAGTACAGAAGGCTGTATAGTGCCTAGTCAAAAGATGATCTGCAAAATTGATTGTCACCATGTACCTTAGTGCCTGGAGGAAACAGCGACAGGGTCAGCTAGCATGAAGCACCAAGTAGCCGGCTCCAGGGACATTATTTAAAGGGATCAACAATAATGAGTCACAGCTATAGGTTAGTGGAGTTTCAGTGCTTTCTTGTCAGTTTCACATAAACTAACGTTATTTAGTATCAGGAGTGTTGTGGCAACTAAAAAGTAACTACATTTATTCTTTAAAAAATCAATCTGCTACACTTGGTTACATTAATGGGGGCTGTACTGGCAGTCGACCTCACCCTCCAGGATCTACGGTGGAGGGAGCGGAGGCAGCGAGAAAGACTGGAACATGTGCCCAGAGGGTGGAGGAGGGCCATTAGGGCTCTCAACAAGAGACCTTACCCTCCGAGGGTATTCCGAGAGCACTTCTCCTACCTCCAATTAAGTGAGAAGCAGTGTATTAGTGGTCATAGAACTCTGCCACCTTCTGCCTCAGATCAGGGCGAACACGGCTCTCTCAGTGGCAGTCAAGGTCACCGTCGCCCTCAATTTCTTTGCCAGCAGATCCTTCCAGTCTGCAACAGGAGACATAGCTAACATCTAGCAGTTCGCCTTCCATCGCTGGATCCGGGAGGTCACAGAGGCTCTCTACAGTAGGAGAACAGACTACATTTCCTTCCCCATCACCAGAGAAAAGCAGGATGAGCGTGCATGTGCTTTGCCAGGATAACGGGATTCCCGATGGTGCTGGGCGCCAGTGACTGCACCCATGTGGCTGTGTGGGCACCGCATAAAAATCCTAAGGTCTTCCGTAACTGCAAAGGCTACCACTCACCTAATGTGCAATTGGTGTGCAACCACAGACAGCGGATCCTCAATGTCAATGCCCGCTATCCTGGCAGCAGCCACGATGCCTTCATCCTGCGCCAGACTGGTGTGCCAGTACTCTTCCAGCCATCACGTCATGCTCGCAGCTGGTTGCTTGGAGACAAGGGCTATCCACTCTCCACCTGGCTCATGACTCCCCTCCGCAACCCCAACATTCCTGCCCAGATGTTGTGTCGCTTCCGCCTGTGCTGTAATGGAAGCTGCCACATCACTCATCACACGCGGCATAAAGTCTGGGTTGCCACAGTCTCTCTGGGAGTCTACCATCCTTTGCAGACTGGAAATGATGGTCTCCACGGTGTGCGCAGAACTCTGTGTAATGTTGGAGGTGGACACCTCCACGCTACCATTGCCGAGAGGCTCTCGGGCACCCTTGCCATTGCACTTATCATCTCCATGTGCATGCCCATCACCTTTCTTCTAAAAGCTTCCCCATCAAGGTCCTCATCTGAGTCCTGTGCAGCAAAACTCGCACGCGAACTCACTCTCCGGGGAGCTGGCCCCCGAGCTATTCTTTCCCCCTGGCCTTGCTGCAGCCCACTCGTCCCCGTTGCCTCACCCTGTGCAGATCCCGCTATTAGACTAGCCTCTAAAGAATGCGTAGTGCCAGTATCTGAGCTGGTGCCTGCGGGTGAGACATGCAGTGACGCGGTGTGCTCTTCCTCCTCCTCTTCTTCTGCCTTGCTCACAATGGTGCCCTCAGGGATAGGCTGCTCAGGTGCTTGCTCATTATCTGAAAGCATAAAGGCACTAGATTTGGGTTAAGGTGAGGGGAGGGGGTTTGAAAGGGAGAAATGCATGCATACAGCATGATTAGCTGGAAAGTGCGAAACGCTTGTGGGGTGAGGGGGAAGTGGGATGTGAGAAGAAGGAGTAGGAATGAACAACCGTTGTTGTCCTCAAAGGGGTCAATGTCGCCAGTGGCCACGGCGCCCACCACCTGGCACCCAATAACCTCCAGCACTCTGTTTTCCAATGCAGACAGTGGTTGAGTGTCAGCTTGTCCCCCACCTGCGCACTCCTGCTCCCTCCTATTGTGAACCATCTTGGCCTGCGAGAGAAAGGAAAGTGTGTGAGTGAGTGTGGAGCAATGTGTTTGGGTGATGTGCCTGCCATAGTTGAATAGCTGTCATTGTGTGCAAGGTGTGAGATGTGGGTGTGAGTGTTGGTGGGCAGAGATTGTTGGTGGGTGAGTGCTGGGGGTGTGGTGCTTTGGGCAGTGTGTGAAGACTGTGGTTCAGATGGCGGTATGTAGCATTTGTTGAAGGATTGACTCACCCTGACCACCCGAGTGAGGTCGTTAAATTTCTTCCTGCACTGTGTGTGGGTCCTGGGGACCACAGTGCTGCCCAAGATGTGCTGCGCTACCTCCCTCCCCATGGTGCGGAAGTCTTGCGGTGAGGGCCTCCTGCCATTTACCGGGTACAGCACGCCCTCTGTCTCTCCACAGCGAACACCAACTCCTCCAATGCTTGATCGCAGAATCTGTGGGCTCTCTCCCTGGGACATGGATCAGCCATGAGTACAGCTGCTTCAGTCCTCCGGCTCCTTTTCCTTGACCTGCTGCTGCTTGCTGAGGCAGCTGCACAGCCAGCAATGCTGAGAATGAGGTGCTGCAGCATCAATGAACCTCCCCTTTAAGTACTGAAAAAAGCCTGTGGCAATCATGACTTGTGATTAGACCTGATATTGGTCCAATGAGCTTTGGCTTTAAGACTTGAATTAGGTCTCCAATCATTTCTTTGAGCAGTGAGCACGAATTTTGCATGCAGTCTAAAGCATTAGCGCCTGGCGCTAATTCTCCAACTTTTCTAATGATACCGCCCATTCCTGGGCTATAATGAATTTCTAGCCTGTGGAGTTTAATCAAATAAAAATACACCACTAACCGCCACAAAGTATTGGTACACTTCCTGCTGCATGCATAGTATGGACAACCCTGTTTGTTAGGGCATTGGTTTTGGAGGGTTATCTGGAGCGGAGTACCCCTAGTGATATGGCTAGCCCGCTAGGCTCCATTACTGAACCAAGCTGGCAGGTCAATCATCAAGCGTGCCTAGAATGCTGCGGGCTTGTCTTACTCAGGTTTCAGATTTCCAAGCGTGCCAAAAAGATTTGGCTTGGTTTTGAACTTCCATCACCAGGATGTGTTATCTTGGAGTCACATTGACCCTAAAAAGACCCTTGTGCCAAGGAGGATAATCACTAATTGGCCATTAGACAACTGATAAGATAAGCTAAGCTGAGTCCTTGCTACACAGGCAGAAACCTCTCACTAGCAGATTGGCAAACAGTTAACTTCCTAAAATGTGTGAATCCATTGCAGCATCCTCTTGACAATATCCTTTTGAACAGTGGGTCAAGGGGAGTAACCTTCTGAAGAAATACAGAACATTAAATCGAGACAACCCATTTCTGTCATTTCTGTTGTTTGTCACCTGCAGCTTTGTGTACAAATAGACAGAAGCACACGCATGTGCACAGAGACACACATGCACAGACATACGCATGTAGCTGCACCTAGACACATGTGCATGCGCTGATACATGCAAACACAAGACATGCATGCGCACATTTGCACGTGTGCACACACACCTTTGCACATGTGCAGACACACATTTTTGGCTACAGGTTCAAAGGTATGCAAACACAGGCACACACACCTACACACAGGTGTTCTTGCTGCACATGCCTGCACACGCAAAATGCATGGTAATGCAGCTCAATCAATTGTTTGAGAGAAAAAATAAATCCAAGCACTTGGAATAAATAATGGTATTGGATACTTTGTTACACGGCCCTCTGATTGCATTTTCTTGATTTCTTACCGCTGTCCGCAAATAGGCTTCATCTTATTAAGAAACTGATGGAATTTGGGACCAGTGTTCTCCAGGAAAATTCTAATGTGAAAAAGAGTGGGGAAGGGGAGGGAATACCTAAGCAGGGTTAGAGAGACTCTCAGAGAGAGAGTGAAAAGAAGCAAAGAGGATGTTGCATGATTCACTCCAAAATCGAAGAGGATTACCTTGGTAGGCTCTGGTTAGGCAAGCCCTGGCTTTTTATCGCATTCAAACATGTTGCTAATTCAGCAGAGCTGTGTGGCTGTGAGCTGGACTCTTGCTAATTGCTGTATCACTCGCCCAGCATGAACAGAGAAGAAGCTTAAATCCTCTCATTGCCTGCTGTAACAGGGATTACCGCTCTGGCACAGGCAGTGACCTGGAAAAGCTGCAGTTCTCCCCAATGAAGGGAAGGGGAGGGGAGAGTCACATCACTTTTCTACAGTAGCAGCACTTAATAAGCGCTGGCGTGATGCCCAGTGCCATGGATGTGTCTTGTGATGTGGTCAATTACTCTATCTGATGGACAACTCCTTTCACAATCGCTATTGATACTAGGAGAGAGGAGGCTGCAGCAAACCTTAGCAACACCATACATGTCTGACTGTGTCAAAAGATTTGTTTCCCCCGCAACTCCCTAATTTACTCCCATTGTCTCCTGACTTACCATGAAACATTGTCCAGTACTTTATGCAAGTGGTCATGTGTGATCCTTAACAGCAGGGTCCAAAAAATGTACCGCCCTCCTCCCCTTCCCTAGGTGTTGCAACTGCACGCTAGCGATATGTATGTCTATGTACAAATGAACAGATGTCTCCGGTCAGCTCATTTGCAAAGTTCTCTTGAGCTCTTTGATGCATCACTTATGCTGTAGACTTAAGTCACACCTGTCCGTTTCTGCATATCCTTGGAGATTGACCGTAGCTTGCACGCTGGTACGATGTTCCTCAGGGATTTTTTTATTTTCAGAGGAGTCCCCATGAGTTCTGCATCCCATGAATCTGAAGCTATAGGCAGCCTTTTCGTCAGCCTCAACCACTCTGCACTCCTCCCACTCGCTTGTGCTCTGTGAATCACTACCGCTGTCTATTGTTCCCTCCTGGGTGAAGGTATCTGATCTGGTGTTGGGAGTGAAAAAGCAAGTGATGAAGTGGTGAGTTCAAGAGGTTTGGGACTGGGGTAGCATAGGTGGCCTCTGCAGGAACTCATGGGTGGGCGTAAGTTCAAATTAATCTCCTTCATCTCCCTATTCATCATCATCCTCTTCGTCTTCCTCATCATCGTCATTCACAAGGAGGTAGTTGTGGTTCTGTTCATCCTTCTTATCATGACCATCATCACCATTATCATCTTCCTCCTCCTGCTGTGGTGGATCTGCATGACACAAGCTAAGAATGGGTGAGCAATAACATCTCAGAATAAGGAGACATAGAAGGGGGTGGAAGCTTGTGGTCCTATGATGCTTCATAACGATGCCATGACGATAGGGTAGGTACTCAGTCATTACCAATGTACTCCCCGCCCCTCCCACCAACTTTGCCATCTCCCATGGCAAGAGTAGAGTGCTTCTCCACAAGCTCCAAGGCCTTCTCTTTGTAGGGCATGAGATGTTTCAGGTTGGGGGGGCTCCCTCCAGTGGCCTGCCTCTTATAGACATGTGCCATTTTCACCTGGAACATGAGCAAATTAAGTGAAGGCTGGCAGTTGAGGAGTGTGTGCCAAGTGGCATGGGAAAGCTGAAGTAAGAGATGTGGGGGTATCACATTGTTGAAGTGGAAGAAGAGGATTTAGGGGTTGTGCATGGTAAGTAATTGCTGTTTGGGAGATGGGGAGCCATACTGTAAGATCATGAGGCAGTGCCCCCCACCTTAATCAGAGTACACTGCGAAGGGTTAGTTGTACAGCTCTTACTTTTACAGGGTGAAGAGTGTGCTGGTTCCCAGAGTAGCCAAGGAAGAAACGAGAGAGTGGCCGTTGTATTCATTTGCCTGCCTTGGTCAGGTTTTATGGCACTGGTCTGCAGTCCTGGTGAACGAATTGGCACTCAATGGTAGTGCCACTTCCATCCACATGGTCAAATGATCTTTATTGGTAGGTTTTCTGCCATTGACACCAAGAAGAAAGAAAGGCACTTGCATTTACATAGCACCTTTCACAACCTCAAGAAATCCCAAAGTGCTTTACAGCCAGTGAAGTACTTTGAAGTGTAGTCACTGTTGTAATGTAGGCAATGTGGCAGTCAATTTGTGCACAGCAAGCTCCCACAAATAACAATGTGACGATGACCAGATAATCTGTTTTAGTGATGTTGGTTGAGGGACAAAGATTGGCCAGGACACCGGGAGAACGCCGCTGCTCTTCTTCAAAGTAGCACCATTTGATCTTTTACTTCCACCTAAGAGGGAAGATGGGGCCTCAGTTTAACATCTCACCCAAAAGACAGCACCTCCGACAGTGCAGCACTCCCTCAGTACTGCAGTGGACTTCTATGCTCAAGTCTCTAGAGTGGGACTTGAACCCATAACCTTCTGGTTCAGAGGTGACAGTGCTACCACTGAGCGGTTTAAGGTCTCATCCGCAAGGCTCTGTCTCTTTTATATTTCATCCGCGTGGCTGGCACCTGAATGAAAAGCAAAAACGGCAGTGGTCACTCACCTGAGACAGGAACAGCAGTGCAACAGCGCCCTTTGGTGACTCTGTCTGAATATGGTCATAACAAGGTTTGCAACTGGCAAAGATTTCTGGCTCATGACACAACAACACCAACTTGCATTTATATAGCGCGTTTAACGTAGTAAAACTGTCCCAAGGCACTTCACAGAAACATAATCAGACAAAATTTGACACCGAGTCTCATAACCAGATATTAGGACAATTAGAGGTAGGTTTTGAAACCTATAAAGATAGGATAGTTTGAGGAATTTTGGCAGTTTTAGGCTGGCTTCATTCAGAAATGTTAGGTTTTAAGTAGTGTGACAGCAAACATGAGCAGTCATTGAAACATATAAGATTCTGAGAGGGCTTGACAACATAGATGCTGAGAGGCCACATGTCAAGTAAAGGAAAGAGTAGGGTTTATGTACAAAATGCACAGCTCCATCCAGGCAGCCTCCCCAGAAAGGGTCTATATCTGAAATGTTAACTTGCCTTTTCTCGCTATAGGTGCTGATTGATCTGTTGTGTATTTGCAGAATTTACTCTTCTTATTTTATCCCTCATCCTGCATTATCTCTCCCACCCCACCCCACCCAGTTGTGGTAGTTTGATCTCAGACCAGAGTATATCCTAAAATTCAAGCAAAGAAACATAGAAGATAGGAGCAGGAGTAGGCCATTCGGCCCTTCGAGCCTGCTCCGCCATTCAATGAGATCATGGCTGATCATCCAAATTCAGTACCCTGTCCCTGCCTTCTCCCCATATCCCTTGATCCCTTTAGCCTTAAGAAATATATCCAACTCTTTCTTGAATATATTTAATGAACTGGCCTCCACCGCCCTCTGTGGCAGAGAATTCCACAGGTTCACCACTCTCTGGGTGAAGAAATTCCTCCTCATTTCAGTCCTAAATGTCTTACCCCTTATTCTTAGACTATGACCCCTGGTTCTGGACTCCCCGGCCATCATAAACATCCTTCCTGCATCTAGTCTGTCCAGGCCTGACAGAATTTTATAGGTTTCGATGAGATCCCCTCTCAATCTTCTAAACTCCAGTGAGTATAAGCCCAATCGACACAATCTCTCCTCATACGTCATTCCTGCCATCCCAGGTATCAGTCTGGTGAATCTTCGCTGCACTCCTTCCATGGCAAGAATGTCCTTCCTCAGGTAAGGCGACCAAAACTGCACACAGTACTCCAGGTGCGGTCTCACCAAGGCCCTGTACAACTGTAGCAAGACATCCTTGTTCCTGTACTCGCACCCTCTTGCTACGAAGGCCAACATACCATTTGCCTTCTTAACCGCCTGCTGCACCTGCATGCTTACCTTCAGCGACTGGTGCACAAGAACACCCAGGTCTCTTTGCACTTCCCCTTCTCCCAATCTATTGCCATTCAAATAATAATCTGCCTTCCTGTTTTTGCCACCAAAGTGGATAACCTCACATTTATCCACATTATAGTGCATTTGCCATGTTTCTGCCCAATCACCCAACCTGTCCAAATCGCACTGGAGTTTCACGACACCCTCCTCACAGCTTACCCTCCCACCCAGCTTTGTGTCGTCTGCAAATTTGGAGATACTACATCCAATTCCCTCGTCCAGATCATTAATATATATTGTGAACAGCTGGGGTCCTAGGACCGATCCTTGCGGTACCCCACTAGTCACTACCTGCCACTCGGAAAACGACCCGTTTATTCCAACTCTTTGCTTTCTGTCCGCCAACCAGTTCTCTATCCAAGTCAATACCTTGCCCCTTGCCCCCAATCCCATGTGCCTTAATTTTGCACGCTAATCTCTTACGTGGGACCTTATCGAAAGCCTTCTGAAAGTCCAAATACACCACATCCACTGGTTCTCCCTTATCTATTTTACCAGTTACATCCTCAAAAAATTCCAGTAGACTAGTCAAGCATGATTTACCTTTGTAAATCCATGTTGACTTTGTCCGATCCTGTCACTGCTTACCAAGTGCTCTGCTATTACATCTTTTATAATAGATTCTAGCATTTTCCCCACTACCGATGTCAGGCTTACCAGTCTATAATTCCCCGCTTTTTCTCGACCACCATTTTTGAATAGTGTGGTAACATTAGCTACCCTCCAATCCATGGGTACTGTTCCAGAGTCTATCGAGTTCTGGAAGATGACCAGCAATGCATCTACTATTTCCAGGGCCACTTCCTTAAGTACCCTGGGATGTAGATTATCAGGCCCTGGGGATTTATTGGCCTTTAGTCCCATCAATTTTCCTAACACCATTTCCCTACAAATACTGATTTCTTTCAGTTCCACCCTTTCATCAGGCCCTATGTTCCCCGGCATCTCTGGGAGGTTATTTGTGTCCTCCTTTGTGAAGACAGAACCAAAGTATGAATTTAGTTGGTCTGCCATTTCTTTGTTTCCCATTATAAATTCCCCTGATTCTGACTGTAAGGGACCTATGCTTGACTTCACCAATCTTTTTCTCTTCACATATCTATAAAAGCTTTTACAGTCAGTTTTTATGTTCCCTGATAGCTTACTCTCATATTCTATTTTCCCTTTCTTAATTAATGCCTCTGTCCTCCTTTGTTGAATCCTAAACTGCTCCCAATCCTCAGGATTATTGCTTTTTCTGGCCAATTTATATGTCGTCTCCTTGGATCTTATGCTATCCCTAATTTCCCTTGTTAGCCACGGTTGAGTCAACTTTTAAAAATTTTTTTTATGCCAAACTGGGATGAACAAATTCTGTAGCTCATCCATTCGGTCTTTGAATGTTTGCCATTGCCTATCCACCGTCAACCCTTTGAGTGCCATTCCCCAATCAATCCTACCCAACTCGCTCCTCAGACCATCGTAGTTTCCTTTATTTAAATTGAGGACCCTAGTCTCTGAGTCAACTACTTCATTCTCCATCTTAATGAAGAATTCGATCATATTATGATCGCTCAGACCCAAGGGGCCTCGTACAACAAGATTGCTAATTAATCCTTTGTCGTTACATAATACCCAGTCTAAGATGGCCTGATCTCTGGTTGGTTCCTCGACATATTGGTCCAGGAAACCATCCCGTAAACACTCCAGGAATTCCTCCTCCACAGTATTGTTACTGATTTGGTTGGCCCAATCTATATGTAGATTAAAGTCACCCATGATGACTGCTGTGCCCTTATTGCACACTTCTTTAATTTCCCTTTTAATGCCATCCCCAACCTCCGCCTTACTGTTGGGAGGTCTATATACCACTCCCACTAATGTTTTTTTCCCCTTAGTATTTCTCAATTCTACCCATACAGATTCTGCAGCAACCTTAAGTCTCATCCAATCAAATTAATCTAACTATTGTGGGTCTGGCAACCTCTGTCTGGAACCTTGCAGTGTGTAGAGGCTTTTTAAAGTGGCACGTCCCTCACTGAAAAGGGGGGAATTACTTTAGGAGTACACCTGCAGCTGTCAGCATTGGTTCATTGATGCTACTCTCACGAAATGTATGGGTCCTGTAGTGTATGTACCTTTAAGGGGAGAACTACTTTTTACAGCTCCTGTATACTGTAGTACCGGCAGTGACCACACCTGTATATAAACCCTGAGTAGGGATCTGTACTGTTAGTTTTTGAGAGACCCTCACCCAGTAAACACCTGTTGATTGTTCCTCTGCAGTCTCTGTCTATTTGTTGAAGGACACCATACATCAAGATTCACGGATTTAACGTTGGCGCCGAGTCGATTCGAACCTATCTGCAACTCTGCAGAAGAAGGCCGATGCCAGGGGCACGGGCGTCGACCATCCAGCGGAGACTCCAGCGAGACGGGCTGGCAGCAGGCACGGCGCAGACCCTTCCCGGACGGCGGTGGCTGGAGCCAACCGACGGCAGAGGGGAAGGCCGAGCAGCGTCGACGGGGTAAGAGAGAGGGTAAAGCGCACAGGGCGCAGCCGGGGTTGAAGACCGAGCGGCGTCAACGAGAGAGGCGCGCAGGAAAACGCGCAGAGCGCAGCCGGTGTTCAAGGGCTGAGCAGCGTCTGCGGGGGAAGAAAGGAAAGCGCGGGAGACGCCATTTGAGCCGCAGCGGAGAAGAAGGGAGAGCGCGGGAGACGCCATTTTTGAGCCGCAGCAGAGAAGAAGGGAGAGCGCGGGAGATGCCATTTTTAGCCAGTCTAACCACACCCAGGGATGCTGAAGAGTGGCAGTGTCACAGCGTTCGACAATGAAGTCGAAGATTGGGCGACATATGTGGAACGCATAGAAGTGTACTGCAAGGCGAATGAAGTGCCAGATGCCAGGAAAGCACTGGTACTGTTGAATTCCATGGGTGCAAAAACATATGGCTTACTGCAAAACCTAGTAACCCCAGAGAGGCCAGTGGAAAAGGATTTTGAAAGCTTAGTGGCAATCCTACAGGACCACTTAAACCCCAGACCGCTGCTGATAGCAGAAAGATTTAAGTTTCACAAAAGGAACCAGCATAAAGATGAAAGTAATGCTGAGTATTTAACGGAACTGCGCAAGCTATTGAAACACTGCCAGTTTGGAACGGGACTAGCAGATACTTTAAGGGACAAGTTTGTGTGTGGGCTTCAAAGAGAAGGAGACCCGAAATGACCCGACACTGTCTCGGGTATATGACTTGACAGTGAAGGGATGGCCAACACATGGCGACTCACTGTTGCCAGCATTCTCATCCAGAAGAGAACAGCTGTCAGTATGCCAGGGGACCTTGATGTGTGGATTCCGAGTGGTAATTCCACCCAAGTTAAGGGAGAGAGTGCTCAATGAGCTTCACGAAGGCCATCTGGGAGGGGTGAAAATGAAAAGCCTTGCTAGGGCTTATGTGTGGTGGCCGGGGATCGATCAGCAAATCGAGGACCTGACAAAGAGCTGCTCAGGATGCCAGAAGGTCCAAAATGCACCACCACATGCCCCTCTACACCCATGGGAGTGGCCCTCCTCTCCATGGCAATGGGTGCACATTGATTTTGCTGGTCCATTCATGGACTCAATGTTTTTAATAGCCGTGGATGCGCACTCGAAATGGCCTGAGGTGATCAAAATGTCCTCCACCACCACAGAGAAAACGATTGCAGTCCTACGGACCATATTTGCCAGGAACGGCTTGCCAGAGCAGATTTGCTCTGATAACGGACCACAGTTTGTGTCCGAAGAGTTTCGGAAATTTATGAAAAGGAATGGGGTAAGGCATTACACATTCGCCCCATATCATCCAGCCACAAATGGATTGGCTGAGAGGTTCGTACAAACCTTTAAAAATGCAGTAAGGGCCATGTGCGATAACGACATTCTACTGCAGCATAAGGTGGACAATTTCCTGTTAGCCTACAGAGATGCGACACATGCAGTCACCAACCAGACACCGGCCATGATGTTCTTTAACCGAAGGTTGAGATCTCGTCTGGATTTGCTCAGACCAAATGTATGAAGAGATGTTGAGAATAAGCAATTCCAGCACATCAATGAGAATCCGACAAGAAGCTTCAATGTAGGGCAACCAGTCTTGGCCCACGACTATCGAACAGAGAAATGGCAACCAGGAACGATATGCACACGGCAGGGGCCACTAATGTACACAGTGGATGTTGGGGAGAACATTGTGAGACGCCATGTCGACCAGATCCTAGAGTCACAGTAACGAGTCAACCCCATGTCTCGCGTACCTGGTAATGAACCCAACATACAGGTAGCATCTACCCCAGAAACAGTAGCATCGGAAGCTGATGAACCAACCGACGACAAGGGGCCAGAATCGCCTCCGCACCAAGAGCAAGACACTCAGGGAAGGCGCTATCCAGAAAGGATCAGGAAGCCGCCCCACAGACTGAATTTATAAATGGACTATTTTCAGTTAATGTTGCATGTTAAAAGTGTTAATTGTTAAATGAATGTTATGGTACTGTTAATCTAAAAGGGGAGGAATTGTAGTGTATGTACCTTTAAGGGGAGAACTACTTTTTACAGCTCCTGTATACTGTAGTACCGGCAGTGACCACACCTGTATATAAACCCTGAGTAGGGATCTGTACTGTTAGTTTTTGAGAGACCCTCATCTAGTAAACACCTGTTGATTGTTCCTCTGCAGTCTCTGTCTATTTGTTGAAGGACACCATACATCAAGATTCACGGATTTAACAGGTTCAAGTCCTACACCAGAGACTGGAGCACATAACTTCAGTGTACAACTAAGAGATCCTTTCAGGTGATACGGTATGTTAAACTGAGGCTCTGCCTGCCTTTTCAGGTGGATGTAAAAGATACCATGATACTATTCAAAGAGAAGCAGGGGAATTCTCCTGGTGTCCTGGCCAATATTTATCCCTTAACCAATATCACTAAAACTGAAATAACAGAAAATGCTGGAAAAACTCAGCACGTCAGGCTACATCCGTGG
Source organism: Somniosus microcephalus (assembly GCF_052327205.1). Lineage (NCBI taxonomy): Eukaryota > Metazoa > Chordata > Chondrichthyes > Squaliformes > Somniosidae > Somniosus > Somniosus microcephalus. The sequence goes on along the minus strand of NC_140993.1, from coordinate 59,203,916 downwards.
AGAGAAATTTGAGTTGACGTTTCGGGTTGGACCCTTCTTCAAAACTGGAAACTAAAACTGATTGCCTGGCCATTTATTTTCTGCTGTTTGTGGGAACTTGCTCTGCATAAATTGGTTGCTGTATTTCCTCATATTACAACTTCAAAAGTACATCCAGCATCTGTTGATAGAGAAACAGAGTTAACGTTTCAGGTCGATGACCCTTCATCAGAACCTGAAACGTTAACTCTGTTTCTCTCTCCGCAGATGCTGCCTGACGAGCTGAGTGTTTCCAACATTTTCTGTTTTTATTTCAGATTTCCAACAGCCGCAGTATTTTGTTTTTGTTCAAAAGTACATCATTGGCTGTAAAATCCCTTGCAATATCCTAAGGTTGTGGAAAGTGCTTTCTTCCTTATTCTCTCTCTACCCTATTTTATTCATTTTAATTTAACTTTTTTACTCCTCAATTTATCCTTTTATTCCTACAAATTTAAAGAGCAAACTCACCAATCCTGTGGTCCCAGCAGTCAGCCATTCAAAAGAAAATGGGTCAGAGACAAGGCAACAACAGTGTAGTGTTGATGTTCTGACCTGCGCTGCCTTCCATCACAGCAGTACAGGATAAATGAATTTACACTTAAGTTTTAAACTTTTCACACATCTGTTTTCTTCTGGTTTCTAGCCTCCATTTTGGAGGCAGAACCAACATTGCAACCAGGCCAGCCATTGTTTCTCATATGTGAAAGTCTGAAAGGGTAGCTGCGAGTGAGTATACAGTCAGTGGACCCAATGCTTGAGCAGCATTCGGACCAGAAAACTGGGCTACGGTGCTCAGAGGGATAAGATACAAGGGCTAGAAACTGGTGTAACCCAGTGAAGTCCAATCTGCAAGCGTCTAATGAGGCCGGTGGCAGGACCATGACAGATTGGTCTGCCGGCCTCATTAAGAGAATACCGATGAGTTAGGGACGCTATTTATGGCACCAGAAGCACGTCGCCAGTTGCGGGAGTGGGGGAGAGAGCGGTAGGATCTGCCTGCTTAGACGACGGCTGAGGGTCTCAGGAGAGCCCAGGGGGAGGCAATCCGGAAAGGGGGGGGTGGGGAGGCAAATGGTGGCTGGCAGTGGGCCCACGGTTTGAATGTGGAGCCGGGAAGGGCACTCCTGCTCCATCCAACGCCACAATAAGAGAAGTCAAAAACCTTAAACTTACCTTTTGGGTGACAGCCTCCAGCAGTCCCTACAAGGACCCTTGGTTTGGCTGCTGAGTGCCTGAAAAAACTGACCGCAGCAGGCACAGCGCATCCTGCAGTCAGGTGCAAACCAATTTCTCAAAGGGGTCTGAAACAGGTGTAGCGCCCCGAGTTGCGTATGCAATGGGGCCTAACACCAGTTTCGGGCACCCGCCCTGGACGCCAACTGAGCAGCCCTATGCAACATGGCATTCGGTGCACTTCTGCTCCAGAGTGAGTGCGCAGACACTGCCTGCCTGCCTGTAAAAGTGGCGTAACCCGTTCCTATTTCTAGGCCATGATATACACTGGATTTTTAAATAAACTGAATCTTGCTGCTGGAAACCTGTGAGAGTTGGATTTATCTGAGAATTCTCCACCTGACTAATTATTTCAATTGGTGTTCCAATACCCCCTCCCCACATTGTGTGACCCCTTCCGCTCTTGGATCGCCCTAGATATTACTTTGACAGGATTGCTCTTAGCCATTAATGATATACCTATTATCAGTGGATGGAAGAGCAAACACATTCTTCTCATCATTTTCCTTGTGTTGGGTTAATATCCTCCTGATGATAATTTCAGTCTGATTGATCATTTACACTGATTATGACATAACGACTGAATAATTGTATCTGACGTGGATTCATTGAATGCATCTCATTAATGGGGACTCGCTGCATTGACTGGGTCCATCTAGTGCCAATGGCTCAAAGTTTATTTGGACTGACGGTTTGTTTTAAGAGATTTGATGATTGTTAAAGTGGGAAAGAATCTTACTATCAGTAAAGAGGAAGTCTTGCAATCGGAAATCCCTTCTAAATTAGAGTCTTAACATCAAGACCTTTTTTAAAGACCGGGTCCAGGAATTTCTTCGGAGCTTGGCCGGAAGTGAAGTGGATACTCCATGGTTCAGTCGCACTTCTGGCAATGTTCGCAGAGCGGGAGCGCCTCGGAAGAAATTCCTGGCCAGACCTCACCCTCAGGACCCATTTTAAAGAGTTTTACCATAAGCACCTAAATCACAATCTCTTGCAAACTCCTTCATTATGAATTTAAAAAAAGAACCAAGCTGTCTATGATTTGGAACAGCATGGAGATTTGGCAGTGCACCTATTAGACAAATCGAATCTATATATATAAAGCGATACTTCTGTCATTCTGTCTGTCTATCTGTCTATCTGTCTGTCATTTCCTGTGCGTGTTACGGGTATGCACTCGAAAGTTACAGGGCGTACCTACGCGCGCGTTACCTCCAAAGAAAGCTTACGCTTCAGAGACGGTTTTAAGCGTATTTACTTTTCGGTCGGACGAAAATTGTTCGCGCCTTATACAAAAAACCTTCAAAATTAAACTCATTATCTGCTAGCATTGATTGACTGACATCAAGGTTCCACCAATCCTGTTCCGTCACGATTGACCAATCCTACAGTACGGTCCCCTGATGGTTGGCCAATCGGTGTGTGTGTGGGCGGGACTATTCGTTTTCATCTCGGGGAGCTGCCATCCATTGTTTGACTACCAGTTTCCAGCTCAAATGACTTCACCTTCCAGCTAAAATGACTTTCAAAGTTAGTTTCTCTTTTAAAAATAACATAAGATTTACCAAAAACGTTTTATAAGTACTTTCACTTTTATTTTTCAACCTTTTAAAAGGTAGACATACAGGGACACAGACAGGGCCCTAAGCCTCCCACTCGATTTAAAATGTTGCCCAGCACCAGATTCACAAAGGGACACAGACAGGGCCCCAAAGCCATAAGTAGTTTCACTTTCATTTTTCAACCTTTTAAAAGGTAGACATACAGGGACACACACAGGGCCCTAAAGCCTGCCACTCGATTTAAAATGTTGCCCAGCACCAGATTCACAAAGGGACACAGACAGGGCCCCAAAGCCTGGCACTCGATTTAAACCGCCTGCCCCAAAACAGCCCCGGCAACGCCGGGCTCCCCAGCTAGTAAAAGTATAAAGAGACGTTAAGGGCCAACTGGGCGCTCTCAGCAGGGAGTGGCACTGGCAGGGAGCGCTCTTTGGGGAATCAGATCCCTCTACAGTGCGTGGTGGGGTAAACAGCAGACAGACCTAAGAATTTGACACTGAGCCAATCCCAAGCCTCAGATAGTGCCATTGTGCTATTATGCTGACACACTGAACTGGATCAGCATGCCCAGCAGGTCACAGAAAGGTCAGTGTTCCACTGGCAGATTGAGAGACCCACGGAAATTGTGTCTCCACTGTCGTTGGCTGTATGGGGGTTGGGTTCCAAGGGAGTTCCCAGGTTCCCCTAGGAATTATGACCATTATGCCATTGTATAGCCCCAGTGGAACTCATGCCAGATCTCAGCTGGCCCCAGAATGCCCCGATAACTTGTCTAGACTAATGCATTCAGCCTTGGAGGGGATCGATTACCTTTATTTAAACTGATTTGTGCTCTGTTAAGAGCTGAAGGACAAAGAAAACCAGGCTGACACTTCAGTGCAGTACTGAGGGAGCGCTGTCTGAGGCGCCATCTTTCGGATGAGCTATTAAAATGAGGCCCCGTCTGCCCTTTCAGGTGGATGAAAAGATCCCACAGCACTGTTCGAAGAAGCGCAAGGGAGATCTTCCTGGTGTCCTGGCCAATATTTATTCTTCAATCAATACTTAAAACAGATTATCTAGTCATTTATCTCATTGTTGTTTGTGGGAGCTTGCTGTGCGCAAATTGGCTTCCACGTTTCCAGCATTAGAACAGTGACTACACTTCAAAAGTACTTAATTGCTGTTAAGTGCTTTGAGTCATCCTGAAGTCATGAAAGGTGCTATGTAAATGCAAGTTCTTTCTTTATATACTTCTATGTTATGCCACCTTTAGTTCAGTCTTTCTTGACAGCTCAGCCCCCTGGCTGTCAGGTTAAGCCGCTTCTCTGCTCTAAATGAAGGGCTTGAATGTTTCCCTTATGCTTTGGTAACCAAAAACTGGACACAACACTCTAGATGTGGTCTGACCAGGGCAAGTATACTGTTTGAGATTGACATCCTGTGCCTGTCTCTACTGATATTCTCTTTGATTTGTTGATTGCTGCTCTGCAGTGACTGGACACGTTAAGCTTAGATTTACCACACCATCACATCGGCTCCAAGTGAGCTCGCTGCAATTGTGCCAACGAGTCCCTGCTCCATCATTCCTGAACCACACATGCAGCTGGTCTCCCGGCTGTCCTACTGTCCAGCAGCTTCTCCTGGGTTTGTGGTGAAGTCCAGTACTCCTTTATAGTGACCCATGCTATTTTCCCCCTACTCTATTGCTAACAATAGGCCTGACCCAGGCTTCAGTCGTGCTCTGGCCATATTAGACTTTGCAGAGCTTGAACATCCCCTCCCCCCTCTCAGCGCATGGATCGGAAAGTCTTGTCAATTCTCCATTAGTAATAGAAGAATGTACAGGATTTCTTTCCCAACTATCTATCCATTTCCTTCTTGAATTTGCCAACAGTCTGCACCTCCACTACATCCTTGGGCAGTCTGTTCACCAACCTGTGTGTGAAATAGTTGAATCTGAACTGTGTTTTCCTCTATACTCTTTGTGCTGGATCTTGTATAGAGTTTGTGGTTATGCCACAAGATTCGAGGGCATCCAATATTAGTGTCCATGCAAATCTTTCTCACATATGACTGACTTACTGCACGTATTCAACATTTCCTGTTTTGATTACACGCAGTAATCAGATCTCAGGGGTGCCTCGAATGAAGACAGAGCACACGTTTTGAACCCCTCGGTTAGATAAAGTGCACTCCCTTCTATTCTTTTTCCTCTAAATATCTCCTCTGCGGGCTAGTCACACTGCGCTTTTCCACGGTTCCAGCTTGGTGACATCCCTGAAATCTGGTCACCATAACCTGCAATAGGGTCACAGAACACACAAAAGCAGAAGGTAATTTAATCTTATTGCAAACAAGTCCATTTATTATTTCACTGAAAGGTCCAGCCAAGTATGTAGATCAGAGGTTGTTGATTAAATGTGGACATATTCTTCTCATCACTGAAGCTCTTCCCCACTGGGCAGAATGCTGCATGTATCTGGAGTACATTGAGAACCCATAAGCATTAATTAAAATGTACACACAAGAGTGGTGTCAAGCAACCTGACCTGCACTGTACAAAGATATCCATCTCCATCATTTTGCTCATTGTTCTTCCTCGGTTTTTACACTATTAATTCTGAAGAGGAAATAGTAATGGCACTCAGATCAGACTGGGGGCCTGGGGTAAACCATTAAAAGGTCCTCATTGTCTGTACCCTGGCAGCGAGCTTTAGAAATAGATAACTGATGGTATTAATATTGCAGACAGAAATGCAAATCCAGCAGCTTGTGAATTAGGTCTTGGATTTTAGCCAAAGAGTATGTTATTAATCTGTAGGCCTCTGGGTCAGCCTTTGCAATGACATTGAATCCTCTGATGGTCTTGCAATATGTCTGCATTACCAGAGAGGTGAGCTCATAAAATTATATTGCTTTTTAAATTAAAAAATATACTTTGGCCTAGAAATTCGTTTGCCCCTGAAAACGGGTGCGGGAATCGTCCCACCACCTTCCTACCCTCCTTCAAGAGCCTCCTCAAACCCTACATCTTTACCTATACCTTTGGTCACTTCCCATGACTCTTCTTTCACTGGCTGTTTCTCCTCTGTGAATTACTTTAGTACATTTGGCATGGGATAAATTAAAGTTGCTGTTGGTGATGGGGGTGGTGTCCTGCACTATTGGCTCGAACATTTAATCTAAAAATTTTCAATAATAAATACATAAAGGATCTCCTCCCCCAATGGATCAGCAAGTTTATCCAGTGAGTAGCTGAGCCGATCACAGCTAGAGTGGCAGTAAAATAAAAAGAAAGACTTGCATTTATATAGCACCTTTCACGATCTCATGACTTCCCAAAGTGCTTTACAGCCAATGAAGTACTTTTTTTGAAGCGCAATCACTGTTGTAAAGTAGGAAACATGGCAGCCAATTTGCACACAGCAAGATCCCACAAAGAGCTATGAGATAAATGACTAGCTAATCTGTTTTTTTAATTATGTTGGAGGGATAAATATTGGCCCGGACACTGGGAAGGACATACCTGCTCTTGCTCGAAATAGTGCCATGGGATCTTTTACATCCACCTGATACAGCATCAGTTTAGCGCCTCATTCAAAGGATGGCACCTCCAACAGTGCCAAACTCCCTCAGTATTGGCACTGGAGTGTTAGTCTAGATTTTGTGCTCAGTTCTCTGGAGTGGGATTACAAACCTATCTTCTGACTCAGAAACAAGAGCGCTACCACTAAGCCACAAGTAGGGGTGCTAAAACTGGGTTTAGGGGAAAGGAATGAAGGAAGTTGCATTTATATTGCATCAGGTCTCAGAAATGTCCCAACATGCTTCATATAATGAATTACTTTGAAGTGCAGTCACAGTTGTTATATGCGTGACTAATAGGCATTTTATGCACAGCAAAATCCCATGAACATTAACATGATGAATGACCATCTAGTCTATTTATTGGTTGAGGACGTAACATTGGCCATGAAGTGAACTGATCTTCTTCAAATAGAGTTAATGGATCTTTAAAGTCCGTCTGAAGAAGCATTTGGGGTCTTGGTTTAACATCTCATCTGAAAGACGGAGGGGGAAAATCAGCCAGAGTTTCTACTCCAGATTGCTATCCGGTGACCCCTGCTGGATGCATGCGGTTGTGGATGTCAGCTGAGGACAGGATCAGTATTTGTTCAGGTGCTGTATTGGAAGATGGGTAGTGCCTGTGGCCCCAGCAAGAAGTCCATATCTTCACGAAAGGAAGGAAGGAGAGAAAAATTGGTAGAAAATTAACAAGGGGAAAATAATGTCCTTTTGTCAGATCTGCTGCTTTGGATTAAGCGTTGTGCTCAGGGAGGAGACAGTTATGCATATTCCATGTTTTACATACTTTTCTGATAGGAAACATGGTGTAGTGTCAGTAGAAACCCATTAATAAATAAATTTCAGACACAAGGTAGATACTACAGAAGCACCACTGAAACTGATACTTGGGAAAGCCTTTCTGGGTATGGGGTGAAGGATAATAATGTGACGGTAAAGTATAAGGGTGGCTTTTGCTCACCTTTATCCCCACAGAATGCCCACCTCCCACGGGCACAAATGTCACAAAAAGTGGGTGAGGCCCAGATTGTGGAGTCTGAGAATCCTGGAGGCAAGCTGTTGAATTATTACCACCAGGGCGTTTTAGTCCAATCAACTGATCACCAGAAGGTCCTGATTTCCAAGGCTCCACATGTAGCTGCATGTCTGGGAGGCCTGGAGCTATGTCTTGTTCTTATGCCTCTTCTGCTGGTGCTAGGCCCTGGTAAGGTGCAGGCCTGTGCACTAATCTTGTCTAGTGCAGGGCTGGGAAATCTGCCCTATACTGAGAAATGCAGGGACACAATGGAATACATTTATTCTTCCTTTTCACTAGTTTTTCTCCTATCTCCCATTATGCCCTCTTCAAGCTCATCTTGTCCATGGGACCCACCTCCTGCTCCCTTGACCCTATACCCACGGAACTGCTGACCACCCAACTTCCCTTCTTGGCCCCCATGTGAGCTGATATTGTAATGGTTCCCTCTCCTCAGATACTGTCCCCTCCCCTTCAAATCTGCCGTCATCAACCCTCGCCTAAAAAAAACCCACCTTTGACCCCTCTATCCTTGCAAACTACCGCCCCATCTCCAACCTCCCTATCCTCTCCAAAGACCTTGAACGTGTTGTCTCCTAAATCTGTGCCCATCTTTCTCACAACTTCATGTTTGAATCCCTTCAATCGGGTTTCTGCCCCTGCCACAGTACCGAAATGACCGCACCTTCCTCCTCCAATGCCGCTCCTCTGTCATCCAACTGGGTGAGTCTGCCCTCACCTGGTTCAATTCGTACCTATCCAGCCTTCAGCTGCCTAGGACCTAAGCTCTGAAATTCCCTCCTTAACCTCTCTGCCTCTCCAGCGCTCTCTCTTCCTTTAAGGTGCTCCTTAAAACCTCTCTTTGTCCAAGCTTTTGGATATCTGTCCTAATATCTGCTTATATGGCTCGGTGTCTGTAAGGCTCGCAAAATTATACAGATTCCCCCAAAGTAAGAAAAGAAGAGATATTGGACTGTTTGAAATAATATTGGGCCAAAGGGGACCTAAAATCAAAACCCCAGGAAGATTTGGCTAATTTAAAAGGCATGTTCAGGCCTGTGGAAAAGTTGCAACAAAAGGAATGGGTGGGACAGACAGTTTGAGTATTGGAAAAGGGGCCAGATTGTCTGAGAATGTTCTGGGCCATCCCAGTCATTCTACATAAAGACAATAAGCCCACAGAGAAGACTGTTCCCGCCGAAACTTACAGGGCCACCAAGAACATGAATAATACAATACATGTCAACAACCAACAAAAGAGAACCTGGCCCCAGCAGGAGAAAACAATCAAACAACAGTTTAAAACCACTCAAAGATTTCCAAAACACTTTGCACATTTTAAACTGATTTCAAAGCAATCCCAAAACCAGTTAAAAGCCAATTAAAAATAGATGGGACCATCCCCGAAACTCGATGGGAATTTAAACATATTAAAAATAACGAGCCCGCCAAAATTTACAAAGGACCAGAGGAGATTTGGTGGTCAGATAAGCCAGGCCTCAAAACAGTATAATTGAGGCCTGCCTGTTCAGTGAAACAGATCATGTTGCGTTCGAGAGACAGTACAGTTCACACAGTTGAGGACACAGCTTCAGAAGGCTCAAGTTCAGTACAGGAGAGAGAAAGTACGGTTTAGAAAAAATATATCATCATCACTGTACTGCGTCGAAGGATCGGAGACTTGAGGAAAGAAGAAGGAAATGGAAGGAAAAGGAAATCGCGGCAACCAAAGGCCTCAAGAAACCAACAACTAGCAATATTACCACCAACTAGGTAATATTGGGCCACCGCGACCAACAAGAAACCAACCAAGAAGTCGAAAATTCACAAACTTGTTTCCACTCTACAAGCTAGTCTGACTTACCCCTGGGTAAGATTTAACACAAAAGACTCTAAAACTATACCTAACCAAAGAAAATTGGGTACTTACCCGATAAATCCAATTACGCATCAGCGGACAGGTGAAGACTGAAAACCCAACGCAGGTGCAGTCTTCCACCATGTCTGGGGTACGGCAGGCCCCAACCGCCACAACGGACAGCACGGTGGCATAGTGGTTAGCACTGTTGCCTCACAGCGCCAGGGACCCGGGTTCAAATCCGGCCTCGGGTGACTGTCTGTGTGGAGTTTGCACATTCTCCCCGTGTTTGCGTGGGTTTCACTCCGGGTGCTCCGGTTTCCTCCCACAGTCCAAAGATGTGCGGGTTAGGTTGATTGGCCATGATAAAAATTGACCCTTAGTGTTAGGGGGGATTAAATACACGGGGTTACGGGGATAGGGCTTGGGTGGGATGGCTGTCGGTGTAGGGACCGGGTGCTAGGGTTTGGATGATCAGCCATGATCTCGTTGAATGGCGGAGCAGGCTTGAAGGGCTGAATGGCCTACTCCTGCTCCTATCTTCTATGTTTCTATGTTTCTAAAGAGAACCCCGAAATCGCGAACCTCTACAATCTGTCAAGAAAGTCGTTTGGTGAGCATTTCCTGGTCCTCTGGAATTCAGCCTAGTTAGGATAGTGGGATTGGGAGGGTAGGGTATTTTTTGTCTATTATAATTCTCCCTCGCATATTCCGAAGTGTTCCCCCCTTTTAGAGTATAAGATTTATTGTATTGTATATTTTCCTGTCTCAATAATAAAAATCTCAATTCTTTTGACCAACTCAGGTGTCTGTTGCAATTTCATTACAGCCCCAAATAAGTCCAAAGTCTAGAACCAAGGGAGTGGGAGTGATTCGAACTGCTCAGGGAGTTAGAGGTGAAGCTGACCACACACACCACCCCTTAGTGTCAAATTTTGTTTGGCAACGCTCCTGTGAAGCGCGTTGGGACATTTTACCAAATTAAAGACGCTATATAAATGGAAGTTGTTGGTGTTGTACACTCTGGAGTCACAAATGAAAGGAATGGGGTGAATCTGACCATCCCCATTTGATGCATCCCCTGTGAAGCCAATGAAGGAGTTAAGCTGTTGGCATCTAGAGTAGGGCAGAAACATCTAAGAAGATACAAATTTATAGGCTAATTGTGCAATTTCAAGTGCCCAGCAGAGAAACTGTACTTGAAGGGAGGTAGTTACTGTTGTGTCCGTGTATAATAAGACACAGACTGCAGGAGAACGGTACAACAGGTGTTTACTAAACGTGGCTCACACTGGAACTGCCTGTACAGATTACTACTCAGTGCTATATACAGGTGTGGTCACTGCTGGTACTACAGTATACATGAGCTGTAAAAAGTAGTTCCCCCCTTAAAGGTATATACACATTACAATTCCTCCCCTTTTAGATTAACAGTACCATAACACTCATTTAACAATTAAATATCAAACTAATTACAATTAACACTTTTAACATGCAACATTAGCTGAAAATAGTCTATTTATATCTTCAGTCTTTGGGGAGGCCTCCTGATCCTTTCTGGATAGCGCCTTTCCAGAGTGTCTTGCTCTTGGTGCGGAGGCAATTCTGGCCCCCTGTCGTCGGTTGGTTCATCAGCTTCCGATGCTACTGTTTCTGGGGTAGATGCGACCTGTACGTCGGGTTCATCACCAGGTACGTATGGGCGAGGCATGGGGTTGACTTGTTCCTGTGACTCTAGGATCTGGTCAGCATGGCGTCTCACGATGCTCTCCCCAATGTCCACTGTGTACATTAGCGGGCCCTGCCGTGTGCATATCGTTCCTGGCTGCCATTTTTCTGTTCGGTAGTCGCGGGCCAAGACTGGTTGCCCTACATTGAAGCTCCTTGTTGGCTTCTCATGGATGTGCTGGAATTGCTTACTCTCAACATCTCTTCGTACGTTTGGTCTGAGCAAATCCAGGCGAGATCTTAACCTTTGGTTAAAGAACATCATGGCTGGGGCCTGGTTGGTGACTGCATGTGTCGCATTCCGGTAGGCGAACAGGAAATTGTCCACCTTGTGCTGCAGCGGAATGTTGTCATTGTACATAGCCTTTATTGCCTTCTTAAAGGTTTGTACGAACCTCTCAGCCAATCCATTTGTGGCTGGATGATACGGGGCGGATGTGTAATGCCTTACCCCATTCTTTTTCAAGAACCTCCGGAACTCTTCGGACACAAACTGTGGTCCGTTGTTGGAGCAAATCTGTTCTGGCAAGCCATTCCTGGCAAAAATGGTCCATAGGACTGCAATAGTTTTCTCCGTGGTGGTGGAGGACATTTTGATGACCTCAGGCCATTTCGAGTGCGCATCCACAGCTATTAAAAACATTGAGTCCATGAATGGACCAGCAAAATCAATATGCACCCGTTGCCATGGAGATGAGGGCCACTCCCATGGGTGTAGAGGAGCCTGTGGTGGTGCATTTTGGACTTTCTGGCATCCTGAGCAGCTCTTGGTCAGGTCTTCGATTTGTTTATCGATTCCCAGCCACCACACAAGCCCTGGCTAGGCTTTTCATTTTTACCCCTCCCAGATGACCCTCATGAAGCTCATTGAGCACTCTCTCCCTTAACTTGGGTGGAATTACCACTCGGGATCCACACAGCAAGGTCCCCCGGCACACTGACAGCTGTTCTCTCCTTGTCGAGAATGCTGGCAACAGTGAGTCGCCATGTGCTGGCCATCCCTTCACCGTCAAATCATATACCCGAGACAGTGTCGGGTCATTTCGGGTTTCCTTTTCGATACAAGCGTTAGTTGCCAGTAGGTATTCAACTATAGTCGAATGGAATATTTCGACAGGATCCACTGCTGGTGCTTCCTCTGCAGTAGGCAGTGGCAGGCGTGATAGCCCATCAGCATTTCCATGCTGTTTCGTGCCCTTATATTCAATCTCAGTGGTGCGCCCCTAGAAAAAGTGACCATCTTTGTAGTCGTTGCGCAATCACCGGAACGCCCTTCTTCGGATTAAAAATGGAGACAAGACGCTGGTGATCAGTCAGCAAGGTGAATTTCTGCCCATGCAGATAGTGATTGAACTTTTTCACTCCCCACACTAGGCTGAGGGCCTCCCTGTCAATCTGGGCGTAGTTACGCTCGGCTGAGGTTAGTGATCGTGACGCAAAGGCTATTGGATTCTCTGAGCCATCCGAGAATTTGTGCGACAGCACCGCTCCAATGCCGTAGGGTGACGCATCACATGCCAACCGAATTGGTAATGCTGGGTTGTAATAGGCCAATACCTCTTTCGATGTGATTAGTGTTTTGCTCTTCCGGAAAGCTCGTCTACATTCGTCACTCCACTTCCATGGCACCCCAGTTTGCAGTAGGGTGTTCAGTGGGTGTAGTATTGTAGACAAATTTGGCAAGAACTTATGGTAGTAGTTTACCAGCCCGAGGAACGACCTCAGTTGTGACACATTTTCCGGTGCTGGAGCCTTGACTACTGCCTCAATCTTCTCTGGGGACTTATGTAACCCCTCTTTATCGATAACGTGGCCACAATACGAGATCTGATTTCTACAAAACTAGCATTTGGGGCGGTTAGCTCGGAGCCCATATTCCTGCAATCTAGTGAGCACCTGCTCCAGGTTGGCAAGGTGATCACTGTCATTTTCGCCCGTGACCAGGATGTTGTCCAAATAACACTGGGTCCCTGGGATCCCTTGCAGGACTTGTTCCATTGCCCTCTGCCAAATAGCCGGAGCTGATGCTACCCCGAATACCAGCCAGCTGTATTGGTAGAGACCTTTATGGGTGTTGATTGTGAGGTATTTTTTTGACGCTTCTTCTACCTCCATTTGCAGATACACCTGGACCAGATCAATCTTAGTGAAGCGTTTCCCTCCAGATAGCGAGGCGAAAATATCTTCAATCCGCGGAAGTGGATATTGTACGGTGTGAAGGACCGGGTTCACTGTTACCTTAAAGTCCCCACAGATGCGAACCTTCCTTGGTTCCCCAGGCGTGCTGCTCAATGACTTTTTCATCACAGGGACGATGGGTGTAGCCCACTCGCTCCAGTCTACCTTGGGCAGTGCACCTGAACGTTCCAGACTCTCCAGCTCTGCTTCTTTCGCGTCAGTTAGGATCTTTGACAGTCGCCCAGGTGTGACATCGTCATCCTTTTTGTCAGCCACAGTCAGTGCCTATATGGAATGCCAATCCAGTTGTATTTTCCGGATCCATTCACGTCCCAGTAATGGTGTTCCTCCATCTTGCAATACATACAGATCTAGTTTTGGTGTTTCTTTACCGTTATATATAACGGTCACCCTTATTTTTCCTTTGGGGTAGACTTTTTGCCCCGTGTAAGTCTTCAAAATAATTTTTGTGTCTCTCAAGGGTATGTGTGAGAATAGCCGCTCGTAGTCCTGTCGGTTTATGACTGTTAGGGCTGATCCTGTGTCCAATTCCATCTTTACCTGGACTCCTGCTATCTTGAGAGTGACCCAAATGGTTCGGTGATCCTGCGTTTTGATCACATTATGTAGTTTCAGACAACTCAGTTCCCTGCTTTCGGAGTCATTATCACTCTTTTGTTCGTCTGAACTATTCTCCATCATCTTATGTACCTTCTTGTACTTTCCTTTGGTAGGTTTCTTATTGCTGGTTTTCTTTCCTGACCTGCAGACTCGTGCTATGTGTCCTACTTTTCCACACTGTCTGCACACTTTGTCCTTGAACCAGCAATCATTCTGGTCGTGTGTTGTTCTGCCGCAGCGATAGCACTTCTCTGTTCCATATGACATTTCGTTTGTGCCATATTCTTGCAGTCTCTGTTGTATCTCTGCAGTGCCCCGTGCTGCTGCTTCATATGATACCGCAATGCTGAAAGCCTTTTCCAGCTTAAGGTCCTTTTCAGATAAAAGCCGTTTCTGGGTTCCTTCACTTTGAAGCCCACACACAAACTTGTCCCTTAAGGTATCTGCCAGTCCCGCTCCAAACTGGCAGTGTTTCAATAGTTTGCGCAGTTCTGTTAAATAATCAGCATTGCTTTCATCCTTATGCTGGTTCCGTTTGTGAAACTTGAATCTTTCTGCTATCAGCAGCGGTGTGGGGTTTAAATGTTCCTGTAGTATCCTTACTATGTCTTCAAAACTCTTTTCCATTGGCTTCGTTGGGGTTACTAGATTTTGTAATAAACCATACGTCTTTGCACCCATTAAATTTAACAATACCGACGCTTTCTTGTCATCTGACACCTCATTTGCCTTGCGGTACACCTCTTTTCGTTCGACATATGTCGTCCAATCTTCGACTTCGTTGTCAAATGCGGTGATACTGCCACTCTTCGGCATTTTGGGTGTGGTTTAAAATGGCGTCTCCCGCGCTTCCCTTCCTCCCCTGCTTCTGCCAACGCCGCTCCCGGCGGTTCTTGTGGCAATGGCGGCGCCCTGTAGTTTTCACGCGCTTCTCCTGCACTGCTGCCAATGCCGCTCTCGGCGGTCCTCATGGCAATGGTGGCACCTCGCGGGTTTCTGCGCGTCTCTCTCTCCCTCTCTCCGACGCTGCTCGGCCCCCGAACACCGGCTGCACCCTGTGCGCTCTGCCCTCTCTCTCGCTCTCCCCCGTCGACGCTGCTTGGCCCTTTGCTGTGCCGCTCAGTCGGGCTCTAGCCCGCCGCTGTCCGGGAAGGGTCTGCGCACTACCTGTTGCCAGCCCGTTTCGCTGGACCACCTCGACTGGAAAGCCAAGCCTGACTCTCGACAGCCTCCCCCGCAATTCTCGAGTCTCTGCTGGATGACTGGGCGGTTGCCCGTGGTCGACGCCAGAGTCTCTGGCCTTGACCTCCAATCCACTGATCTCCAGGAACGAATCCCCGGGAGGTGATGCAGAGTTGCAGGTAGGTTCGAACTTGCCTCGTCGTCAATGTTGTGTCCATGTATAATAAGACACAGACTGCAGGAGAACGGTACAACAGGTGTTTACTAAACGTGGCTCACACTGGAACTGCCTGTACAGATTACTACTCAGTGCTATGTACAGGTGGTCACTGCCGGTACTACAGTATACATGAGCTGTAAAAAGTAGTTCCCCCCTTAAAAGGTATATACATTACAGTTACAACACTGTAGCCCAAAATCGAACTTCTTGTGAGCATGGTTCTCTATCTGATGAAATCAGAGATTTATACTTATGGTTTGAATTTCTTGCATTTTAACAAATGTAGCTCAATGACTCAGTTTGTAAATAAATTGCCTAGTATAGAACTGAGCCATACAAACCAGGAAGACCTGGGCAACACAAAAACAAAATACTGCAGATGCTAGAAATCTGAAATAAAAAAAGAGAAAATGCTGGAAATACTCAGCAGATCAGGCAGCATCTGTGGAGAGAGAAACAGAGTTACAGGCTGGAATTTTTCTTACCTTGGCGGGTCCAGTGCAGCTGGTGCCCATGGTGGGTCCCGTCCCCGCTGCTGGCTCCATCCCACTGTACAGAATGAACTTACCTTAATGGGGCCTATTAAGCCCGCCCAATGCGTTACCCAGCCCAATTAGATAGAGCGGGTCTGGTGACGTCACTCATGACGCGTTTTAAGCCAGGATCCTTAAAGGAACCCTGACCACATTCAATTTTAAGTTCAATCTAACAGTGGGTGTTGAATCTTTACTCTACAATAATATAATAAAAAAGTTATATGAGTGACAAAGAAATATTTAAATAAAATTATTAAGTAATATGGCTATCTACAAATACAATCAAGAACATAATTAAAAAAGTACGTTAATTGTGATGCTATTGGTGCTTTAGTCATAAATCTATAGACTTTTGTACCAGTAACCAACCTCACCCGCTATCACCATGGAAAATTCAGCCCAATGTTTCAGGTCGATTACTTTTTATCAGAACTGGAAAAAGTTAGAGATGTAACAGTTTTTAAGCAAGTGCAGAGGCAGGAAAAGGCATTCAGGGAAGAGATAGTTCAGGTACAAACTAGGCATATCCCTTTGAAGGGAAAAGGTAGAGCATCCAAAACGAATGCACCCTGGTTGACAAAGGATGTAGAAGTTAAAGAAAAACAGACAAAGGCTTGTGACAAATGTCAGGAGCAAGATTCAGTTACTAACCAGGAAGATTATGGAAAGTACAGGAGGGAATTGATATATCAGAAATTCCTCTCCTTTCCTACCCTTAGCACTGTTTTTCCCATTTATATTAAGGTAATTAAAGTCTCTTAATATTATTACGGGAGGCAAAGAGAGTTTGCGAGAAAGGATTAGCAGGCAACATTAAATTTAACCCTAAAACATTTTCTAAATGTATTAAGTATAAGAGGTTAGCCAGGGAAGAAGTTGGGCCTATAAAGGACCCAAAGGGAAATCTTCACATAGAGGTAGAGGACATGGCTAAAGTATTAAATGAGTACTTTTGAGTACTTTGCATCTGGCTTCACAAAGGAAGTGGGTGATGTGAATAGTCCACTAAAAGACAGGATAGTAATAGATAAAGAAGAGGTACTAAAAGGATTAGCATTACTGAAAGTTGGTAACTCACCTGTGTTGCATTTGCAAAGATAATCCAGAGACCATCAGCAGAGTTCAGTTCATGTTGCTTTTATAATGGCTGCCACACACACACACACACACTTCCAGGCACAAGCAATCGAATACCTATACACAATACAATGATAACAGCATGATCAAACTCCATGTGCTCAGGCCAAGGCAATCGAGTACCTATCACCAATGGCAGACATAACATTTCCTCCCCCCTCACAGAATTTCAAACATGAAATGTAGTGACAAAGTCCTGTAGGTGGCCAGGGCGAGAAAGTGTATGAACAGGCCGTGGTGTGGACAGGTGAAGAGCAGGCCGAAGTGGGGACTGCTGAGGAGCAGGCTGAGGCACAACATCTGCTTGGGGGTTGGCTGGCAGAGTCACATGTGCATCCCGCCACTCTGGGGGTAAGGCTTGGGGGTTAGGTCCATATAATCCCGCATCAGGGGGTGCTGGCACCTTCCGAAGGGGGCTGGCATGCCACCGAGAGCCATCAGTGAGGCAGAAAGTGGCTGATTTGGAGAGGGGAGGACCAGAATGACGCCATCTTATTATTGCGGTGAGGCCTGCAGACTCTGACCCAATTGGAGACTGAGATGTTGGGCGCCTTGTCCCTCTTCGACTGGTCGAAGCGGAGTTTCATCTTCTCCTGCTGTCTAGCGACTGTGGCTTGAGCCGGTGGAGCAGGGCTCTGAGGTAGCGAGGGGCGGAGCCTGCCAAGGGGCAGCATGAGCTCACGGCCTATCATGAGGGATGCGGGTGAGACCTCTGTAGTGGAATGCTGGGAGGCTCTGTAGTGCAGCAGTGTGTGGAGGATGGCCTTGTCAAACACACACCCCTGGGATAGGTGTGCTCTGAGGCCATTTTTCAGTGTCTGGTTAAAACGTTCCACCCCCCCATTTGACTCGGGGTGGTGGTACGCTGTGCGAATGTGACGGATGCCCTTGCTCTCAAGGTAAGAGGAGAGTTCCGAAGAGACCATTTGGGGGCCATTGTCTGTGGTGATGGCCTTTGGATGCCCCCAGCGGGAGAAGAGGGACTCAAGGATATCAATGATGACCCGAGAGGTGACGAAGCCCACGGCAGTGACCTCTGGCCATTTTGAGTGCAGGTCATAGGTCACCACTAGGAACCGTTGATGGTGGGGGACACCATGGATCTCCCCGCAGACGTCCAGCTGCAGGTGCACCCAGGGCTGAGAGGGCCAGGCAAGGGGTTGCAGGGGTGGGGGAGCTTGGTGGCCAGTCTTGCCACTTACAAGGCAGGCTGCACAGTCCTTGACCAGGGCCTCGATTTCCCTGTCGATACCTGGCCACCACACTAGGGCCTAGAAATTGGGTTTTGGCTTAGCCAGGGCTTTAGCGCCGGAAGTTAGTGCCGGCGCTAAGTCCCCCTGCGCGCGGCAAAAATTCAGTAGCGCCGCGCCCAAACGGCTGCCGGCGCTACTGAAGGGTCTTAGCGCCTGGAAAAGGGCGCTAACTGCCGTTTAGCGCCGCAATTCCGGCGCTGCGGCACCCGATGCGGTGCGGCAGGCTGGGGAAGTGCAGGCCTCCTCCTTCCGTTAAGGAGGAGCTGCCTGCACCCGGCCGCGGCCCGCGCAAATCTGTTTAAAAATGAGCCCGGCACCTCGGACAAGTGCCGGGCTTGCATCTGTTCCGGGGGGGGGGGGGGGAGAAGTCCGGGGAGGGAGCTGCGGGCAGGCGGCCGGCGGGAAAGCGGCCGGCCGCCGCGGGGCCTTTAATGCGCCGGCGCAAACACATGTTGGACTCTGTTGCCAGAGTCTTAGTTGCGGCTGCCACGGGCGAGGCAGCCGCAACTGAATTTCGGCGCTGGGGCCCATCGGCATGGCAACCGGGACGCTGCGCACACCGATGACGTCATCGGTGCCGGCGCAGCGCTACCGGTGCAACGCCGCTTTAGGGCCCCAGGGAATTTTTCAACTGGCCATAACTCTGGCGCTAGTCCCTCTAGCGCCTCAAAAGCGGCGCTAAGGCTAGTGAATTTCTAGGCCTAGGTCTCGGCATCGTTGTTTGAGCTTCACTATGCCCAAGTGGCCCTCATGTGCCATGGATAAAACACGCGCACGAAGGGCACTTGGGACCACAGTGCAGAGCCCACGTGCAACACAGGAGTCATTCCAGCAGGAGAGCTCCTCTTTAACTCTGGAGTAGGCAGACAGTTCCTCAGGCACATTGCAAGGCCAGCCATCTCTGATGAAGGTGCACAGCTGGGAGAGGGCCGGATCCTGTTCAAATCAAAATCAAATCAACTTTTAGCGTTATTGTTAGTGCACAAGTGCAGTACAACAAAATGTAGGCTTGCGGCTCCCGAGAGTGTACATTTAGATGAAGACATTTAAACATTCAACATACTTTTGGCTTGTGATACATTAACATAAGCATAACCATAATAAAGTGCATTGGCAGATGTGCAGGCTTTAGAGTTTATTTGTGGAGTTCAGTAGGATGACAGCCCTGGGAAAGAAGCTGTTCCTAAATCTGGTTGTACGGGTGCGAATGCATCTGTAACGTCTCCCAGATGGCAGGAGGGCAAACAGACTGTGGCTGGGGTGGGTAGTGTTAAATCTGTGAGTTGTTCAAGTAATTAATACTCAGACTTAATCAGTAACAATAAAACAGGTCTTTACTGGTTGGAGGTAGGAACTGCACGTAGGTCTTTACTTCATGCCCACAGGCGGGAACTGAGGGGAGATCAGTACCCACAGTACTATTTATACCCCTATGGCCAGGAGTGGTACTGCGTATCACTACGCCCTACAAGTAGTGCAGTCCTGTCCATAGGTTCAAAGTAGCACACATATTACATACACAACATTCCTCCCTTCCTAGCTTTACAGTCATCTCCCCATTTAACATAACGTAATAACATATATACATATATAACTTCAGGTTTACATAACAGAATAACATAGATACATAGATAACTTCATGTCAAAACAGATCACAGATTCAGTCTCTGCGGAAAACAGTTCACAGATTCAATCTCTGTGGTGTAGTCGGTTCACGTTGCTGGAGTGACTCATTCAATAGTCCTTCCATGGATTTAACAGTTTGAACTTCCGAACTGAATTGGCTCCTTTCGGAGGGACCACGTGTGTGATCTGGTAGAGGTAATAATGGTTCAGATGGGTCATCTTCTGTTTCGACTTTTCCTTTTCTGCTTCTTGGAGACTCTCTGGGCTCCACTGTCAGCTGCCAGCTGCATGCGCAGTTCCTCCTTCTCTTCCTCCTTTTTCCGTAGTAGAGCCACCTTCTCCCGATGTTCCGTAGACTTTCGGTGCTCCTCCATGATTTCTGTATGGTGGGAGTCGAAGTTACAAGTTGGGCAGGACAGGACATAGTAATATTCGGTGTCGTCCTGATCTAGGCCAGCGAGAGGGTCTTCTATTTCCTCCATACCCAGCTGGGCGTTAGCCAGCTTTTGTTCCAAGTCCAGACATCTTTCCTGAAGAGACTTCTTCATGCGTACCTCTTCATCCAGCTTTTTCTGGGCTTTCAGCAAGTCGTTTACTAATTACCTCATTTGAGATTTTACTACTTCAACTTCTTTTGGAGATTGATTGATCGGACTATTCAATCCCTCTACCGGAGCAGCTGTTTCAGCGGTCTGTTGTTCTACGTTGACGTGAGTCAGCGTACTTTTGGCATCCAAGGGCTGCTCTGTTGCAGTCATCTCAGTCTGTGTTGCCACCTCAGCTCTTCCAATAACCTTTGAGAGCTCCGAACCCCTTTCGTTTGAATATTGAAGTTCGTGTTCAAGTTTTTCCCATTTCAGAGTCCTGTCCTTCAGCATATGCAGGAGTTGGCTGACCGTTAACTCCTCTGACATCAGACGTTTTGTGTGCTCCTGCTCCATTTTCTCCATCAGCTGCTTCTGTTGTCTTTCCAGATTCTCCAACTCTATATCAAAGAACTCTTTCGTTGCATTCAACTCTTGCTCAAAACGGCGAAGCATTTGTTCTAATTGCTGTTGTAGTTTGAAATGGAGTTGAGTTCGAGCCCGGTGTCCCTCAGAAATGGGCACATCAGTAGACTTGCCAGACTCAGAATCCACAGTTAAACTATGTTGTTGTTGCTCAGTGGAATTCTGTGCTGAAACTTTGTCTTTTGCACCTGAGTTGGGCTTACCATCATCCGTTCCAGAGTCTGGGCCGACTATCTTCACCGAGTTCTCACTCGTTATTGTTTGTAGGAAATGCCAGTCCATATTCATTTTCCTAATCCACTCCCATCCTAGTAGTGGAGGACCTCCTTCAGATATCACATATAAGTCCATTATTTGACTCTCTTCGCCCTTGTGGACCACTGCAACCTCTATTTTCCCGATGGGGTACACTCTTTGCCCCGTGTATGTTTTCAATATAATCCCCGTATCCTGTAGGGGAATATGTTGGAATAACTTTCCGTAATCTTTCTTATTTATGACCGTCAATGCCGATCCAGTGTCCAATTCCAGTTTTACTTGGACTCCTTCTATCTGAAGAGTGACCCAAATTGTCTGGAGGTCTGCACCCTTACCAGCGTTGAGTACTCTTAAGCTAGCCAGTTCATTACTGCTAGCGTCTGAATCGGACTCCTGTTCGGTCACCTTGTGTACCTTTGCGTATTTTCCTTGCGGTGACTTCTTGTTGCTGGTCTTCTTCCCTGACCTGCATACTCTAGCTATATGTCCAAGCCTACCACAAGTTCTACATTCTTGGTTTTTAAACCAACACTGGTTCTGATCATGCGTTGTCTTTCCACAACGATAACATTTGCCAGAACTCACACCCAATTTGTGTGCACTGAGCTCCGGTGACCGTAGCTGCATTACTGCCGTGCCTCTCGCTGCGGCTTCGTGTGCTGCTGCCATAGTGACCGCCTTCTCAAGCGTCAGCTCATTCTCCTCGAGCAGTCGCTTTTGTGTATCCTGTTTAAATAAACCACACACAAATTTGTCTCGAAGTGCCTCTGTCAGTCCCGTTCCAAACTGGCAATATTTCACTAATTTACGCAATTCCAGCAAATAATCAGCATTGCTTTCATGCTGTAGCTGCCTTCTGTCGTAAAATTTAAATCGTTCCGCTAGCATCAGCGGCGTGGGGTTTAGATGATCTTTCAGGACAGTAACAATCTCATCGAACGTCTTATCCGCCGGTTCATCTGGTGATAACAGGTGTTTCAATTGCCCGTATGTCTTCGCACCCATTAAATTTAATAATGTTAGAGCTTTATCTTGGTCACGAATTTTATTGGCCTTACAATAATTTTTTACTCTTTCAACATATATGGCCCAATCTTCGAGGTCACTATCAAAGGTGCTAATATTCCCGTGTTTAGGCATTGTAGATTTGCAATTTCTCAGATTTTTTTTTTTTACTGCTATCCAAGATGGCGGCTTCCCGCTTTTGCCGTCGTCCTCCGCCCACAAAATGGCGGTTTTCCCGCGCTTGGCGGTCTTCACCCGTCCCCCAACGCCGTCTCCCTTCAGCCCCCGAGTGCGGCCCTTATCTTCGCCGCGATCGCCCGAGTGCGGCCCTTATCAGCGGATGCGATCGCTGGATCGCGAAGCGGCTCTCGGCTCTTATCAGGAGATGCGATCGCTCTGTTGAAACGCCTCCCGCTCGAAGCGGCTCCCCCAGCCCCGTTCGTGCGGCCAACGCGGTCGACTGCCTGTCGCGTCGCTGCCCGGCTCAGACAACGGCTTACCCACCACCAAGCTGGAGAAGAACCTGACGGTCGCCGATGGAGGCTCCGAGGTCAGGATGTCTCCCAGTGGGGTGGAGAGGGTGGAAACCTCTCTGCAACGTCCTGGCTGTGGACGAAGCTGCCGTGGAGTGACTGCCGCAGGGTCCGAATCAGACTCGTCGCCAGTGTTAAATCTGTGAGTTGTTCAAGTAATTAATACTCAGACTTAATCAGTAACAATAAAACAGGTCTTTACTGGTTGGAGGTAGAGACTGCACGTAGGTCTTTACTTCATGCCCACAGGCGGGAACTGAGGGGAGATCAGTACCCACAGTACTATTTATACCCCTGTGGCCAGGAGTGGTACTGCGTATCACTACGCCCTACAAGTAGTGCAGTCCTGTCCATAGGTTCAAAGTAGCACACATATTACATACACAACAGGTAGGGTCTTTGATGATGGACCGTGACCTCCGTAAACAACGTTTCTTGTATATGTGCTCTATGGTCGGTAGCCGGGTGCCGGTAATGCGTTGGGCAGTTTTGACTACCCGCTGCAGGGCTTTCCGGTCACAGTAGCTACAGCTGCCATACCATACTGTGATACAGTTTGTCAGGATGCTCTCTATTGTGCAGCGGTAAAAGTTAGAGAGGATCAGGGGTGACAGGTTACATCCCTTCAGCCTCCTTAGGAAATATAGGCGCTGCTGGGCCTTCTTCACCAGAGAGGAGGTATTGAGGGACCAGGAGAGGTCTACCGTGATGTGGACTCCGAGGAACTTAAAGCTGTCCACCCTTTCCACCACAGCCCCATTGATGTGGATGGGGGTGTGACTTCCGCCTTTAGACTTCCTGAAGTCCACAATGATTTCTTTGGATTTCTTGATGTTCAGGGCCAGGTTGTTATCGGTGCACCACTTCACGAGATGCTGGACCTCCTCCCTGTAGGCTGACTCATCGTTGTTGGTGATCTGGCCTACTACCGTGGTATCATCCGCAAACTTGATGATGGTGTTGGAACCATGAACAGCCACACAGTCGTGGGTGAAGAGGGAGTAGAGGAGGGGGCTCAGCACACATCCTTGTGGGGCCCCCGTGTTCAGGGTCGGGGGGGGGGAGGTGTGGTTACCTAATTTGACAGACTGGGGTCTGTTTGTTAGGAAGTCCAGGGTCCAGTTGCAGAGGGAAGTGTTCAGGCCAAGAGTTTGGAGTTTGGTGGCCAGCTTGTTGGGGACGATAGTGTTGAATGCTGAGCTGTAGTCTATGAACAGCATTCTGATGTAGGTCTCTTTACCATCTAAGTGATTCAGTGCCGAGTGTAGAGCAGTTGTGATTGCCTCCTCCGTTGATCTGTTTGCACGATAGGCAAACTGGTGTTGGTCAAGAGAGGCGGGAACACTGGCTTTGATGTGAGCCAGGACTAGTCTCTCGAAACACTTCATTACGATGGGTGTGAGTGCGACAGGTCGATAGTCGTTCAGGCACGTGACAGCCGTTTGTTTTGGCACAGGAATAATGGTAGCGGTCTTGAAGCATGTAGGGACTACTGCCTGGGCCAATGACAGATTGAAGATGGCGGTGAAGACATCAGCCAGCTGATCAGCACATTCCTTGAGTACCCGTCCAGGGATGCTATCCGGTCCAGCAGCCTTTCGTGTGTTCACTCCGCGTAGAACACCCCTTACGTCGGAGGTCGACAGAGTGAGCACCTGGTCTTCCGGGGGTGGCAAGGCTTTGGTAGCCGGCTCCCTGTTGTCCCTGTTGAAGCGAGCGTAGAAGTTGTTAAGCTCCTCCGGAAGGGTGTCATCGCTAACCGGGGGGCTGGTGTTTTTGCCCTTGTAGTCAGTGATGGACTGGATGCCTTGCCACATGCGCCGGGGGTCCGAGTTGTTGTGGAAATGATCCTCTATCCGCAGTGTCTGTTTCCTTTTGGCAGTCCTGATACCCTTTCTTAGGTTGGTCCTAGCTGCACTGTAAGCCGCCACGTCGCCAGATTTAAATGCTGCGTCGCGTGCTTTCAACAGCGAGCGGACCTCTCCGTTCATCCAGGGTTTCTGATTGGGGTATGTCCTGATATTTTTATGGGTCGTGACGACCTCAACGCAGCTGTTAATGTAGAATAGCACTGTGGATGCGTATTCCTCGATGTCATTATGGGCAAACATGCCCCAATCAGTGCGTTCGAAGCAATCCTGAAGCTCAGAGGCCTCTTTGAGCTCCTGGAGAGAGACTGTGGTTTGGAGAGGCGTGTGCAGCATCTGGACGATATCCTGTTCCATATGTTCAGACCCGACGAGTGGGGCTGGGGCAGAGACAGTGCGGGAGAGCAGATCTGCAACAACATTGTCACGTCCTGGTGTGAACTGGAGACTGAAATTGTATTGGCGGAGGTGGTCAGACCAGCGGTGTAGACGCAGTGGTCTGTGGCCCATGCCGGATGTTGACAGCAGGGCAGTGAGAGCCTGGTGATCGGTTCGCAGGGTGAAGGCACGGCCATACGTGTACAGGTGCCACCGCTCACATGCCCAGACGCACGCCAGCGCCTCACGCTCGCCTACTGAGTACTTCTGTTCGGTGGGGATAAGGGCTCGGGAGGCAAAGGCGATTGGTTTCTCCACTCCATTCTGTATCTGCGATAACACCGCCCCCACAGCTGCAGCGGACGCGTCGCAGGTGACGAGGGTGGGGCTGGTGACGTCAAAGTGAGCCAACACTGGAGGCGATGTGAGCTGCGATTTGAGGAGGCGAACAGCTTCCGTACAGGCTTGTGACCACACCCAGGGCTCATCCTTTCGCAGGAGCTGGTGCAGTGGGGCTGTGGTGGCTGAGTACTGGGGCAAAAACTTCAGGTAGTACCCAGTCATGCCAAGGAAGGAGGCAACCTGTGCTGCAGAGCTGGGTTCTGGGATGCTGTGAATGGCATCCACGTTTGACTGGAGTGGGGATATACCGTCAGCCGACAACCGAAACCCCACAAATTTGATCTCTGAAACAGCAAAGACACACTTTTCGCCATTCAGTGTGAGCTTGTGTTTTGCTAGAGCTGTGAAAACTCTGTGAAGGCATTCGTCGTGAGTGGAGGTCGAGGGCCCATGCACGACGATGTCATCCAGGTAGATGGCCACCCCAGGAATGCCCACGAGCACAGAGGACATCACCTTTTGGAAGCAGCTGGGTGCAGAGCTAAGTCCAAATGGCATCCTGGTGTACCGAAAGATGCCAGCATGTGTCACAAAAGCAGTGAGGTCCCTGCTGCTGGGGTGGAGGGGAACCTGCAGATAGCCCTGTCGAAGGTCCAGTTTCGAGAACAGGATGGAACCATAGAACTGCGCTGTGAGTTCCTCTGACATGGGCAGTGGATACTTGTCAGGGATTACGGCCTTATTCACTGCTCGAAGATCGACACAGACACGTAGACTGTAGTGTATGTGCTTTAAGTCAGAACTACTTTTTACAGCTCCTGTATACTGTAGTACCGGCAGTAACCACACCGGTATATAAGCTGTGCGCATGCCTCTGTACCCCAGTCTAGAGATTGCCCTCCTCCAGTAAAGGCCTGTTATTTGTTTATGTACAGCATCCGTGTAATTATTTATCCACTGAACCACGGATCTAACAGTGGCGACGAGTGTTGATGCGAATCTACCTGCAACATTAAACAAAAACCAAAAAAAAATAGTCGAGTTCAGGAACACGGGCGTCGACCGCGAGCAACCGCCCAGCAGTCAGGCAGAGATCCAACTTCACTGGGGAGGCTGTGGAGAGCCGGGCTTGGTTCCCCAGCCACAACGAGCAGTAAGAGACCGACGTCAGGTCCAGAGCAGACCCTTCCCGAGCAGCGGCGGCTGGAGCCGACCGACGGCAGAGAGAGAGAGCCGGGCAGCGTCAACGGGGTAAGAAAAAGGGTGAAGAGAGCAGGGCGCAGCCGGATGTTGATCACCGAGCGGTGTCGAGGAAAAATACTGCAAGGCCGGAGAGAGAGAGGGTAAGAAACAGCCGGGTTCTACACTGAGCGGCGTCGACAAATATCAAGAGAAGAACGCGCAGAGCACAGCCAGGGATCACGGACTGATCAGGGTCCGCAGGGCGAAGCAAGGAGAGATGCCATTGAACCACGGAGAAGCAGGGAGAGCGCGGGAAATGCCATTGAGCCGCGGAGAAGCAGGGAGAGCGCGGGAGGCGCCATTGAGCCGCGGAGAAGAAGGAAGAGTGCGGGAGACGCCATTTTGCGAAACCGCAGCAGAGAAGACGGGCGAGCGCGGGAAGGAAGGAAAGCGCGGGAGGTGCCATTTTGTGCCAGCGGAGAAGAAGGGGAAGCGCGGGAGGCGCCATTGGTGATAGTTAATGCACAACCAAGGATGCCGAAGAGTGGCAGTATCTCTACGTTCGACAATGAAGTCGAAGATTGGGCGACATATGTGGAACGTATTGAGGTGTACTGCAGGGCGAATGAAGTGCCAGATGCTAATAAAGCACTGGTTCTGTTAAATTCCATGGGTGCAAAAACTTATGGGTTACTGCGAAATCTAATAACCCCAGAGAAGCCGGTAAACAAGAATTTTGAAAGCATAGTAGAAATCCTACAGGACCACTTAAACCCCACACCACTGCTGATAGCAGAACGATTTAAGTTCCATAAAAGGAACCAACACAAAGATGAAAGCAATGCTGAGTACCTAACGGAACTGCTCAAGCTATCGAAATACTGCCAGTTTGGAGCGGGACTAGCAGACACGTTAAGGGACAAGTTTGTGTGTGGGCTACAAAGTGAAGGAACCCAGAAACGGCTTCTATCAGAAAAGGACCTTATGCTGGACAAAGCTTTCAGTATGGCAGTATCACACGAAGCAGCCGCAAGGGGCGCTGCAGAGATACAACGGAGACCGCAAGAATATGGCACCAACGAAATGACCTATGGAACAGGGAAGTGCTATCGCTGCGGCAGAACAACACATGACCAGAAAAATTGTTGGTTCAAGGACCAAGTGTGCAGACAGTGTGTGAAAGCAGGACACATAGCAAGAGTCTGCAGGTCTGGGAAGAAAACCAACAGTAAGAAATCTCCACAGGAGAAGTACAAAAAGATACACCAGATGATGGACAGTGGTTCAGACGAACAGAAAAGTGACACAGACTCCGGAAGCAAGGAGCTGGGTTGTCTGAAACTACATAATGTAACCGAAATGGAGGATCACCAGACTATCTGGGTTACACTCAAGATAGACGGAGTCCAAGTGGAAATGGAATTGGACACACGGTCAGCTCTAACAGTCATAAATCAAAGTGACTACAAGTGGCTATTTTAACACATACCCTTGAAAGCTACAGAGATTGTCTTGAAGACGTATACGGGGCAAGAATTCTACCCCAAAGGAAAAATAAGGGTGAAAGTGACATATAAAGGTCAGGAAACACCTAAAATGGATATATATGTATTGCCAAATGGAGGACCACCACTGCTAGGACGTGAATGGATCCGGAAGATACATTTAGATTGGCATTCCATACAGGCACTGAAGGTGGAGGTCAAAAAGGATGACGACGTCACACCTGGACGACTGTCAAAAATGCTAACTGACGCAAAAGAAGTGTTCCAGGAGGGACTAGGAACACTAAAAGGGATAACAGCAACAATTAAAATAGAGGATAATGCAAGCCCAAAGTTTCTGAAGGCCAGACCAGTGCCTTATGCGATCAGACCAGCGGTTGAAGCAGAGCTGGAAGGGTTGGAACGTTCAGGAGTACTGTCCAAAGTGGACTGGAGCGAGTGGGCTACACCCATCGTTCCTGTAATGAAGAGGTCGTTGAGTGATACGCCTGGGGAACCAAAGAAGGTCCGCATCTGTGGGGATTTTAAGGTGACAGTGCACCCAGTCCTTCACACGGTGCAATACCCGCTTCCACGAATTGAGGATATTTTCGCCTCGCTATCTGGTGGTAAACGCTTCACAAAAATTGATCTAGCCCAGGCGTACTTGCAAATGGAGGTAGAAGAAGCTTCGAAACATTACCTTACGATCAACACCCATAAAGGTCTCTATCAATACAACCAGCTGGTGTTTGGAGTAGCCTCGGCTCCGGCTATCTGACAAAGGGCGATGGATCAGGTCCTGCAAGGGATTCCAGGGACCCAGTGTTATTTGGACGACATCTTGGTCACGGGTGAAAATGACGGTGATCACCTCGCTAACTTGGAGAAGGTGCTCGCCAGATTAAAGGAATATGGGCTACGAGCTAATCGCCACAAGTGCGAGTTTTTCCAGAAACAGATCTCGTATTGCGGCCACGTCATCGATGAAGAGGGGTTACATAAGTCCCCTGACAAGATAGAGGCAGTAGTCAGGGCTCCAGCACCGGAAAATGTGTCACAACTGAGGTCGTTCCTCGGGCTGGTAAACTATTACCACAAGTTCTTACCAAATTTGTCTACGGTATTACACCCGCTGAACACCCTACTGCAAACAGGGATACCATGAAAGTGGGATGATGAACGTAGACGAGCTTTCCAGAAGTGTAAAGAATTGATCGCATCAAAAGAGGTGTTGGCCCATTTCAACCCAGCACTACCAATTCGTTTGGCGTGTGATGCATCACCCTACGGCATTGGAGCGGTGCTGTCGCACAAATTCCCAGACGGTTTGGAGAGGCCAGTAGCCTTTGCGTCTCGGTCACTAACCTCAGCCGAGCTCAACTACGCCCAGATTGACAGGGAGGCCCTCAGCCTAGTATGGGGAGTAAAAAAATTCAATCACTATCTGCATGGACAGAAGTTCACCTTGCTGACTGACCACCAACCACTTGTCTCCATCTTTAATCCTAAGAAGGGCGTGCCAGTAATGACTGCACAACGGTTACAAAGATGGTCCCTGTTTCTAGGGGTGAATCAATATGACATAGAATATAAAGGCACGAGACAGCATGGGAACGCTGATGGGCTATCGCGGCTGCCACTGCCTACTGTGAAGGAAGCACCAGCAGTGGACCCTATCGAGATATTTTATTCGTCGATAATTGAACGATTGCCAGTAACAAACGCGGATATAGAGAAGGAGACCCGCAATGATCCGACGCTGTCATGGGTATATGAATTGACGGTGAGGGGATGGCCAACACATGGCGACTCACTGTTGCCAGCATTCTCATCCAGAAGAGAACAGCTGTCAGTATGCCAGGGGACAGTGATGTGTGGACCCAGAGTGGTGATTCCACCCAAGTTAAGGGAGAGAGTGCTAAATGAGCTACATGAAGGTCACCTGGGGGGAGTGAAAATGAAAAGCCTAGCTAGGGCTTATGTGTGGTGGCCGGGAATCGATCAACAAATCGAAGACCTAACTAAGAGATGCTTAGGATGCCAGAAGGTCCAAAATGCACCACCACATGCCCCTCTACACCCATGGGAGTGGCCCTCCTCTCCATGGCAACAGGTGCACATTGATTTTGCTGGTCCATTCATGGACTCAATGTTCTTAATAGCAGTGGATGCTCATTCAAAGTGACCTGAGCTGATAAAGATGTCTTCAACCACTACAGAGAAAACGATTGCAGTCCTACGGACCATATTTGCCAGAAACGGGTTGCCAGAGCAGATCTGCTCTGATAATGGACCACAGTTTGTGTCCGATGAGTTCCAAAAATTCGTGAAAAGGAATGGGGTAAGGCATTACACATCCGCCCCGTATCATCCAGCCACCAATGGATTGGCTGAGAGGTTCGTACAAACCTTTAAGAAGGCGATAAAGGCCATGTGCGACGAGGAAATTCCACTACAGCATAAGATGGACAATTTCTTATTAGCCTACCGAAACGCGACACATGCAGTTACCAACCAGACCCCGGCCATGATGTTCTTTGACCGAAGGTTGAGATCTCGTCTGGACTTGCTCAGACCAAATGTGCGAAGAAATGTTGAGGACAAACAATTCCAGCACATCAACGAGAAGCTGACAAGGAGCTTCAATGTAGGGCAACCAGTCTTGGCCCGGGACTATCGAACAGCGAAGTGGCAACCCGGAACAATATGTACAAGGCAGGGGCCATTAATGTACACAGTGGATGTCGGGGAGAACATTGTGAGACGCCACGTCGATCAGATCTTAGCATCACAGGAATGCGTCAACCCCATGTCTCGAGTACCTGGGGATGAACCCGACATACAGATAGTATCTACTTCAGACCCAGTAGCAGTGGAACCCGATGAACTACCCGATGAAAGGGGGTCAGAATCGCCTCTGCACCAAGAACAAGAACCTCCGGAAAGGCGCTATCCCGAAAGGGTCAGGAAACCGCCCCAAAGACTGAATCTATAAATGGACTTTTTTTTATTGAATGTACATGTAAAAATGTAATTGTTATTTGAATATTAAGGGGGTATTATTAATCTAAAAAGGGAGGAATTGTGGTGTATGTGCTTTAAGTCAGAACTACTTTTTACAGCTCCTGTATACTGTAGTACCGGCAGTAACCACACCGGTATATAAGCTGTGTGCATGCCTCTGTACCCCAGTCTAGAGATTGCCCTCCTCCAGTAAAAACCTGTAATTTGTTTATGTACAGCATCCGTGTAATTATTTATCCACTGAACCACGGATCTAACATAGACCACCTGACTTTTTCGTTGCGACCACCAGGTTGGAGACCCATGGGGAGGCATCAACTGGTTCGATGATGCCGGCTTCCAGTAGCTGCTTTAGTTCAGCTGTGACCCCGTCACGGAGAGCAAGCGGGATGCGGCGCAGTGGCTGAATGACAGGGGTAACGGTGGAGTCAACCATGGGCTGGTGGGTGAAGGCAGTCAGGCAGCCCAGACCCTCGAAGAGTGCTGGCCATGTTTGGCACCATGGTGAGGCGACGTGCAGAATCGCAGACCCGCCGGTGTCCAAGAGAGAAAAACCCAGGTCAGTGAAAAGATCCAGTCCCATCAGGTTAGCTCCTTGGCGTGCCACATGAAAACAAAAATCTGGCAAAACTTTTGTTCCATAGCGTTCAGTGAGGTTGACTGAGCCCACTAGTCCAATTTTTGAATTACCATACCCACAAAGGGTAGTGGAAGGCGCAGAGAGTGGCAGGGAGCTGAAAAAGCGTTTGAATGTGTCCACATTCAGCAGTGAGACGCTGACACCGGTATCCAACAACAGCGTGATGCACACATCATTCAGGTTAATTGTGCATGACTTGAAAGCCACTACTGGCCCAGAGCTCACGTTGTGAATTATAGTGCTTGAGGACTGAGAGTGTTCATTTGTAGCAACCGGGGCAAAGCGGCAGACATTGGCAAAGTGATTTTGTTTTCCACAATTGCGACAGGCTTGGCCGCGCGCAGGGCAGTTCTGCGCTCTGGTAGCATGTGAACGAGATCCGCAGTTTCCACACTGTTGCCGCGGTAGCGCGCGTTGCTGCCATCGCGTGAGCATTACCGTGTCAGAGCTGTCGGGGCCGAGGGCGCTGTCACTGGGTGTGGGTGCTAGTTTCGCTGCACATTCAGCTGCAGACTCCACTTGAAAGGCAATGTTGACTGCCTGTGACAATGACAGATTGTCGGACTCGAGTAACAGCCTTTCACGCACTCTCACATTGTTTGTGTGCTCTATTAGTTGATCACGCACCATCTCGTCTTGTAATGCACCGAACTTGCACGAGCTAGCTAACCCCCTCAAATTAGCCACGTATTGATGCACCGACTCGCCGAGGTGTTGGTGACGCTGTCTAAAAATGAATCGCCGCAGGAGGGCATTTGTGGGGCAGAGAAGTGTGTGCTTAACAGAGCCACAGCCTCATCATATGTTTGGATTGAGTCTGCTGTGCATAATGTCCCAAGAACATGCTGGCCCTCTGCTCCCAAGCAATGGGATAACAGTGCCTTTTTCTGAGCCGTACTCACAGTTTCTAGTCCAAGAGCAATGAGGTAGGTTTCAAAGGACTGTAACCAGCGATCCCATGGGATCGGGGGCTCACCTGGTAGTGCAAGGAAGGGAGGAGGTGGTGGAAGAGAGATTTCAGCCATCCTCGTTGCCAAATGTTGCGTTTGCAAAGATAATCCAGAGACCGTCAGCAGAGTTCAGTTCATGTTGCTTTTATAATGGTTGCCACACACACACACTTCCAGGCACAAGCAATCGAATACCTATACACAATACAATGATAACAGCACTATCAAACTCCATGTGCCAAGGCAATCGAGTACCTATCACCAATGTCAGACATAACAACCTGTGTAGGGGGGTTTTGCACAGGCATGTTTGGGTCAGTCAGCTTTGCCTCTGACTACCTTCCTTGAGCGGTTCGAATTCTCGCCCCCTGGGTTCTAGACAGCAGACTTAGATACAGGCAGCGATACAGAGAAGACTCGAGTAGACAGGTGGTTGGATGCAAACAAAACCAAGGTTTTATTGAAGAGGAAAACTTGATACAATCTTATGGAAAATTATTAGTGTAGACTTCTACAGGCAAAAATTACAAGAGATTCATAATAATGCTATACTTATACAGGGAATGGGGAACACACGGCACATTGAGGGAAAACAAGCATAATGGTTAGCACTGTTGCCTCACAGCGCCAGGGACCCGGGTTCAAATCCGGCCTCGGGTGACTGTCTGTGTGGAGTTTGCACATTCTCCCCGTGTTTGCGTGGGTTTCCTCCGGGTGCTCCGGTTTCCTCCCATAGTCCAAAGATGTGCAGGTTAGGTTGATTGGCCATGATAAAAATTGACCCTTAGTGTTAGGGGGGATTAAATACGTGGGGTTACGGGGTTACGGGGATAGGGCTTGGGTGGGATGGCTGTCGGTGTAGGGACCGGGTGCTAGGGTTTGGATGATCAGCCATGATCTCGTTGAATGGCGGAGCAGGCTCGAAGGGCCGAATGGCCTACTCCTGCTCCTATCTTCTATGTTTCTATGTTTCTATTAACAACTATCGTAACAATCCCCTTATCCTTATCCCACCCCCTATACCTAACTAGGTTAATCTATGAGGGTTCAGAATTCATGCTCACCAATAAAAGGGGTTTGTTAGACTCAAAACAGCGGTTGGGTTCGGGATTTGCTCTTGGTGCGCTCTAGAGCCTGCCATCATCACGTGGGCTCCGGGTGCTGCAAGGGCGTTGTCCAGGTTCGAGTACCCCAAAGTTACAGTCTCTGCTTGGGTACTTTACCTTGCAGGGATGATTCTTCGCCGACAGCTTGAGTTTGCATGAAGATACTCACAGGTCGGCTGAGGCTGAAGGCCCGATAATTCGAAGCCTACCCTCAGTTGGCCTTCCCCGGGTGGTCTTCCTCCTCCCCTTGTCGCGTCCCGCTTCGCCTGGCCTGAATTGCCCGTGTTCGCCCGACCCGGTGTCGGGACGAGTCTAGATGGAGTTGGAGAGGGCACGGGCAAAGGCCAGGGGGTAAGCGCGGGACGGGGGAAAGAGCGGCAGCCATGAGGGCGAGGGGCCGAAGGACTGGGGAGCGGTGATACCGACAGCAGCTGAGCAGCAGTCTTCTTCTTCTTCTGCCAACGGCTACCCCCAATTGCTACCTGGGGGCCTTCAATTATACCTTCGTCGAAAAACCTTATCTGCCCACCAAATCAGGTTAGTTCTTTGTTTTATTTTTGGCGGGCTAGTTAAAATAATGGTAGCAATCTATACTGACGGGTTTTTAGATGGCCGGTAATTGCATCTACCGGCCCGATAATGGACACGTATTCAAGAAGGGTAGCAGGGATAAACCAGGGAATTACAGGCCAGTGAGTCTAACATCTGTGGTGGGGAAATTATTGGAAAAAATTCTGAGGGACAAAATTAATCTCCACTTGGAGAGGCAAGGATTAATCGGGGATAGTCAGCATGGCTTTGTTAAGGGTAAATCATGTCTAACAAATCTGATCGAATTTTTCGAGGGGGTGACTAGTGGGGTGGATGAGGGAAATGCTGTGGATGTGGTGTACATGGACTTCAGTAAAGCTTTTGACAAAGTCCCGCATAGGAGACTGGTCAAGAAGGTAAGAGCCCATGGGATCCAGGGTGCCTTGGCGCGTTGGATCCTAAACTGGCTGAGTGGCAGGAGGCAGAGGGTGATGGTCGAAGGTTGCTTTTGTGACTGGAAGCCTGTGTCCAGTGGGGTACCTCAGGGATCGGTGCTGGGTCCCTTATTGTTTGTGATCTACATAAATGATTTGGATGAAAATGTGAAAGGTATGATCAGTAAGTTCGCAGATGACACGAAAATTGGTGGGGTGGTAAATTGCGAGGAGGAAAGCCTCCGGCTACAGGACGATATAAACGGGTTGGTCAGATGGGCGGAAAAGTGGCAAATGGAATTTAACCCTGAAAAGTGCGAGGTGATGCATTTTGGACGGACAAATAAGGCAAGGGAATACACAATGAGTGGTAGGACCCTAGGAAGTACAGAGGGTCAGAGGGACCTTGGTGTACATGTACATAGATCCCTGAAGGCAGCGGAGCAGGTAGATAAGATGGTTATAAAGGCATATGGGATACTTGCCTTCATTAGCCGAGGCATAGAATATAAGAGCAGGGAGGTTATGATGGAGCTGTACAAAACGCTGGTGAGGCCACAGCTGGAGTACTGTGTGCAGTTCTGGTCGCCTCACTATAGGAAGGATGTGATTGCTTTGGAGAGGGTGCAGAGAAGATTCACCAGGATGTTACCTGGGATGGAGCGCCTCAGCTATGAAGAGAGGCTGGACAGGCTGGAGTTGTTTTCCTTGGAGCAGAGAAGGCTGAGGGGGGACCTGATTGAGGTGTACAAAATAATGAGGGGCATAGATAGGGTAGATAAAGAGGAACTTTTCCCCTTAGTGGGGGGGTCAATAACAAGGGGGCATAGATTCAGGGTAAGGGGCAGGAGATTTAGAGGGGATTTGAGGAGGATCTTTTTCACCCAGAGGGTGGTTGGAATGTGGAACTCAATGCCTAAAAGGGTGGTGGAGGCAGGAACCCTCACAACATTCAAGAAGCATTTGGATGAGCACTTGAAATGCCATTGCATACAAGGCTATGGACCAAATGCTGGAAAATGGGATTAGACTGGACAGGGATGGATGGGCGGCGCAGACACGATGGGCCGAAGGGCCTCTTTCTGTGCTGTAAAACTCTATGACTCTATGACTCTATGAAGTCCTTGATGGGCTTGTCCAGCCTCGATGGATGTGTTTAATCTGTTTCTGATTATGTATGCAGACTGTTTGATGGCTTTAACTGTAGGCCTCATTGAATTCAGATCTGCCTCTAATTCGGCCTAATCACAGTTTGACTGGGTCCCAAATCACAAAGTTCTTTTCACAGGAAACCTGCAGCCTTAGTTTCGATTTACCTTAAACAGCCTGGGCTGCAGAATCCATTTTGGAGACCCGCAGGCTTTCTGCCACGAGGCACGGATGCCATCTTGGGCACTCTTTTTAATTTCAAAGAAATGTCCACGCAGGGTCCCTTTTATTGATAATAACCTTCGGGGAAATGCACAAATTTTGCGAATCTTACACCTGGTCCGGATGGAAAGCATTCTAGGTTGCTCAAAGAAGCAAAGGAAGAAATAGCAGAGGCATTGGTCACAATCTTTCAATCCTCACTGAATACAGGAGTAGTGCTGCAGGACTGGAGGGTTGCTAATGTTATACCAGTATTCAAGTAAGGGGAGAGGGATAACCCAGGAAACTATAGGCCAGTCAGCCTAACATCGGTGGTAGGGAAGTTATTGGAAACCGTTATCGGGGAAAAAGTAAACTTTGATTTGGAAAGGCATGGGTTAATTAAGGAGAGCCAGAAAGGATTGTTAAAGGCATATTGGTGGTGAAATTCGGTTACACCCCCTTTGGGGGTGGTAACTGAATTAGCACCAGACTTTTAGCGCCCGGCGTGGGAGTAGCGCCCCGGCCGCTAAATTGGGCTTACCGCCCTGGCAAGGAAGCGGAGCGCTATCTCGGGTGCTCCACTTCCTCTCGGGGTGGTGTCTGGGGCAAAAAGCGCGGTAGCAGTGCCCCGCCCCTTCTGTTAAAGGGGAGGGCCGCTGCGCACTCTACAGGCCATTTGATGGCCTCCACTAGCCCACCAGGGAGACACAGTGCCGGTTCACGTGATGGCGGCCACTGACCATGCCAAGGACCGCCAAGACGGGCCGACCTGGAGGTCGGCCAAAATAATAAAATGGCGGCAAGGCACGCAGCTGGACTGCCCCTTTCATTACTGCCCAGCCAACGGTGTGCGGCCTGCTTTGTGACCCGCATGGCTGTCGCTGACTAATAGCGCCTGCCGAGAAATTCGGCAGGGCGCTACTGAGGCGCTAGCCAATAGCACCGCACCCCTGCCGGTAGTACCCTGCCGAATTTCTTGGCAGGCGCTATTAGCGACCCCGCCTGGGCAATAAGCCCTTTGCGCCCCCCAGAGGTGCTAATGTCGGGCGCAAAGGAGGTGAATTTTGCCCCCATTCTGTCTGACTAACCTGATTGAATTCTTTGATGAGGTAACAAAATGTTGATCAAGGTAGTACAGTACATGTTGTATATATGGACTTTCGGAAAGCATTCGACAAAATGCCACATAGGTGGCTTTTTAAGAATTGGATGCCCATGGAATTAAGGGGAAAATGATGGTATGGATATGGAATTGGCTTAGTGACAGGGAGCAGAGGGTAGTGGTGGATGGATGTTTTATAGACTGGGAGGTGGTTTGCAGTGATCCAAGGGTCAGTTTTGGGTCCATTACTGTAAAGTATTATCACACGGTTTGTACAAGGTTTGTTACATGCTTTAGTATGAGCATGTTTGGTAAACAAGCACCTTGACGAGCAACTCATTTGTGTCTCTGTCCTTTATTTATTCTACCCACATATATCACCATTACTTTTTTCAATTTTTATAAATGACCTAGGGAGCACCATTATAAAGTTTGCAGATGATACAAAACTTGGCAATGCAGTAGATAGTGATGAGGATAGCTGTAGACTTCAGGTTGACATAGACAGGATGGTGAAATGGGCAGAAGTTCAATGCGGAGAAGTGTGAAGTGGTGCACTTTGGGAGGACTAATATGGAAAGACAGTATACAATAAATGGCACAATTTTGAAAAGTCTAGATGAGCAAAGAGACCTTGGTGTCTATATACACAAATCCTTAAAGGTGGCAGGGCAAGTTGATAAGGTGATTAAAAAAGCATATGGGTTACTTGGGTTTATAGAGGCATTTAATATAAAAGCAAAGAGATCATGCTAGAACTTTATAAATCATTGTTTAGGCCTCAGCTGCTGTATTGTGGACAATTCTGGGAACCAAACCTCAGGAAAGATGTAAAGGCCTTAAAAAGGGTACAGAGACTCCATTGGCTGGAGTCATACCTAGCACAAAGGGAGATGGTTGTGGTTGTTGGAGACCAATCATCTCAGTCCCAGGAGGTTGCTACAGAAGTTGCTCAGAGCAGTGTCCTAGGTCCAAGCATCTTTGCTGCTTCATCAGTGACCTTCCCTCAATCATAGGGTCAGAAGTGGGGATGTTCGCTGATGATTGCACAGTATTCAGTTCCATTCGCAACTCCTTAGGTAATGAAGCAGTCCGTGCCTGCCTGCAGCAAGGCCTGGACGAAAGTCAGGCTTGGGCTGATAAGTGGCAAGTAACATTCACACCACACAAGTGCCAAGTAATGACTATCTCCAATAAGAGAATCTAACCACCTCCCGTTAACATTCAACAGCATTACCATTGCTGAATCCCTCACCATCAACATCCTGGGGGTCAACATTGACAAGAAACTTAACTGGACCAGCCACATAAATATTACGGCTACAAGAGCAGGTCAGAGGCTGGGTATTCTGCGGCGAACGTCTCACCTGCTGACTCCCCAAAGCCTTTCCACCATCTACAAGGCACAAGTCAGGACTGTGATGGAATACTCTCCACTTGCCTGGATGAGTGCAGCTCCAACAAAACTCAAGAAGCTCGACACCATCCAGGAGAAAGCAGCCTACTTGATTGGCACCCTATCCACTACCTTAAACATTCCCTCCCTCCACCATCGGCACACTGTGTCTGCAGTGTGTATCATCTACAAGATGCACTGCAGTAACTTGCCAAGGCTTTGTTGACAGCACCTCCCAAACCTGCGACCTCAACCATCTAGAAGGACAAGGGCAACAGGCGCATGGGAACACCATCACCTCCAAGTTCCCCTTCAAGTCACACACCATCCTGACTTGGAAATATATTGCCGTTTCTCCATCGTCGCTGGGTCAAAATCCTGGAACTCCCTCCCTAGCAGCACCGTGGGAATACCTTCACCACACGGGCTGCAGCGGTTCAAGAAGGCTGCTCACCACCACCTTCTCAAGGGCAATTAGAGATGGGTAATAAATGCTGGCCTTGCCAGCGAGGCCCACATCCCATGAACAAATTTTAGAAAAGGTTTACCAGGATGTTACCAGGAATGAGGGGCTTCAATTATGAGGAGAGGTTGGAAAATTTAGGACCAGAGAAGGCTAAGAGGGGACCTAATAAATGTTTTCAAGATGATGAGAGGTTTTGATACAGAAAAAATATTCCCTCTGGCGAGTGTGTCACTAAATAGAGATCATAGATTGAAAATCATTGGCAAAAGATCTAGAGGGGAGATGCGGAGAAATGCTTTCACTCAGAGAATTCTCAGGATCTGGAATGCTCTATGAAGTAAGATATTAAAAATTGGATTTAATAAGGTAAAACAAACCAGGATTCATCTATAACACCAATATATAAAATGGAGGGAATAGGTTAATTTGTGCTCTGAGTTGAACAATAGAAGTCTGTAAAAATTGTATAAACCCAGATAAGGTTTAAACAGGACTATGGGTTAACTGCGGAGAGATTAAAACTGTCAAAACAACCCCTTAGAAAGAGGGAGAGATATATGGGTTCGGCCACGCGAGTCGACACCTTTGCACTTAAGGGTTTGTTAAGTGTGAAGCTCAATAGGGTTCTATTCTTTTAACTAACTAAAGTGTTTTTGCTCTGTAGAAATAATTCAAGAGAGAGAGACAGAAAGTCTGCGGATTGCCCGCTTTGGAAAGATCTACTATCTTAGAGAAATACTTAGAAAGACCAAGCCATCTGACAACAGCAAATGGACGATCGTAAAGTAATAAAATTGAGGCCCGGGTTATGAGAAAGTAACAGGACCAACTGATAACGAAATGTGAGATTTGTAAGCGACTGGAAGAATGGAATGTCATGGTTTTATAATTACAATTTAACTATAATTCTGTATATGTTAATAAGCTTATCCCCGCCTTTAGGGCAGGGCCTTAAGTTTTGTATAACTGTGAGAACCTCAAGAGATTCGGTGAAGTTGGAGCCTTGTGTTGGGACACAAGAGCCATAGCTCCCCAGGCCTGAATAAACCGTTTTTACTTCAATTATTGGGTCTGTCTTTCTTACAACAAGCCAGTGTTGTCGACTGTGTATATCACTCAGTCCACACTTTGGGGGCTTACATCAATTGGCGACGAGGATGGGATTCGCGTTCTGAACCAAACTCTCGGACAGCGTTAACCTAAGACGGGTGAGTATGTTTTAATTACCACCTGTAAAATTAGGGGTTAATCGCTGGCGAGACATTGAGTCAGAATCGACGTATAAAAGAACTATAAGAAGAAAGACACCCTTAATTGAAGGCGGTTAAAAAGATAGGGATAAGGTGTTCCCTAAGCCGTATAGCGGCAAACCGACGGGGCGGAAAACCCTGGGAGGCAGAGAAGTCCTCATTTAGCCGTAGGTAGGCGAACCGACGGGGCGGAAAACCCTGGGAGGCAGAGAAGTCCTCATTTAGCCGTAGGTAGGCGAACCGACGGGGCGGAAAACCCTGGGAGGCAGAGAAGTCCTCATTTAGCCGTGTGTAGGCGAACCGACAGGGGCGGAAAGACCCCTACCCCGGGGAGGCGGGAAATCCTCTTTATCCGTGAGACGGCGAAATCTCAACAATTGAATGAATGGGTGCACCGTGGTGAGTGAATGAGATAAAACCCTACGGTCATAAAGAGGTTAGAACGGACAAGGGTGAGGTCTGTCCCCAGCACCTAGCCTGAGCCTGAATTAAGAGGACAGTAGTCCCACGTGACGGCCAGGATCAAGTAGGACGCCGGGAGCTACAGACCCCACAGTACCAAAACCTCGGGACTAAAGGGTTGGTGTGTGTCTAACGAAACGAAGTGACTAATAGAAAGCAAGAAACTAATGAAGGTGACGCTATGGGGCGAACAACGTAGCGTACAAACCTAATTCCTCAACATCGTGAATTATGCGTGAAACATAGCAGTTAGTTATGACTAAGAGGGTGGAAGAAGAATCCTCAAGGGACCTGGATTCTATAACCCGACTCCTGGAAAATAAAAAGAAACAGTGCAGAGAGCCAAAGGCTTGGTGGGGAGGAGCTAAAGATAAAGAGGCAACAGATAATGTAAGGAATTGAAACAGAAGGGAGAGATAAAGAAGGAAAAAGATCTAATTTGCAGGCGAACCAATTTGAAACCCCAGCAAAAAAAAACAAACAAACAAACAGGGATTTGGAAACTAGGGAAAGATGTTGAGTCAGATTTAAAAAGGAAGGAAAAGATAAACTTAAAGCTTTACCAACATGGAAGTTATTAGCATCTGTACCAAGACAAGTAAAACACGAGATTTGCTGAGTGAAAGGAACCTTAGACATATGCTGAAATTACAATTTGTATAAAAATGTGTGAGTGTGGATGTTTTCCTGATTAGGAATGTTTAAGAGGATTCAATATTCCTTTGTCTGAAAATCTGTCCGTTAAGAAAAAGAAATGTCTGCTGTGTGTTGTAGCTCCACCCACTTCTCTGTGTTAAAGTAAAAGCATTTAACCCCTTTGTCTTGTCGGGGATTTTGGAAGTTTAAGAATGTGCAAATAAGATTGTGCCCTCAGAATGAAAAAAACCTATTACAATTTAAGTTAAGCTGGAGTGTAAAAACTGAGAAGAGCAACAAAAAGTTTGTTTAATGAAAGATTAAGTTTCAGTCTAAGATCTAACCTTGAAGTTATGAGGTAAATTAACCTATTAAAACCAGACTTTCATTGTGGCCACAGTGAAATTCTGGTTGATGTAAATTGGTGTAGTCCGAATTGAATAAGATAACTCCACTCCGCAAGAATATCTGATAGCGGCAGGCCCCTTTACAATATTTAATTGACTATGGTACTGGAAGCCTTATAGAAGGCGGGACTAGAGTTAAACCTTAGAAAGGTATAGGTAGGGAAGGATGAAGTAGTCGACCTAGGATACATAGTGACACAAGGGAAGAGACAAATGCCCAAAAACAGATGGGAGGGGCATTAGGACTGGCTGCGTGCTTTGATTGCTCGCAAGCTTCTAGGGATGGCAGCAGGAAGGGACCGCGCCAGAGAGGGGAGGGGGATCCGAGGATGTTTGTTGATGCATTGGTAGGGGGCCGACAGTGCAAAATGTTAATAGACACAGGAGCCACAATCTCATTGACAGACTTACCCTTACCCCGAACAAAACTTTCAGTTAGTATAGCAGGAATCGGTGGACGAAGAATCAGGGCTTATAAGAGCGAAACAGTCTTACTAGAAATTGGCTATAATAATAATACCTACACAGTTGTGGGTATGCGAGAGCACCGAAGGAACAATCCTAGGGATAGATATACTGCGAGAAGTAGGAGCTTTAGTCGACCCTAAAGCGAATGAAGTGTACTGGCCCCCAGATTATAAGTCAAACAAACAGGCAGGCCCGGGAAACAAAGTAGAAATGGCCCAGCCTATACAGGATTTGATCAAAGGGGGGTAGCCAAAGGAAAATGTGTAAACCTATATAGATAGTCGGAATGCCTTTGGGGTGGTGTCTGATTACATGATAGCGGGAGTAGGCAGGGATATATGACACCAGAGACAAGAATATAATCAAGGAATGAGTAGGAATCTCTCTCCTACCCAAAGAGTCCGTAATAATAAATTAAAGCACACAAGAGGATGGGCAGCTAAACGATCAACTGAGAGAGGGAATCTGACCAATGAAGCCCAAATGTTCATGTTGAATCAAAGTGTGAAACCACAACTGTCTTTCAGTCAGGGATGTTTTTTTGGGTTGCGTGAAGTGACGCAATAATGTTTAGCTCCACCTTCAAAAGCCTGCGAAGGAGTTAACCCTTTCCACTGACAGCTGTTTGAGTTCACCAAGTAACAACTTCAGTATTACTGAACAGAATTTAAAGATATTGGACATTATTAAATGTAAATTTCTTAATGTTGAGTTAATATTTCCCCACAGTGATAGAAGGAAAATTAGGATTTGATAAATGGAAGTTATCTTATAAACTAATTGCAGCACCGTCTCAAACGGCCAGGAGACTGCTTGGGAAGCTGTCCTGTTACCCAAAGATAAATCTGGACAGATAGTTAGAGACATGAGGCCAAAGACCAACAGATTATACGGGATCGAGAACAGGATACACGGGACGACCAGAAGGAGGTCTTAGCAATAGATAGCAAAGTGATAGCAGAAATAATACCAGCCAAACCAGGGCTAGCACCCAGATGGTCAGGACCTTATGAAGTATTAATGAATAATGACACCTGTGCTCATGTAGATGGGTCTGGAACGGGTAAAGGAAGGTGGAAACACTGGACTCAGTTAAAAATATATAAGAAAGACAATGAGTAAACCAGAGATGGTGCCCTTTTTGACAGAGTGAGGAGTATACTAGAAGATATAAAGAATGGGAAGGGGAGTTACTACATATATCAATGATAGGGCTGTGTATGATGATAATAGGCTGTGTATGATGATAATATTATATGCCATAGTTTGCATCTTCAGGTATGTCTGGGGACAGAGCCACAGAACAAGAAATGAACCAGATGTACAGCATTTTGAACTGATAAAATGGATAAGAGCAGAATAATTCTAACTGGCTGGTGACGACCAGCCCCCTTTTTGTAATTACAGGAACATTGGACGTCCGGAATGAGATGGAGCGTCCTCGCCTTGATTCTAGGGATAAATATAAGTATTGCCATTATCGAGGGGGATTAGTAATAAGGAGAACACAGGATGAGGTGTATTCTAGTGTAGCACATAGAGTTACTAAGCTTGCCATTAATATGAGTACTTTTGAGATACAAAACAAACCTGGAACTCCCTGTGGGTAAAACAATTAGAGGATCCACAGGAGAAAAAAATCTATCTTACAAAGATGTAAGAAACGGGGAGTATTGGAAACGACCGGAGCAGGGTATGCGGCCGGGTTAGCAACAGTTAATAGCTTGGACATAGAAGGAGTAAACGAAGGAGTAGAAGAATTACAAGCAAAAATAGAGAAGTTACTAAAACAAGCTACTGGAAATAGCCGGCAATTGACACTGGCAGGGAAACCAAACAATAATGCAATTGTCGGGGGTGGAAGAGATAGTAGCCCCCATGCAGAAACAATCAATACAATTATTGATAGACTTAATAATGCTTCTCGCCAAACCGATAAGGAACTAATATGTGCCACGTAGGGCTCATAGCTATTGTCGAATGCTCAGCATAATATGAGGCAAATAAATAATGGACAGATCCCTGATTGGATTACTAATAAGGATCTGGAACCTTGGATTGACACAAATAAAAGCCTATGTAAGGAATGTAAAATGGGACAAGTATACCGGGCAGGCGATTGTCTGACCCCATGGACTAAGATGATTGGCTTTGTACTGGCCATCCCACAATTCCCAGAAGGGGGACAACCCCGATACGACGTGATTAATATAGGAGAAGTACAAAGGGAAAGTGGGTTAAATGTCATGATGTCCCTACCAAGACACTTTGGGAAAGGGATGAAGATAATAAACAGAAGAATGAAACCTAAAGGGGGGTGGTAGTGGACGGGTGCCACCACAAGGGAAGGACATGGGTGTGCACACATCCCCCCACCGAGGGAGACACATCAGAGTACGGATTTACGAAAATTACCAATTGCACCCTCGAGGTTCACCCAAGGGGATACACTGGACCCGGGTAGCATCAAGGAACAATGGGACCTGTTGTGTCACCACAATTGAACAGAAATATGAATATCAAGATATGGCTTATACCATTCCCCAACCAAACCGTTGTATTGGTCTAAAGATACCTATACAGATAGGAAAACCTGGTCATTTGATA
Organism: Somniosus microcephalus; assembly: GCF_052327205.1. NCBI lineage: Eukaryota > Metazoa > Chordata > Chondrichthyes > Squaliformes > Somniosidae > Somniosus > Somniosus microcephalus. Next base: position 59,159,284 of record NC_140993.1, on the reverse strand, counting down.
ATATGAGACTTACTAAAAAGGGTTGAAACTTATGTCATACCAGAGCCCAAGACAATTCCTAAGTTAGAGGAAGCTTGGCAGAAGTTACGGCAGGAAACAAAGGAAATTTTAAAGTACTATCATAAAATAGAAGAAGGCTTAAAGAAACAACAAAAAGACATTAGTGCAACATTAGAGGAAACTCACCCACTTCCTCATATTTTGATAATTGGGGACCAGGATGGTCGGGGACTGTGGGCGCCTCGGTGGTACAAGGCATAATGATCTTCCTCTTGATTGTTATTCTGATATATTGTGTATTTTTATTTCTCCAGTGCCTTTGTGCCAGAATGAGTAAGGCCGAAATTGGTGCGGTGAAGGAAGTAGAGCCTGAGGAGGGGCAGGTAGCGATGTTAAGAATGGACAACTCCCCCGCCTCTCCAAGGCAAATGGTGTAAGACGCGATGGGAAGCCCTGAAATTATATGGGATTAATTGGGCATGGTAATTAATGACCGGGCCGGCCAACCGTAAGATGGAGGTGGCAGAAGGAGGGTGGCAGAAGGAGGGTGGTGAATGAGGACTGGTGTGTGATGACAGTCTCGAATTGGCACGTCACACACCCCACGTGGGAATGAGGGACAGGCTTGAGCAGGAAAGCCTCAACCATTAGTGTAGGGTCTAAGGGGCCCCGGGAATGGTTACACCGGACGGAGTGCATAAAGGAAAGCCCACCCTAAAGGAAAGACCACCGTAAAGGAAAGACCACCATACCACAGAGGGGGAAGTCGGCCTCCAAATTGATAAGATATATATATACATGTATAACCTAAACTGGTAGAAGGCCAGGGAGTGCACGCTCTGGCAGACACCAGGAAGTGGAAATACACGTTGACCTGTTTGGAGCAATTGTCCAAAGGTCAAAAGGGGGGACTGAAGTAAGATATTAAAAATTGGATTTAATAAGGTAAAACAAACCAGGATTCATCTATAACACCAATATATAAAATGGAGGGAATAGGTTAATTTGTGCTCTGAGTTGAACAATAGAAGTCTGTAAAAATTGTATAAACCCAGATAAGGTTTAAACAGGACTATGGGTTAACTGCGGAGAGATTAAAACTGTCAAAACAACCCCTTAGAAAGAGGGAGAGATATATGGGTTCGGCCACGCGAGTCGACACCTTTGCACTTAAGGGTTTGTTAAGTGTGAAGCTCAATAGGGTTCTATTCTTTTAACTAACTAAAGTGTTTTTGCTCTGTAGAAATAATTCAAGAGAGAGAGACAGAAAGTCTGCGGATTGCCCGCTTTGGAAAGATCTACTATCTTAGAGAAATACTTAGAAAGACCAAGCCATCTGACAACAGCAAATGGACGATCGTAAAGTAATAAAATTGAGGCCCGGGTTATGAGAAAGTAACAGGACCAACTGATAACGAAATGTGAGATTTGTAAGCGACTGGAAGAATGGAATGTCATGGTTTTATAATTACAATTTAACTATAATTCTGTATATGTTAATAAGCTTATCCCCGCCTTTAGGGCAGGGCCTTAAGTTTTGTATAACTGTGAGAACCTCAAGAGATTCGGTGAAGTTGGAGCCTTGTGTTGGGACACAAGAGCCATAGCTCCCCAGGCCTGAATAAACCGTTTTTACTTCAATTATTGGGTCTGTCTTTCTTACAACAAGCCAGTGTTGTCGACTGTGTATATCACTCAGTCCACACTTTGGGGGCTTACATCACTCTACCTAAAAAGGTAGTGGAAGCTGATTCCATAAATAATTTTTAAAGGGAGTTGGACAGCTACTTGAAGATGAGGAACTTACAAGGTTATGGGCAAAATGTGGCGGTGTGCGACTAAAAGCAACTGCTCTTTCAAAGAGCTGACACAGGCACAACGGGCCACATGGCCTCCTTCTGTGCTGTAAGTTTCTTTGATTCTAAGAAAGGGTGCTCAGGCGGACATTAGTTGAGGACAGGCTTAGCCTCAGCTGTGAGATGACTGTAGTCAGATGACATAAGAACATAAGAACATAAGAAATAGGAGCAGGAATAGGCCACTTGGCCCCTCGAGCCTGCTCCGTCATTCAATAAGATCATGGCTGATCTTGGGCTCAAAGTCACTTCCCATCCCGCTCCACAGAACCCTTCACTCCCTTATCTTGCAAAAATTTGTCTATCTCCACTTTAAAAGTATTTAATGACCCAACCTCCACAGCGCTCTGGGGCACAGAATTCCACAGATTTACAACCCTCTGAGAGAAGAAATTCCTCCTCATCTCAGTTCTAAAAGGGCGACCCTTTATTCTGAAACTATGCCCCTGATTTCTAGATTACCCCACGAGGGGAAACATCCTCTCGGCACCTACCTTGTCGTGCCCCCTCAGTATCTTATATGTTTCAATATCATTCTTCTAAATTCCAATGAGTATTGGCCCAGCCTGCTCAACCTTTCCTCATAAGTCAACCCCTTCATCTCCGGAATTAACCTAGTGAATCGTCTCTGAACTGCCTCCAATGCAAGTATATCCTTCCTTAAATAATGAGACCAAAACTGTGCGCAGTACTCAAGGTGTGGTCTCACCAATACCCTGTACAGTTGTAGCAGGACTTCCCTGCTTTTATACTTCAACCCCCTTGAAATAAAGGCCAACATTTACCAACAATCGTTGCCTAATCTTACACACAAAGAATAAATACTAGGGTGAGGCAACAGGTTTGGACAGCCATGGAATTGTATTCAGTCAGTGTCGAAAAGAGGGGCGAACAAAAATTGTGAGAGGAAGAATACAAAATTCAACAATTTCCTCGTCAACAACACAACGAGTGACAGCTCTAAATTAGTGGAACACAAAGCCTCAAAATAAGACAACACTATAAATAAAAATCAATCAATTAAAAAAAAATTCAGCCACTACAGGCTGTTTGTGATTTTATCACAGAACAAACCTGTGGCCCAGTTTAAGAAATTACTTAACAAGCCTTTAAAAATGCTAACCTTTCTTATTGGTCTGGAAATGCAAAATGGACAAAGTTAATAACTAACGAAACAGCTAAACACTGGGCCTTGCCGCACATGGTGCACAAGGAGGGCTTTAGCCCTGAGAGGGTTATTCCTCTTTTCAGCCACTGAGGGCAACCTGATAAAAATACCATTCGATGATTTAAGCAGAAAGATTTAGTCGCGCTTCAATCCTATCAAGCTTGGTTCAGATACTAGCAGCCACGGATTAGAAAAGTGGTCTGATTCTGACGAACCAAAAGAAAAAAGAAAACCGCAGTACTTTGGGAGGAAGGCTTAGCGTGAGCAGATAAGGCGAGGTTTCTCCAGGAGAAGAATAATTACTTCTCCATTACAGCACTCGAATAAAAGTCTATTTAAAATCATTTATTTTCCCCAATAGGTCACCCTCCAGGCAACAAAGGCAAAATGTGGAAATAAAAAAGATTTGACGCTGTCCAATACAAACAGTTTCATATTCACATAGAGTTGCGGTTCAGTAGCGATCCGACCACTGATGTCACCAAATGCCATAGTCGGATTTTCTGACAGGCAAAAGCTGGAAGGTTTGAGTGCAATAACACTCAGGGGTGATCCTGGCATTGAAACCATAGAATGGACGAGAAAGGGGAGACTGAGTGCGATGAGCAGAAGTGAGATACTGGGAAAGAACGAGTTACATAAATGATATTAGAGGGCTGGCAGCGTTTTACAAAGAGCATAATAGAGAGGCGGCCATGAGTAACAGAGAATAATAAAGGGCTGGCAGTGTGTTACACAGGATAATAGAGCGCTGGCAGTGTGTTACACTGAGGATAATAGAGTGCTGGCAGTGTGTTACACTGAGGATAATAGAGCGCTGGCAGTGTGTTACACTGAGGATTATAGTGAGCTGGCAGTGTGTTACACTGGATAATAGAGAGCTGGCAGTGTGTTACACTGAGGTTAACAGAAGTCTGGAAGTGTGTTACACAGGATAATAGAGCGCTGGCAGTGCGTTACACTGAGGATAATAGAGCGCTGGCAGTGTGTTACACTGAGGATAATAGAGTGCTGGCAGTGTGTTACACTGAGGATAATAGAGAGCTGGGAGTGTGTTACACTGAGGATAATAGAGAGCTGGGAGTGTGTTACACTGAGGATAATAGAGAGCTGGGAGTGTGTTACACTGGATAATAGAGAGCTGGCAGTGTGTTACACTGAGGTTAACAGAAGTCTGGAAGTGTGTTACACAGGATAATAGAGCGCTGGCAGTGCGTTACACTGAGGATAATAGAGCGCTGGCAGTGTGTTACACTGAGGATAATAGAGTGCTGGCAGTGTGTTACACTGAGGATAATAGAGAGCTGGGAGTGTGTTACACTGAGGATAATAGAGAGCTGGGAGTGTGTTACACTGAGGATAATAGAGAGCTGGGAGTGTGTTACACTGAGGATAATAGAGCGCTGGCAGTGTGTTACACTGAGGATAATAGAGAGCTGGGAGTGTGTTACACTGAGGATAATAGAGAGCTGGCAGTGTGTTACACTGAGGATAATAGAGAGCTGGGAGTGTGTTACACTGAGGATAACAGAGAGCTGGCAGTGTGTTACACTGAGGATAACAGAGAGCTGGAAGTGTGTTACACTGAGGATAATAGAGAGCTGGCAGTGTGTTACACTGAGGATAATAGACAGCTGGCAGTGTGTTACACTGATGATAATAGAGAGCTGGCAGTGTGTTACACTGAGGATAATAGATAGCTGGCAGTGTGTTACACTGATGATAATAGAGAGTTGGCAGTGTGTTACACTGAGGATAATAGAGAGCTGGCAGTGCGTTGCACTGATGATAATAGAGAGCTGGCAGTGTGTTACACTGAAGATAATAGCGAGCTGGCAGTGTGTTACACTGAGGATAATAGAGAGCTGGCAGTGTGTTACACTGAGGATAATAGAGAGCTGGCAGTGTGTTACACGTAGGATAATAGTAAGCTTGAAGTGTGTTACACTGAGGATAATACACAGCTGGCAGTCTGTTACAGAGAGGATAATAGAGAGCTGGCAGTGTGTTACACTGAGGATAATGGAGAGCTGGCAGTCTGTTACACTGAGGATAATAGAGAGCTGGCAGTGTGTTACACTGAGGATAATAGTGAGCTGGCAGTGTGTTACACTGAGGATAATAGAGAGCTGGCATTGTGTTACACTGAGGATAATAGAGAGCTGGCAGTGTGACACTGAGTTAATAGAGAGCTGGCAGTGTGTTACACTGAGGATAATAGAGAGCTGGCAGTGTGTTACACTGAGGATAATAGAGTGCTGGCAGTGTGTTACACTGAGGATAATAGAGCGCTGGCAGTGTGTTACACTGAGGATTATAGTGAGCTGGCAGTGTGTTACACTGGATAATAGAGAGCTGGCAGTGTGTTACACTGAGGTTAACAGAAGTCTGGAAGTGTGTTACACAGGATAATAGAGCGCTGGCAGTGCGTTACACTGAGGATAATAGAGTGCTGGCAGTGTGTTACACTGAGGATAATAGAGAGCTGGGAGTGTGTTACACTGAGGATAATAGAGAGCTGGCAGTGTGTTACACTGAGGATAATAGAGAGCTGGGAGTGTGTTACACTGAGGATAATAGAGAGCTGGGAGTGTGTTACACTGAGGATAATAGAGTGCTGGCAGTGTGTTACACTGAGGATAATAGAGAGCTGGGAGTGTGTTACACTGAGGATAATAGAGAGCTGGCAGTGTGTTACACTGAGGATAATAGAGAGCTGGGAGTGTGTTACACTGAGGATAACAGAGAGCTGGCAGTGTGTTACACTGAGGATAACAGAGAGCTGGAAGTGTGTTACACTGAGGATAATAGAGAGCTGGCAGTGTGTTACACTGAGGATAATAGAGAGCTGGCAGTGTGTTACACTGAGGATAATAGAGAGCTGGCAGTGTGTTACACTGAGGATAACAGAGAGCTGGCAGTGTGTTACACTGAGGATAACAGAGAGCTGGCAGTGTGTTACACTGAGGATAATAGAGAGCTGGCAGTGTGTTACACTGAGGATAATAGAGAGCTGGCAGTGTGTTACACGGAGGATAATAGAGAGCTGGCAGTGTGTCACACTGAGGATAATAGAGAGCTGGGAGTGTGTTACACTGAGGATAATAGTGAGCTGGCAGTGTGTTACACTGAGGATAATAGAGAGCTGGCAGTGTGTTACACGGAGTATAATAGAGAGCTGGCAGTGTGTTACACTGAGGATAATAGAGAGCTGGGAGTGTGTTACACTGAGGATAATAGAGAGCTGGAAGTGTGTTACACTGAGGATAATAGAGAGCTGGCAGTGTGTTACACAGAGGATAATAGAGAGCTGGCAGTGTGTCACACTGAGGATAATAGACAGCTGGCAGTGTGTTACACTGATGATAATAGAGAGCTGGCAGTGTGTTACACTGAGGATAATAGATAGCTGGCAGTGTGTTACACTGATGATAATAGAGAGCTGGCAGTGTGTTACACTGAGGATAATAGAGAGCAGCAGTGCGTTGCACTGATGATAATAGAGAGCTGGCAGTGTGTTACACTGAAGATAATAGCGAGCTGGCAGTGTGTTACACTGAGGATAATAGAGAGCTGGCAGTGTGTTACACTGAGGATAATAGAGAGCTGGCAGTGTGTTACACGTAGGATAATAGTAAGCTTGAAGTGTGTTACACTGAGGATAATACACAGCTGGCAGTCTGTTACACAGAGGATAATAGAGAGCTGGCAGTGTGTTACACTGAGGATAATGGAGAGCTGGCAGTCTGTTACACTGAGGATAATAGAGAGCTGGCAGTGTGTTACACTGAGGATAATAGTGAGCTGGCAGTGTGTTACACTGAGGATAATAGAGAGCTGGCATTGTGTTACACTGAGGATAATAGAGAGCTGGCAGTGTGACACTGAGTTAATAGAGAGCTGGCAGTGTGTTACACTGAGGATAATAGAGAGCTGGCATTGTGTTACACTGAGGATAATAGAGAGCTGGCAGTGTGTTACACTGAGGATAATAGAGTGCTGGCAGTGTGTTACACTGAGGATAATAGAGCGCTGGCAGTGTGTTACACTGAGGATTATAGTGAGCTGGCAGTGTGTTACACTGGATAATAGAGAGCTGGCAGTGTGTTACACTGAGGATAATAGAGCGCTGGCAGTGTGTTACACTGAGGATAATAGAGTGCTGGCAGTGTGTTACACTGAGGATAATAGAGAGCTGGGAGTGTGTTACACTGAGGATAATAGAGAGCTGGCAGTGTGTTACACTGAGGATAATAGAGAGCTGGGAGTGTGTTACACTGAGGATAACAGAGAGCTGGCAGTGTGTTACACTGAGGATAACAGAGAGCTGGAAGTGTGTTACACTGAGGATAATAGAGAGCTGGCAGTGTGTTACACTGAGGATAATAGAGCGCTGGCAGTGTGTTACACTGAGGATAACAGAGAGCTGGCAGTGCGTTACACTGAGGATAATAGAGAGCTGGCAGTGTGTTACACTGAGGATAATAGAGAGCTGGCAGTGTGTTACACTGAGGATAATAGAGAGCTGGGAGTGTGTTACACTGAGGATAACAGAGAGCTGGCAGTGTGTTACACTGAGGATAATAGAGAGCTGGGAGTGTGTTACACTGAGGATAACAGAGAGCTGGCAGTGTGTTACACTGAGGATAACAGAGAGCTGGAAGTGTGTTACACTGAGGATAATAGAGCGCTGGCAGTGTGTTACACTGAGGATAATAGAGAGCTGGGAGTGTGTTACACTGAGGATAATAGAGAGCTGGCAGTGTGTTACACTGAGGATAATAGAGAGCTGGGAGTGTGTTACACTGACGATAATAGAGAGCTGGGAGTGTGTTACACTGAGGATAATAGAGAGCTGGCAGTGTGTTACACTGAGGATAATAGAGAGCTGGGAGTGTGTTACACTGAGGATAATAGAGAGCTGGCAGTGTGTTACACTGAGGATAATAGAGAGCTGGGAGTGTGTTACACTCAGGATAATAGAGAGCTGGCAGTGTGTTACACTGAGGATAATAGAGAGCTGGCAGTGTGTTACACTGAGGATAACAGAGAGCTGGAAGTGTGTTACACTGAGGATAATAGAGAGCTGGGAGTGTGTTACACTGAGGATAATAGAGAGCTGGCAGTGTGTTACACTGAGGATAATAGAGAGCTGGCAGTGTGTTACACTGAGGATAACAGAGAGCTGGAAGTGTGTTACACTGAGGATAACAGAGAGCTGGAAGTGTGTTACACTGAGGATAATAGAGCGCTGGCAGTGTGTTACACTGAGGATAACAGAGAGCTGGGAGTGTGTTACACTGAGGATAACAGAGAGCTGGCAGTGTGTTACACTGAGGATAACAGAGAGCTGGCAGTGTGTTACACTGAGGATAATAGAGAGCTGGCAGTGTGTTACACTGAGGATAATAGAGAGCTGGCAGTGTGTTACACTGAGGATAACAGAGAGCTGGCAGTGTGTTACACTGAGGATAGTAGAGAGCTGGCAGTGTGTTACACTGAGGATAACAGAGAGCTGGCAGTGTGTTACACTGAGGATAATAGAGAGCTGGCAGTGTGTTACACTGAGGATAATAGAGAGCTGGCAGTGTGTTACACGGAGGATAATAGAGAGCTGGCAGTGTGTCACACTGAGGATAATAGAGAGCTGGGAGTGTGTTACACTGAGGATAATAGTGAGCTGGCAGTGTGTTACACTGAGGATAATAGAGAGCTGGCAGTGTGTTACACGGAGGATAATAGAGAGCTGGCAGTGTGTTACACTGAGGATAATAGAGAGCTGGCAGTGTGTTACACTGAGGATAATAGAGAGCTGGAAGTGTGTTACACTGATGATAATAGAGAGCTGGCAGTGTGTTACACTGAGGATAATAGAGAGCTGGCAGTGTGTTACACTGATGATAATAGAGAGCTGGCAGTGTGTTACACTGAGGATAATAGAGAGCTGGCAGTGCGTTGCACTGATGATAATAGAGAGCTGGCAGTGTGTTACACTGAGGATAATAGATAGCTGGCAGTGTGTTACACTGATGATAATAGAGAGCTGGCAGTGTGTTACACTGAGGATAATAGAGAGCTGGCAGTGCGTTGCACTGATGATAATAGAGAGCTGGCAGTGTGTTACACTGAAGATAATAGCGAGCTGGCAGTGTGTTACACGTAGGATAATAGTAAGCTTGAAGTGTGTTACACTGAGGATAATACACAGCTGGCAGTCTGTTACACAGAGGATAATAGAGAGCTGGCAGTGTGTTACACTGAGGATAATGGAGAGCTGGCAGTCTGTTACACTGAGGATAATAGAGAGCTGGCAGTGTGTTACACTGAGGATAATAGTGAGCTGGCAGTGTGTTACACTGAGGATAATAGAGAGCTGGCATTGTGTTACACGTAGGATAATAGTAAGCTTGAAGTGTGTTACACTGAGGATAATACACAGCTGGCAGTCTGTTACACAGAGGATAATAGAGAGCTGGCAGTGTGTTACACTGAGGATAATGGAGAGCTGGCAGTCTGTTACACTGAGGATAATAGAGAGCTGGCAGTGTGTTACACTGAGGATAATAGTGAGCTGGCAGTGTGTTACACTGAGGATAATAGAGAGCTGGCATTGTGTTACACTGAGGATAATAGGGAGCTGGCAGTGTGACACTGAGTTAATAGAGAGCTGGCAGTGTGTTACACTGAGGATAATAGAGAGCTGGCATTGTGTTACACTGAGGATAATAGAGAGCTGGCAGTGTGTTACACTGAGGATAATAGAGAGCTGGCAGTGTGTTACACTGAGAATAGTAGACAGCCGGCAGTGTGTTACACTGAGGATAACAGAGAGCTGGAAGTGTGTTACACTGGATAATAGAGAGCTGGCAGTGTGTTACACTGAGGATAATAGAGAGCTGGCAGTGTGTTACACTGAGAATAGTAGACAGCTGGCAGTGTGTTACACTGAGGATAACAGAGAGCTGGCAGTGTGTTACACTGAGGATAATAGAGAGCTGGCAGTGTGTTACACTGAGGATAATAGAGAGCTGGCAGTGTGTTACACTGAGGATAACAGAGAGCTTGCAGTGTGTTACACTGAGGATAATAGACAGCTGGCAGTGTGTTACACTGAGGATAACAGAGAGCTGGAAGTGTGTTACACTGAGGATAACAGAGAGCTGGCAGTGTGTTACACTGAGGATAATAGAGAGCTGGCAGTGTGTTACACTGAGGATAATAGAGAGCTGGCAGTGTGTTACACTGAGGATAATAGTGACCTGGCAGTGTGTTACACTGAGGATAATAGGGAGCTGGCAGTGTGTTACACTGAGGATAATAGAGAGCTGGCAGTGTGTTACACTGAGGTTAATAGACAGCTGGCAGTGTGTTACACTGAGGATAACAGAGAGCTGGAAGTGTGTTACACTGAGGATAATAGAGAGCTGGCAGTGTGTTACACTGAGGATAATAGAGAGCTGGAAGTGTGTTACACTGAGGATAATAGAGAGCTGGCAGTGTGTTACACTGAGGATAACAGAGAGCTGGAAGTGTGTTACACTGAGGATAATAGAGAGCTGGCAGTGTGTTACACTGAGGATAATAGAGAGCTGGAAGTGTGTTACACTGAGGATAATAGAGAGCTGGCAGTGTGTTACACTGAGGATAACAGAGAGCTGGAAGTGTGTTACACTGAGGATAATAGAGAGCTGGCAGTGTGTTACACTGAGGATAATAGAGAGCTTGCAATGTGTTACACTGAGGATAATAGAGAGCTGGCAGTGTGTTACACTGAGGATAATAGAGAGCTGGCAGTGTGTTACACTGAGGATAATAGAGAGCTGGCAGTGTGTTACACTGAGGATAATAGAGAGCTGGCAGTGTGTTACACTGAGGATAATAGAGAGCTGGCAGTGTGTTACACTGAGGATAATAGAGAGCTGGCAGTGTGTTACACTGAGGATAATAGAGAGCTGGCAGTGTGTTACACTGAGGATAATAGAGAGCTGGCAGTGTGTTACACTGAGCATAACAGAGAGCTGGCAGTGTGTTACACTGAGGATAATAGAGAGCTGGCAGTGTGTTACACTGAGGATAATAGAGAGCTGGCAGTGTGTTACATTGAGGATAATAGAGAGCTGGCAGTGTGTTACACTGAGCATAACAGAGAGCTGGGAGTGTGTTACACTGAGGATAATAGAGAGCTGGCAGTGTGTTACACTGAGGATAATAGAGAGCTGGGAGTGTGTTACACTGAGGATAATAGAGAGCTGGCAGTGTGTTACACTGAGGATAATAGAGAGCTGGGAGTGTGTTACACTCAGGATAATAGAGAGCTGGCAGTGTGTTACACTGAGGATAATAGAGAGCTGGCAGTGTGTTCCACTGAGGATAACAGAGAGCTGGAAGTGTGTTACACTGAGGATAATAGAGAGCTGGGAGTGTGTTACACTGAGGATAATAGAGAGCTGGCAGTGTGTTACACTGAGGAGAATAGAGAGCTGGCAGTGTGTTACACTGAGGATAACAGAGAGCTGGAAGTGTGTTACACTGAGGATAACAGAGAGCTGGAAGTGTGTTACAATGAGGATAATAGAGCGCTGGCAGTGTGTTACACTGAGGATAACAGAGAGCTGGGAGTGTGTTACACTGAGGATAACAGAGAGCTGGCAGTGTGTTACACTGAGGATAACAGAGAGCTGGCAGTGTGTTACACTGAGGATAATAGAGAGCTGGCAGTGTGTTACACTGAGGATAATAGAGAGCTGGCAGTGTGTTACACGGAGGATAATAGAGAGCTGGCAGTGTGTCACACTGAGGATAATAGAGAGCTGGGAGTGTGTTACACTGAGGATAATAGTGAGCTGGCAGTGTGTTACACTGAGGATAATAGAGAGCTGGCAGTGTGTTACACGGAGGATAATAGAGAGCTGGCAGTGTGTTACACTGAGGATAATAGAGAGCTGGGAGTGTGTTACACTGAGGATAATAGAGAGCTGGAAGTGTGTTACACTGAGGATAATAGAGAGCTGGCAGTGTGTTACACTGAGGATAATAGAGAGCTGGCAGTGTGTTACACTGAGGATAATAGACAGCTGGCAGTGTGTTACACTGATGATAATAGAGAGCTGGCAGTGTGTTACACTGAGGATAATAGATAGCTGGCAGTGTGTTACACTGATGATAATAGAGAGCTGGCAGTGTGTTACACTGAGGATAATAGAGAGCTGGCAGTGCGTTGCACTGATGATAATAGAGAGCTGGCAGTGTGTTACACTGAAGATAATAGCGAGCTGGCAGTGTGTTACACTGAGGATAATAGAGAGCTGGCAGTGTGTTACACTGAGGATAATAGAGAGCTGGCAGTGTGTTACACGGAGGATAATAGAGAGCTGGCAGTGTGTTACACTGAGGATAATAGTGAGCTGGCAGTGTGTTACACTGAGGATAATAGAGAGCTGGCAGTGTGTTACACGGAGGATAATAGAGAGCTGGCAGTGTGTTACACTGAGGATAATAGAGAGCTGGGAGTGTGTTACACTGAGGATAATAGAGAGCTGGAAGTGTGTTACACTGAGGATAATAGAGAGCTGGCAGTGTGTTACACTGAGGATAATAGAGAGCTGGCAGTGTGTTACACTGAGGATAATAGACAGCTGGCAGTGTGTTACACTGATGATAATAGAGAGCTGGCAGTGTGTTACACTGAGGATAATAGATAGCTGGCAGTGTGTTACACTGATGATAATAGAGAGCTGGCAGTGTGTTACACTGAGGATAATAGAGAGCTGGCAGTGCGTTGCATTGATGATAATAGAGAGCTGGCAGTGTGTTACACTGAAGATAATAGCGAGCTGGCAGTGTGTTACACTGAGGATAATAGAGAGCTGGCAGTGTGTTACACTGAGGATAATAGAGAGCTGGCAGTGTGTTACACGTAGGATAATAGTAAGCTTGAAGTGTGTTACACTGAGGATAATACACAGCTGGCAGTCTGTTACACAGAGGATAATAGAGAGCTGGCAGTGTGTTACACTGAGGATAATGGAGAGTTGGCAGTCTGTTACACTGAGGATAATAGAGAGCTGGCAGTGTGTTACACTGAGGATAATAGTGAGCTGGCAGTGTGTTACACTGAGGATAATAGAGAGCTGGCATTGTGTTACACTGAGGATAATAGAGAGCTGGCAGTGTGACACTGAGTTAATAGAGAGCTGGCAGTGTGTTACACTGAGGATAATAGAGAGCTGGCAGTGTGTTACACTGAGGATAATAGAGTGCTGGCAGTGTGTTACACTGAGGATAATAGAGCGCTGGCAGTGTGTTACACTGAGGATTATAGTGAGCTGGCAGTGTGTTACACTGGATAATAGAGAGCTGGCAGTGTGTTACACTGAGGTTAACAGAAGTCTGGAAGTGTGTTACACAGGATAATAGAGCGCTGGCAGTGCGTTACACTGAGGATAATAGAGCGCTGGCAGTGTGTTACACTGAGGATAATAGAGTGCTGGCAGTGTGTTACACTGAGAATAGTAGACAGCTGGCAGTGTGTTACACTGAGGATAACAGAGAGCTGGCAGTGTGTTACACTGAGGATAATAGAGAGCTGGCAGTGTGTTACACTGAGGATAATAGAGAGCTGGCAGTGTGTTACACTGAGGATAACAGAGAGCTTGCAGTGTGTTACACTGAGGATAATAGACAGCTGGCAGTGTGTTACACTGAGGATAACAGAGAGCTGGAAGTGTGTTACACTGAGGATAACAGAGAGCTGGCAGTGTGTTACACTGAGGATAATAGAGAGCTGGCAGTGTGTTACACTGAGGATAATAGAGAGCTGGCAGTGTGTTACACTGAGGATAATAGAGAGCTGGCAGTGTGTTACACTGAGAATAGTAGACAGCTGGCAGTGTGTTACACTGAGGATAACAGAGAGCTGGCAGTGTGTTACACTGAGGATAATAGAGAGCTGGCAGTGTGTTACACTGAGGATAATAGAGAGCTGGCAGTGTGTTACACTGAGGATAACAGAGAGCTTGCAGTGTGTTACACTGAGGATAATAGACAGCTGGCAGTGTGTTACACTGAGGATAACAGAGAGCTGGAGGTGTGTTACACTGAGGATAACAGAGAGCTGGCAGTGTGTTACACTGAGGATAATAGAGAGCTGGCAGTGTGTTACACTGAGGATAATAGAGAGCTGGCAGTGTGTTACACTGAGGATAATAGTGACCTGGCAGTGTGTTACACTGAGGATAATAGGGAGCTGGCAGTGTGTTACACTGAGGATAATAGAGAGCTGGCAGTGTGTTACACTGAGGTTAATAGACAGCTGGCAGTGTGTTACACTGAGGATAACAGAGAGCTGGAAGTGTGTTACACTGAGGATAATAGAGAGCTGGCAGTGTGTTACACTGAGGATAATAGAGAGCTGGAAGTGTGTTACACTGAGGATAATAGAGAGCTGGCAGTGTGTTACACTGAGGATAACAGAGAGCTGGAAGTGTGTTACACTGAGGATAATAGAGAGCTGGCAGTGTGTTACACTGAGGATAATAGAGAGCTGGAAGTGTGTTACACTGAGGATAATAGAGAGCTGGCAGTGTGTTACACTGAGGATAACAGAGAGCTGGAAGTGTGTTACACTGAGGATAATAGAGAGCTGGCAGTGTGTTACACTGAGGATAATAGAGAGCTTGCAATGTGTTACACTGAGGATAATAGAGAGCTGGCAGTGTGTTACACTGAGGATAATAGAGAGCTGGCAGTGTGTTACACTGAGGATAATAGAGAGCTGGCAGTGTGTTACACTGAGGATAATAGAGAGCTGGCAGTGTGTTACACTGAGGATAATAGAGAGCTGGCAGTGTGTTACACTGAGGATAATAGAGAGCTGGCAGTGTGTTACACTGAGGATAATAGAGAGCTGGCAGTGTGTTACACTGAGGATAATAGAGAGCTGGCAGTGTGTTACACTGAGCATAACAGAGAGCTGGCAGTGTGTTACACTGAGGATAATAGAGAGCTGGCAGTGTGTTACACTGAGGATAATAGAGAGCTGGCAGTGTGTTACATTGAGGATAATAGAGAGCTGGCAGTGTGTTACACTGAGCATAACAGAGAGCTGGGAGTGTGTTACACTGAGGATAATAGAGAGCTGGCAGTGTGTTACACTGAGGATAATAGAGAGCTGGGAGTGTGTTACACTGAGGATAATAGAGAGCTGGCAGTGTGTTACACTGAGGATAATAGAGAGCTGGGAGTGTGTTACACTCAGGATAATAGAGAGCTGGCAGTGTGTTACACTGAGGATAATAGAGAGCTGGCAGTGTGTTCCACTGAGGATAACAGAGAGCTGGAAGTGTGTTACACTGAGGATAATAGAGAGCTGGGAGTGTGTTACACTGAGGATAATAGAGAGCTGGCAGTGTGTTACACTGAGGATAATAGAGAGCTGGCAGTGTGTTACACTGAGGATAACAGAGAGCTGGAAGTGTGTTACACTGAGGATAACAGAGAGCTGGAAGTGTGTTACAATGAGGATAATAGAGCGCGGGCAGTGTGTTACACTGAGGATAACAGAGAGCTGGGAGTGTGTTACACTGAGGATAACAGAGAGCTGGCAGTGTGTTACACTGAGGATAACAGAGAGCTGGCAGTGTGTTACACTGAGGATAATAGAGAGCTGGCAGTGTGTTACACTGAGGATAATAGAGAGCTGGCAGTGTGTTACACGGAGGATAATAGAGAGCTGGCAGTGTGTCACACTGAGGATAATAGAGAGCTGGGAGTGTGTTACACTGAGGATAATAGTGAGCTGGCAGTGTGTTACACTGAGGATAATAGAGAGCTGGCAGTGTGTTACACGGAGGATAATAGAGAGCTGGCAGTGTGTTACACTGAGGATAATAGAGAGCTGGGAGTGTGTTACACTGAGGATAATAGAGAGCTGGAAGTGTGTTACACTGAGGATAATAGAGAGCTGGCAGTGTGTTACACTGAGGATAATAGAGAGCTGGCAGTGTGTTACACTGAGGATAATAGACAGCTGGCAGTGTGTTACACTGATGATAATAGAGAGCTGGCAGTGTGTTACACTGAGGATAATAGATAGCTGGCAGTGTGTTACACTGATGATAATAGAGAGCTGGCAGTGTGTTACACTGAGGATAATAGAGAGCTGGCAGTGCGTTGCACTGATGATAATAGAGAGCTGGCAGTGTGTTACACTGAAGATAATAGCGAGCTGGCAGTGTGTTACACTGAGGATAATAGAGAGCTGGCAGTGTGTTACACTGAGGATAATAGAGAGCTGGCAGTGTGTTACACGGAGGATAATAGAGAGCTGGCAGTGTGTTACACTGAGGATAATAGTGAGCTGGCAGTGTGTTACACTGAGGATAATAGAGAGCTGGCAGTGTGTTACACGGAGGATAATAGAGAGCTGGCAGTGTGTTACACTGAGGATAATAGAGAGCTGGGAGTGTGTTACACTGAGGATAATAGAGAGCTGGAAGTGTGTTACACTGAGGATAATAGAGAGCTGGCAGTGTGTTACACTGAGGATAATAGAGAGCTGGCAGTGTGTTACACTGAGGATAATAGACAGCTGGCAGTGTGTTACACTGATGATAATAGAGAGCTGGCAGTGTGTTACACTGAGGATAATAGATAGCTGGCAGTGTGTTACACTGATGATAATAGAGAGCTGGCAGTGTGTTACACTGAGGATAATAGAGAGCTGGCAGTGCGTTGCACTGATGATAATAGAGAGCTGGCAGTGTGTTACACTGAAGATAATAGCGAGCTGGCAGTGTGTTACACTGAGGATAATAGAGAGCTGGCAGTGTGTTACACTGAGGATAATAGAGAGCTGGCAGTGTGTTACACGTAGGATAATAGTAAGCTTGAAGTGTGTTACACTGAGGATAATACACAGCTGGCAGTCTGTTACACAGAGGATAATAGAGAGCTGGCAGTGTGTTACACTGAGGATAATGGAGAGCTGGCAGTCTGTTACACTGAGGATAATAGAGAGCTGGCAGTGTGTTACACTGAGGATAATAGTGAGCTGGCAGTGTGTTACACTGAGGATAATAGAGAGCTGGCATTGTGTTACACTGAGGATAATAGAGAG
Source organism: Somniosus microcephalus (assembly GCF_052327205.1). NCBI lineage: Eukaryota > Metazoa > Chordata > Chondrichthyes > Squaliformes > Somniosidae > Somniosus > Somniosus microcephalus. The sequence continues at coordinate 59,142,144 of NC_140993.1, read as the reverse complement.
CTGGCAGTGTGACACTGAGTTAATAGAGAGCTGGCAGTGTGTTACACTGAGGATAATAGAGAGCTGGCAGTGTGTTACACTGAGGATAATAGAGTGCTGGCAGTGTGTTACACTGAGGATAATAGAGCGCTGGCAGTGTGTTACACTGAGGATTATAGTGAGCTGGCAGTGTGTTACACTGGATAATAGAGAGCTGGCAGTGTGTTACACTGAGGTTAACAGAAGTCTGGAAGTGTGTTACACAGGATAATAGAGCGCTGGCAGTGCGTTACACTGAGGATAATAGAGCGCTGGCAGTGTGTTACACTGAGGATAATAGAGTGCTGGCAGTGTGTTACACTGAGGATAATAGAGAGCTGGGAGTGTGTTACACTGAGGATAATAGAGAGCTGGCAGTGTGTTACACTGAGGATAATAGAGAGCTGGGAGTGTGTTACACTGAGGATAACAGAGAGCTGGCAGTGTGTTACACTGAGGATAACAGAGAGCTGGAAGTGTGTTACACTGAGGATAATAGAGAGCTGGCAGTGTGTTACACTGAGGATAATAGAGAGCTGGCAGTGTGTTACACTGAGGATAATAGAGAGCTGGCAGTGTGTTACACTGAGGATAACAGAGAGCTGGCAGTGTGTTACACTGAGGATAACAGAGAGCTGGCAGTGTGTTACACTGAGGATAATAGAGAGCTGGCAGTGTGTTACACTGAGGATAATAGAGAGCTGGCAGTGTGTTACACGGAGGATAATAGAGAGCTGGCAGTGTGTCACACTGAGGATAATAGAGAGCTGGGAGTGTGTTACACTGAGGATAATAGTGAGCTGGCAGTGTGTTACACTGAGGATAATAGAGAGCTGGCAGTGTGTTACACGGAGTATAATAGAGAGCTGGCAGTGTGTTACACTGAGGATAATAGAGAGCTGGGAGTGTGTTACACTGAGGATAATAGAGAGCTGGAAGTGTGTTACACTGAGGATAATAGAGAGCTGGCAGTGTGTTACACAGAGGATAATAGAGAGCTGGCAGTGTGTTACACTGAGGATAATAGACAGCTGGCAGTGTGTTACACTGATGATAATAGAGAGCTGGCAGTGTGTTACACTGAGGATAATAGATAGCTGGCAGTGTGTTACACTGATGATAATAGAGAGCTGGCAGTGCGTTGCACTGATGATAATAGAGAGCTGGCAGTGTGTTACACTGAAGATAACAGCGAGCTGGCAGTGTGTTACACTGAGGATAATAGAGAGCTGTCAGTGTGTTACACTGAGGATAATAGAGAGCTGGCAGTGTGTTACACGTAGGATAATAGTAAGCTTGAAGTGTGTTACACTGAGGATAATACACAGCTGGCAGTCTGTTACACAGAGGATAATAGAGAGCTGGCAGTGTGTTACACTGAGGATAATGGAGAGCTGGCAGTCTGTTACACTGAGGATAATAGAGAGCTGGCAGTGTGTTACACTGAGGATAATAGTGAGCTGGCAGTGTGTTACACTGAGGATAATAGAGAGCTGGCATTGTGTTACACTGAGGATAATAGAGAGCTGGCAGTGTGACACTGAGTTAATAGAGAGCTGGCAGTGTGTTACACTGAGGATAATAGAGAGCTGGCATTGTGTTACACTGAGGATAATAGAGAGCTGGCAGTGTGTTACACTGAGGATAATAGAGTGCTGGCAGTGTGTTACACTGAGGATAATAGAGCGCTGGCAGTGTGTTACACTGAGGATTATAGTGAGCTGGCAGTGTGTTGCACTGGATAATAGAGAGCTGGCAGTGTGTTACACTGAGGATAATAGAGCGCTGGCAGTGTGTTACACTGAGGATAATAGAGTGCTGGCAGTGTGTTACACTGAGGATAATAGAGAGCTGGGAGTGTGTTACACTGAGGATAATAGAGAGCTGGCAGTGTGTTACACTGAGGATAATAGAGAGCTGGGAGTGTGTTACACTGAGGATAACAGAGAGCTGGCAGTGTGTTACACTGAGGATAACAGAGAGCTGGAAGTGTGTTACACTGAGGATAATAGAGAGCTGGCTGTGTGTTACACTGAGGATAATAGAGCGCTGGCAGTGTGTTACACTGAGGATAACAGAGAGCTGGCAGTGCGTTACACTGAGGATAATAGAGAGCTGGCAGTGTGTTACACTGAGGATAATAGAGAGCTGGCAGTGTGTTACACTGAGGATAATAGAGAGCTGGGAGTGTGTTACACTGAGGATAACAGAGAGCTGGCAGTGTGTTACACTGAGGATAATAGAGAGCTGGGAGTGTGTTACACTGAGGATAACAGAGAGCTGGCAGTGTGTTACACTGAGGATAACAGAGAGCTGGAAGTGTGTTACACTGAGGATAATAGAGCGCTGGCAGTGTGTTACACTGAGGATAATAGAGAGCTGGGAGTGTGTTACACTGAGGATAATAGAGAGCTGGCAGTGTGTTACACTGAGGATAATAGAGAGCTGGGAGTGTGTTACACTGACGATAATAGAGAGCTGGGAGTGTGTTACACTGAGGATAATAGAGAGCTGGCAGTGTGTTACACTGAGGATAATAGAGAGCTGGGAGTGTGTTACACTGAGGATAATAGAGAGCTGGCAGTGTGTTACACTGAGGATAATAGAGAGCTGGGAGTGTGTTACACTCAGGATAATAGAGAGCTGGCAGTGTGTTACACTGAGGATAATAGAGAGCTGGCAGTGTGTTACACTGAGGATAACAGAGAGCTGGAAGTGTGTTACACTGAGGATAATAGAGAGCTGGGAGTGTGTTACACTGAGGATAATAGAGAGCTGGCAGTGTGTTACACTGAGGATAATAGAGAGCTGGCAGTGTGTTACACTGAGGATAACAGAGAGCTGGAAGTGTGTTACACTGAGGATAACAGAGAGCTGGAAGTGTGTTACACTGAGGATAATAGAGCGCTGGCAGTGTGTTACACTGAGGATAACAGAGAGCTGGGAGTGTGTTACACTGAGGATAACAGAGAGCTGGCAGTGTGTTACACTGAGGATAACAGAGAGCTGGCAGTGTGTTACACTGAGGATAATAGAGAGCTGGCAGTGTGTTACACTGAGGATAATAGAGAGCTGGCAGTGTGTTACACGGAGAATAATAGAGAGCTGGCAGTGTGTCACACTGAGGATAATAGAGAGCTGGGAGTGTGTTACACTGAGGATAATAGTGAGCTGGCAGTGTGTTACACTGAGGATAATAGAGAGCTGGCAGTGTGTTACACGGAGGATAATAGAGAGCTGGCAGTGTGTTACACTGAGGATAATAGAGAGCTGGGAGTGTGTTACACTGAGGATAATAGAGAGCTGGAAGTGTGTTACACTGAGGATAATAGAGAGCTGGCAGTGTGTTACACAGAGGATAATAGAGAGCTGGCAGTGTGTTACACTGAGGATAATAGACAGCTGGCAGTGTGTTACACTGATGATAATAGAGAGCTGGCAGTGTGTTACACTGAGGATAATAGATAGCTGGCAGTGTGTTACACTGATGATAATAGAGAGCTGGCAGTGTGTTACACTGAGGATAATAGAGAGCTGGCAGTGCGTTGCACTGATGATAATAGAGAGCTGGCAGTGTGTTACACTGAAGATAATAGCGAGCTGGCAGTGTGTTACACTGAGGATAATAGAGAGCTGGCAGTGTGTTACACTGAGGATAATAGAGAGCTGGCAGTGTGTTACACGTAGGATAATAGTAAGCTTGAAGTGTGTTACACTGAGGATAATACACAGCTGGCAGTCTGTTACACAGAGGATAATAGAGAGCTGGCAGTGTGTTACACTGAGGATAATGGAGAGCTGGCAGTCTGTTACACTGAGGATAATAGAGAGCTGGCAGTGTGTTACACTGAGGATAATAGTGAGCTGGCAGTGTGTTACACTGAGGATAATAGAGAGCTGGCATTGTGTTACACTGAGGATAATAGAGAGCTGGCAGTGTGACACTGAGTTAATAGAGAGCTGGCAGTGTGTTACACTGAGGATAATAGAGAGCTGGCATTGTGTTACACTGAGGATAATAGAGAGCTGGCAGTGTGTTACACTGAGGATAATAGAGAGCTGGCAGTGTGTTACACTGAGAATAGTAGACAGCCGGCAGTGTGTTACACTGAGGATAACAGAGAGCTGGAAGTGTGTTACACTGGATAATAGAGAGCTGGCAGTGTGTTACACTGAGGATAATAGAGAGCTGGCAGTGTGTTACACTGAGAATAGTAGACAGCTGGCAGTGTGTTACACTGAGGATAACAGAGAGCTGGCAGTGTGTTACACTGAGGATAATAGAGAGCTGGCAGTGTGTTACACTGAGGATAATAGAGAGCTGGCAGTGTGTTACACTGAGGATAACAGAGAGCTTGCAGTGTGTTACACTGAGGATAATAGACAGCTGGCAGTGTGTTACACTGAGGATAACAGAGAGCTGGAAGTGTGTTACACTGAGGATAACAGAGAGCTGGCAGTGTGTTACACTGAGGATAATAGAGAGCTGGCAGTGTGTTACACTGAGGATAATAGAGAGCTGGCAGTGTGTTACACTGAGGATAATAGAGAGCTGGCAGTGTGTTACACTGAGGATAATAGTGACCTGGCAGTGTGTTACACTGAGGATAATAGGGAGCTGGCAGTGTGTTACACTGAGGATAATAGAGAGCTGGCAGTGTGTTACACTGAGGTTAATAGACAGCTGGCAGTGTGTTACACTGAGGATAACAGAGAGCTGGAAGTGTGTTACACTGAGGATAATAGAGAGCTGGCAGTGTGTTACACTGAGGATAATAGAGAGCTGGAAGTGTGTTACACTGAGGATAATAGAGAGCTGGCAGTGTGTTACACTGAGGATAACAGAGAGCTGGAAGTGTGTTACACTGAGGATAATAGAGAGCTGGCAGTGTGTTACACTGAGGATAATAGAGAGCTGGAAGTGTGTTACACTGAGGATAATAGAGAGCTGGCAGTGTGTTACACTGAGGATAACAGAGAGCTGGAAGTGTGTTACACTGAGGATAATAGAGAGCTGGCAGTGTGTTACACTGAGGATAATAGAGAGCTTGCAATGTGTTACACTGAGGATAATAGAGAGCTGGCAGGGTGTTACACTGAGGATAATAGAGAGCTGGCAGTGTGTTACACTGAGGATAATAGTTAGCTGGCAGTGTGTTACACTGAGGATAATAGAGAGCTGGCAGTGTGTTACACTGAGGATAATAGAGAGCTGGCAGTGTGTTACACTGAGGATAATAGAGAGCTGGCAGTGTGTTACACTGAGGATAATAGAGAGCTGGCAGTGTGTTACACTGAGGATAATAGAGAGCTGGCAGTGTGTTACACTGAGCATAACAGAGAGCTGGCAGTGTGTTACACTGAGGATAATAGAGAGCTGGCAGTGTGTTACACTGAGGATAATAGAGAGCTGGCAGTGTGTTACATTGAGGATAATAGAGAGCTGGCAGTGTGTTACACTGAGCATAACAGAGAGCTGGCAGTGTGTTACACTGAGGATAATAGAGAGCTGGCAGTGTGTTACATTGAGGATAATAGAGAGCTGGCAGTGTGTTACACTGAGGATAATGGAGAGCTGGCAGTGTGTTACATTGAGGATAATAGAGAGCTGGCAGTGTGTTACATTGAGGATAATAGAGAGCTGGCAGTGTGTTACACTGAGCATAACAGAGAGCTGGCAGTGTGTTACACTGAGGATAATAGAGAGCTGGCAGTGTGTTACACTGAGGATAATAGAGAGCTGGCAGTGTGTTACATTGAGGATAATAGAGAGCTGGCAGTGTGTTACACTGAGCATATCAGAGAGCTGGCAGTGTGTTACACTGAGGATAATAGAGAGCTGGCAGTGTGTTACACTGAGGATAATAGAGAGCTGGCAGTGTGTTACACTGAGGATAATAGAGAGCTGGCAGTGTGTTACACTGAGGATAATAGAGAGCTGGCAGTGTGTTACATTGAGGATAATAGAGAGCTGGCAGTGTGTTACACTGAGCATATCAGAGAGCTGGCAGTGTGTTACACTGAGGATAATAGAGAGCTGGCAGTGTGTTACACTGAGGATAATAGAGAGCTGGCAGTGTGTTACACTGAGGATAATGGAGAGCTGGCAGTGTGTTACACTGAGGGTAATAGAGGGCTGGCAGTGTGTTACACTGAGGATAATAGAGAGCTGGGAGTGTGTTACACTGAGGATAATAGAGAGCTGGCAGTGTGTTACACTGAGGATAATAGAGAGCTGGCAGTGTGTTGCACTGGATAATAGAGAGCTGGCAGTGTGTTACACTGAGGATAATAGAGAGCTGGCAGTGTGTTACACTGAGGATAATAGACAGCTGGCAGTGTGTTACACGGAGGATAATAGAGAGCTGGCAGTGTGTTACACTGAGGATAATAGAGAGCTGGCAGTGTGCTACATTCAGGATAATAGAGAGCTGGCAGTGTGTTACACTGAGGATAATAGAGAGCTGGCAGTGTGTTACACGGAGGATAATAGAGAGCTGGCAGTGTGTTACACTGAGGATAACAGAGAGCTGGAAGTGTGTTACACTGAGGATAACAGAGAGCTGGAAGTGTGTTACACTGAGGATAATAGAGCGCTGGCAGTGTGTTACACTGAGGATAACAGAGAGCTGGGAGTGTGTTACACTGAGGATAACAGAGAGCTGGCAGTGTGTTACACTGAGGATAACAGAGAGCTGGCAGTGTGTTACACTGAGGATAATAGAGAGCTGGCAGTGTGTTACACTGAGGATAATAGAGAGCTGGCAGTGTGTTACATGGAGGATAATAGAGAGCTGGCAGTGTGTCACACTGAGGATAATAGAGAGCTGGGAGTGTGTTACACTGAGGATAATAGTGAGCTGGCAGTGTGTTACACTGAGGATAATAGAGAGCTGGCAGTGTGTTACACTGAGGATAATAGAGAGCTGGGAGTGTGTTACACTGAGGATAATAGAGAGCTGGAAGTGTGTTACACTGAGGATAATAGAGAGCTGGCAGTGTGTTACACTGAGGATAATAGAGAGCTGGCAGTGTGTTACACTGAGGATAATAGAGAGCTGGCAGTGTGTTACACTGAGGATAACAGAGAGCTGGAAGTGTGTTACACTGAGGATAATAGAGAGCTGGCAGTGTGTTACACTGAGGATAATAGAGAGCTTGCAATGTGATACACTGAGGATAATAGAGAGCTGGCAGGGTGTTACACTGAGGATAATAGAGAGCTGGCAGTGTGTTACACTGAGGATAATAGAGAGCTGGCAGTGTGTTACACTGAGGATAATAGAGAGCTGGCAGTGTGTTACACTGAGGATAATAGAGAGCTGGCAGTGTGTTACACTGAGGATAATAGAGAGCTGGCAGTGTGTTACACTGAGGATAATAGAGAGCTGGCAGTGTGTTACACTGAGGATAATAGAGAGCTGGCAGTGTGTTACACTGAGCATAACAGAGAGCTGGCAGTGTGTTACACTGAGGATAATAGAGAGCTGGCAGTGTGTTACACTGAGGATAATAGAGAGCTGGCAGTGTGTTACATTGAGGATAATAGAGAGCTGGCAGTGTGTTACACTGAGCATAACAGAGAGCTGGCAGTGTGTTACACTGAGGATAATAGAGAGCTGGCAGTGTGTTACATTGAGGATAATAGAGAGCTGGCAGTGTGTTACACTGAGGATAATAGAGAGCTGGCAGTGTGTTACACTGAGGATAATGGAGAGCTGGCAGTGTGTTACATTGAGGATAATAGAGAGCTGGCAGTGTGTTACATTGAGGATAATAGAGAGCTGGCAGTGTGTTACACTGAGCATAACAGAGAGCTGGCAGTGTGTTACACTGAGGATAATAGAGAGCTGGCAGTGTGTTACACTGAGGATAATAGAGAGCTGGCAGTGTGTTACATTGAGGATAATAGAGAGCTGGCAGTGTGTTACACTGAGCATATCAGAGAGCTGGCAGTGTGTTACACTGAGGATAATAGAGAGCTGGCAGTGTGTTACACTGAGGATAATAGAGAGCTGGCAGTGTGTTACACTGAGGATAATGGAGAGCTGGCAGTGTGTTACACTGAGGGTAATAGAGGGCTGGCAGTGTGTTACACTGAGGATAATAGAGAGCTGGGAGTGTGTTACACTGAGGATAATAGAGAGCTGGCAGTGTGTTACACTGAGGATAATAGAGAGCTGGCAGTGTGTTGCACTGGATAATAGAGAGCTGGCAGTGTGTTACACTGAGGATAATAGAGAGCTGGCAGTGTGTTACACTGAGGATAATAGACAGCTGGCAGTGTGTTACACGGAGGATAATAGAGAGCTGGCAGTGTGTTACACTGAGGATAATAGAGAGCTGGCAGTGTGCTACATTCAGGATAATAGAGAGCTGGCAGTGTGTTACACTGAGGATAATAGAGAGCTGGCAGTGTGTTACACGGAGGATAATAGAGAGCTGGCAGTGTGTTACTCTGAGGATAACAGAGAGCTGGAAGTGTGTTACACTGAGGATAACAGAGAGCTGGAAGTGTGTTACACTGAGGATAATAGAGCGCTGGCAGTGTGTTACACTGAGGATAACAGAGAGCTGGGAGTGTGTTACACTGAGGATAACAGAGAGCTGGCAGTGTGTTACACTGAGGATAACAGAGAGCTGGCAGTGTGTTACACTGAGGATAATAGAGAGCTGGCAGTGTGTTACACTGAGGAGAAAAGAGAGCTGGCAGTGTGTTACCCGGAGGATAATAGAGAGCTGGCAGTGTGTCACACTGAGGATAATAGAGAGCTGGGAGTGTGTTACACTGAGGATAATAGTGAGCTGGCAGTGTGTTACACTGAGGATAATAGAGAGCTGGCAGTGTGTTACACGGAGGATAATAGAGAGCTGGCAGTGTGTTACACTGAGGATAATAGAGAGCTGGGAGTGTGTTACACTGAGGATAATAGAGTGCTGGAAGTGTGTTACACTGAGGATAATAGAGAGCTGGCAGTGTGTTACACTGAGGATAATAGAGAGCTGGCAGTGTGTTACACTGAGGATAATAGACAGCTGGCAGTGTGTTACACTGATGATAATAGAGAGCTGGCAGTGTGTTACACTGAGGATAATAGATAGCTGGCAGTGTGTTACACTGATGATAATAGAGAGCTGGCAGTGTGTTACACTGAGGATAATAGAGAGCTGGCAGTGCGTTGCACTGATGATAATAGAGAGCTGGCAGTGTGTTACACTGAAGATAATAGCGAGCTGGCAGTGTGTTACACTGAGGATAATAGAGAGCTGGCAGTGTGTTACACTGAGGATAATAGAGAGCTGGCAGTGTGTTACACGTAGGATAATAGTAAGCTTGAAGTGTGTTACACTGAGGATAATAGAGAGCTGGCATTGTGTTACACTGAGGATAATAGAGAGCTGGCAGTGTGACACTGAGTTAATAGAGAGCTGGCAGTGTGTTACACTGAGGATAATAGAGAGCTGGCATTGTGTTACACTGAGGATAATAGAGAGCTGGCAGTGTGTTACACTGAGGATAATAGAGAGCTGGCAGTGTGTTACACTGAGAATAGTAGACAGCCGGCAGTGTGTTACACTGAGGATAACAGAGAGCTGGAAGTGTGTTACACTGGATAATAGAGAGCTGGCAGTGTGTTACACTGAGGATAATAGAGAGCTGGCAGTGTGTTACACTGAGAATAGTAGACAGCTGGCAGTGTGTTACACTGAGGATAACAGAGAGCTGGCAGTGTGTTACACTGAGGATAATAGAGAGCTGGCAGTGTGTTACACTGAGGATAATAGAGAGCTGGCAGTGTGTTACACTGAGGATAACAGAGAGCTTGCAGTGTGTTACACTGAGGATAATAGACAGCTGGCAGTGTGTTACACTGAGGATAACAGAGAGCTGGAAGTGTGTTACACTGAGGATAACAGAGAGCTGGCAGTGTGTTACACTGAGGATAATAGAGAGCTGGCAGTGTGTTACACTGAGGATAATAGAGAGCTGGCAGTGTGTTACACTGAGGATAATAGAGAGCTGGCAGTGTGTTACACTGAGGATAATAGTGACCTGGCAGTGTGTTACACTGAGGATAATAGGGAGCTGGCAGTGTGTTACACTGAGGATAATAGAGAGCTGGCAGTGTGTTACACTGAGGTTAATAGACAGCTGGCAGTGTGTTACACTGAGGATAACAGAGAGCTGGAAGTGTGTTACACTGAGGATAATGGAGAGCTGGCAGTGTGTTACACTGAGGATAATAGAGAGCTGGAAGTGTGTTACACTGAGGATAATAGAGAGCTGGCAGTGTGTTACACTGAGGATAACAGAGAGCTGGAAGTGTGTTACACTGAGGATAATGGAGAGCTGGCAGTGTGTTACACTGAGGATAATAGAGAGCTGGCAGTGTGTTACATTGAGGATAATAGAGAGCTGGCAGTGTGTTACACTGAGCATATCAGAGAGCTGGCAGTGTGTTACACTGAGGATAATAGAGAGCTGGCAGTGTGTTACACTGAGGATAATAGAGAGCTGGCAGTGTGTTACACTGAGGATAATGGAGAGCTGGCAGTGTGTTACACTGAGGGTAATAGAGGGCTGGCAGTGTGTTACACTGAGGATAATAGAGAGCTGGGAGTGTGTTACACTGAGGATAATAGAGAGCTGGCAGTGTGTTACACTGAGGATAATAGAGAGCTGGCAGTGTGTTGCACTGGATAATAGAGAGCTGGCAGTGTGTTACACTGAGGATAATAGAGAGCTGGCAGTGTGTTACACTGAGGATAATAGACAGCTGGCAGTGTGTTACACGGAGGATAATAGAGAGCTGGCAGTGTGTTACACTGAGGATAATAGAGAGCTGGCAGTGTGCTACATTCAGGATAATAGAGAGCTGGCAGTGTGTTACACTGAGGATAATAGAGAGCTGGCAGTGTGTTACACGGAGGATAATAGAGAGCTGGCAGTGTGTTACACTGAGGATAACAGAGAGCTGGAAGTGTGTTACACTGAGGATAACAGAGAGCTGGAAGTGTGTTACACTGAGGATAATAGAGCGCTGGCAGTGTGTTACACTGAGGATAACAGAGAGCTGGGAGTGTGTTACACTGAGGATAACAGAGAGCTGGCAGTGTGTTACACTGAGGATAACAGAGAGCTGGCAGTGTGTTACACTGAGGATAATAGAGAGCTGGCAGTGTGTTACACTGAGGATAATAGAGAGCTGGCAGTGTGTTACATGGAGGATAATAGAGAGCTGGCAGTGTGTCACACTGAGGATAATAGAGAGCTGGGAGTGTGTTACACTGAGGATAATAGTGAGCTGGCAGTGTGTTACACTGAGGATAATAGAGAGCTGGCAGTGTGTTACACTGAGGATAATAGAGAGCTGGGAGTGTGTTACACTGAGGATAATAGAGAGCTGGAAGTGTGTTACACTGAGGATAATAGAGAGCTGGCAGTGCGTTACACTGAGGATAATAGAGAGCTGGCAGTGTGTTACACTGAGGATAATAGAGAGCTGGCAGTGTGTTACACTGAGGATAACAGAGAGCTGGAAGTGTGTTACACTGAGGATAATAGAGAGCTGGCAGTGTGTTACACTGAGGATAATAGAGAGCTTGCAATGTGATACACTGAGGATAATAGAGAGCTGGCAGGGTGTTACACTGAGGATAATAGAGAGCTGGCAGTGTGTTACACTGAGGATAATAGAGAGCTGGCAGTGTGTTACACTGAGGATAATAGAGAGCTGGCAGTGTGTTACACTGAGGATAATAGAGAGCTGGCAGTGTGTTACACTGAGGATAATAGAGAGCTGGCAGTGTGTTACACTGAGGATAATAGAGAGCTGGCAGTGTGTTACACTGAGGATAATAGAGAGCTGGCAGTGTGTTACACTGAGCATAACAGAGAGCTGGCAGTGTGTTACACTGAGGATAATAGAGAGCTGGCAGTGTGTTACACTGAGGATAATAGAGAGCTGGCAGTGTGTTACATTGAGGATAATAGAGAGCTGGCAGTGTGTTACACTGAGCATAACAGAGAGCTGGCAGTGTGTTACACTGAGGATAATAGAGAGCTGGCAGTGTGTTACATTGAGGATAATAGAGAGCTGGCAGTGTGTTACACTGAGGATAATAGAGAGCTGGCAGTGTGTTACACTGAGGATAATGGAGAGCTGGCAGTGTGTTACATTGAGGATAATAGAGAGCTGGCAGTGTGTTACATTGAGGATAATAGAGAGCTGGCAGTGTGTTACACTGAGCATAACAGAGAGCTGGCAGTGTGTTACACTGAGGATAATAGAGAGCTGGCAGTGTGTTACACTGAGGATAATAGAGAGCTGGCAGTGTGTTACATTGAGGATAATAGAGAGCTGGCAGTGTGTTACACTGAGCATATCAGAGAGCTGGCAGTGTGTTACACTGAGGATAATAGAGAGCTGGCAGTGTGTTACACTGAGGATAATAGAGAGCTGGCAGTGTGTTACACTGAGGATAATGGAGAGCTGGCAGTGTGTTACACTGAGGGTAATAGAGGGCTGGCAGTGTGTTACACTGAGGATAATAGAGAGCTGGGAGTGTGTTACACTGAGGATAATAGAGAGCTGGCAGTGTGTTACACTGAGGATAATAGAGAGCTGGCAGTGTGTTGCACTGGATAATAGAGAGCTGGCAGTGTGTTACACTGAGGATAATAGAGAGCTGGCAGTGTGTTACACTGAGGATAATAGACAGCTGGCAGTGTGTTACACGGAGGATAATAGAGAGCTGGCAGTGTGTTACACTGAGGATAATAGAGAGCTGGCAGTGTGCTACATTCAGGATAATAGAGAGCTGGCAGTGTGTTACACTGAGGATAATAGAGAGCTGGCAGTGTGTTACACGGAGGATAATAGAGAGCTGGCAGTGTGTTACACTGAGGATAACAGAGAGCTGGAAGTGTGTTACACTGAGGATAACAGAGAGCTGGAAGTGTGTTACACTGAGGATAATAGAGCGCTGGCAGTGTGTTACACTGAGGATAACAGAGAGCTGGGAGTGTGTTACACTGAGGATAACAGAGAGCTGGCAGTGTGTTACACTGAGGATAACAGAGAGCTGGCAGTGTGTTACACTGAGGATAATAGAGAGCTGGCAGTGTGTTACACTGAGGAGAAAAGAGAGCTGGCAGTGTGTTACCCGGAGGATAATAGAGAGCTGGCAGTGTGTCACACTGAGGATAATAGAGAGCTGGGAGTGTGTTACACTGAGGATAATAGTGAGCTGGCAGTGTGTTACACTGAGGATAATAGAGAGCTGGCAGTGTGTTACACGGAGGATAATAGAGAGCTGGCAGTGTGTTACACTGAGGATAATAGAGAGCTGGGAGTGTGTTACACTGAGGATAATAGAGAGCTGGAAGTGTGTTACACTGAGGATAATAGAGAGCTGGCAGTGTGTTACACTGAGGATAATAGAGAGCTGGCAGTGTGTTACACTGAGGATAATAGACAGCTGGCAGTGTGTTACACTGATGATAATAGAGAGCTGGCAGTGTGTTACACTGAGGATAATAGATAGCTGGCAGTGTGTTACACTGATGATAATAGAGAGCTGGCAGTGTGTTACACTGAGGATAATAGAGAGCTGGCAGTGCGTTGCACTGATGATAATAGAGAGCTGGCAGTGTGTTACACTGAAGATAATAGCGAGCTGGCAGTGTGTTACACTGAGGATAATAGAGAGCTGGCAGTGTGTTACACTGAGGATAATAGAGAGCTGGCAGTGTGTTACACGTAGGATAATAGTAAGCTTGAAGTGTGTTACACTGAGGATAATAGAGAGCTGGCATTGTGTTACACTGAGGATAATAGAGAGCTGGCAGTGTGACACTGAGTTAATAGAGAGCTGGCAGTGTGTTACACTGAGGATAATAGAGAGCTGGCATTGTGTTACACTGAGGATAATAGAGAGCTGGCAGTGTGTTACACTGAGGATAATAGAGAGCTGGCAGTGTGTTACACTGAGAATAGTAGACAGCCGGCAGTGTGTTACACTGAGGATAACAGAGAGCTGGAAGTGTGTTACACTGGATAATAGAGAGCTGGCAGTGTGTTACACTGAGGATAATAGAGAGCTGGCAGTGTGTTACACTGAGAATAGTAGACAGCTGGCAGTGTGTTACACTGAGGATAACAGAGAGCTGGCAGTGTGTTACACTGAGGATAATAGAGAGCTGGCAGTGTGTTACACTGAGGATAATAGAGAGCTGGCAGTGTGTTACACTGAGGATAACAGAGAGCTTGCAGTGTGTTACACTGAGGATAATAGACAGCTGGCAGTGTGTTACACTGAGGATAACAGAGAGCTGGAAGTGTGTTACACTGAGGATAACAGAGAGCTGGCAGTGTGTTACACTGAGGATAATAGAGAGCTGGCAGTGTGTTACACTGAGGATAATAGAGAGCTGGCAGTGTGTTACACTGAGGATAATAGAGAGCTGGCAGTGTGTTACACTGAGGATAATAGTGACCTGGCAGTGTGTTACACTGAGGATAATAGGGAGCTGGCAGTGTGTTACACTGAGGATAATAGAGAGCTGGCAGTGTGTTACACTGAGGTTAATAGACAGCTGGCAGTGTGTTACACTGAGGATAACAGAGAGCTGGAAGTGTGTTACACTGAGGATAATGGAGAGCTGGCAGTGTGTTACACTGAGGATAATAGAGAGCTGGAAGTGTGTTACACTGAGGATAATAGAGAGCTGGCAGTGTGTTACACTGAGGATAACAGAGAGCTGGAAGTGTGTTACACTGAGGATAATAGAGAGCTGGCAGTGTGTTACACTGAGGATAATAGAGAGCTGGAAGTGTGTTACACTGAGGATAATAGAGAGCTGGCAGTGTGTTACACTGAAGATAACAGAGAGCTGGAAGTGTGTTACACTGAGGATAATAGAGAGCTGGCAGTGTGTTACACTGAGGATAATAGAGAGCTTGCAATGTGTTACACTGAGGATAATAGAGAGCTGGCAGTGTGTTACACTGAGGATAATAGAGAGCTGGCAGTGTGTTACACGGAGGATAATAGAGAGCTGGCAGTGTGTTACACTGAGGATAACAGAGAGCTGGAAGTGTGTTACACTGAGGATAACAGAGAGCTGGAAGTGTGTTACACTGAGGATAATAGAGCGCTGGCAGTGTGTTACACTGAGGATAACAGAGAGCTGGGAGTGTGTTACACTGAGGATAACAGAGAGCTGGCAGTGTGTTACACTGAGGATAACAGAGAGCTGGCAGTGTGTTACACTGAGGATAATAGAGAGCTGGCAGTGTGTTACACTGAGGATAATAGAGAGCTGGCAGTGTGTTACACGGAGGATAATAGAGAGCTGGCAGTGTGTCACACTGAGGATAATAGAGAGCTGGGAGTGTGTTACACTGAGGATAATAGTGAGCTGGCAGTGTGTTACACTGAGGATAATAGAGAGCTGGCAGTGTGTTACACGGAGGATAATAGAGAGCTGGCAGTGTGTTACACTGAGGATAATAGAGAGCTGGGAGTGTGTTACACTGAGGATAATAGTGAGCTGGCAGTGTGTTACACTGAGGATAATAGAGAGCTGGAAGTGTGTTACACTGAGGATAATAGAGAGCTGGCAGTGTGTTACACTGAGGATAATAGAGAGCTGGCAGTGTGTTACACTGAGGATAATAGACAGCTGGCAGTGTGTTACACTGATGATAATAGAGAGCTGGCAGTGTGTTACACTGAGGATAATAGATAGCTGGCAGTGTGTTACACTGATGATAATAGAGAGCTGGCAGTGTGTTACACTGAGGATAATAGAGAGCTGGCAGTGCGTTGCACTGATGATAATAGAGAGCTGGCAGTGTGTTACACTGAGGATAATAGCGAGCTGGCAGTGTCTTACACTGAGGATAATAGAGAGCTGGCAGTGTGTTACACTGAGGATAATAGAGAGCTGGCAGTGTGTTACACGTAGGATAATAGTAAGCTTGAAGTGTGTTACACTGAGGATAATAGAGAGCTGGCAGTGTGACACTGAGGGTAATAGAGAGCTGGCAGTGTGTTACACTGAGGATAATAGAGAGCTGGCATTGTGTTACACTGAGGATAATAGAGAGCTGGCAGTGTGTTACACTGAGGATTATAGAGAGCTGGCAGTGTGTTACACTGAGAATAGTAGACAGCCGGCAGTGTGTTACACTGAGGATAACAGAGAGCTGGAAGTGTGTTACACTGGATAATAGAGAGCTGGCAGTGTGTTACACTGAGGATAATAGAGAGCTGGCAGTGTGTTACACTGAGAATAGTAGACAGCTGGCAGTGTGTTACACTGAGGATAATAGAGAGCTGGCAGTGTGTTACATTGAGGATAATAGAGAGCTGGCAGTGTGTTACACTGAGGATAATAGAGAGCTGGCAGTGTGTTACACTGAGGATAACAGAGAGCTTGCAGTGTGTTACACTGAGGATAATAGACAGCTGGCAGTGTGTTACACTGAGGATAACAGAGAGCTGGAAGTGTGTTACACTGAGGATAACAGAGAGCTGGCAGTGTGTTACACTGAGGATAATAGAGAGCTGGCAGTGTGTTACACTGAGGATAATAGAGAGCTGGCAGTGTGTTACACTGAGGATAATAGAGAGCTGGCAGTGTGTTACACTGAGGATAATAGTGACCTGGCAGTGTGTTACACTGAGGATAATAGGGAGCTGGCAGTGTGTTACACTGAGGATAATAGAGAGCTGGCAGTGTGTTACACTGAGGTTAATAGACAGCTGGCAGTGTGTTACACTGAGGATAACAGAGAGCTGGAAGTGTGTTACACTGAGGATAATGGAGAGCTGGCAGTGTGTTACACTGAGGATAATAGAGAGCTGGAAGTGTGTTACACTGAGGATAATAGAGAGCTGGCAGTGTGTTACACTGAGGATAACAGAGAGCTGGAAGTGTGTTACACTGAGGATAATAGAGAGCTGGCAGTGTGTTACACTGAGGATAATAGAGAGCTGGAAGTGTGTTACACTGAGGATAATAGAGAGCTGGCAGTGTGTTACACTGAGGATAACAGAGAGCTGGAAGTGTGTTACACTGAGGATAATAGAGAGCTGGCAGTGTGTTACACTGAGGATAATAGAGAGCTTGCAATGTGTTACACTGAGGATAATAGAGAGCTGGCAGTGTGTTACACTGAGGATAATAGAGAGCTGGCAGTGTGTTACACTGAGGATAATAGAGAGCTGGCAGTGTGTTACACTGAGGATAATAGAGAGCTGGCAGTGTGTTACACTGAGGATAATAGAGAGCTGGCAGTGTGTTACACTGAGGATAATAGAGAGCTGGCAGTGTGTTACACTGAGGATAATAGAGAGCTGGCAGTGTGTTACACTGAGGATAATAGAGAGCTGGCAGTGTGTTACACTGAGCATAACAGAGAGCTGGCAGTGTGTTACACTGAGGATAATAGAGAGCTGGCAGTGTGTTACACTGAGGATAATAGAGAGCTGGGAGTGTGTTACACTCAGGATAATAGAGAGCTGGCAGTGTGTTACACTGAGGATAGTAGAGAGCTGGCAGTGTGTTACACTGAGGATAACAGAGAGCTGGAAGTGTGTTACACTGAGGATAATAGAGAGCTGGGAGTGTGTTACACTGAGGATAATAGAGAGCTGGCAGTGTGTTACACTGAGGATACTAGAGAGCTGGCAGTGTGTTACACTGAGGATAACAGAGAGCTGGAAGTGTGTTACACTGAGGATAACAGAGAGCTGGAAGTGTGTTACACTGAGGATAATAGAGCGCTGGCAGTGTGTTACACTGAGGATAACAGAGAGCTGGGAGTGTGTTACACTGAGGATAACAGAGAGCTGGCAGTGTGTTACACTGAGGATAACAGAGAGCTGGCAGTGTGTTACACTGAGGATAATAGAGAGCTGGCAGTGTGTTACACTGAGGATAATAGAGTGCTGGCAGTGTGTTACATGGAGGATAATAGAGAGCTGGCAGTGTGTCACACTGAGGATAATAGAGAGCTGGGAGTGTGTTACACTGAGGATAATAGTGAGCTGGCAGTGTGTTACACTGAGGATAATAGAGAGCTGGTAGTGTGTTACACGGAGGATAATAGAGAGCTGGCAGTGTGTTACACTGAGGATAATAGAGAGCTGGGAGTGTGTTACACTGAGGATAATAGAGAGCTGGAAGTGTGTTACACTGAGGATAATAGAGAGCTGGCAGTGTGTTACACAGAGGATAATAGAGAGCTGGCAGTGTGTTACACTGAGGATAATAGACAGCTGGCAGTGTGTTACACTGATGATAATAGAGAGCTGGCAGTGTGTTACACTGAGGATAATAGATAGCTGGCAGTGTGTTACACTGATGATAATAGAGAGCTGGCAGTGTGTTACACTGAGCATAATAGAGAGCTGGCAGTGCGTTGCACTGATGATAATAGAGAGCTGGCAGTGTGTTACACTGAAGATAATAGCGAGCTGGCAGTGTGTTACACTGAGGATAATAGAGAGCTGGCAGTGTGTTACACTGAGGATAATAGAGAGCTGGCAGTGTGTTACACGTAGGATAATAGTAAGCTTGAAGTGTGTTACACTGAGGATAATACACAGCTGGCAGTCTGTTACACAGAGGATAATAGAGAGCTTGCAGTGTGTTACACTGAGGATAATGGAGAGCTGGCAGTCTGTTACACTGAGGATAATAGAGAGCTGGCAGTGTGTTACACTGAGGATAATAGTGAGCTGGCAGTGTGTTACACTGAGGATAATAGAGAGCTGGCATTGTGTTACACTGAGGATAATAGAGAGCTGGCAGTGTGACACTGAGTTAATAGAGAGCTGGCAGTGTGTTACACTGAGGATAATAGAGAGCTGGCATTGTGTTACACTGAGGATAATAGAGAGCTGGCAGTGTGTTACACTGAGGATAATAGAGAGCTGGCAGTGTGTTACACTGAGAATAGTAGACAGCCGGCAGTGTGTTACACTGAGGATAACAGAGAGCTGGAAGTGTGTTACACTGGATAATAGAGAGCTGGCAGTGTGTTACACTGAGGATAATAGAGAGCTGGCAGTGTGTTACACTGAGAATAGTAGACAGCTGGCAGTGTGTTACACTGAGGATAACAGAGAGCTGGCAGTGTGTTACACTGAGGATAATAGAGAGCTGGCAGTGTGTTACACTGAGGATAATAGAGAGCTGGCAGTGTGTTACACTGAGGATAACAGAGAGCTTGCAGTGTGTTACACTGAGGATAATAGACAGCTGGCAGTGTGTTACACTGAGGATAACAGAGAGCTGGAAGTGTGTTACACTGAGGATAACAGAGAGCTGGCAGTGTGTTACACTGAGGATAATAGAGAGCTGGCAGTGTGTTACACTGAGGATAATAGAGAGCTGGCAGTGTGTTACACTGAGGATAATAGAGAGCTGGCAGTGTGTTACACTGAGGATAATAGTGACCTGGCAGTGTGTTACACTGAGGATAATAGGGAGCTGGCAGTGTGTTACACTGAGGATAATAGAGAGCTGGCAGTGTGTTACACTGAGGTTAATAGACAGCTGGCAGTGTGTTACACTGAGGATAACAGAGAGCTGGAAGTGTGTTACACTGAGGATAATAGAGAGCTGGCAGTGTATTACACTGAGGATAATAGAGAGCTGGAAGTGTGTTACACTGAGGATAATAGAGAGCTGGCAGTGTGTTACACTGAGGATAACAGAGAGCTGGAAGTGTGTTACACTGAGGATAATAGAGAGCTGGCAGTGTGTTACACTGAGGATAATAGAGAGCTGGAAGTGTGTTACACTGAGGATAATAGAGAGCTGGCAGTGTGTTACACTGAGGATAACAGAGAGCTGGAAGTGTGTTACACTGAGGATAATAGAGAGCTGGCAGTGTGTTACACTGAGGATAATAGAGAGCTTGCAATGTGTTACACTGAGGATAATAGAGAGCTGGCAGGGTGTTACACTGAGGATAATAGAGAGCTGGCAGTGTGTTACACTGAGGATAATAGAGAGCTGGCAGTGTGTTACACTGAGGATAATAGAGAGCTGGCAGTGTGTTACACTGAGGATAATAGAGAGCTGGCAGTGTGTTACACTGAGGATAATAGAGAGCTGGCAGTGTGTTACACTGAGGATAATAGAGAGCTGGCAGTGTGTTACACTGAGGATAATAGAGAGCTGGCAGTGTGTTACACTGAGCATAACAGAGAGCTGGCAGTGTGTTACACTGAGGATAATAGAGAGCTGGCAGTGTGTTACACTGAGGATAATAGAGAGCTGGCAGTGTGTTACATTGAGGATAATAGAGAGCTGGCAGTGTGTTACACTGAGCATAACAGAGAGCTGGCAGTGTGTTACACTGAGGATAATAGAGAGCTGGCAGTGTGTTACATTGAGGATAATAGAGAGCTGGCAGTGTGTTACACTGAGGATAATAGAGAGCTGGCAGTGTGTTACACTGAGGATAATGGAGAGCTGGCAGTGTGTTACATTGAGGATAATAGAGAGCTGGCAGTGTGTTACATTGAGGATAATAGAGAGCTGGCAGTGTGTTACACTGAGCATAACAGAGAGCTGGCAGTGTGTTACACTGAGGATAATAGAGAGCTGGCAGTGTGTTACACTGAGGATAATAGAGAGCTGGCAGTGTGTTACATTGAGGATAATAGAGAGCTGGCAGTGTGTTACACTGAGCATATCAGAGAGCTGGCAGTGTGTTACACTGAGGATAATAGAGAGCTGGCAGTGTGTTACACTGAGGATAATAGAGAGCTGGCAGTGTGTTACACTGAGGATAATGGAGAGCTGGCAGTGTGTTACACTGAGGGTAATAGAGGGCTGGCAGTGTGTTACACTGAGGATAATAGAGAGCTGGCAGTGTGTTACACTGAGGATAATAGAGAGCTGGCAGTGTGTTGCACTGGATAATAGAGAGCTGGCAGTGTGTTACACTGAGGATAATAGAGAGCTGGCAGTGTGTTACACTGAGGATAATAGACAGCTGGCAGTGTGTTACACGGAGGATAATAGAGAGCTGGCAGTGTGTTACACTGAGGATAATAGAGAGCTGGCAGTGTGCTACATTCAGGATAATAGAGAGCTGGCAGTGTGTTACACTGAGGATAATAGAGAGCTGGCAGTGTGTTACACGGAGGATAATAGAGAGCTGGCAGTGTGTTACACTGAGGATAACAGAGAGCTGGAAGTGTGTTACACTGAGGATAACAGAGAGCTGGAAGTGTGTTGCACTGAGGATAATAGAGAGCTGGCAGTGTGTTACACTGAGGATAATGGAGAGCTGGCAGTGTGTTACATTGAGGATAATAGAGAGCTGGCAGTGTGTTACATTGAGGATAATAGAGAGCTGGCAGTGTGTTACACTGAGCATAACAGAGAGCTGGCAGTGTGTTACACTGAGGATAATAGAGAGCTGGCAGTGTGTTACACTGAGGATAATAGAGAGCTGGCAGTGTGTTACATTGAGGATAATAGAGAGCTGGCAGTGTGTTACACTGAGCATATCAGAGAGCTGGCAGTGTGTTACACTGAGGATAATAGAGAGCTGGCAGTGTGTTACACTGAGGATAATAGAGAGCTGGCAGTGTGTTACACTGAGGATAATGGAGAGCTGGCAGTGTGTTACACTGAGGGTAATAGAGGGCTGGCAGTGTGTTACACTGAGGATAATAGAGAGCTGGGAGTGTGTTACACTGAGGATAATAGAGAGCTGGCAGTGTGTTACACTGAGGATAATAGAGAGCTGGCAGTGTGTTGCACTGGATAATAGAGAGCTGGCAGTGTGTTACACTGAGGATAATAGAGAGCTGGCAGTGTGTTACACTGAGGATAATAGACAGCTGGCAGTGTGTTACACGGAGGATAATAGAGAGCTGGCAGTGTGTTACACTGAGGATAATAGAGAGCTGGCAGTGTGCTACATTCAGGATAATAGAGAGCTGGCAGTGTGTTACACTGAGGATAATAGAGAGCTGGCAGTGTGTTACACGGAGGATAATAGAGAGCTGGCAGTGTGTTACACTGAGGATAACAGAGAGCTGGAAGTGTGTTACACTGAGGATAACAGAGAGCTGGAAGTGTGTTACACTGAGGATAATAGAGCGCTGGCAGTGTGTTACACTGAGGATAACAGAGAGCTGGGAGTGTGTTACACTGAGGATAACAGAGAGCTGGCAGTGTGTTACACTGAGGATAACAGAGAGCTGGCAGTGTGTTACACTGAGGATAATAGAGAGCTGGCAGTGTGTTACACTGAGGATAATAGAGAGCTGGCAGTGTGTTACACGGAGGATAATAGAGAGCTGGCAGTGTGTCACACTGAGGATAATAGAGAGCTGGGAGTGTGTTACACTGAGGATAATAGTGAGCTGGCAGTGTGTTACACTGAGGATAATAGAGAGCTGGCAGTGTGTTACACGGAGGATAATAGAGAGCTGGCAGTGTGTTACACTGAGGATAATAGAGAGCTGGGAGTGTGTTACACTGAGGATAATAGAGAGCTGGAAGTGTGTTACACTGAGGATAATAGAGAGCTGGCAGTGTGTTACACTGAGGATAATAGAGAGCTGGCAGTGTGTTACACTGAGGATAATAGACAGCTGGCAGTGTGTTACACTGATGATAATAGAGAGCTGGCAGTGTGTTACACTGAGGATAATAGATAGCTGGCAGTGTGTTACACTGATGATAATAGAGAGCTGGCAGTGTGTTACACTGAGGATAATAGAGAGCTGGCAGTGCGTTGCACTGATGATAATAGAGAGCTGGCAGTGTGTTACACTGAAGATAATAGCGAGCTGGCAGTGTGTTACACTGAGGATAATAGAGAGCTGGCAGTGTGTTACACTGAGGATAATAGAGAGCTGGCAGTGTGTTACACGTAGGATAATAGTAAGCTTGAAGTGTGTTACACTGAGGATAATAGAGAGCTGGCATTGTGTTACACTGAGGATAATAGAGAGCTGGCAGTGTGACACTGAGTTAATAGAGAGCTGGCAGTGTGTTACACTGAGGATAATAGAGAGCTGGCATTGTGTTACACTGAGGATAATAGAGAGCTGGCAGTGTGTTACACTGAGGATAATAGAGAGCTGGCAGTGTGTTACACTGAGAATAGTAGACAGCCGGCAGTGTGTTACACTGAGGATAACAGAGAGCTGGAAGTGTGTTACACTGGATAATAGAGAGCTGGCAGTGTGTTACACTGAGGATAATAGAGAGCTGGCAGTGTGTTACACTGAGAATAGTAGACAGCTGGCAGTGTGTTACACTGAGGATAACAGAGAGCTGGCAGTGTGTTACACTGAGGATAATAGAGAGCTGGCAGTGTGTTACACTGAGGATAATAGAGAGCTGGCAGTGTGTTACACTGAGGATAACAGAGAGCTTGCAGTGTGTTACACTGAGGATAATAGACAGCTGGCAGTGTGTTACACTGAGGATAACAGAGAGCTGGAAGTGTGTTACACTGAGGATAACAGAGAGCTGGCAGTGTGTTACACTGAGGATAATAGAGAGCTGGCAGTGTGTTACACTGAGGATAATAGAGAGCTGGCAGTGTGTTACACTGAGGATAATAGAGAGCTGGCAGTGTGTTACACTGAGGATAATAGTGACCTGGCAGTGTGTTACACTGAGGATAATAGGGAGCTGGCAGTGTGTTACACTGAGGATAATAGAGAGCTGGCAGTGTGTTACACTGAGGTAAATAGACAGCTGGCAGTGTGTTACACTGAGGATAACAGAGAGCTGGAAGTGTGTTACACTGAGGATAATGGAGAGCTGGCAGTGTGTTACACTGAGGATAATAGAGAGCTGGAAGTGTGTTACACTGAGGATAATAGAGAGCTGGCAGTGTGTTACACTGAGGATAACAGAGAGCTGGAAGTGTGTTACACTGAGGATAATAGAGAGCTGGCAGTGTGTTACACTGAGGATAATAGAGAGCTGGAAGTGTGTTACACTGAGGATAATAGAGAGCTGGAAGTGTGTTACACTGAGGATAATAGAGAGCTGGCAGTGTGTTACACTGAGGATAATAGAGAGCTGGCAGTGTGTTACACTGAGGATAATAGAGAGCTGGCAGTGTGTTACACGGAGGATAATAGAGAGCTGGCAGTGTGTTACACTGAGGATAACAGAGAGCTGGAAGTGTGTTACACTGAGGATAACAGAGAGCTGGAAGTGTGTTACACTGAGGATAATAGAGCGCTGGCAGTGTGTTACACTGAGCATAACAGAGAGCTGGCAGTGTGTTACACTGAGGATAATAGAGAGCTGGCAGTGTGTTACACTGAGGATAATAGAGAGCTGGCAGTGTGTTACATTGAGGATAATAGAGAGCTGGCAGTGTGTTACACTGAGCATATCAGAGAGCTGGCAGTGTGTTACACTGAGGATAATAGAGAGCTGGCAGTGTGTTACACTGAGGATAATAGAGAGCTGGCAGTGTGTTACACTGAGGATAATGGAGAGCTGGCAGTGTGTTACACTGAGGGTAATAGAGGGCTGGCAGTGTGTTACACTGAGGATAATAGAGAGCTGGCAGTGTGTTACACTGAGGATAATAGAGAGCTGGCAGTGTGTTGCACTGGATAATAGAGAGCTGGCAGTGTGTTACACTGAGGATAATAGAGAGCTGGCAGTGTGTTACACTGAGGATAATAGACAGCTGGCAGTGTGTTACACGGAGGATAATAGAGAGCTGGCAGTGTGTTACACTGAGGATAATAGAGAGCTGGCAGTGTGCTACATTCAGGATAATAGAGAGCTGGCAGTGTGTTACACTGAGGATAATAGAGAGCTGGCAGTGTGTTACACGGAGGATAATAGAGAGCTGGCAGTGTGTTACACTGAGGATAACAGAGAGCTGGAAGTGTGTTACACTGAGGATAACAGAGAGCTGGAAGTGTGTTGCACTGAGGATAATAGAGAGCTGGCAGTGTGTTACACTGAGGATAATGGAGAGCTGGCAGTGTGTTACATTGAGGATAATAGAGAGCTGGCAGTGTGTTACATTGAGGATAATAGAGAGCTGGCAGTGTGTTACACTGAGCATAACAGAGAGCTGGCAGTGTGTTACACTGAGGATAATAGAGAGCTGGCAGTGTGTTACACTGAGGATAATAGAGAGCTGGCAGTGTGTTACATTGAGGATAATAGAGAGCTGGCAGTGTGTTACACTGAGCATATCAGAGAGCTGGCAGTGTGTTACACTGAGGATAATAGAGAGCTGGCAGTGTGTTACACTGAGGATAATAGAGAGCTGGCAGTGTGTTACACTGAGGATAATGGAGAGCTGGCAGTGTGTTACACTGAGGGTAATAGAGGGCTGGCAGTGTGTTACACTGAGGATAATAGAGAGCTGGGAGTGTGTTACACTGAGGATAATAGAGAGCTGGCAGTGTGTTACACTGAGGATAATAGAGAGCTGGCAGTGTGTTGCACTGGATAATAGAGAGCTGGCAGTGTGTTACACTGAGGATAATAGAGAGCTGGCAGTGTGTTACACTGAGGATAATAGACAGCTGGCAGTGTGTTACACGGAGGATAATAGAGAGCTGGCAGTGTGTTACACTGAGGATAATAGAGAGCTGGCAGTGTGCTACATTCAGGATAATAGAGAGCTGGCAGTGTGTTACACTGAGGATAATAGAGAGCTGGCAGTGTGTTACACGGAGGATAATAGAGAGCTGGCAGTGTGTTACACTGAGGATAACAGAGAGCTGGAAGTGTGTTACACTGAGGATAACAGAGAGCTGGAAGTGTGTTACACTGAGGATAATAGAGCGCTGGCAGTGTGTTACACTGAGGATAACAGAGAGCTGGGAGTGTGTTACACTGAGGATAACAGAGAGCTGGCAGTGTGTTACACTGAGGATAACAGAGAGCTGGCAGTGTGTTACACTGAGGATAATAGAGAGCTGGCAGTGTGTTACACTGAGGATAATAGAGAGCTGGCAGTGTGTTACACGGAGGATAATAGAGAGCTGGCAGTGTGTCACACTGAGGATAATAGAGAGCTGGGAGTGTGTTACACTGAGGATAATAGTGAGCTGGCAGTGTGTTACACTGAGGATAATAGAGAGCTGGCAGTGTGTTACACGGAGGATAATAGAGAGCTGGCAGTGTGTTACACTGAGGATAATAGAGAGCTGGGAGTGTGTTACACTGAGGATAATAGAGAGCTGGAAGTGTGTTACACTGAGGATAATAGAGAGCTGGCAGTGTGTTACACTGAGGATAATAGAGAGCTGGCAGTGTGTTACACTGAGGATAATAGACAGCTGGCAGTGTGTTACACTGATGATAATAGAGAGCTGGCAGTGTGTTACACTGAGGATAATAGATAGCTGGCAGTGTGTTACACTGATGATAATAGAGAGCTGGCAGTGTGTTACACTGAGGATAATAGAGAGCTGGCAGTGCGTTGCACTGATGATAATAGAGAGCTGGCAGTGTGTTACACTGAAGATAATAGCGAGCTGGCAGTGTGTTACACTGAGGATAATAGAGAGCTGGCAGTGTGTTACACTGAGGATAATAGAGAGCTGGCAGTGTGTTACACGTAGGATAATAGTAAGCTTGAAGTGTGTTACACTGAGGATAATAGAGAGCTGGCATTGTGTTACACTGAGGATAATAGAGAGCTGGCAGTGTGACACTGAGTTAATAGAGAGCTGGCAGTGTGTTACACTGAGGATAATAGAGAGCTGGCATTGTGTTACACTGAGGATAATAGAGAGCTGGCAGTGTGTTACACTGAGGATAATAGAGAGCTGGCAGTGTGTTACACTGAGAATAGTAGACAGCCGGCAGTGTGTTACACTGAGGATAACAGAGAGCTGGAAGTGTGTTACACTGGATAATAGAGAGCTGGCAGTGTGTTACACTGAGGATAATAGAGAGCTGGCAGTGTGTTACACTGAGAATAGTAGACAGCTGGCAGTGTGTTACACTGAGGATAACAGAGAGCTGGCAGTGTGTTACACTGAGGATAATAGAGAGCTGGCAGTGTGTTACACTGAGGATAATAGAGAGCTGGCAGTGTGTTACACTGAGGATAACAGAGAGCTTGCAGTGTGTTACACTGAGGATAATAGACAGCTGGCAGTGTGTTACACTGAGGATAACAGAGAGCTGGAAGTGTGTTACACTGAGGATAACAGAGAGCTGGCAGTGTGTTACACTGAGGATAATAGAGAGCTGGCAGTGTGTTACACTGAGGATAATAGAGAGCTGGCAGTGTGTTACACTGAGGATAATAGAGAGCTGGCAGTGTGTTACACTGAGGATAATAGTGACCTGGCAGTGTGTTACACTGAGGATAATAGGGAGCTGGCAGTGTGTTACACTGAGGATAATAGAGAGCTGGCAGTGTGTTACACTGAGGTAAATAGACAGCTGGCAGTGTGTTACACTGAGGATAACAGAGAGCTGGAAGTGTGTTACACTGAGGATAATGGAGAGCTGGCAGTGTGTTACACTGAGGATAATAGAGAGCTGGAAGTGTGTTACACTGAGGATAATAGAGAGCTGGCAGTGTGTTACACTGAGGATAACAGAGAGCTGGAAGTGTGTTACACTGAGGATAATAGAGAGCTGGCAGTGTGTTACACTGAGGATAATAGAGAGCTGGAAGTGTGTTACACTGAGGATAATAGAGAGCTGGAAGTGTGTTACACTGAGGATAATAGAGAGCTGGCAGTGTGTTACACTGAGGATAATAGAGAGCTGGCAGTGTGTTACACTGAGGATAATAGAGAGCTGGCAGTGTGTTACACGGAGGATAATAGAGAGCTGGCAGTGTGTTACACTGAGGATAACAGAGAGCTGGAAGTGTGTTACACTGAGGATAACAGAGAGCTGGAAGTGTGTTACACTGAGGATAATAGAGCGCTGGCAGTGTGTTACACTGAGGATAACAGAGAGCTGGGAGTGTGTTACACTGAGGATAACAGAGAGCTGGCAGTGTGTTACACTGAGGATAACAGAGAGCTGGCAGTGTGTTACACTGAGGATAATAGAGAGCTGGCAGTGTGTTACACTGAGGATAATAGAGAGCTGGCAGGGTGTTACACGGAGGATAATAGAGAGCTGGCAGTGTGTCACACTGAGGATAATAGAGAGCTGGGAGTGTGTTACACTGAGGATAATAGTGAGCTGGCAGTGTGTTACACTGAGGATAATAGAGAGCTGGCAGTGTGTTACACGGAGGATAATAGAGAGCTGGCAGTGTGTTACACTGAGGATAATAGAGAGCTGGGAGTGTGTTACACTGAGGATAATAGAGAGCTGGAAGTGTGTTACACTGAGGATAATAGAGAGCTGGCAGTGTGTTACACGGAGGATAATAGAGAGCTGGCAGTGTGTCACACTGAGGATAATAGAGAGCTGGGAGTGTGTTACACTGAGGATAATAGTGAGCTGGCAGTGTGTTACACTGAGGATAATAGAGAGCTGGCAGTGTGTTACACGGAGGATAATAGAGAGCTGGCAGTGTGTTACACTGAGGATAATAGAGAGCTGGGAGTGTGTTACACTGAGGATAATAGAGAGCTGGAAGTGTGTTACACTGAGGATAATAGAGAGCTGGCAGTGTGTTACACTGAGGATAATAGAGAGCTGGCAGTGTGTTACACTGAGGATAATAGACAGCTGGCAGTGTGTTACACTGATGATAATAGAGAGCTGGCAGTGTGTTACACTGAGGATAATAGATAGCTGGCAGTGTGTTACACTGAGGATAATAGAGAGCTGGCAGTGCGTTGCACTGATGATAATAGAGAGCTGGCAGTGTGTTACACTGAAGATAATAGCGAGCTGGCATTGTCTTACACTGAGGATAATAGAGAGCTGGCAGTGTGTTACACGTAGGATAATAGTAAGCTTGAAGTGTGTTACACTGAGGATAATAGAGAGCTGGCAGTGTGTTACACTGAGGATAATAGAGAGCTGGCAGTGTGTTACACTGAGGATAATAGAGAGCTGGCAGTGTGTTACACTGAGGATAATAGAGAGCTGGCAGTGTGTTACACTGAGGATAATAGAGAGCTGGCAGTGTGTTACACTGAGGATAATAGAGAGCTGGCAGTGTGTTACACTGAGGATAATAGAGAGCTGGCAGTGTGTTACACTGAGGATAATAGTAAGCTTGAAGTGTGTTACACTGAGGATAATAGAGAGCTGGCAGTGTGTTACACTGAGGATAATAGAGAGCTGGCAGTGTGACACTGAGTTAATAGAGAGCTGGCAGTGTGTTACACTGAGGATAATAGAGAGCTGGCATTGTGTTACACTGAGGATAATAGAGAGCTGGCAGTGTGTTACACTGAGGATAATAGAGAGCTGGCAGTGTGTTACACTGAGAATAGTAGACAGCCGGCAGTGTGTTACACTGAGGATAACAGAGAGCTGGAAGTGTGTTACACTGGATAATAGAGAGCTGGCAGTGTGTTACACTGAGGATAATAGAGAGCTGGCAGTGTGTTACACTGAGAATAGTAGACAGCTGGCAGTGTGTTACACTGAGGATAACAGAGAGCTGGCAGTGTATTACATTGAGGATAATAGAGAGCTGGCAGTGTGTTACACTGAGGATAATAGAGAGCTGGCAGTGTGTTACACTGAGGATAACAGAGAGCTTGCAGTGTGTTACACTGAGGATAATAGACAGCTGGCAGTGTGTTACACTGAGGATAACAGAGAGCTGGAAGTGTGTTACACTGAGGATAACAGAGAGCTGGCAGTGTGTTACACTGAGGATAATAGAGAGCTGGCAGTGTGTTACACTGAGGATAATAGAGAGCTGGCAGTGTGTTACACTGAGGATAATAGAGAGCTGGCAGTGTGTTACACTGAGGATAATAGTGACCTGGCAGTGTGTTACACTGAGGATAATAGGGAGCTGGCAGTGTGTTACACTGAGGATAATAGAGAGCTGGCAGTGTGTTACACTGAGGTTAATAGACAGCTGGCAGTGTGTTACACTGAGGATAACAGAGAGCTGGAAGTGTGTTACACTGAGGATAATGGAGAGCTGGCAGTGTGTTACACTGAGGATAATAGAGAGCTGGAAGTGTGTTACACTGAGGATAATAGAGAGCTGGCAGTGTGTTACACTGAGGATAACAGAGAGCTGGAAGTGTGTTACACTGAGGATAATAGAGAGCTGGCAGTGTGTTACACTGAGGATAATAGAGAGCTGGAAGTGTGTTACACTGAGGATAACAGAGAGCTGGAAGTGTGTTACACTGAGGATAATAGAGAGCTGGCAGTGTGTTACACTGAGGATAATAGAGAGCTTGCAATGTGTTACACTGAGGATAATAGAGAGCAGGCAGTGTGTTACACTGAGGATAATAGAGAGCTGGCAGTGTGTTACACTGAGGATAATAGAGAGCTGGCAGTGTGTTACACTGAGGATAATAGAGAGCTGGCAGTGTGTTACACTGAGGATAATAGAGAGCTGGCAGTGTGTTACACTGAGGATAATAGAGAGCTGGCAGTGTGTTACACTCAGGATAATAGAGAGCTGGCAGTGTGTTACACTGAGGATAATAGAGAGCTGGCAGTGTGTTACACTGAGCATAACAGAGAGCTGGCAGTGTGTTACACTGAGGATAATAGAGAGCTGGCAGTGTGTTACACTGAGGATAATAGAGAGCTGGCAGTGTGTTACATTGAGGATAATAGAGAGCTGGCAGTGTGTTACACTGAGCATAACAGAGAGCTGGCAGTGTGTTACACTGAGGATAATAGAGAGCTGGCAGTGTGTTACATTGAGGATAATAGAGAGCTGGCAGTGTGTGACACTGAGGATAATAGAGAGCTGGCAGTGTGTTACACTGAGGATAATGGAGAGCTGGCAGTGTGTTACATTGAGGATAATAGAGAGCTGGCAGTGTGTTACATTGAGGATAATAGAGAGCTGGCAGTGTGTTACACTGAGCATAACAGAGAGCTGGCAGTGTGTTACACTGAGGATAATAGAGAGCTGGCAGTGTGTTACACTGAGGATAATAGAGAGCTGGCAGTGTGTTACATTGAGGATAATAGAGAGCTGGCAGTGTGTTACACTGAGCATATCAAAGAGCTGGCAGTGTGTTACACTGAGGATAATAGAGAGCTGGCAGTGTGTTACACTGAGGATAATAGAGAGCTGGCAGTGTGTTACACTGAGGATAATGGAGAGCTGGCAGTGTGTTACACTGAGGGTAATAGAGGGCTGGCAGTGTGTTACACTGAGGATAATAGAGAGCTGGGAGTGTGTTACACTGAGGATAATAGAGAGCTGGCAGTGTGTTACACTGAGGATAATAGAGAGCTGGCAGTGTGTTGCACTGGATAATAGAGAGCTGGCAGTGTGTTACACTGAGGATAATAGAGAGCTGGCAGTGTGTTACACTGAGGATAATAGACAGCTGGCAGTGTGTTACACGGAGGATAATAGAGAGCTGGCAGTGTGTTACACTGAGGATAATAGAGAGCTGGCAGTGTGCTACATTCAGGATAATAGAGAGCTGGCAGTGTGTTACACTGAGGATAATAGAGAGCTGGCAGTGTGTTACACGGAGGATAATAGAGAGCTGGCAGTGTGTTACACTGAGGATAATAGAGAGCTTGCAGTGTGTTACACTGAGGATAATAGAGAGCTGGCAGTGTGTTACACTGAGGATAATAGAGAGCTGGCAGTCTGTTACACTGAGGATAACAGAGAGCTGGAAGTATGTTCCACTGGATAATAGAGAGCTGGCAGTGGGTTACACTGAGGATAATAGAGAGCTGGCAGTGTGTTACACTGAGGATAACAGAGAGCTGGAAGTGTGTTACACTGAGGATAATAGAGAGCTGGCAGTGTGTTACACTGAGGATAATAGAGAGCTGGCAGTGTTTTACACTGAAGATAATGGAGAGCTGGAAGTGTGTTACACTGAGGATAATAGAGAGCTGGCAGTGTGTTACACTGATGATAATAGAGAGCTGGCAGTGTGTTATACTGAAGATAATAGAGAGCTGGCAGTGTGATACACTGAGGATAATAGAGAGCTGGCAGTGTGTTACACTGAAGATAATAGCGAGCTGGCAGTGTGTTACACTGAGGATAATAGAGACCTTGCAGTGTGTTACACTGAGGATAATAGAGAGCTGGCAGTGTGTTACACTGAGGACAATAGAGAGCTGGCAGTGTGTTACACGTAGGATAATAGTGAGCTTGAAGCGTGTTACACTGAGGATAATACACAGCTGGCAGTCTTTTACACTGAGGATAACAGAGAGCTGGCAGTGTGTTACACTGAGGATAATAGAGAGCTGGCAGTGTGTTGCACTGAGGATAATAGAGAGCTGGCAGTGTGTTACATTGAGGATAATAGAGAGCTGGCAGTGTGTTACACTGAGGATAATAGAGAGCTGGCAGTGTGTTACACTGAGGATAATGGAGAGCTGGCAGTGTCTTACACTGAGGATAATAGAGAGCTGGCAGCGTGTTACACTGAGGATAAAAGTCAGCTGGCAGTGTGTTACACTGAGGATAATAGAGAGCTGGCAGTATGTTACACTGAGGATAATAGAATGCTGGCAGTGTGTTACACTGAGGATAATAGAGAGCTGGCAGTGTGTTACACTGAGGGTAATAGAGAGCTGGCAGTGTGTTACACTGAGGATAATAGAGAGCAGACAGTGTGTTACACTGAGGATAACAGAGAGCTGGCAGTGTGTTACACTGAGGATAATAGAGAGCTGGCAGTGTGTTACACTGAGGATAATAGAGAGCTGGCAGTGTGTTACACTGAGGATAATAGAGAGCTGGCAGTGTGTTACACTGAGGATAGTAGAGAGCTGGCAGTGTGTTACACTGAGGATAATAGAGAGCTGGCAGTGTGTTACACTGAGGATAATAGAGAGCTGGCTGTGTTTTACACTGAGGATAATAGAGAGCTGGCAGTGTGTTACACTGAGGATAATAGAAAGCTGGCAGTGTGTTACACTGAGGATAATAGAGAGCAGGCAGTGGGTTACACTGAGGATAATAGAGGGCTGGCAGTGTGTTACACTGAGGATAATAGTGAGCTGGCAGTGGGTTACACTGAGGATAATAGAGAGCTGGCAGTGTGTTACACTGAGGATAATAGAGAGCTGGAAGTGTGTTACACTGAGGATAATAGAGAGCTGGCAGTGTGTTACACTGAGGATAATAGAGAGCTGGCAGTATGTTACACTGAGGATAATAGAGAGCTGGCAGTGTGTTACACTGAGGATAATAGAGAGCTGGAAGTGTGTTACACGGAGGATAATAGAGAGATGGCAGTGTGTTACAATGAGGATAATAGAGAGCTAGCAGTGTGTTACACAGAGGATAA
Organism: Somniosus microcephalus; assembly: GCF_052327205.1. Taxonomy (NCBI): domain Eukaryota; kingdom Metazoa; phylum Chordata; class Chondrichthyes; order Squaliformes; family Somniosidae; genus Somniosus; species Somniosus microcephalus. The sequence goes on along the minus strand of NC_140993.1, from coordinate 59,108,727 downwards.
TAGAGAGCTGGCAGTGTGTTACACTGAGGATAATAGAGAGCTGACAGTGTGTTACACTGGATAATAGAGAGCCGGCAGTGTGTTACACTGAATATATTAGAGAGCTGGCAGTGTGTTACATTGAGGATAATAGAGAGCTGGCAGTGTGTTACACTGAGGATAATAGAGAGCTGGCAGTATGTTACACTGACGATAATAGAGAGCTGGCAGTGTGTTACATTGAGGATAATAGAGAGCTGGCAGTGTGTTACCCTGAGGATAATAGAGAGCTGGCAGTGTGTTACACTGAGGATAATAGAGAGCTGGCAGTGTGTTACACTGAGGATAATAGAGAGCTGGCAGTGTGTTACACTGAGGATAATAGAGAGCTGGCAGTGTGTTACACTGAGGATAATAGAGAGCTGGCAGTGTGTTACATTGAGGATAATAGAGAGCTGGCAGTGTGTTACACTGAGGATAATAGAGAGCTGGCAGTGTGTTACACTGAGGATAATAGAGAGCTGGCAGTGTGTTACACGTAGGATAATAGTAAGCTTGAAGTGTGTTACACTGAGGATAATAGAGAGCTGGCATTGTGTTACACTGAGGATAATAGAGAGCTGGCAGTGTGACACTGAGTTAATAGAGAGCTGGCAGTGTGTTACACTGAGGATAATAGAGAGCTGGCATTGTGTTACACTGAGGATAATAGAGAGCTGGCAGTGTGTTACACTGAGGATAATAGAGAGCTGGCAGTGTGTTACACTGAGAATAGTAGACAGCCGGCAGTGTGTTACACTGAGGATAACAGAGAGCTGGAAGTGTGTTACACTGGATAATAGAGAGCTGGCAGTGTGTTACACTGAGGATAATAGAGAGCTGGCAGTGTGTTACACTGAGAATAGTAGACAGCTGGCAGTGTGTTACACTGAGGATAACAGAGAGCTGGCAGTGTGTTACACTGAGGATAATAGAGAGCTGGCAGTGTGTTACACTGAGGATAATAGAGAGCTGGCAGTGTGTTACACTGAGGATAACAGAGAGCTTGCAGTGTGTTACACTGAGGATAATAGACAGCTGGCAGTGTGTTACACTGAGGATAACAGAGAGCTGGAAGTGTGTTACACTGAGGATAACAGAGAGCTGGCAGTGTGTTACACTGAGGATAATAGAGAGCTGGCAGTGTGTTACACTGAGGATAATAGAGAGCTGGCAGTGTGTTACACTGAGGATAATAGAGAGCTGGCAGTGTGTTACACTGAGGATAATAGTGACCTGGCAGTGTGTTACACTGAGGATAATAGGGAGCTGGCAGTGTGTTACACTGAGGATAATAGAGAGCTGGCAGTGTGTTACACTGAGGTAAATAGACAGCTGGCAGTGTGTTACACTGAGGATAACAGAGAGCTGGAAGTGTGTTACACTGAGGATAATGGAGAGCTGGCAGTGTGTTACACTGAGGATAATAGAGAGCTGGAAGTGTGTTACACTGAGGATAATAGAGAGCTGGCAGTGTGTTACACTGAGGATAACAGAGAGCTGGAAGTGTGTTACACTGAGGATAATAGAGAGCTGGCAGTGTGTTACACTGAGGATAATAGAGAGCTGGAAGTGTGTTACACTGAGGAAAATAGAGAGCTGGAAGTGTGTTACACTGAGGATAATAGAGAGCTGGCAGTGTGTTACACTGAGGATAATAGAGAGCTGGCAGTGTGTTACACTGAGGATAACAGAGAGCTGGCAGTGTGTTACACTGAGGATAACAGAGAGCTGGCAGTGTGTTACACTGAGGATAATAGAGAGCTGGCAGTGTGTTACACTGAGGATAATAGAGAGCTGGCAGTGTGTTACACGGAGGATAATAGAGAGCTGGCAGTGTGTCACACTGAGGATAATAGAGAGCTGGGAGTGTGTTACACTGAGGATAATAGTGAGCTGGCAGTGTGTTACACTGAGGATAATAGAGAGCTGGCAGTGTGTTACACGGAGGATAATAGAGAGCTGGCAGTGTGTTACACTGAGGATAATAGAGAGCTGGGAGTGTGTTACACTGAGGATAATAGAGAGCTGGAAGTGTGTTACACTGAGGATAATAGAGAGCTGGCAGTGTGTTACACGGAGGATAATAGAGAGCTGGCAGTGTGTCACACTGAGGATAATAGAGAGCTGGGAGTGTGTTACACTGAGGATAATAGTGAGCTGGCAGTGTGTTACACTGAGGATAATAGAGAGCTGGCAGTGTGTTACACGGAGGATAATAGAGAGCTGGCAGTGTGTTACACTGAGGATAATAGAGAGCTGGGAGTGTGTTACACTGAGGATAATAGAGAGCTGGAAGTGTGTTACACTGAGGATAATAGAGAGCTGGCAGTGTGTTACACTGAGGATAATAGAGAGCTGGCAGTGTGTTACACTGAGGATAATAGACAGCTGGCAGTGTGTTACACTGATGATAATAGAGAGCTGGCAGTGTGTTACACTGAGGATAATAGATAGCTGGCAGTGTGTTACACTGAGGATAATAGAGAGCTGGCAGTGCGTTGCACTGATGATAATAGAGAGCTGGCAGTGTGTTACACTGAAGATAATAGCGAGCTGGCATTGTCTTACACTGAGGATAATAGAGAGCTGGCAGTGTGTTACACGTAGGATAATAGTAAGCTTGAAGTGTGTTACACTGAGGATAATAGAGAGCTGGCAGTGTGTTACACTGAGGATAATAGAGAGCTGGCAGTGTGTTACACTGAGGATAATAGAGAGCTGGCAGTGTGTTACACTGAGGATAATAGAGAGCTGGCAGTGTGTTACACTGAGGATAATAGAGAGCTGGCAGTGTGTTACACTGAGGATAATAGAGAGCTGGCAGTGTGTTACACTGAGGATAATAGAGAGCTGGCAGTGTGTTACACTGAGGATAATAGTAAGCTTGAAGTGTGTTACACTGAGGATAATAGAGAGCTGGCAGTGTGTTACACTGAGGATAATAGAGAGCTGGCAGTGTGACACTGAGTTAATAGAGAGCTGGCAGTGTGTTACACTGAGGATAATAGAGAGCTGGCATTGTGTTACACTGAGGATAATAGAGAGCTGGCAGTGTGTTACACTGAGGATAATAGAGAGCTGGCAGTGTGTTACACTGAGAATAGTAGACAGCCGGCAGTGTGTTACACTGAGGATAACAGAGAGCTGGAAGTGTGTTACACTGGATAATAGAGAGCTGGCAGTGTGTTACACTGAGGATAATAGAGAGCTGGCAGTGTGTTACACTGAGAATAGTAGACAGCTGGCAGTGTGTTACACTGAGGATAACAGAGAGCTGGCAGTGTATTACATTGAGGATAATAGAGAGCTGGCAGTGTGTTACACTGAGGATAATAGAGAGCTGGCAGTGTGTTACACTGAGGATAACAGAGAGCTTGCAGTGTGTTACACTGAGGATAATAGACAGCTGGCAGTGTGTTACACTGAGGATAACAGAGAGCTGGAAGTGTGTTACACTGAGGATAACAGAGAGCTGGCAGTGTGTTACACTGAGGATAATAGAGAGCTGGCAGTGTGTTACACTGAGGATAATAGAGAGCTGGCAGTGTGTTACACTGAGGATAATAGAGAGCTGGCAGTGTGTTACACTGAGGATAATAGTGACCTGGCAGTGTGTTACACTGAGGATAATAGGGAGCTGGCAGTGTGTTACACTGAGGATAATAGAGAGCTGGCAGTGTGTTACACTGAGGTTAATAGACAGCTGGCAGTGTGTTACACTGAGGATAACAGAGAGCTGGAAGTGTGTTACACTGAGGATAATGGAGAGCTGGCAGTGTGTTACACTGAGGATAATAGAGAGCTGGAAGTGTGTTACACTGAGGATAATAGAGAGCTGGCAGTGTGTTACACTGAGGATAACAGAGAGCTGGAAGTGTGTTACACTGAGGATAATAGAGAGCTGGCAGTGTGTTACACTGAGGATAATAGAGAGCTGGAAGTGTGTTACACTGAGGATAACAGAGAGCTGGAAGTGTGTTACACTGAGGATAATAGAGAGCTGGCAGTGTGTTACACTGAGGATAATAGAGAGCTTGCAATGTGTTACACTGAGGATAATAGAGAGCTGGCAGTGTGTTACACTGAGGATACTAGAGAGCTGGCAGTGTGTTACACTGAGGATAATAGAGAGCTGGCAGTGTGTTACACTGAGGATAATAGAGAGCTGGCAGTGTGTTACACTGAGGATAATAGAGAGCTGGCAGTGTGTTACACTGAGGATAATAGAGAGCTGGCAGTGTGTTACACTCAGGATAATAGAGAGCTGGCAGTGTGTTACACTGAGGATAATAGAGAGCTGGCAGTGTGTTACACTGAGCATAACAGAGAGCTGGCAGTGTGTTACACTGAGGATAATAGAGAGCTGGCAGTGTGTTACACTGAGGATAATAGAGAGCTGGCAGTGTGTTACATTGAGGATAATAGAGAGCTGGCAGTGTGTTACACTGAGCATAACAGAGAGCTGGCAGTGTGTTACACTGAGGATAATAGAGAGCTGGCAGTGTGTTACATTGAGGATAATAGAGAGCTGGCAGTGTGTTACACTGAGGATAATAGAGAGCTGGCAGTGTGTTACACTGAGGATAATGGAGAGCTGGCAGTGTGTTACATTGAGGATAATAGAGAGCTGGCAGTGTGTTACATTGAGGATAATAGAGAGCTGGCAGTGTGTTACACTGAGCATAACAGAGAGCTGGCAGTGTGTTACACTGAGGATAATAGAGAGCTGGCAGTGTGTTACACTGAGGATAATAGAGAGCTGGCAGTGTGTTACATTGAGGATAATAGAGAGCTGGCAGTGTGTTACACTGAGCATATCAAAGAGCTGGCAGTGTGTTACACTGAGGATAATAGAGAGCTGGCAGTGTGTTACACTGAGGATAATAGAGAGCTGGCAGTGTGTTACACTGAGGATAATGGAGAGCTGGCAGTGTGTTACACTGAGGGTAATAGAGGGCTGGCAGTGTGTTACACTGAGGATAATAGAGAGCTGGGAGTGTGTTACACTGAGGATAATAGAGAGCTGGCAGTGTGTTACACTGAGGATAATAGAGAGCTGGCAGTGTGTTGCACTGGATAATAGAGAGCTGGCAGTGTGTTACACTGAGGATAATAGAGAGCTGGCAGTGTGTTACACTGAGGATAATAGACAGCTGGCAGTGTGTTACACGGAGGATAATAGAGAGCTGGCAGTGTGTTACACTGAGGATAATAGAGAGCTGGCAGTGTGCTACATTCAGGATAATAGAGAGCTGGCAGTGTGTTACACTGAGGATAATAGAGAGCTGGCAGTGTGTTACACGGAGGATAATAGAGAGCTGGCAGTGTGTTACACTGAGGATAATAGAGAGCTTGCAGTGTGTTACACTGAGGATAATAGAGAGCTGGCAGTGTGTTACACTGAGGATAATAGAGAGCTGGCAGTCTGTTACACTGAGGATAACAGAGAGCTGGAAGTATGTTCCACTGGATAATAGAGAGCTGGCAGTGGGTTACACTGAGGATAATAGAGAGCTGGCAGTGTGTTACACTGAGGATAACAGAGAGCTGGAAGTGTGTTACACTGAGGATAATAGAGAGCTGGCAGTGTGTTACACTGAGGATAATAGAGAGCTGGCAGTGTTTTACACTGAAGATAATGGAGAGCTGGAAGTGTGTTACACTGAGGATAATAGAGAGCTGGCAGTGTGTTACACTGATGATAATAGAGAGCTGGCAGTGTGTTATACTGAAGATAATAGAGAGCTGGCAGTGTGATACACTGAGGATAATAGAGAGCTGGCAGTGTGTTACACTGAAGATAATAGCGAGCTGGCAGTGTGTTACACTGAGGATAATAGAGACCTTGCAGTGTGTTACACTGAGGATAATAGAGAGCTGGCAGTGTGTTACACTGAGGACAATAGAGAGCTGGCAGTGTGTTACACGTAGGATAATAGTGAGCTTGAAGCGTGTTACACTGAGGATAATACACAGCTGGCAGTCTTTTACACTGAGGATAACAGAGAGCTGGCAGTGTGTTACACTGAGGATAATAGAGAGCTGGCAGTGTGTTGCACTGAGGATAATAGAGAGCTGGCAGTGTGTTACATTGAGGATAATAGAGAGCTGGCAGTGTGTTACACTGAGGATAATAGAGAGCTGGCAGTGTGTTACACTGAGGATAATGGAGAGCTGGCAGTGTCTTACACTGAGGATAATAGAGAGCTGGCAGCGTGTTACACTGAGGATAAAAGTCAGCTGGCAGTGTGTTACACTGAGGATAATAGAGAGCTGGCAGTATGTTACACTGAGGATAATAGAATGCTGGCAGTGTGTTACACTGAGGATAATAGAGAGCTGGCAGTGTGTTACACTGAGGGTAATAGAGAGCTGGCAGTGTGTTACACTGAGGATAATAGAGAGCAGACAGTGTGTTACACTGAGGATAACAGAGAGCTGGCAGTGTGTTACACTGAGGATAATAGAGAGCTGGCAGTGTGTTACACTGAGGATAATAGAGAGCTGGCAGTGTGTTACACTGAGGATAATAGAGAGCTGGCAGTGTGTTACACTGAGGATAGTAGAGAGCTGGCAGTGTGTTACACTGAGGATAATAGAGAGCTGGCAGTGTGTTACACTGAGGATAATAGAGAGCTGGCTGTGTTTTACACTGAGGATAATAGAGAGCTGGCAGTGTGTTACACTGAGGATAATAGAAAGCTGGCAGTGTGTTACACTGAGGATAATAGAGAGCAGGCAGTGGGTTACACTGAGGATAATAGAGGGCTGGCAGTGTGTTACACTGAGGATAATAGTGAGCTGGCAGTGGGTTACACTGAGGATAATAGAGAGCTGGCAGTGTGTTACACTGAGGATAATAGAGAGCTGGAAGTGTGTTACACTGAGGATAATAGAGAGCTGGCAGTGTGTTACACTGAGGATAATAGAGAGCTGGCAGTATGTTACACTGAGGATAATAGAGAGCTGGCAGTGTGTTACACTGAGGATAATAGAGAGCTGGAAGTGTGTTACACGGAGGATAATAGAGAGATGGCAGTGTGTTACAATGAGGATAATAGAGAGCTAGCAGTGTGTTACACAGAGGATAATAGAGAGCTGGCAGTGTGTTACACTGAGGATAATAGAGAGCTGACAGTGTGTTACACTGGATAATAGAGAGCCGGCAGTGTGTTACACTGAATATATTAGAGAGCTGGCAGTGTGTTACATTGAGGATAATAGAGAGCTGGCAGTGTGTTACACTGAGGATAATAGAGAGCTGGCAGTATGTTACACTGACGATAATAGAGAGCTGGCAGTGTGTTACATTGAGGATAATAGAGAGCTGGCAGTGTGTTACCCTGAGGATAATAGAGAGCTGGCAGTGTGTTACACTGAGGATAATAGAGAGCTGGCAGTGTGTTACACTGAGGATAATAGAGAGCTGGCAGTGTGTTACACTGAGGATAATAGAGAGCTGGCAGTGTGTTACACTGAGGATAATAGAGAGCTGGCAGTGTGTTACATTGAGGATAATAGAGAGCTGGCAGTGTGTTACATTGAGGATAATAGAGAGCTGGCAGTGTGATACACTGAGGATAATAGAGAGCTGGCAGTGTGTTACACTGATGATAATAGAGAGCTGGCAGTGTGTTACACTGAAGATAATGGCGAGCTGACAGTGTGTTACACTGAGCATTATAGAGACCTTGCAGTGTGTTACACTGAGGATAATAGAGAGCTGGCACTGTGTTACACTGAGGACAATAGAGAGCTGGCAGTGTGTTACACGTAGGATAATAGTGAGCTTGAAGCGTGTTACACTGAGGATAATACACAGCTGGCAGTCTTTTACACTGAGGATAACAGAGAGCTGGCAGTGTGTTACACTGAGGATAATAGAGAGCTGGCAGTGTTTTACATTGAGGATAATAGAGAGCTGGCAGTGTGTTACATTGAGGATAATAGAGAGCTGGCAGTGTGTTACATTGAGGATAATAGAGAGCTGGCAGTGTATTACACAGAGGATAATAGCGAGCTGGCAGTGTGTTACACTGAGGATAATGGAGAGCTGGCAGTGTGTTACACTGAGGATAATAGAGAGCTGGCAGCGTGTTACACTGAGGATAAAAGTCAGCTGGCAGTGTGTTACACTGAGGATAATAGAGAGCTGGCAGTGTGTTACACTGAGGATAATAGAATGCTGGCAGTGTATTACACTGAGGATAATAGAGAGCTGGCAGTGTGTTACACTGAGGATAATAGGGAGCTGGCAGTGTGTTACACTGAGGATAATAGAGAGCTGGCAGTGTGTTACACTGAGGATAATAGAGAGCTGGCAGTGTGTTACACTGAGGATAATAGGGAGCTGGCAGTGTGTTACACTGAGGATAATAGAGAGCTGGCAGTGTGTTACACTGAGGATAATAGAGAGCTGGCAGTGTGTTACACTGAGGATAATAGAGAGCTGGCAGTGTGTTACACTGAGGTTAATAGAGAGCTGGCAGTGTGTTACACTGAGGATAATAGAGAGCTGGCAGTGTGTTACACTGAGGATAATAGAGAGCTGGCAGTGTGTTACACTGAGGATAATAGAGAGCTGGCAGTGTGTTACACTGAGGTTAATAGAGAGCTGGCAGTGTGTTACACTGAGGATAATAGAGAGCTGGCAGTGTGTTACACTGAGGTTAATAGAGAGCTGGCAGTGTGTTACACTGAGCATAACAGAGAGCTGGCAGTGTGTTACACTGAGGATAATAGAGAGCTGGCAGTATGTTACACTGAGGATAATAGAGAGCTGGCAGTGTGTTACATTGAGGATAATAGAGAGCTGGCAGTGTGTTACACTGAGGATAATAGAGAGCTGGCAGTGTGTTACATTGAGGATAATAGAGAGCTGGCAGTGTGTTACACTGAGGATAATAGAGAGCTGGCAGTATGTTACACTGAGCATAACAGAGAGCTGGCAGTGTGTTACACTGAGGATAATAGAGAGCTGGCAGTGTGTTACACTGAGGATAATAGAGAGCTGGCAGTGTGTTACATTGAGGATAATAGAGAGCTGGCAGTGTGTTACACTGAGCATATCAGAGAGCTGGCAGTGTGTTACACTGAGGATAATAGAGAGCTGGCAGTGTGTTACACTGAGGATAATGGAGAGCTGGCAGTGTCTTACACTGAGGATAATAGAGAGCTGGCAGCGTGTTACACTGAGGATAAAAGTCAGCTGGCAGTGTGTTACACTGAGGATAATAGAGAGCTGGCAGTATGTTACACTGAGGATAATAGAATGCTGGCAGTGTGTTACACTGAGGATAATAGAGAGCTGGCAGTGTGTTACACTGAGGGTAATAGAGAGCTGGCAGTGTGTTACACTGAGGATAATAGAGAGCAGACAGTGTGTTACACTGAGGATAACAGAGAGCTGGCAGTGTGTTACACTGAGGATAATAGAGAGCTGGCAGTGTGTTACACTGAGGATAATAGAGAGCTGGCAGTGTGTTACACTGAGGATAATAGAGAGCTGGCAGTGTGTTACACTGAGGATAGTAGAGAGCTGGCAGTGTGTTACACTGAGGATAATAGAGAGCTGGCAGTGTGTTACACTGAGGATAATAGAGAGCTGGCTGTGTTTTACACTGAGGATAATAGAGAGCTGGCAGTGTGTTACACTGAGGATAATAGAAAGCTGGCAGTGTGTTACACTGAGGATAATAGAGAGCAGGCAGTGGGTTACACTGAGGATAATAGAGGGCTGGCAGTGTGTTACACTGAGGATAATAGTGAGCTGGCAGTGGGTTACACTGAGGATAATAGAGAGCTGGCACTGTGTTACACTGAGGATAATAGAGAGCTGGAAGTGTGTTACACTGAGGATAATAGAGAGCTGGCAGTGTGTTACACTGAGGATAATAGAGAGCTGGCAGTATGTTACACTGAGGATAATAGAGAGCTGGCAGTGTGTTACACTGAGGATAATAGAGAGCTGGAAGTGTGTTACACGGAGGATAATAGAGAGATGGCAGTGTGTTACAATGAGGATAATAGAGAGCTAGCAGTGTGTTACACAGAGGATAATAGAGAGCTGGCAGTGTGTTACACTGAGGATAATAGAGAGCTGACAGTGTGTTACACTGGATAATAGAGAGCCGGCAGTGTGTTACACTGAATATATTAGAGAGCTGGCAGTGTGTTACATTGAGGATAATAGAGAGCTGGCAGTGTGTTACACTGAGGATAATAGAGAGCTGGCAGTGTGTTACACTGACGATAATAGAGAGCTGGCAGTGTGTTACATTGAGGATAATAGAGAGCTGGCAGTGTGTTACCCTGAGGATAATAGAGAGCTGGCAGTGTGTTACACTGAGGATAATAGAGAGCTGGCAGTGTGTTACACTGAGGATAATAGAGAGCTGGCAGTGTGTTACACTGAGGATAATAGAGAGCTGGCAGTGTGTTACACTGAGGATAATAGAGAGCTGGCAGTGTGTTACATTGAGGATAATAGAGAGCTGGCAGTGTGTTACATTGAGGATAATAGAGAGCTGGCAGTGTGATACACTGAGGATAATAGAGAGCTGGCAGTGTGTTACACTGATGATAATAGAGAGCTGGCAGTGTGTTACACTGAAGATAATGGCGAGCTGACAGTGTGTTACACTGAGGATTATAGAGACCTTGCAGTGTGTTACCCTGAGGATAATAGAGAGCTGGCAGTGTGTTACACTGAGGACAATAGAGAGCTGGCAGTGTGTTACTCGTCGGATAATAGTGTGCTTGAAGCGTGTTACACTGAGGATAATACACAGCTGGCAGTCTTTTACACTGAGGATAACAGAGAGCTGGCAGTGTGTTACACTGAGGATAATAGAGAGCTGGCAGTGTTTTACATTGAGGATAATAGAGAGCTGGCAGTGTGTTACATTGAGGATAATAGAGAGCTGGCAGTGTGTTACATTGAGGATAATAGAGAGCTGGCAGTGTATTACACAGAGGATAATAGAGAGCTGGCAGTGTGTTACACTGAGGATAATGGAGAGCTGGCAGTGTGTTACACTGAGGATAATAGAGAGCTGGCAGCGTGTTACACTGAGGATAAAAGTCAGCTGGCAGTGTGTTACACTGAGGATAATAGAGAGCTGGCAGTGTGTTACACTGAGGATAATAGAATGCTGGCAGTGTATTACACTGAGGATAATAGAGAGCTGGCAGTGTGTTACACTGAGGATAATAGGGAGCTGGCAGTGTGTTACACTGAGGATAATAGAGAGCTGGCAGTGTGTTACACTGAGGATAATAGAGAGCTGGCAGTGTGTTACACTGAGGATAATAGGGAGCTGGCAGTGTGTTACACTGAGGATAATAGAGAGCTGGCAGTGTGTTACACTGAGGATAATAGAGAGCTGGCAGTGTGTTACACTGAGGATAATAGAGAGCTGGCAGTGTGTTACACTGAGGTTAATAGAGAGCTGGCAGTGTGTTACACTGAGGATAATAGAGAGCTGGCAGTGTGTTACACTGAGGATAATAGAGAGCTGGCAGTGTGTTACACTGAGGATAATAGAGAGCTGGCAGTGTGTTACACTGAGGATAATAGAGAGCTGGCAGTGTGTTACACTGAGGATAATAGAGAGCTGGCAGTGTGTTACACTGAGGTTAATAGAGAGCTGGCAGTGTGTTACACTGAGCATAACAGAGAGCTGGCAGTGTGTTACACTGAGGATAATAGAGAGCTGGCAGTATGTTACACTGAGGATAATAGAGAGCTGGCAGTGTGTTACATTGAGGATAATAGAGAGCTGGCAGTGTGTTACACTGAGGATAATAGAGAGCTGGCAGTGTGTTACATTGAGGATAATAGAGAGCTGGCAGTGTGTTACACTGAGGATAATAGAGAGCTGGCAGTGTGTTACACTGAGGATAATAGAGAGCTGGCAGTGTGTTACACTGAGCAAAACAGAGAGCTGGCAGTGTGTTACATTGAGGATAATAGAGAGCTGGCAGTGTGTTACACTGAGGATAATAGAGAGCTGGCAGTATGTTACACTGAGCATAACAGAGAGCTGGCAGTGTGTTACACTGAGGATAATAGAGAGCTGGCAGTGTGTTACACTGAGGATAATAGAGAGCTGGCAGTGTGTTACATTGAGGATAATAGAGAGCTGGCAGTGTGTTACACTGAGCATATCAGAGAGCTGGCAGTGTGTTACACTGAGGATAATAGAGAGCTGGCAGTGTGTTACACTGAGGATAATAGAGAGCTGGCAGTGTGTTACACTGAGGATAATGGAGAGCTGGCAGTGTGTTACACTGAGGGTAATAGAGGGCTGGCAGTGTGTTACACTGAGGATAATAGAGAGCTGGCGGTGTGTTACACTGAGGATAATAGAGAGCTGGCAGTGTGTTACACTGAGGATAATAGAGAGCTGGCAGTGTGTTGCACTGGATAATAGAGAGCTGGCAGTGTGTTACACTGAGGATAATAGAGAGCTGGCAGTTTGTTACACTGAGGATAATTGAGAGCTGGCAGTGTGTTACACTGAGGATAATAGAGAGCTGGCAGTGTGTTACACGGAGGATAATAGAGAGCTGGCAGTGTGTTACACGGAGGATAATAGAGAGCTGGCAGTGTGCTACATTCAGGATAATAGAGAGCTGGCAGTGTGTTACACTGAGGATAATAGAGAGCTGGCAGTGTGTTACACAGAGGATAATAGAGAGCTGGCAGTGTGTTACACTGAGGATAATAGAGAGCTTGCAGTGTGTCACACTGAGGATAATAGAGAGCTGGCAGTGTGTTACACTGAGGATAATAGAGAGCTGGCAGTGTGTTACACTGAGGATAATAGAGAGCTGGCAGTGTGTTACACTGAGGATAATAGAGAGCTGGCAGTGTGTTACACTGAGGATAACAGAGAGCTGGAAGTGTGTTACACTGAGGATAATAGAGAGCTGGCAGTGGGTTACACTGAGGATAATAGAGAGCTGGCAGTGTGTTACACTGAGGATAACAGAGAGCTGGAAGTGTGTTACACTGAGTATAATAGAGAGCTGGCAGTGTGTTACTCTGAGGATAATCGAGAGCTGGCAGTGTTTTACACTGAAGATAATGGAGAGCTGGAAGTGTGTTACACTGAGGATAATAGAGAGCTGGCAGTGTGATACACTGAGGATAATAGAGAGCTGGCAGTGTGTTACACTGATGATAATAGAGAGCTGGCAGTGTGTTACACTGAAGATAATAGCGAGCTGGCAGTGTGTTACACTGAGGATAGTAGAGAGCTGGCAGTGTGTTACACTGAGGATAATAGAGAGCTGGCAGTGTGTTACACTGAGGATAATAGAGAGCTGGCTGTGTTTTACACTGAGCATAATAGAGAGCTGGCAGTGTGTTACACTGAGGATAATAGAAAGCTGGCAGTGTGTTACACTGAGGATAATAGAGAGCAGGCAGTGGGTTACACTGAGGATAATAGAGGGCTGGCAGTGTGTTACACTGAGGATAATAGTGAGCTGGCAGTGGGTTACACTGAGGATAATAGAGACCTGGCAGTGTGTTACACTGAGGATAATAGAGAGCTGGAAGTGTGTTACACTGAGAATAATAGAGAGCTGGCAGTGTGTTACACTGAGGATAATAGAGAGCTGGCAGTATGTTACACTGAGGATAATAGAGAGCTGGCAGTGTGTTACACTGAGGATAATAGAGAGCTGGAAGTGTGTTACACGGAGGATAATAGAGAGATGGCAGTGTGTTACAATGAGGATAATAGAGAGCTAGCAGTGTGTTACACAGAGGATAATAGAGAGCTGGCAGTGTGTTACACTGAGGATAATAGAGTGCTGGCAGTGTGTTACATTGAGGATAATAGAGAGCTGGCAGTGTGTTACACTGAGGATAATAGAGAGCTAGCAGTGTGATACACTGAGGATAATAGAGAGCTGGCAGTGTGTTACACTGATGATAATAGAGAGCTGGCAGTGTGTAACACTGAAGATAATAGCGAGCTGGCAGTGTGTTACACTGAGGATAATAGAGACCTTGCAGTGTGTTACACTGAGGATAATAGAGAGCTGGCAGTGTGTTACACTGAGGACAATAGAGAGCTGGCAGTGTGTTACACGTAGGATAATAGTGAGCTTGAAGCGTGTTACACTGAGGATAATACACAGCTGGCAGTCTTTTACACTGAGGATAACAGAGAGCTGGCAGTGTGTTACACTGAGGATAATAGAGAGCTGGCAGTGTGTTGCACTGAGGATAATAGAGAGCTGGCAGTGTGTTGCACTGAGGATAATAGAGAGCTGGCAGTGTGTTACACTGAGGATAATACAGAGCTGGCAGTGTGTTGCACTGAGGATAATAGAGAGCTGGCAGTGTGTTACACTGAGGATAATAGAGAGCTGGCAGTGTGTTGCACTGAGGATAATAGAGAGCTGGCAGTGTGTTGCACTGAGGATAATAGAGAGCTGGCAGTGTGTTACATTGAGGATAATAGAGAGCTGGCAGTGTGTAACACTGAGGATAATAGAGAGCTGGCAGTGTGTTACACTGAGGATAATAGAGAGCTGGCAGTGTGTTACACTGAGGATAATGGAGAGCTGGCAGTGTGTTACAGTGAGGATAATAGAGAGCTGGCAGCGTGTTACACTGAGGATAAAGGTCAGCTGGCAGTGTGTTACACTGAGGATAATAGAGAGCTGGCAGTGTGTTACACTGAGGATAATAGAGAGCAGATAGTGTGTTACACTGAGGATAATAGAGAGCTGGCAGTGTGTTACACTGAGGATTATAGAGAGCTGGCAGTGTGTTGCACTGAGGATAATAGAGAGCTGGCAATGTGTTACACTGAGGATAATAGAGAGCTGGCAGTGTGTTACACTGAGGATAGTAGAGAGCTGGCAGTGTGTTACACTGAGGATAATAGAGAGCTGGCAGTGTGTTACACTGAGGATAATAGAGAGCTGGCTGTGTTTTACACTGAGGAAAATAGAGAGCTGGCAGTGTGTTACACTGAGGATAATAGAAAGCTGGCAGTGTGTTACACTGAGGATAATAGAGAGCAGGCAGTGTGTTACACTGAGGATAATAGAGGGCTGGCAGTGTGTTACACTGAGGATAATAGTGAGCTGGCAGTGGGTTACACTGAGGATAATAGAGAGCTGGCAGTGTGTTACACTGAGGATAATATAGAGCTGGAAGTGTGTTATACTGAGGATAATAGAGAGCTTGCAGTGTGTTACACTGAGGATAATAGAGAGCTGGCAGTGTGTTGCACTGAGGGTAATAGAGAGCTGGCAGTGTGTTACACTGAGGATAATAGAGAGCTGGAAGTGTGTTACACGGAGGATAATAGAGAGATGGCAGTGTGTTACAATGAGGATAATAGAGAGCTGGCAGTGTGTTACACAGAGGATAATAGAGAGCTGGCAGTCTGATACACGGAGGATAATAGAGAGCTGGCAGTGTGTTACACTGAGGATAATAGAGAGCTGACAGTGTGTTACACTGGATAATAGAGAGCTGGCAGTGTGTTACACTGAATATATTAGAGAGCTGGCAGTGTGATACACTGAGGATAATAGAAGGCTGACAGCGTGTTACACTGAGGATAATTGAGAGCTGGCAGTGTGTTACACTGAGGATAATAGAGAGCTGGCAGTGTGTTACACTGAGGATAATAGAGAGCTGGCAGTGCGTTACACTGAGGATAATAGCGAGCTGGTAGTGTGTTACACTGACGATAATAGAGAGCTGGCAGTGTGTTACATTGAGGATAATAGAGAGCTGGCAGTGTGTTACACTGAGGATAATAGAGAGCTGGCAGTGTGTTACACTGAGGATAATAGAGAGCTGGCAGTGTGTTACACTGAGGATAATAGAGAGCTGGCAGTGTGTTACACTGAGGATAATAGAGAGCTGGCAGTGTGTTACACTGAGGATAATAGAGAGCTGGCAGTGTGTTACACTGAGGATAATAGAGAGCTGGCAGTGTGTTACGCTGAGGATAATAGAGAGCTGGCAGTGTGTTACACTGAGGATAATAGAGAGCTGGCAGTGTGTTACACTGAGGATAATAGAGTGCTGGCAGTGTGTTACATTGAGGATAATAGAGAGCTGGCAGTGTGATACACTGAGGATAATAGAGAGCTGGCAGTGTGTTACACTGATGATAATAGAGAGCTGGCAGTGTGTTACACTGAAGATAATAACGAGCTGGCAGTGTGTTACACTGAGGATAATAGAGACCTTGCAGTGTGTTACACTGAGGATAATAGAGAGCTGGCAGTGTGTTACACTGAGGACAATAGAGAGCTGGCAGTGTGTTACACGTAGGATAATAGTGAGCTTGAAGCGTGTTACACTGAGGATAATAGAGAGCTGGCAGTGTGTTACACTGAGGATAATAGAGAGCTGGCAGTGTGTTACACTGAGGATAATAGAGAGCTGGCTGTGTTTTACACTGAGGATAATAGAGAGCTGGCAGTGTGTTACACTGAGGATAATAGAAAGCTGGCAGTGTGTTACACTGAGGATAATAGAGAGCAGGCAGTGTGTTACACTGAGGATAATAGAGGGCTGGCAGTGTGTTACACTGAGGACAATAGTGAGCTGGCAGTGTGTTACACTGAGGATAATAGAGAGCTGGCAGTGTGTTACACTGAGGATAATTGAGAGCTGGAAGTGTGTTACACTGAGGATAATAGAGAGCTGGAAGTGTGTTACACTGAGGATAATAGAGAGCTGGCAGTGTGTTGCAATGAGGATAATAGAGAGCTGGCAGTGTGTTACACAGAGGATAATAGAGAGCTGGCAGTGTGTTACACTGAGGATAATAGAGAGCTGACAGTGTGTTACACTGGATAATAGAGAGCTGGCAGTGTGTTACACTGAATATATTAGAGAGCTGGCAGTGTGATACACTGAGGATAATAGAAGGCTGACAGCGTGTTACACTGAGGATAATTGAGAGCTGGCAGTGTGTTACACTGAGGATAATAGAGAGCTGGCAGTGTGTTACACTGAGGATAATAGCGAGCTGGTAGTGTGTTATACTGACGATAATAGAGAGCTGGCAGTGTGTTACATTGAGGATAATAGAGAGCTGGCAGTGTGTTACACTGAGGATAATAGAGAGCTGGCAGTGTGTTACACTGAGGATAATAGAGAGCTGGCAGTGTGTTACACTGAGGATAATAGAGAGCTGGCAGTGTGTTATACTGAGGATAACAGAGAGCTGGCAGTGTGTTACACTGAGGATAATGGAGAGCTGGCAATGTGTTAAACTGGATAATAGAGAGCTGGCAGTGTGTTACACTGGGGATAATAGAGGGCTGGCAGTGTGTTACACTGAGGATAATAGAGAGCTGGCAGTGTGTTACACTGAGGATATTAGAGAGCTGGCAGTGTGTTACACTGAGGATAATAGAGAGCTGGCAGTGTGTTACACTGAGGATAATAGAGAGCTGGCAGTGTGTTACACTGAGGATAATAGAGTGCTGGCAGCGTGTTACACTGAGGATAATAGAGAGCTGGCAGTGTGTTACACTGAGGATAATAGAGTTCTGGCAGTTTGTTACACTGGATAATAGAGAGCTGGCAGTGTGTTACACTGAGGATAATAGAGAGCTGGCAGTGTGTTACACTGAGGATAATAGAGTGCTGGCAGTGTGTTACACTGAGGATAATAGAGAGCTGGCAGTGTGTTACACTGAGGATAATAGAGAGCTGGCAGCGTGTTACACTGAGGATAATAGAGAGCTGGCAGCGTGTTACACTGAGGATAATAGAGGGCTGGCAGTGTGTTACACTGAGGATAATAGAGAGCTGGCAGTGTGTTACACTGAGGATAATTGGGAGCTGGCAGTGTGTTACACTGAGGATAATAGTGAGCTGGCAGTGTGTTACACTGAGGATAATAGAGAGCTGGCAGCGTGTTACACTGAGGATAATAGAGAGCTGGCAGTGTGTTACACTGAGGATAATAGAGGGCTGGCAGTGTGTTACACTCAGGATAATAGAGAGCTGGCAGTGTGTTACACTGAGGATAATAGAGAGCTGGCAGTGTGTTACACTGAGGATAATACAGAGCTGGCAGAGTGTTACACAGAGGATAATAGAGAGCTGGCAGTGTGTTAAACTGAATATATTAGAGAGCTGTCAGTGTGTTACACTGATGATAATAGAGCGCTGGCAGTGTTTTACACTGAGGATAATTGTGAGCTGGCAGTGTGTTACAGTGAGGATAATAGAGACCTGGCAGTGTGTTACACCGAGGATAATAGAGAGCTGGCAGTGTGTTACACTGACGATAATAGAGCGCTGACAGTGTGTTACACTGGATAATAGAGAGCTGGCAGTGTGTTACACTGAGGATAATAGAGAGCTGGCAGTGTGTTACACTGAGGATAATAGAGAGCTGGAAGTGTGTTACACTGAGGATAATAGAGTGCTGGCAGTGTGTTACACTGAGGATAATAGAGAGCTGGCAGTGTGTTACACTGAGAATAATAGAGAGCTGGCAGTGTGTTACACTGAGGATAATAGAGTGCTGACAGTGTGTTACACTGAGGATAATAGAGAGCTGGCAGTGTGTTACACTGAGGATAATAGAGAGCTGGCAGTGTGTTACACTGAGGATAATAGAGAGCTGGCAGTGCGCTACACTGAGGATAATAGAGAGCTGGCAGTGTGTTACACTGAGGATAATACAGAGCTGGCAGTGTGTTACACTGAGGATAATAGAGAGCTGGCAGTGTGTTACACTGAGGATAATAGAGAGCTGGCAGTGTGTTACACTGAGGATAATAGAGTGCTGGCAGTGTGTTACACTGAGGATAAAAGAGAGCTGGCAGTGTGTTACACTGAGGATAATAGAGTGCTGGCAGTGTGTTACACTGAGGATAATAGAGAGCTGGCAGTGTGTTACACTGAGGATAATAGAGAGCTGGCAGTGTGTTACACTGAGGATAATAGAGAGCTGGCAGTGTGTTACACTGAGGATAATAGAGAGCTGGCAGTGTGTTACACTGAGGATAATAGAGAGCTGGCAGTGTGTTACACTGAGGATAATAAAGAGCTGGCAGTGTGTTACACTGAGGATAATAGAGAGCTGGCAGTGTGTTACACTGAGAATAATAGAGAGCTGGCAGTGTGTTACACTGAGGATAATAGAGTGCTGGCAGTGTGTTACACTGAGGATGATAGAAAGCTGGCAGTGTGCTACACTGAGGATAATGGAGAGCTGGCAGTGTGTTACACTGAGGATAATAGGGAGCTGGCAGTGTGTTACACTGAGGATAATAGAGAGCTGGCAGTTTGTTACACTGAGGATAATAGAGAGCTGGCAGTGTGTTACACTGAGGATAATAGAGAGCTGGCAGTGTGTTACACTGAGGATAATACAGAGCTGGCAGTTTGTTACACTGAGGATAATAGAGACCTGGCAGTGTGTTACACTGAGGATAATAGAGAGCTGGCAGTGTGTTACACTGAGGATAATAGAGAGCAGGCAGTGTGCTACACTGAGGATAATAGAGAGCTGGCAGTGTGTTACACTGAGGATAATAGAGAGCTGGCAGTGTGTTACACTGAGGATAATAGAGAGCTGGCAGTGTGTTACACTGAGGATAATAGAGAGCTGGCAGTGTGTTACACTGAGGATAATAAAGAGCTGGCAGTGTGTTACACTGAGGATAATAGAGAGCTGGCAGTGTGTTACACTGAGAATAATAGAGAGCTGGCAGTGTGTTACACTGAGGATAATAGAGTGCTGGCAGTGTGTTACACTGAGGATGATAGAGAGCTGGCAGTGTGCTACACTGAGGATAATGGAGAGCTGGCAGTGTGTTACACTGAGGATAATACAGAGCTGGCAGTGTGTTACACTGAGGATAATAGAGAGCTGGCAGTTTGTTACACTGAGGATAATAGAGAGCTGGCAGTGTGTTACACTGAGGATAATAGAGAGCTGGCAGTGTGTTACACTGAGGATAATACAGAGCTGGCAGTTTGTTACACTGAGGATAATAGAGAGCTGGCAGTGTGTTACACTGAGGATAATAGAGAGCTGGCAGTGTGTTACACTGGGGATAATAGAGAGCTGGCAGTGTGTTACACTGGGGATAATAGAGAGCTGGCAGTGTGTTACACTGAGGATAATAGAGAGCTGGCAGTGTGTTACACTGAGGATAATAGAGAGCAGGCAGTGTGTTACACTGAGGATAATAGAGAGCTGGCAGTGTGTTACACTGAGGATAATAGAGAGCTGGCAGTGTGTTACACTGAGGATAATAGAGAGCTGGCAGTGTGTTACACTGAGCATAATAGAGAGCTGGCAGTGTGTTACACTGAGGATAATAGAGAGCTGGCAGTGTGTTACACTGAGGATAATAGAGAGCTGGCAGTGTGTTACACTGAGGATAATAGAGAGCTGGCAGTGTGTTACACTGAGGATAATATAGAGCTGGCAGTGTGTTACACTGAGGATAACAGAGAGCTGGCAGTGTGTTACACTGAGGATAATGGAGAGCTGGCAGTGTGTCACACTGAGGATAGTATAGAGCTGGCAGTGTGTTACACTGAGGATAACAGAGAGCTGGCAGTGTGTTACACTGAGGATAATAGATAGCTGGCAGTGTGTTACACTGAGGATAATAGAGAGCTGGCAGTGTGTTACACTGAGGATAATAGAGAGCTGGCAGTGTGTTACACTGGGGATAATAGAGCGCTGGCAGTGTGTTACACTGAGGATAATTGAGAGCTGGCAGTGTGTAACACTGAGGATAATAGAGAGCTGGCAGTGTGTTACACCGAGGATAATAGAGAGCTGGCAGTGTGTTACACTGACGATAATAGAGCGCTGGCAGTGTGTTACACTGGATAATAGAGAGCTGGCAGTGTGTTACACTGAGGATAATAGAGAGCTGGCAGTGTGTTACACTGAGGATATTGGAGAGCTGGCGGTGTGTTACACTGAGGATAATAGGGAGCTGGCAGTGTGTTACACTGAGGATAATAGAGTGCTGGCAGTGTGTTAAACTGAGGATAATAGAGAGCTGGCAGTGTGTTACACTGAGGATAACAGAGAGCTGGCAGTGTGTTACACTGAGGATAATAGGGAGCTGGCAGTGTGTTACACTGAGGATAACAGAGAGCTGGCAGTGTGTTACACTGAGGATAATAGAGAGCTGGCAGTGTGTTACACTGAGGATAATAGAGAGCTGGCAGTGTGTTACACTGACGATAATAGAGAGCTGGCAGTGTGTTACACTGAGGATAATAGAGAGCTGGCAGTGTGTTACACTGAGGATAATAGAGAGCTGGCAGTGTGTTACACTGAGGATAATAGAGAGCTGGCAGTGTGTTACACTGAGGATAATAGAGAGCTGGCAGTGTGTTACACTGAGGATAATAAAGAGCTGGCAGTGTGTTACACTGAGGATAATAGAGAGCTGGCAGTGTGTTACACTGAGAATAATAGTGAGCTGGCAGTGTGTTACACTGAGGATAATAGAGTGCTGGCAGTGTGTTACACTGAGGATGATAGAGAGCTGGCAGTGTGCTACACTGAGGATAATGGAGAGCTGGCAGTGTGTTACACTGAGGATAATACAGAGCTGGCAGTGTGTTACACTGAGGATAATAGAGAGCTGGCAGTATGTTACACTGAGGATAATAGAGAGCTGGCAGTGTGTTACACTGAGGATAATAGAGAGCTGGCAGTGTGTTACACTGAGGATCATCCAGAGCTGGCAGTTTGTTAAACTGAGGATAATAGAGAGCTGGCAGTGTGTTACACTGAGGATAATAGAGAGCTGGCAGTGTGTTACACTGGGGATAATAGAGAGCTGGCAGTGTGTTACACTGGGGATAATAGAGAGCTGGCAGTGTGTTACACTGAGGATAATAGAGAGCTGGCAGTGTGTTACACTGAGGATAATAGAGAGCAGGCAGTGTGTTACACTGAGGATAATAGAGAGCTGGCAGTGTGTTACACTGAGGATAATAGAGAGCTGGCAGTGTGTTACACTGAGGATAATAGAGAGCTGGCAGTGTGTTACACTGAGCATAATAGAGAGCTGGCAGTGTGTTACACTGAGGATAATAGAGAGCTGGCAGTGTGTTACACTGAGGATAATAGAGAGCTGGCAGTGTGTTACACTGAGGATAATAGAGAGCTGGCAGTGTGTCACACTGAGGATAATATAGAGCTGGCAGTGTGTTACACTGAGGATAACAGAGAGCTGGCAGTGTGTTACACTGAGGATAATGGAGAGCTGGCAGTGTGTCACACTGAGGATAATATAGAGCTGGCAGTGTGTTACACTGAGGATAACAGAGAGCTGGCAGTGTGTTACACTGAGGATAAAAGATAGCTGGCAGTGTGTTACACTGAGGATAATAGAGAGCTGGCAGTGTGTTACACTGAGGATAATAGAGAGCTGGCAGTGTGTAACACTGAGGATAATAGAGAGCTGGCAGTGTGTTACACCGAGGATAATAGAGAGCTGGCAGTGTGTTACACTGACG
Source organism: Somniosus microcephalus (assembly GCF_052327205.1). Taxonomy (NCBI): domain Eukaryota; kingdom Metazoa; phylum Chordata; class Chondrichthyes; order Squaliformes; family Somniosidae; genus Somniosus; species Somniosus microcephalus. The sequence continues at coordinate 59,086,193 of NC_140993.1, read as the reverse complement.
ATAATAGAGCGCTGGCAGTGTGTTACACTGGAGAATAGAGAGCTGGCAGTGTGTTACACTGAGGATAATAGAGAGCTGGCAGTGTGTTACACTGAGGATATTGGAGAGCTGGCAGTGTGTTACACTGAGGATAATAGGGAGCTGGCAGTGTGTTACACTGAGGATAATAGAGTGCTGGCAGTGTGTTAAACTGAGGATAATAGAGAGCTGGCAGTGTGTTACACTGAGGATAACAGAGAGCTGGCAGTGTGTTACACTGAGGATAATAGGGAGCTGGCAGTGTGTTACACTGAGAATAACAGAGAGCTGGCAGTGTGCTACACTGAGGATAATAGGGAGCTGGCAGTGTGTTACACTGAGGATAATAGAGAGCTGGCAGTGTGTTACACTGAGGATAATAGAGAGCTGGCAGTGTGTTACACTGAGGATAATAGAGAGCTGGCAGTGTGTTACACTGAGGGTAATAGAGAGCTCGCAGTGTGTTACACTGAGGATAATAGAGAGCTGGCAGTGTGTTACACTGGATAATGGAGAGCTGGCAGTGTGTTAAAATGAGGATAATATAGAGCTGGCAATTTGTTACGCTGAGGATAATAGTGAGCTGGCAGTGTGTTACACTGGATAATAGAGCGCTGGCAGTGTGTTACACTGAGGATAATAGAGAGCTGGCAGTGTGTTACACTGAGGATAATAGAGAGCTGGCAGTGTGTTACACTGAGGATAATAGAGAGCTGGCAGTGTGTTACACTGAGGATAATAGAGAGCTGGAAGTGTGTTACACTGAGGGTAATAGAGAGCTGGCAGTGTGTTACACTGAGGATAATAGAGAGCTGGCAGTGTGTTACTCTGAGGATAATAGAGAGCTGGAAGTGTGTTACACTGAGGATAATGGTGAGCTGGCAGTGTGTTACACTGAGGATAATACAGAGCTGGCAGTGTGTTACACTGAGGATAATAGAGAGCTGGCAGTCTGTTACACTGGATATTAGAGAGCTGGCAGTGTGTTACACTGAGGATAATAGAGAGCTCGCAGTGTGTTACACTGAGCATAATAGATAGCTGGCAGTGTGTTACACTGAGGATAATAGAGGGCTGGCAGTGTGTTGCACCGAGGATAATAGAGTTCTGGCCGTGTGTTACACTGGATAATAGAGAGCTGGCAGTGTGTTACACTGAGGATAATAGAGAGCTGGAAGTCTGTTACACTGAGGATAATAGTGAGCTGGCAGTGTGTTACACTGAGGATAATAGAGAGCTGGCAGTGTGTTACACTGAGGATAATAGAGAGCTGGATGTCTGTTACACTGAGGATAATAGTGAGCTGGCAGTGTGTTACACTGAGGATAATAGAGAGCTGGCAGTGTGTTACATTGAGGATAAAGGAGAGCTGGCAGTCTGTTACACTGAGGATAATAGAGAGCTGGAAGTCTGTTAAACTGAGGATAATAGTGAGCTGGCAGTGTGTTACACTGAGGATAATAGAGAGCTGGCAGTGTGTTACATTGAGGATAATGGAGAGCTGGCAGTGTGTTACACTGAGGATAATAGAGAGCTGGCAGTGTGTTGCAATGAGGGTAATACAGAGCTGGCAGTGTGTTACACTGAGGATAATAGAGAGCTGGCAGTGTGTTACACTGAGGGTAATAGAGAGCTGGCAGTGTGTTACACTGAGGATAATAGAGAGCTGGCAGTGTGTTGCAATGAGGGTAATACAGAGCTGGCAGTGTGTTACACTCAGGATAATAGAAAGCTGGCAGTGTGTTACACTGAGGATAATAGATAGCTGGCAGTGTGTTACACTGAGGATAATAGACAGCTGGCAGTGTGTTACACTGAGGATAATAGAGAGCTGGCAGTGTGTTTCACTGAGGATAATAGAGTGCTGGCAGTGTGATACACTGAGGATAATAGAGAGCTGGCAGTGTGTTACACTGAGGATAATAGAGAGCTTGCACTGTGTTACACTGCAGATAATAGTGAGCTGGCAGTGTGTTACACTGAGGATAATAGAGAGCTGGCAGTGTGTTACACTGAGGATAATAGAGAGCTTGCAGCGTGTTACACTGAGGATAATAGAGAGCTGGCAGTGTGTTACACTGAGGATAATAGAGAGCTGGCAGTGTGTTACACTGAGGATAATAGAGAGCTGGCAGTGTGTTACACTGCGTATAATAGTGAGCTGGAAGTGTGTTACACTGGATAATAGAGAGCTGGCAGTGTGTTACACTGAGGATAATAGAGTGCTGGCAGTGTGATACACTGAGGATAATAGAGAGCTGGCAGTGTGTTACACTGAGGATAAAAGAGAGCTGGCAGTGTGTTTCACTGAGGATAATAGAGTGCTGGCAGTGTGATACACTGAGGATAACAGAGAGCTGGCAGTGTGTTACACTGAGGATAATAGAGAGCTGGCTGTGTGTTACACTGAGGATAATAGACAGCTGGCAGTGTGTTACACTAAATATATTAGAGAGCTGGCAGTGTGTTACACTGAATATATTAGAGAGCTGGCAGTGTGTTACACTGGGGATAATAGAGCGCTGGCAGTGTGTTACACTGAGGATAATTGTGAGCTGGCAGTGTGTTACACTGAATATATTAGAGAGCTGGCAGTGTGTTACACTGGGGATAATAGAACGCTGGCAGTGTGTTACACTGAGGATAATAGAGAGCTGGCAGTGTGTTACACTGAGGATAATAGAGAGCTGGCAGTGTGTTACACTGAGGATAATAGAGAGCTGGCAGTGTGTTACACTGAGGATAATAGAGCGCTGGCAGTGTGTTACGCTGGATAATAGAGAGCTGGCAGTGTGTTACACTGAGGATAATAGAGAGCTGGCAGCGTGTTACACTGAGCATAATAGAGAGCTGGCAGTGTGTTACACTGAGGATAATAGAGAGCTGGCAGTGTGTTACACTGAGCATAATAGAGAGCTGGCAGTGTGTTACACTGAGGATAATAGAGAGCTGGCAGTGTGTTACACTGAGGATAATAGAGAGCTGGCAGTGTGTTACACTGAGGATAATAGAGTGCTGGCAGTGTGTTACACTGGATAATAGACAGCTGGCAGTGTGTTACACTGAGGATAATAGAGTGCTGGCAGTGTGTTACACTGGATAATAGAGAGCTGGCAGTGTGTTACACTGAGGATAATAGAGAGCTGGCAGTGTGTTACACTGAGGATAATAGAGTGCTGGCAGTGTGTTACACTGAGGATAATAGATAGCTGGCAGTGTGTTACACTGAGGATAATAGAGAGCTGGCAGCGTGTTACACTGAGGATAATAGAGAGCTGGCAGTGTGTTACACTGAGGATAATAGAGGGCTGGCAGTGTGTTAGACTGAGGATAAAAGAGAGCTGGCAGTGTGTTACACTGAGGATAATTGGGAGCTGGCAGTGTGTTACACTGAGGATAATAGTGAGCTGGCAGTGTGTTACACTGAGGATAATACAGAGCTGGCAGAGTGTTACACAGAGGATAATAGAGAGCTGGCAGTGTGTTACACTGAATATATTAGAGAGCTGTCAGTGTGTTACACTGATGATAATAGAGCGCTGGCAGTGTTTCACACTGAGGATAATTGAGAGCTGGCAGTGTGTTACAGTGAGGATAATAGAGACCTGGCAGTGTGTTACACCGAGGATAATAGAGAGCTGGCAGTGTGTTACACTGACGATAATAGAGAGCTGGCAGTGTGTTACACTGAGGATAATAGAGACCTGGCAGTGTGTTACACTGAGGATAATAGAGAGCTGGCAGTGTGTTACACTGAGGATAATAGAGAGCTGGCAGTGTGTTACACTGAGGATAATAGAGAGCTTGAAGTGTGTTACACTGAGGATAATAGAGTGCTGGCAGTGTGTTACACTGAGGATAATAGAGAGCTGGCAGTGTGTTACACTGAGAATAATAGAGAGCTGGCAGTGTGTTACACTGAGGATAATAGAGTGCTGACAGTGTGTTACACTGAGGATAATAGAGAGCTGGCAGTGTGTTACACTGAGGATAATAGAGAGCTGGCAGTGTGTTACACTGAGGATAATAGAGAGCTGGCAGTGTGCTACACTGAGGATAATAGAGAGCTGGCAGTGTGTTACACTGAGGATAATACAGAGCTGGCAGTGTGTTACACTGAGGATAATAGAGAGCTGGCAGTGTGTTACACTGAGGATAATAGAGAGCTGGCAGTGTGTTACACTGAGGATAATAGAGATCTGGCAGTGTGTTACACTGAGAATAATAGAGAGCTGGCAGTGTGTTACACTGAGGATAATAGAGTGCTGGCAGTGTGTTACACTGGATAATAGAGCGCTGGCAGTGTGTTACACTGAGGATAATAGAGAGCTGGCAGTGTGTTACACTGAGGATAATAGAGAGCTGGCAGTGTGTTACACTGAGGATAATAGAGACCTGGCAGTGTGTTACACTGAGGATAATAGAGAGCTGGAAGTGTGTTAACCTGAGGATAATAGAGAGCTGGCAGTGTGTTACACTGAGGATAATAGAGAGCTGGCAGTGTGTTACACTGAGGATAATAGAGAGCTGGAAGTCTGTTACACTGAGGATAATAGTGAGCTGGCAGTGTGTTACACTGAGGATAATAGAGAGCTGGCAGTGTGTTACACTGAGGATAATAGAGAGCTGGATGTCTGTTACACTGAGGATAATAGTGAGCTGGCAGTGTGTTACACTGAGGATAATAGAGAGCTGGCAGTGTGTTACATTGAGGATAAAGGAGAGCTGGCAGTCTGTTACACTGAGGATAATAGAGAGCTGGAAGTCTGTTAAACTGAGGATAATAGTGAGCTGGCAGTGTGTTACACTGAGGATAATAGAGAGCTGGCAGTGTGTTACATTGAGGATAATGGAGAGCTGGCAGTGTGTTACACTGAGGATAATAGAGAGCTGGCAGTGTGTTGCAATGAGGGTAATACAGAGCTGGCAGTGTGTTACACTGAGGATAATAGAGAGCTGGCAGTGTGTTACACTGAGGGTAATAGAGAGCTGGCAGTGTGTTACACTGAGGATAATAGAGAGCTGGCAGTGTGTTGCAATGAGGGTAATACAGAGCTGGCAGTGTGTTACACTCAGGATAATAGAAAGCTGGCAGTGTGTTACACTGAGGATAATAGATAGCTGGCAGTGTGTTACACTGAGGATAATAGAGAGCTGGCAGTGTGTTACACTGAGGATAATAGAGAGCTGGCAGTGTGTTTCACTGAGGATAATAGAGTGCTGGCAGTGTGATACACTGAGGATAATAGAGAGCTGGCAGTGTGTTACACTGATGATAATAGAGAGCTTGCACTGTGTTACACTGCAGATAATAGTGAGCTGGCAGTGTGTTACACTGAGGATAATAGAGAGCTGGCAGTGTGTTACACTGAGGATAATAGAGAGCTTGCAGCGTGTTACACTGAGGATAATAGAGAGCTGGCAGTGTGTTACACTGAGGATAATAGAGAGCTGGCAGTGTGTTACACTGAGGATAATAGAGAGCTGGCAGTGTGTTACACTGCGGATAATAGTGAGCTGGAAGTGTGTTACACTGGATAATAGAGAGCTGGCAGTGTGTTACACTGAGGATAATAGAGAGCTGGCAGCGTGTTACACTGAGCATAATAGAGAGCTGGCAGTGTGTTACACTGAGGATAATAGAGAGCTGGCAGTGTGTTACACTGAGCATAATAGAGAGCTGGCAGTGTGTTACACTGAGGATAATAGAGAGCTGGCAGTGTGTTACACTGAGGATAATAGAGAGCTGGCAGTGTGTTACACTGAGGATAATAGAGTGCTGGCAGTGTGTTACACTGGATAATAGACAGCTGGCAGTGTGTTACACTGAGGATAATAGAGTGCTGGCAGTGTGTTACACTGGATAATAGAGAGCTGGCAGTGTGTTACACTGAGGATAATAGAGAGCTGGCAGTGTGTTACACTGAGGATAATAGAGTGCTGGCAGTGTGTTACACTGAGGATAATAGATAGCTGGCAGTGTGTTACACTGAGGATAATAGAGAGCTGGCAGCGTGTTACACTGAGGATAATAGAGAGCTGGCAGTGTGTTACACTGAGGATAATAGAGGGCTGGCAGTGTGTTAGACTGAGGATAAAAGAGAGCTGGCAGTGTGTTACACTGAGGATAATTGGGAGCTGGCAGTGTGTTACACTGAGGATAATAGTGAGCTGGCAGTGTGTTACACTGAGGATAATACAGAGCTGGCAGAGTGTTACACAGAGGATAATAGAGAGCTGGCAGTGTGTTACACTGAATATATTAGAGAGCTGTCAGTGTGTTACACTGATGATAATAGAGCGCTGGCAGTGTTTCACACTGAGGATAATTGAGAGCTGGCAGTGTGTTACAGTGAGGATAATAGAGACCTGGCAGTGTGTTACACCGAGGATAATAGAGAGCTGGCAGTGTGTTACACTGACGATAATAGAGAGCTGGCAGTGTGTTACACTGAGGATAATAGAGACCTGGCAGTGTGTTACACTGAGGATAATAGAGAGCTGGCAGTGTGTTACACTGAGGATAATAGAGAGCTGGCAGTGTGTTACACTGAGGATAATAGAGAGCTTGAAGTGTGTTACACTGAGGATAATAGAGTGCTGGCAGTGTGTTACACTGAGGATAATAGAGAGCTGGCAGTGTGTTACACTGAGAATAATAGAGAGCTGGCAGTGTGTTACACTGAGGATAATAGAGTGCTGACAGTGTGTTACACTGAGGATAATAGAGAGCTGGCAGTGTGTTACACTGAGGATAATAGAGAGCTGGCAGTGTGTTACACTGAGGATAATAGAGAGCTGGCAGTGTGCTACACTGAGGATAATAGAGAGCTGGCAGTGTGTTACACTGAGGATAATACAGAGCTGGCAGTGTGTTACACTGAGGATAATAGAGAGCTGGCAGTGTGTTACACTGAGGATAATAGAGAGCTGGCAGTGTGTTACACTGAGGATAATAGAGATCTGGCAGTGTGTTACACTGAGAATAATAGAGAGCTGGCAGTGTGTTACACTGAGGATAATAGAGTGCTGGCAGTGTGTTACACTGGATAATAGAGCGCTGGCAGTGTGTTACACTGAGGATAATAGAGAGCTGGCAGTGTGTTACACTGAGGATAATAGAGAGCTGGCAGTGTGTTACACTGAGGATAATAGAGACCTGGCAGTGTGTTACACTGAGGATAATAGAGAGCTGGAAGTGTGTTAACCTGAGGATAATAGAGAGCTGGCAGTGTGTTACACTGAGGATAATAGAGAGCTGGCAGTGTGTTACACTGAGGATAATAGAGAGCTGGAAGTCTGTTACACTGAGGATAATAGTGAGCTGGCAGTGTGTTACACTGAGGATAATAGAGAGCTGGCAGTGTGTTACACTGAGGATAATAGAGAGCTGGATGTCTGTTACACTGAGGATAATAGTGAGCTGGCAGTGTGTTACACTGAGGATAATAGAGAGCTGGCAGTGTGTTACATTGAGGATAAAGGAGAGCTGGCAGTCTGTTACACTGAGGATAATAGAGAGCTGGAAGTCTGTTAAACTGAGGATAATAGTGAGCTGGCAGTGTGTTACACTGAGGATAATAGAGAGCTGGCAGTGTGTTACATTGAGGATAATGGAGAGCTGGCAGTGTGTTACACTGAGGATAATAGAGAGCTGGCAGTGTGTTGCAATGAGGGTAATACAGAGCTGGCAGTGTGTTACACTGAGGATAATAGAGAGCTGGCAGTGTGTTACACTGAGGGTAATAGAGAGCTGGCAGTGTGTTACACTGAGGATAATAGAGAGCTGGCAGTGTGTTGCAATGAGGGTAATACAGAGCTGGCAGTGTGTTACACTCAGGATAATAGAAAGCTGGCAGTGTGTTACACTGAGGATAATAGATAGCTGGCAGTGTGTTACACTGAGGATAATAGAGAGCTGGCAGTGTGTTACACTGAGGATAATAGAGAGCTGGCAGTGTGTTTCACTGAGGATAATAGAGTGCTGGCAGTGTGATACACTGAGGATAATAGAGAGCTGGCAGTGTGTTACACTGATGATAATAGAGAGCTTGCACTGTGTTACACTGCAGATAATAGTGAGCTGGCAGTGTGTTACACTGAGGATAATAGAGAGCTGGCAGTGTGTTACACTGAGGATAATAGAGAGCTTGCAGCGTGTTACACTGAGGATAATAGAGAGCTGGCAGTGTGTTACACTGAGGATAATAGAGAGCTGGCAGTGTGTTACACTGAGGATAATAGAGTGCTGGCAGTGTGTTACACTGCGGATAATAGTGAGCTGGAAGTGTGTTACACTGGATAATAGAGAGCTGGCAGTGTGTTACACTGAGGATAATAGAGTGCTGGCAGTGTGATACACTGAGGATAATAGAGAGCTGGCAGTGTGTTACACTGAGGATAATAGAGAGCTGGCAGTGTGTTTCACTGAGGATAATAGAGTGCTGGCAGTGTGATACACTGAGGATAATAGAGAGCTGGCAGTGTGTTACACTGAGGATAATAGAGAGCTGTCTGTGTGTTACACTGAGGATAATAGACAGCTGGCAGTGTGTTACACTAAATATATTAGAGAGCTGGCAGTGTGTTACACTGAATATATTAGAGAGCTGGCAGTGTGTTACACTGGGGATAATAGAGCGCTGGCAGTGTGTTACACTGAGGATAATTGTGAGCTGGCAGTGTGTTACACTGAATATATTAGAGAGCTGGCAGTGTGTTACACTGGGGATAATAGAACGCTGGCAGTGTGTTACACTGAGGATAATAGAGAGCTGGCAGTGTGTTACACTGAGGATAATAGAGAGCTGGCAGTGTGTTACACTGAGGATAATAGAGAGCTGGCAGTGTGTTACACTGAGGATAATAGAGCGCTGGCAGTGTGTTACGCTGGATAATAGAGAGCTGGCAGTGTGTTACACTGAGGATAATAGAGAGCTGGCAGCGTGTTACACTGAGCATAATAGAGAGCTGGCAGTGTGTTACACTGAGGATAATAGAGAGCTGGCAGTGTGTTACACTGAGCATAATAGAGAGCTGGCAGTGTGTTACACTGAGGATAATAGAGAGCTGGCATTGTGTTACACTGAGGATAATAGAGAGCTGGCAGTGTGTTACACTGAGGATAATAGAGTGCTGGCAGTGTGTTACACTGGATAATAGACAGCTGGCAGTGTGTTACACTGAGGATAATAGAGTGCTGGCAGTGTGTTACACTGGATAATAGAGAGCTGGCAGTGTGTTACACTGAGGATAATAGAGAGCTGGCAGTGTGTTACACTGAGGATAATAGAGTGCTGGCAGTGTGTTACACTGAGGATAATAGAGAGCTGGCAGCGTGTTACACTGAGGATAATAGAGAGCTGGCAGTGTGTTACACTGAGGATAATAGAGGGCTGGCAGTGTGTTACACTGAGGATATTAGAGAGCTGGCAGTGTGTTACACTGAGGATAATAGTGAGCTGGCAGTGTGTTACACTGAGGATAATAGAGGGCTGGCAGTGTGTTACACTGAGGATAATAGAGAGCTGGCAGTGTGTTACACTGAGGATAATAGAGAGCTGGCAGTGTGTTACACTGAGGATAATAGAGGGCTGGCAGTGTGTTACACTGAGGATAATAGAGAGCTGGCAGTGTGTTACACTGAGGATAATTGGGAGCTGGCAGTGTGTTACACTGAGGATAATAGTGAGCTGGCAGTGTGTTACACTGAGGATAATAGAGAGCTGGCAGCGTGTTACACTGAGGATAATAGAGAGCTGGCAGCGTGTTACACTGAGGATAATACAGAGCTGGCAGAGTGTTACACAGAGGATAATAGAGAGCTGGCAGTGTGTTACACTGAATATATTAGAGAGCTGTCAGTGTGTTACACTGATGATAATAGAGCGCTGGCAGTGTTTCACACTGAGGATAATAGAGAGCTGGCAGTGTGTTACAGTGAGGATAATAGAGACCTGGCAGTGTGTTACACCGAGGATAATAGAGAGCTGGCAGTGTGTTACACTGACGATAATAGAGAGCTGGCAGTGTGTTACACTGAGGATAATAGAGACCTGGCAGTGTGTTACACTGAGGATAATAGAGAGCTGGCAGTGTGTTACACTGAGGATAATAGAGAGCTGGCAGTGTGTTACACTGAGGATAATAGAGAGCTCGAAGTGTGTTACACTGAGGATAATAGAGTGCTGGCAGTGTGTTACACTGAGGATAATAGAGAGCTGGCAGTGTGTTACACTGAGAATAATAGAGAGCTGGCAGTGTGTTACACTGAGGATAATAGAGTGCTGACAGTGTGTTACACTGAGGATAATAGAGAGCTGGCAGTGTGTTACACTGAGGATAATAGAGAGCTGGCAGTGTGTTACACTGAGGATAATAGAGAGCTGGCAGTGTGCTACACTGAGGATAATAGAGAGCTGGCAGTGTGTTACACTGAGGATAATAGAGAGCTGGCAGTGTGTTGCAATGAGGGTAATACAGAGCTGGCAGTGTGTTACACTCAGGATAATAGAAAGCTGGCAGTGTGTTACACTGAGGATAATAGATAGCTGGCAGTGTGTTACACTGAGGATAATAGAGAGCTGGCAGTGTGTTACACTGAGGATAATAGAGAGCTGGCAGTGTGTTTCACTGAGGATAATAGAGTGCTGGCAGTGTGATACACTGAGGATAATAGAGAGCTGGCAGTGTGTTACACTGATGATAATAGAGAGCTTGCACTGTGTTACACTGCAGATAATAGTGAGCTGGCAGTGTGTTAAACTGAGGATAATAGAGAGCTGGCAGTGTGTTACACTGAGGATAATAGAGAGCTTGCAGCGTGTTACACTGAGGATAATAGAGAGCTGGCAGTGTGTTACACTGAGGATAATAGAGAGCTGGCAGTGTGTTACACTGAGGATAATAGAGAGCTGGCAGTGTGTTACACTGCGGATAATAGTGAGCTGGAAGTGTGTTACACTGGATAATAGAGAGCTGGCAGTGTGTTACACTGAGGATAATAGAGTGCTGGCAGTGTGATACACTGAGGATAATAGAGAGCTGGCAGTGTGTTACACTGAGGATAATAGAGAGCTGGCACTGTGTTTCACTGAGGATAATAGAGTGCTGGCAGTGTGATACACTGAGGATAATAGAGAGCTGGCAGTGTGTTACACTGAGGATAATAGAGAGCTGTCTGTGTGTTACACTGAGGATAATAGACAGCTGGCAGTGTGTTACACTAAATATATTAGAGAGCTGGCAGTGTGTTACACTGAATATATTAGAGAGCTGGCAGTGTGTTACACTGGGGATAATAGAGCGCTGGCAGTGTGTTACACTGAGGATAATTGTGAGCTGGCAGTGTGTTACACTGAATATATTAGAGAGCTGGCAGTGTGTTACACTGGGGATAATAGAACGCTGGCAGTGTGTTACACTGAGGATAATAGAGAGCTGGCAGTGTGTTACACTGAGGATAATAGAGAGCTGGCAGTGTGTTACACTGAGGATAATAGAGAGCTGGCAGTGTGTTACACTGAGGATAATAGAGCGCTGGCAGTGTGTTACGCTGGATAATAGAGAGCTGGCAGTGTGTTACACTGAGGATAATAGAGAGCTGGCAGCGTGTTACACTGAGCATAATAGAGAGCTGGCAGTGTGTTACACTGAGGATAATAGAGAGCTGGCAGTGTGTTACACTGAGCATAATAGAGAGCTGGCAGTGTGTTACACTGAGGATAATAGAGAGCTGGCATTGTGTTACACTGAGGATAATAGAGAGCTGGCAGTGTGTTACACTGAGGATAATAGAGTGCTGGCAGTGTGTTACACTGGATAATAGACAGCTGGCAGTGTGTTACACTGAGGATAATAGAGTGCTGGCAGTGTGTTACACTGGATAATAGAGAGCTGGCAGTGTGTTACACTGAGGATAATAGAGAGCTGGCAGTGTGTTACACTGAGGATAATAGAGTGCTGGCAGTGTGTTACACTGAGGATAATAGAGAGCTGGCAGTGTGTTACACTGAGGATAATAGAGAGCTGGCAGCGTGTTACACTGAGGATAATAGAGGGCTGGCAGTGTGTTACACTGAGGATATTAGAGAGCTGGCAGTGTGTTACACTGAGGATAATAGTGAGCTGGCAGTGTGTTACACTGAGGATAATAGAGGGCTGGCAGTGTGTTACACTGAGGATAATAGAGAGCTGGCAGTGTGTTACACTGAGGATAATAGAGAGCTGGCAGTGTGTTACACTGAGGATAATAGACGGCTGGCAGTGTGTTACACTGAGGATAATAGAGAGCTGGCAGTGTGTTACACTGAGGATAATTGGGAGCTGGCAGTGTGTTACACTGAGGATAATAGTGAGCTGGCAGTGTGTTACACTGAGGATAATAGAGAGCTGGCAGCGTGTTACACTGAGGATAATAGAGAGCTGGCAGCGTGTTACACTGAGGATAATACAGAGCTGGCAGAGTGTTACACAGAGGATAATAGAGAGCTGGCAGTGTGTTACACTGAATATATTAGAGAGCTGTCAGTGTGTTACACTGATGATAATAGAGCGCTGGCAGTGTTTCACACTGAGGATAATAGAGAGCTGGCAGTGTGTTACAGTGAGGATAATAGAGACCTGGCAGTGTGTTACACCGAGGATAATAGAGAGCTGGCAGTGTGTTACACTGACGATAATAGAGAGCTGGCAGTGTGTTACACTGAGGATAATAGAGACCTGGCAGTGTGTTACACTGAGGATAATAGAGAGCTGGCAGTGTGTTACACTGAGGATAATAGAGAGCTGGCAGTGTGTTACACTGAGGATAATAGAGAGCTCGAAGTGTGTTACACTGAGGATAATAGAGTGCTGGCAGTGTGTTACACTGAGGATAATAGAGAGCTGGCAGTGTGTTACACTGAGAATAATAGAGAGCTGGCAGTGTGTTACACTGAGGATAATAGAGTGCTGACAGTGTGTTACACTGAGGATAATAGAGAGCTGGCAGTGTGTTACACTGAGGATAATAGAGAGCTGGCAGTGTGTTACACTGAGGATAATAGAGAGCTGGCAGTGTGCTACACTGAGGATAATAGAGAGCTGGCAGTGTGTTACACTGAGGAGAATACAGAGCTGGCAGTGTGTTACACTGAGGATAATAGAGAGCTGGCAGTGTGTTACACTGAGGATAATAGAGAGCTGGCAGTGTGTTACACTGAGGTTAATAGAGTGCTGGCAGTGTGTTACACTGAGGATAAAAGAGAGCTGGCAGTGTGTTACACTGAGGATAATAGAGAGCTGGCAGTGTGTTACACTGAGGATAATAGAGTGCTGGCAGTGTGTTACACTGGATAATAGAGCGCTGGCAGTGTGTTACACTGAGGATAATAGAGAGCTGGCAGTGTGTTACACTGAGGATAATAGAGAGTTGGCAGTGTGTTACACTGAGGATAATAGAGACCTGGCAGTGTGTTACACTGAGGATAATAGAGAGCTGGAAGTGTGTTACACTGAGGATAATAGAGAGCTGGCAGTGTGTTACACTGAGGATAATAGAGAGCTGGCAATGTGTTACTCTGAGGATAATAGAGAGCTGGAAGTGTGTTACACTGAGGATAATAGTGAGCTGGCAGTGTGTTACACTGAGGATAATACAGAGCTGGCAGTGTGTTACACTGAGGATAATAGAGAGCTGGCAGTCTGTTACACTGGATAATAGAGAGCTGGCAGTGTGTTACACTGAGGATAATAGAGAGCTGGCAGTGTGTTACACTGAGGATAATAGAGGGCTGGCAGTGTGTTGCACCGAGGATAATAGAGATCTGGCCGTGTGTTACACTGGATAATAGAGAGTTGGCAGTGTGTTACACTGAGGATAATAGAGAGCTGGAAGTCTGTTACACTGAGGATAATAGTGAGCTGGCAGTGTGTTACACTGAGGATAATAGAGAGCTGGCAGTGTGTTACACTGAGGATAATAGAGAGCTGGATGTCTGTTACACTGAGGATAATAGTGAGCTGGCAGTTTGTTACACTGAGGATAATAGAGAGCTGGCAGTGTGTTACATTGAGGATAAAGGAGAGCTGGCAGTCTGTTACACTGAGGATAATAGAGAGCTGGAAGTCTGTTACACTGAGGATAATAGTGAGCTGGCAGTGTGTTACACTGAGGATAATCGAGAGCTGGCAGTGTGTTACATTGAGGAGAATGGAGAGCTGGCAGTGTGTTACACTGAGGATAATAGAGAGCTGGCAGTGTGTTGCAATGAGGGTAATACAGAGCTGGCAGTGTGTTACACTGAGGAATATAGAGAGCTGGCAGTGTGTTAAACTGAGGGTAATAGAGAGCTGGCAGTGTGTTACACTGAGGATAATAGAGAGCTGGGAGTGTGCTGCAATGAGGGTAATACAGAGCTGGCTGTGTGTTACACTCCGGATAATAGAAAGCTGGCAGTGTGTTACACTGAGGATAATAGATAGCTGGCAGTGTGTTACACTGAGGATAATAGAGAGCTGGCAGTGTGTTACACTGAGGATAATAGAGAGCTGGCAGTGTGTTTCACTGAGGATAATAGAGTGCTGGCAGTGTGATACACTGAGGATAATAGAGAGCTGGCAGTGTGTTACACTGAGGATAATAGAGAGCTTGCAGTGTGTTACACTGAGGATAATAGAGAGCTGGCAGTGTGTTACACTGAGGATAATAGAGAGCTGGCAGTGTGTTACACTGAGGATAATAGAGAGCTGGCAGTGTGTTACACTGCGGATAATAGTGAGCTGGAAGTGTGTTACACTGGATAATAGAGAGCTGGCAGTGTGTGACACTGAGGATAATAGAGTGCTGGCAGTGTGATACACTGAGGATAATAGAGAGCTGGCAGTGTGTGACACTGAGGATAATAGAGAGCTGGCAGTGTGTTACACAAAATATATTAGAGAGCTGGCAGTGTGTTACACTGAATATATTAGAGAGCTGGCAGTGTGTTACACTGGGGATAATAGAGCGCTGGCAGTGTGTTACACTGAGGATAATTGAGAGCTGGCAGTGTGTTACACTGAATATATTAGAGAGCTGGCAGTGTGTTACACTGGGGATAATAGAACGCTGGCAGTGTGTTACACTGAGGATAATAGAGAGCTGGCAGTGTGTTACACTGAGGATAATAGAGCGCTGGCAGTGTGTTACACTGAGGATAATAGAGAGCTGGCAGTGTGTTACACTGAGGATAATAGAGCGCTGGCAGTGTGTTACGCTGGATAATAGAGAGCTGGCAGTGTGTTACACTGAGGATAATAGAGAGCTGGCAGCGTGTTACACTGAGCATAATAGAGAGCTGGCAGTGTGTTACACTGAGGATAATAGAGAGCTGGCAGTGTGTTACACTGAGCATAATAGAGAGCTGGCAGTGTGTTACACTGAGGATAATTGAGAGCTGGCAGTGTGTTACACTGAGGATAATAGAGAGCTGGCAGTGTGTTTCACGGAGGATAATAGAGAGCTGGCAGTGTGTTACACTGAGGATAATAGAGAGCTGGCAGCGTGTTACACTGAGCATAATAGAGAGCTGGCAGTGTGTTAAACTGAGGATAATAGAGAGCTGGCAGTGTGTTACACTGAGCATAATAGAGAGCTGGCAGTGTGTTACACTGAGGATAATAGAGAGCTGGCAGTGTGTTACACTGAGGATAATAGAGAGCTGGCAGTGTGTTACACTGAGGATAATAGAGAGCTGGCAGTGTGTTACACTGAGGATAATAGAGAGCTGGCAGTGTGTTACACTGAGGATAATAGAGAGCTGGCAGTGTGTTACACTGAGGATAATAGAGAGCTGGCAGTGTGTTACACTGGATAATAGACAGCTGGCAGAGTGTTACACTGAGGATAATAGAGTGCTGGCAGTGTGTTACACTGAGGATAATAGAGAGCTGGCAGTGTGTTACACTGGATAATAGACAGCTGGCAGTGTGTTACACTGAGGATAATAGAGTGCTGGCAGTGTGTTACACTGCATAATAGAGAGCTGGCAGTGTGTTACACTGAGGATAATAGAGAGCTGGGAGTGTGTTACAATGAGGATAATAGAGAGCTGGCAGTGTGTTACACTGAGGATAATAGAGAGCTGGCAGTGTGTTACACTGAGGATAATAGAGTGCTGGCAGTGTGTTACACTGAGGATAAAAGAGAGCTGGCAGTGTGTTACACTGAGGATAATAGAGAGCTGGCAGTGTGTTACACTGAGAATAATAGAGAGCTGGCAGTGTGTTACACTGAGGATAATAGAGTGCTGGCAGTGTGTTACACTGAGGATAATAGAGAGCTGGCAGTGTGTTACACTGAGGATAATAGAGAGCTGGCAGTGTGTTACACTGAGGATAATAGAGAGCTGGCAGTGTGTTACACTGAGGATAATAGAGAGCTGGCAGTGTGTTACACTGAGGATAATAGAGAGCTGGCAGTGTGTTACACTGAGGATAATAGAGAGCTGGCAGTGTGTTACACTGAGGATAATAGAGAGCTGGCAGTGTGTTACACTGAGGATAATAGAGAGCTGGCAGTGTGTTACACTGAGGATAATAGAGAGCTGGCAGTGTGTTACAATGAGAATAATAGAGAGCTGGCAGTGTGTTACACTGAGGATAATAGAGTGCTGGCAGTGTGTAACACTGAGGATGATAGAGAGCTGGCAGTGTGCTACACTGAGGATAATAGAGAGCTGGCAGTGTGTTACACTGAGGATAATAGAGAGCTGGCAGTGTGTTACACTGAGGATAATAGAGAGCTGGCAGTGTGTTACACTGAGGATAATAGAGAGCTGACAGTGTGGTACACTGATGATAATAGAGAGCTGACAGTGTGTTACACTGAGGATAATAGAGAGCTGGCAGTGTGTTACACTGAGGATAATAGAGAGCTGGCAGTGTGTTACACTGATGATAATAGAGAGCTGACAGTGTGTTACACTGATGATAATAGAGAGCTGACAGTGTGTTACACTGAGGATAATAGAGAGCTGGCAGTGTGTCACACTGAGGATAATAGAGAGCTGGCAGTGTGTTACACTGATGATAATAGAGAGCTGACAGTGTGTTACACTGAGGATAATAGAGAGCTGGCAGTGTGTTACACTGAGGATAATAGACAGCTGGCAGTGTGTTACACTGAGGATTTTCGAGAGCTGGCAGTGTGTTACACTGGATAATAGAGAGCTGGCAGTGTGTTACACTGGGGATAATAGAGAGCTGGCAGTGTGTTACACTGGGGATAATAGAGAGCTGGCAGTGTGTTACACTGAGGATAATAGAGAGCTGGCAGTGTGTTACACTGAGGATAATAGAGAGCTGGCAGTGTGTTACACTGAGGATAATAGAGAGCTGGCAGTGTGTTACACTGAGGATAATAGAGAGCTGGCAGTGTGTTACACTGAGGATAATAGAGAGCTGGCAGTGTGTTACACTGAGGATAATAGAGAGCTGGCAGTGTGTTACACTGAGGATAATAGAGAGCTGGGAGTGTGTTTCACTGAGAATAATAGAGAGCTGGCCGTGTGATACACTGAGGATAATAGAGAGCTGGCAGTGTGTTACACTGAGGATAATAGCGAGCTGACAGTGTGTTACACTCAGGATAATAGAGAGCTGGCAGTGTGTTACACTGAGGATAATAGAGAGCTGGCAGTGTGTTACACTGAATATATTAGAGAGCTGGCAGTGTGTTACACTGGGGATAATAGAGCGCTGGCAGTGTGTTACACTGAGGATAATAGAGAGCTGGCAGTCTGTTACACCGAGGATAATAGAGAGCTGGCAGTGTGTTACACTGAGGATAATAGAGAGCTGGCAGTGTGTTACGCTGGATAATAGAGAGCTGGCAGTGTGTTACACTGAGCATAATAGAGAGCTGGCAGTGTGTTACACTGAGGATAATAGAGAGCTGGCAGTTTGTTACGCTGAAGATAATAGTGAGCTGGCAGTGTGTTACACTGGATAATAGTGAGCTGGCAGTGTGTTACACTGAGGATAATAGAGAGCTGGCAGTGTGTTACACTGAGGATAATGGAGAGCTGGCAGTGTGTCACACTGAGGATAATATAGAGCTGGCAGTGTGTTACACGGAGGATAATAGAGAGCTGGCAGTGTGTTACACTGAGGATAATAGAGAGCTGGCAGTGTGTTACACTGCGGATAATAGAGGGCTGGCAGTGTGTTACACTGAGGATAATAGAGAGCTGGCAGTGTGTTACACTGAGGATAATAGATAGCTGGCAGTGTGTTACACTGAGGATAATATAGAGCTGGCAGTGTGTTACACTGAGGATAATAGAGAGCTGGCACTGTGTTACACTGAGGATAATAGAAAGCTGGCAGTGTGTTACACTGAGGATAATAGATAGCTGGCAGTGTGTTACACTGAGGATAATAGATAGCTGGCAGTGTGTTACACTGAGGATAATAGAGAGCTGGCAGTGTGTTACACTGAGGATAATACAGAGCTGGCAGTGTGTTACACTGAGGGTAATAGAGAGCTGGCAGTGTGTTACACTGAGGATAATAGAGAGCTGGCAGTGTGTTGCAATGAGGGTAATAGAGAGCTGGCAGTGTGTTACACTCAGGATAATAGAAAGCTGGCAGTGTGTTACACTGAGGATAATAGATAGCTGGCAGTGTGTTACACTGAGGATAATAGAGAGCTGGCAGTGTGTTACACTGAGGATAATAGAGAGCTGGCAGTGTGTTACACTGAGGATAATAGAGAGCTGGCAGTGTGTTACACTGCGGATAATAGTTAGCTGGAAGTGTGTTACACTGGATAATAGAGAGCTGGCAGTGTGTTACACTGAGGATAATAGAGTGCTGGCAGTGTGATACACTGAGGATAATAGAGAGCTGGCAGTGTGTTACACTGAGGATAATGGAGAGCTGGCAGTGTGTTTCACTGAGAATGATAGAGTGCTGGCAGTGTGTTTCACTGAGGATAATAGAGTGCTGGCAGTGTGTTACACTGAGGATAATAGAGAGCTGGCAGTGTGTTTCACTGAGGATAATAGAGTGCTGGCAGTGTGATACACTGAGGATAATAGAGAGCTGGCAGTGTGTTACACTGAGGATAATAGAGAGCTGGCTGTGTGTTACACTGAGGATAATAGAGAGCTGGCAGTGTGTTACACTAAATATATTAGAGAGCTGGCAGTGTGTTACACTGAATATATTAGAGAGCTGGCAGTGTGTTACACTGGGGATAATAGAGCGCTGGCAGTGTGTTACACTGAATATATTAGAGAGCTGGCAGTGTGTTACACTGGGGATAATAGAACGCTGGCAGTGTGTTACACTGAGGATAATAGAGAGCTGGCAGTGTGTTACACTGAGGATAATAGAGAGCTGGCAGTGTGTTACACTGAGGATAATAGAGAGCTGGCAGTGTGTTACACTGAGGATAATAGAGCGCTGGCAGTGTGTTACACTGAGGATAATTGAGAGCTGGCAGTGTGTTACACTGAATATATTAGAGAGCTGGCAGTGTGTTACACTGGGGATAATAGAAAGCTGGCAGTGTGTTACACTGAGGATAATAGAGAGCTGGCAGTGTGTTACACTGAGGATAATAGAGAGCTGGCAGTGTGTTACACCGAGGATAATAGACAGCTGGCAGTGTGTTACACTGAGGATAATAGAGCGCTGGCAGTGTGTTACACTGAGGATAATAGAGAGCTGGCAGCGTGTTACACTGAGCATAATAGAGAGCTGGCAGTGTGTTACACTGAGGATAATAGAGAGCTGGCAGTGTGTTACACTGAGCATAATAGAGAGCTGGCAGTGTGTTACACTGAGGATAATAGGGAGCTGGCAGTGTGTTACACTGAGGATAATAGAGAGCTGGCAGTGTGTTACACTGAGGATAATAGAGAGCTGGCAGTGTGTTACCCTGAGGATAATAGAGAGCTGGCAGTGTGTTACACTGAGGATAACAGAGAGCTGGCAGTGTGTTACACTGAGGATAATAGGGAGCTGGCAGTGTGTTACACTGAGGATAATAGAGAGCTGGCAGTGTGTTACACTGAGGATAATAGAGAGATGGCAGTGTGTTACACTGAGGGTAATAGAGAGCTGGCAGTGTGTTACACTGGATAATGGAGAGCTGGCAGTGTGTTACACTGAGGATAATAGAGAGCTGGCAGTTTGTTACGCTGAGGATAATAGTGAGCTGGCAGTGTGTTACACTGGATAATAGTGAGCTGGCAGTGTGTTACACTGAGGATAATAGAGAGCTGGCAGTGTGTTACACTGAGGATAATGGTGAGCTGGCAGTGTGTCACACTGAGGATAATATAGAGCTGGCAGTGTGTTACACTGAGGATAATAGAGAGCTGTCAGTGTGTTACACTGAGGATAATAGATAGCTGGCAGTGTGTTACACTGAGGATAATAGATAGCTGGCAGTGTGTTACACTGAGGATAATGGAGAGCTGGCAGTGTGTTACACTGAGGATAATAGAGAGCTGGCAGTGTGTTACACTGAGGATAATAGATAGCTGGCAGTGTGTTACACTGAGGATAATAGATAGCTGGCAGTGTGTTACACTGAGGATAATAGAGAGCTGGCAGTGTGTCACACTGAGGATAATAGAGAGCTGGCAGTGTGTTACACTGAGGGTAATAGAGAGCTGGCAGTGTGTTACACTGAGGATAATAGAGAGCTGGCAGTGTGTTGCAATGAGGGTAATAGAGAGCTGGCAGTGTGTTACACTCAGGATAATAGAAAGCTGGCAGTGTGTTACACTGAGTATAATAGATAGCTGGCAGTGTGTTACACTGAGGATAATAGAGAGCTGGCAGTGTGTTACACTGAGGATAATAGAGAGCTGGCAGTGTGTTACACTGAGGATAATAGAGAGCTGGCAGTGTGTTACACTGCGGATAATAGTGAGCTGGAAGTGTGTTACACTGGATAATAGAGAGCTGGCAGTGTGTTACACTGAGGATAATAGAGTGCTGGCAGTGTGATACACTGAGGATAATAGAGAGCTGGCAGTGTGTTACACTGAGGATAATAGAGAGCTGGCAGTGTGTTTCACTGAGGATAATAGAGTGCTGGCAGTGTGTTTCACTGAGGATAATAGAGTGCTGGCAGTGTGTTACACTGAGGATAATAGAGAGCTGGCAGTGTGTTTCACTGAGGATAATAGAGTGCTGGCAGTGTGATACACTGAGGATAATAGAGAGCTGGCAGTGTGTTACACTGGGGATAATAGAGCTCTGGCAGTGTGTTACACTGAGGATAATTGAGAGCTGGCAGTGTGTTACACTGAATATATTAGAGAGCTGGCAGTGTGTTACACTGGGGATAATAGAACGCTGGCAGTGTGTTACACTGAGGATAACAGAGAGCTGGCAGTGTGTTACACTGAGGATAATAGAGAGCTGGCAGTGTGTTACACTGAGGATAATAGAGAGCTGGCAGTGTGTTACACTGAGGATAATAGAGCGCTGGCAGTGTGTTACACTGAGGATAATTGAGAGCTGGCAGTGTGTTACACTGAATATATTAGAGAGCTGGAAGTGTGTTACACTGGGGATAATAGAACGCTGGCAGTGTGTTACACTGAGGATAATAGAGAGCTGGCAGTGTGTTACACTGAGGATAATAGAGAGCTGGCAGTGTGTTACACCGAGGATAATAGACAGCTGGCAGTGTGTTACACTGAGGATAATAGAGCGCTGGCAGTGTGTTACACTGAGGATAATAGAGAGCTGGCAGCGTGTTACACTGAGCATAATAGAGAGCTGGCAGTGTGTTACACTGAGGATAATAGAGAGCTGGCCGTGTGTTACACTGAGCATAATAGAGAGCTGGCAGTGTGTTACACTGAGGATAATAGGGAGCTGGCAGTGTGTTACACTGAGGATAATAGAGAGCTGGCAGTGTGTTACACTGAGGATAATAGAGAGCTGGCAGTGTGTTACCCTGAGGATAATAGAGAGCTGGCAGTGTGTTACACTGAGGGTAACAGAGAGCTGGCAGTGTGTTACACTGAGGATAATAGGGAGCTGGCAGTGTGTTACACTGAGGATAATAGAGAGCTGGCAGTGTGTTACACTGAGGATAATAGAGAGATGGCAGTGTGTTACACTGAGGGTAATAGAGAGCTGGCAGTGTGTTACACTGGATAAAGGAGAGCTGGCAGTGTGTTACACTGAGGATAATAGAGAGCTGGCAGTTTGTTACGCTGAGGATAATAGTGAGCTGGCAGTGTGTTACACTGGATAATAGTGAGCTGGCAGTGTGTTACACTGAGGATAATAGAGAGCTGGCAGTGAGTTACACTGAGGATAATGGTGAGCTGGCAGTGTGTCACACTGAGGATAATATAGAGCTGGCAGTGTGTTACACTGAGGATAATAGAGAGCTGGCAGTGTGTTACACTGAGGATAATTGATAGCTGGCAGTGTGTTACACTGAGGATAATAGATAGCTGGCAGTGTGTTACACTGAGGATAATAGAGAGCTGGCAGTGTGTTACAATGAAGGTAATACAGAGCTGGCAGTGTGTTACAATGAGGATAATAGAGAGCTGGCAGTGTGTTACACTGAGGATAATGGAGAGCTGGCAGTGTGTTACACTGCGGATAATAGTGAGCTGGAAGTGTGTTACACTGAGGATAATAGAGAGCTGGCAGTGTGTTTCACTGAGGATAGTAGAGAGCTGGCAGTGTGTTACACTGAGGATAATAGTGAGCTGGCAGTGTGTTACACTGAGGATAATAGAGAGCTGGCAGTGTGTTACACTGAGGATAATAGAGAGCTGGCAGTGTGTTACACTGGATAATAGAGAGCTGGCAGTGTGTTACACTGAGGATAAAAGAGAGCTGGCAGTGTGTTACACTGAGGATAATAGAGAGCTGGCAGTGTGTTACACTGAGGATAAAAGAGAGCTGGCAGTGTGTTACACTGAGGATAATAGAGAGTTGGCAGTGTGTTACACTGAGGATAATAGAGAGCTGGCAGTGTGTTACACTGCGGATAATAGTGAGCTGGAAGTGTGTTACACTGGATAATAGAGAGCTGGCAGTGTGTTTCACTGAGGATAATAGAGAGCTGGCAGTGTGATACACTGAGGATAATAGAGAGCTGGCAGTGTGTTACACTGAGGATAATAGCGAGCTGACAGTGTGTTACACTCAGGATAATAGAGAGCTGGCAGTGTGTTACACTGAGGATAATAGAGAGCTGGCAGTGTGTTACACTGAATATATTAGAGAGCTGGCAGTGTGTTACACTGGGGATAATAGAGCGCTGGCAGTGTGTTACACTGAGGATAATAGAGAGCTGGCAGTCTGTTACACCGAGGATAATAGAGAGCTGGCAGTGTGTTACACTGAGGATAATAGAGAGCTGGCAGTGTGTTACGCTGGATAATAGAGAGCTGGCAGTGTGTTACACTGAGCATAATAGAGAGCTGGCAGTGTGTTACACTGAGAATAATAGAGAGCTGGCAGTTTGTTACGCTGAGGATAATAGTGAGCTGGCAGTGTGTTACACTGGATAATAGTGAGCTGGCAGTGTGTTACACTGAGGATAATAGAGAGCTGGCAGTGTGTTACACTGAGGATAATGGAGAGCTGGCAGTGTGTCACACTGAGGATAATATAGAGCTGGCAGTGTGTTACACTGAGGATAATAGAGAGCTGGCAGTGTGTTACACTGAGGATAATAGAGAGCTGGCAGTGTGTTACACTGCGGATAATAGAGGGCTGGCAGTGTGTTACACTGAGGATAATAGAGAGCTGGCAGTGTGTTACACTGAGGATAATAGATAGCTGGCAGTGTGTTACACTGAGGATAATAGAGAGCTGGCAGTGTGTTACACTGAGGATAATAGAGAGCTGGCACTGTGTTACACTGAGGATAATAGAAAGCTGGCAGTGTGTTACACTGAGGATAATAGATAGCTGGCAGTGTGTTACACTGAGGATAATAGATAGCTGGCAGTGTGTTACACTGAGGATAATAGAGGGCTGGCAGTGTGTTACACTGAGGATAATAGAGAGCTGGCAGTGTGTTACACTGAGGATAATAGAGAGCAATCAGTGTGTTACACTGAGGATAATAGAGAGCTGGCAGTGTGTTACACTGAGGATAATAGAGAGCTGGCAGTGTGTTACAATGAGGGCAATACAGAGCTGGCAGTGTGTTACAATGAGGATAATAGAGCGCTGGCAGTGTGTTACACTGAGGATAATAGAGAGCTGGCAGTGTGTTTCACTGAGGATAGTAGAGAGCTGGCAGTGTGTTACACTGAGGATAATAGAGAGCTGGCAGTGTGTTACACTGAGGATAATAGAGAGCTGGCAGTGTGTTACGCTGAGGAGAAAAGAGAGCTGGCAGTGTGTTACACTGAGGATAATAGAGAGCTGGCAGTGTGTTACACTGAGGATGATAGAGAGCTGGCAGTGTGTTACACTGAGGATAATTGAGAGCTGGCAGTGTGTTACACTGAGGATAATAGCGAGCTGGCAGTGTGTTACACTGAGGATAATAGAGAGCTGGCAGTGTATTAGACTGAGGATAATAGAGAGCTGGCAGTGTGTTACACTGAGGATAATAGAGAGCTGGCAGTGTGTTACACTGAGGATAATAGAGAGCTGGCAGTGTGTTACAATGAGGGTAATAGAGCGCTGGCAGTGTGTTACACTGAGGATAATAGAGAGCTGGCAGTGTGTTACACTGAGGATAATAGAGAGCTGGCAGTGTGTTACACTGAGGATAATAGAGAGCTGGCAGTGTGTTACACTGAGGATAATAGTGAGCTGGCAGTGTGTTACACTGAGGATAATAGAGAGCTGGCAGTGTGTTACACTGAGGATAATAGTGAGCTGGCAGTGTGTTACAATGAGGGTAATAGAGAGCTGGCAGTGTGTTACACTGAGGATAATAGAGAGCTGGCAGTGTGTTACACTGAGGATTATAGAGAGCTGGCAGTGTGTTACAATGAGGGTAATAGAGAGCTGGCAGTGTGTCACACTGAGGATAATAGAGCTGGCAGTGTGTTACACTGAGGATAATAGAGAGCTGGCAGTGTGTTACACTGAGGATAATAGAGAGCTGGCAGTGTGTTACACTGAGGATAATGGAGAGCTGGCAGTGTGTTACACTGAGGATAATGGAGAGCTGGCAGTGTGTTACACTGAGGATAATAGAGAGCTGGCAGTGTGATACACTGAGGATAATGGAGAGCTCGCAGTGTGTTACACTGAGGATAACAGAGAGCTGGCAGTGTGTTACACTGAGGATAATAGAGAGCTGGCAGTGTGTTACACCGACGATAATAGAGCGCTGGCAGTGTGTTACACTGGATAATAGAGAGCTGGCAGTGTGTTACACTGAGGATAATAGAGAGCTGGCAGTGTGTTAAACTGAGGATATTAGAGAGCTGGCAGTGTGTTACACTGAGGATAATAGGGAGCTGGCAGTGTGTTACACTGAGGATAATAGAGAGCTGGCAGTGTGTTACACTGAGGATAATAGAGAGCTGGCAGTGTGTTACACTGAGGATAATAGAGAGCTGGCAGTGTGTTACACTGAGGATAATTGAGAGCTGGCAGTGTGTTACACTGAATATATTAGAGAGCTGGCAGTGTGTTACACTGGGGATAATAGAACGCTGGCAGTGTGTTACACTGAGGATAATAGAGAGCTGGCAGTGTGTTACACTGAGGATAATAGAGAGCTGGCAGTGTGTTACACCGAGGATAATAGACAGCTGGCAGTGTGTTACACTGAGGATAATAGAGCGCTGGCAGTGTGTTACACTGAGGATAATAGAGAGCTGGCAGCGTGTTACACTGAGCATAATAGAGAGCTGGCAGTGTGTTACACTGAGGATAATAGAGAGCTGGCAGTGTGTTACACTGAGCATAATAGAGAGCTGGCAGTGTGTTACACTGAGGATAATAGGGAGCTGGCAGTGTGTTACACTGAGGATAATAGAGAGCTGGCAGTGTGTTACACTGAGGATAATAGAGAGCTGGCAGTGTGTTACCCTGAGGATAATAGAGAGCTGGCAGTGTGTTAAACTGAGGATAACAGAGAGCTGGCAGTGTGTTACACTGAGGATAATAGGGAGCTGGCAGTGTGTTACACTGAGGATAATAGAGAGCTGGCAGTGTGTTACACTGAGGATAATAGAGAGATGGCAGTGTGTTACACTGAGGGTAATAGAGAGCTGGCAGTGTGATACACTGAGGATAATGGAGAGCTGGCAGTGTGTTACACTGAGGATAATGGAGAGCTGGCAGTGTGTTACACTGAGGATAATAGAGAGCTGGCAGTGTGATACACTGAGGATAATGGAGAGCTCGCAGTGTGTTACACTGAGGATAACAGAGAGCTGGCAGTGTGTTACACTGAGGATAATAGAGAGCTGGCAGTGTGTTACACCGACGATAATAGAGCGCTGGCAGTGTGTTACACTGGATAATAGAGAGCTGGCAGTGTGTTACACTGAGGATAATAGAGAGCTGGCAGTGTGTTAAACTGAGGATATTAGAGAGCTGGCAGTGTGTTACACTGAGGATAATAGGGAGCTGGCAGTGTGTTACACTGAGGATAATAGAGAGCTGGCAGTGTGTTACACTGAGGATAATAGAGAGCTGGCAGTGTGTTACACTGAGGATAATAGAGAGCTGGCAGTGTGTTACACTGAGGATAATTGTGAGCTGGCAGTGTGTTACACTGAATATATTAGAGAGCTGGCAGTGTGTTACACTGGGGATAATAGAACGCTGGCAGTGTGTTACACTGAGGATAATAGAGAGCTGGCAGTGTGTTACACTGAGGATAATAGAGAGCTGGCAGTGTGTTACACCGAGGATAATAGACATCTGGCAGTGTGTTACACTGAGGATAATAGAGCGCTGGCAGTGTGTTACACTGAGGATAATAGAGAGCTGGCAGCGTGTTACACTGAGCATAATAGAGAGCTGGCAGTGTGTTACACTGAGGATAATAGAGAGCTGGCAGTGTATTACACTGAGCATAATAGAGAGCTGGCAGTGTGTTACACTGAGGATAATAGGGAGCTGGCAGTGTGTTACACTGAGGATAATAGAGAGCTGGCAGTGTGTTACACTGAGGATAATAGAGAGCTGGCAGTGTGTTACCCTGAGGATAATAGAGAGCTGGCAGTGTGTTACACTGAGGATAACAGAGAGCTGGCAGTGTGTTACACTGAGGATAATAGGGAGCTGGCAGTGTGTTACACTGAGGATAATAGAGAGCTGGCAGTGTGTTACACTGAGGATAATAGAGAGATGGCAGTGTGTTACACTGAGGGTAATAGAGAGCTGGCAGTGTGTTACACTGGATAATGGAGAGCTGGCAGTGTGTTACACTGAGGATAATAGAGAGCTGGCAGTTTGTTACGCTGAGGATAATAGTGAGCTGGCAGTGTGTTACACTGGATAATAGTGAGCTGGCAGTGTGTTACACTGAGGATAATAGAGAGCTGGCAGTGTGTTACACTGAGGATAATGGTGAGCTGGCAGTGTGTCACACTGAGGATAATATAGAGCTGGCAGTGTGTTACACTGAGGATAATAGAGAGCTGGCAGTGTGTTACACTGAGGATAATAGATAGCTGGCAGTGTGTTACACTGAGGATAATAGATAGCTGGCAGTGTGTTACACTGAGGATAATAGAGAGCTGGCAGTGTGTTAGAATGAAGGTAATACAGAGCTGGCAGTGTGTTACAATGAGGATAATAGAGAGCTGGCAGTGTGTTACACTGAGGATAATAGAAAGCTGGCAGTGTGTTACACTGAGGATAATAGATAGCTGGCAGTGTGTTACACTGAGGATAATAGAGAGCTGGCAGTGTGTTACACTGAGGATAATAGAGAGCTGGCAGTGTGTTACACTGAGGGTAATAGAGAGCTGGCAGTGTGTTACACTGAGGATAATAGAGAGCTGGCAGTGTGTTGCAATGAGGGTAATAGAGAGCTGGCAGTGTGTTACACTCAGGATAATAGAAAGCTGTCAGTGTGTTACACTGAGGATAATAGATAGCTGGCAGTGTGTTACACTGAGGATAATAGAGAGCTGGCAGTGTGTTACACTGAGGATAATAGAGAGCTGGCAGTGTGTTACACTGAGGATAATAGAGAGCTGGCAGTGTGTTACACGGCGGATAATAGTGAGCTGGAAGTGTGTTACACTGGATAATAGAGAGCTGGCAGTGTGTTACACTGAGGATAATAGAGTGCTGGCAGTGTGATACACTGAGGATAATAGAGAGCTGGCAGTGTGTTACACTGAGGATAATAGAGAGCTGGCAGTGTGTTTCACTGAGGATAATAGAGTGCTGGCAGTGTGTTTCACTGAGGATAATAGAGTGCTGGCAGCGTGTTACACTGAGGATAATAGAGAGCTGGCAGTGTGTTTCACTGAGGATAATAGAGTGCTGGCAGTGTGATACACTGAGGATAATAGAGAGCTGGCAGTGTGTTACACTGAGGATAATATAGAGCTGGCTGTGTGTTACACTGAGGATAATAGAGAGCTGGCAGTGTGTTACACTAAATATATCAGAGAGCTGGCAGTGTGTTACACTGAATATATTAGAGAGCTGGCAGTGTGTTACACTGGGGATAATAGAGCGCTGGCAGTGTGTTACACTGAGGATAATTGAGAGCTGGCAGTGTGTTACACTGAATATATTAGAGAGCTGGCAGTGTGTTACACTGGGGATAACAGAGAGCTGGCAGTGTGTTACACTGAGGATAATAGATAGCTGGCAGTGTGTTACACTGAGGATAATAGAGAGCTGGCAGTGTGTTACACTGAGGATAATAGAGCGCTGGCAGTGTGTTACACTGAGGATAATTGAGAGCTGGCAGTGTGTTACACTGAATATATTAGAGAGCTGGCAGTGTGTTACACTGGGGATAATAGAACGCTGGCAGTGTGTTACACTGAGGATAATAGAGAGCTGGCAGTGTGTTACACTGAGGATAATAGAGAGCTGGCAGTGTGTTACACCGAGGATAATAGACAGCTGGCAGTGTGTTACACTGAGGATAATAGAGCGCTGGCAGTGTGTTACACTGAGGATAATAGAGAGCTGGCAGCGTGTTACACTGAGCATAATAGAGAGCTGGCAGTGTGTTACACTGAGGATAATAGAGAGCTGGCAGTGTGTTACACTGAGCATAATAGAGAGCTGGCAGTGTGTTACACTGAGGATAATAGGGAGCTGGCAGTGTGTTACACTGAGGATAATAGAGAGCTGGCAGTGTGTTACACTGAGGATAATAGAGAGCTGGCAGTGTGTTACCCTGAGGATAATAGAGAGCTGGCAGTGTGTTACACTGAGGATAACAGAGAGCTGGCAGTGTGTTACACTGAGGATAATAGGGAGCTGGCAGTGTGTTACACTGAGGATAATAGAGAGCTGGCAGTGTGTTACACTGAGGATAATAGAGAGATGGCAGTGTGTTACACTGAGGGTAATAGAGAGCTGGCAGTGTGTTACACTGGATAATGGAGAGCTGGCAGTATGTTACACTGAGGATAATAGAGAGCTGGCAGTTTGTTACGCTGAGGATAATAGTGAGCTGGCAGTGTGTTACACTGGATAATAGTGAGCTGGCAGTGTGTTACACTGAGGATAATAGAGAGCTGGCAGTGTGTTACACTGAGGATAATGGTGAGCTGGCAGTGTGTCACACTGAGGATAATATAGAGCTGGCAGTGTGTTACACTGAGGATAATAGAGAGCTGGCAGTGTGTTACACTGAGGATAATAGATAGCTGGCAGTGTGTTACACTGAGGATAATAGATAGCTGGCAGTGTGTTACACTGAGGATAATAGAGAGCTGGCAGTGTGTTACAATGAAGGTAATACAGAGCTGGCAGTGTGTTACAATGAGGATAATAGAGAGCTGGCAGTGTGTTACACTGAGGATAATGGAGAGCTGGCAGTGTGTTACACTGCGGATAATAGTAAGCTGGAAGTGTGTTACACTGAGGATAATAGAGAGCTGGCAGTGTGTTTCACTGAGGATAGTAGAGAGCTGGCAGTGTGTTACACTGAGGATAATAGTGAGCTGGCAGTGTGTTACACTGAGGATAATAGAAAGCTGGCAGTGTGTTACACTGAGGATAATAGAGAGCTGGCAGTGTGTTACACTGAGGATAATAGAGAGCTGGCAGTGTGTTTCACTGAGGATAATAGAGTGCTGGCAGTGTGTTTTACTGAGGATAATAGAGTGCTGGCAGTGTGTTACACTGAGGATAATAGAGAGCTGGCAGTGTGTTTCACTGAGGATAATAGAGTGCTGGCAGTGTGATACACTGAGGATAATAGAGGGCTGGCAGTGTGTTACACTGAGCATAATAGAGAGCTGGCTGTGTGTTACACTGAGGATAATAGAGAGCTGGCAGTGTGTTACACTAAATATATTAGAGAGCTGGCAGTGTGTTACACTGAATATATTAGAGAGCTGGCAGTGTGTTACACTGGGAATAATAGAGCGCTGGCAGTGTGTTACACTGAGGATAATTGAGAGCTGGCAGTGTGTTACACTGAATATATTAGAGAGCTGGCAGTGTGTTACACTGGGGATAACAGAGAGCTGGCAGTGTGTTACACTGAGGATAATAGAGAGCTGGCAGTGTGTTACACTGAGGATAATAGAGAGCTGGCAGTGTGTTACACTGAGGATAATAGAGCGCTGGCAGTGTGTTACACTGAGGATAATTGAGAGCTGGCAGTGTGTTACACTGAATATATTAGAGAGCTGGCAGTGTGTTACACTGGGGATAATAGAACGCTGGCAGTGTGTTACATTGAGGATAATAGAGAGCTGGCAGTGTGTTACACTGAGGATAATAGAGAGCTGGCAGTGTGTTACACCGAGGATAATAGACAGCTGGCAGTGTGTTACACTGAGGATAATAGAGCGCTGGCAGTGTGTTACACTGAGGATAATAGAGAGCTGGCAGCGTGTTACACTGAGCATAATAGAGAGCTGGCAGTGTGTTACACTGAGGATAATAGAGAGCTGGCAGTGTGTTACCCTGAGGATAATAGAGAGCTGGCAGTGTGTTACACTGAGGATAACAGAGAGCTGGCAGTGTGTTACACTGAGGATAATAGGGAGCTGGCAGTGTGTTACACTGAGGATAATAGAGAGCTGGCAGTGTGTTACACTGAGGATAATAGAGAGATGGCAGTGTGTTACACTGAGGGTAATAGAGAGCTGGCAGTGTGTTACACTGGATAATGGAGAGCTGGCAGTGTGTTACACTGAGGATAATAGAGAGCTGGCAGTTTGTTACGCTGAGGATAATAGTGAGCTGGCAGTGTGTTACACTGGATAATAGTGAGCTGGCAGTGTGTTACACTGAGGATAATAGAGAGCTGGCAGTGTGTTACACTGAGGATAATGGTGAGCTGGCAGTGTGTCACACTGAGGATAATATAGAGCTGGCAGTGTGTTACACTGAGGATAATAGAGAGCTGGCAGTGTGTTACACTGAGGATAATAGATAGCTGGCAGTGTGTTACACTGAGGATAATAGATAGCTGGCAGTGTGTTACACTGAGGATAATAGAGAGCTGGCAGTGTGTTACAATGAAGGTAATACAGAGCTGGCAGTGTGTTACAATGAGGATAATAGAGAGCTGGCAGTGTGTTACACTGAGGATAATGGAGAGCTGGCAGTGTGTTACACTGCGGATAATAGATAGCTGGAAGTGTGTTACACTGAGGATAATAGAGAGCTGGCAGTGTGTTTCACTGAGGATAGTAGAGAGCTGGCAGTGTGTTACACTGAGGATAATAGTGAGCTGGCAGTGTGTTACACTGAGGATAATAGAGAGCTGGCAGTGTGTTACACTGAGGATAATAGAGAGCTGGCAGTGTGTTACACTGGATAATAGAGAGCTGGCAGTGTGTTACACTGAGGATAAAAGAGAGCTGGCAGTGTGTTACACTGAGGATAATAGAGAGCTGGCAGTGTGTTACACTGAGGATAAAAGAGAGCTGGCAGTGTGTTACACTGAGGATAATAGAGAGCTGGCAGTGTGTTACACTGAGGATAATAGAGAGCTGGCAGTGTGTTACACTGCGGATAATAGTGAGCTGGAAGTGTGTTACACTGGATAATAGAGAGCTGGCAGTGTGTTTCACTGAGGATAATAGAGAGCTGGCAGTGTGATACACTGAGGATAATAGAGAGCTGGCAGTGTGTTACACTGCGGATAATAGTGAGCTGGAAGTGTGTTACACTGGATAATAGAGAGCTGGCAGTGTGTTTCACTGAGGATAATAGAGAGCTGGCAGTGTGATACACTGAGGATAATAGAGAGCTGGCAGTGTGTTACACTGAGGATAATAGAGAGCTGGCAGTGTGTTACACTGAATATATTAGAGAGCTGCCAGTGTGTTACACTGGGGATAATAGAGCGCTGGCAGTGTGTTACACTGAGGATAATAGAGAGCTGGCAGTCTGTTACACCGAGGATAATAGAGAGCTGGCAGTGTGTTACACTGAGGATAATAGAGAGCTGGCAGTGTGTTACGCTGGATAATAGAGAGCTGGCAGTGTGTTACACTGAGCATAATAGAGAGCTGGCAGTGTGTTACACTGAGAATAATAGAGAGCTGGCAGTTTGTTACGCTGAGGATAATAGTGAGCTGGCAGTGTGTTACACTGGATAATAGTGAGCTGGCAGTGTGTTACACTGAGGATAATAGAGAGCTGGCAGTGTGTTACACTGAGGATAATGGAGAGCTGGCAGTGTGTCACACTGAGGATAATATAGAGCTGGCAGTGTGTTACACTGAGGATAATAGAGAGCTGGCAGTGTGTTACACTGAGGATAATAGAGAGCTGGCAGTGTGTTACACCGAGGATAATAGACATCTGGCAGTGTGTTACACTGAGGATAATAGAGCGCTGGCAGTGTGTTACACTGAGGATAATAGAGAGCTGGCAGCGTGTTACACTGAGCATAATAGAGAGCTGGCAGTGTGTTACACTGAGGATAATAGAGAGCTGGCAGTGTATTACACTGAGCATAATAGAGAGCTGGCAGTGTGTTACACTGAGGATAATAGGGAGCTGGCAGTGTGTTACACTGAGGATAATAGAGAGCTGGCAGTGTGTTACACTGAGGATAATAGAGAGCTGGCAGTGTGTTACCCTGAGGATAATAGAGAGCTGGCAGTGTGTTACACTGAGGATAACAGAGAGCTGGCAGTGTGTTACACTGAGGATAATAGGGAGCTGGCAGTGTGTTACACTGAGGATAATAGAGAGCTGGCAGTGTGTTACACTGAGGATAATAGAGAGATGGCAGTGTGTTACACTGAGGGTAATAGAGAGCTGGCAGTGTGTTACACTGGATAATGGAGAGCTGGCAGTGTGTTACACTGAGGATAATAGAGAGCTGGCAGTTTGTTACGCTGAGGATAATAGTGAGCTGGCAGTGTGTTACACTGGATAATAGTGAGCTGGCAGTGTGTTACACTGAGGATAATAGAGAGCTGGCAGTGTGTTACACTGAGGATAATGGTGAGCTGGCAGTGTGTCACACTGAGGATAATATAGAGCTGGCAGTGTGTTACACTGAGGATAATAGAGAGCTGGCAGTGTGTTACACTGAGGATAATAGATAGCTGGCAGTGTGTTACACTGAGGATAATAGATAGCTGGCAGTGTGTTACACTGAGGATAATAGAGAGCTGGCAGTGTGTTAGAATGAAGGTAATACAGAGCTGGCAGTGTGTTACAATGAGGATAATAGAGAGCTGGCAGTGTGTTACACTGAGGATAATAGAGAGCTGGCAGTGTGTTACACTGAGGATAATAGAGAGCTGGCAGTGTGTTACACTGAGGGTAATAGAGAGCTGGCAGTGTGTTACACTGAGGATAATAGAGAGCTGGCAGTGTGTTGCAATGAGGGTAATAGAGAGCTGGCAGTGTGTTACACTCAGGATAATAGAAAGCTGTCAGTGTGTTACACTGAGGATAATAGATAGCTGGCAGTGTGTTACACTGAGGATAATAGAGAGCTGGCAGTGTGTTACACTGAGGATAATAGAGAGCTGGCAGTGTGTTACACTGAGGATAATAGAGAGCTGGCAGTGTGTTACACGGCGGATAATAGTGAGCTGGAAGTGTGTTACACTGGATAATAGAGAGCTGGCAGTGTGTTACACTGAGGATAATAGAGTGCTGGCAGTGTGATACACTGAGGATAATAGAGAGCTGGCAGTGTGTTACACTGAGGATAATAGAGAGCTGGCAGTGTGTTTCACTGAGGATAATAGAGTGCTGGCAGTGTGTTTCACTGAGGATAATAGAGTGCTGGCAGCGTGTTACACTGAGGATAATAGAGAGCTGGCAGTGTGTTTCACTGAGGATAATAGAGTGCTGGCAGTGTGATACACTGAGGATAATAGAGAGCTGGCAGTGTGTTACACTGAGGATAATATAGAGCTGGCTGTGTGTTACACTGAGGATAATAGAGAGCTGGCAGTGTGTTACACTAAATATATCAGAGAGCTGGCAGTGTGTTACACTGAATATATTAGAGAGCTGGCAGTGTGTTACACTGGGGATAATAGAGCGCTGGCAGTGTGTTACACTGAGGATAATTGAGAGCTGGCAGTGTGTTACACTGAATATATTAGAGAGCTGGCAGTGTGTTACACTGGGGATAACAGAGAGCTGGCAGTGTGTTACACTGAGGATAATAGATAGCTGGCAGTGTGTTACACTGAGGATAATAGAGAGCTGGCAGTGTGTTACACTGAGGATAATAGAGCGCTGGCAGTGTGTTACACTGAGGATAATTGAGAGCTGGCAGTGTGTTACACTGAATATATTAGAGAGCTGGCAGTGTGTTACACTGGGGATAATAGAACGCTGGCAGTGTGTTACACTGAGGATAATAGAGAGCTGGCAGTGTGTTACACTGAGGATAATAGAGAGCTGGCAGTGTGTTACACCGAGGATAATAGACAGCTGGCAGTGTGTTACACTGAGGATAATAGAGCGCTGGCAGTGTGTTACACTGAGGATAATAGAGAGCTGGCAGCGTGTTACACTGAGCATAATAGAGAGCTGGCAGTGTGTTACACTGAGGATAATAGAGAGCTGGCAGTGTGTTACACTGAGCATAATAGAGAGCTGGCAGTGTGTTACACTGAGGATAATAGGGAGCTGGCAGTGTGTTACACTGAGGATAATAGAGAGCTGGCAGTGTGTTACACTGAGGATAATAGAGAGCTGGCAGTGTGTTACCCTGAGGATAATAGAGAGCTGGCAGTGTGTTACACTGAGGATAACAGAGAGCTGGCAGTGTGTTACACTGAGGATAATAGGGAGCTGGCAGTGTGTTACACTGAGGATAATAGAGAGCTGGCAGTGTGTTACACTGAGGATAATAGAGAGATGGCAGTGTGTTACACTGAGGGTAATAGAGAGCTGGCAGTGTGTTACACTGGATAATGGAGAGCTGGCAGTATGTTACACTGAGGATAATAGAGAGCTGGCAGTTTGTTACGCTGAGGATAATAGTGAGCTGGCAGTGTGTTACACTGGATAATAGTGAGCTGGCAGTGTGTTACACTGAGGATAATAGAGAGCTGGCAGTGTGTTACACTGAGGATAATGGTGAGCTGGCAGTGTGTCACACTGAGGATAATATAGAGCTGGCAGTGTGTTACACTGAGGATAATAGAGAGCTGGCAGTGTGTTACACTGAGGATAATAGATAGCTGGCAGTGTGTTACACTGAGGATAATAGATAGCTGGCAGTGTGTTACACTGAGGATAATAGAGAGCTGGCAGTGTGTTACAATGAAGGTAATACAGAGCTGGCAGTGTGTTACAATGAGGATAATAGAGAGCTGGCAGTGTGTTACACTGAGGATAATGGAGAGCTGGCAGTGTGTTACACTGCGGATAATAGTAAGCTGGAAGTGTGTTACACTGAGGATAATAGAGAGCTGGCAGTGTGTTTCACTGAGGATAGTAGAGAGCTGGCAGTGTGTTACACTGAGGATAATAGTGAGCTGGCAGTGTGTTACACTGAGGATAATAGAAAGCTGGCAGTGTGTTACACTGAGGATAATAGAGAGCTGGCAGTGTGTTACACTGAGGATAATAGAGAGCTGGCAGTGTGTTTCACTGAGGATAATAGAGTGCTGGCAGTGTGTTTTACTGAGGATAATAGAGTGCTGGCAGTGTGTTACACTGAGGATAATAGAGAGCTGGCAGTGTGTTTCACTGAGGATAATAGAGTGCTGGCAGTGTGATACACTGAGGATAATAGAGGGCTGGCAGTGTGTTACACTGAGCATAATAGAGAGCTGGCTGTGTGTTACACTGAGGATAATAGAGAGCTGGCAGTGTGTTACACTAAATATATTAGAGAGCTGGCAGTGTGTTACACTGAATATATTAGAGAGCTGGCAGTGTGTTACACTGGGAATAATAGAGCGCTGGCAGTGTGTTACACTGAGGATAATTGAGAGCTGGCAGTGTGTTACACTGAATATATTAGAGAGCTGGCAGTGTGTTACACTGGGGATAACAGAGAGCTGGCAGTGTGTTACACTGAGGATAATAGAGAGCTGGCAGTGTGTTACACTGAGGATAATAGAGAGCTGGCAGTGTGTTACACTGAGGATAATAGAGCGCTGGCAGTGTGTTACACTGAGGATAATTGAGAGCTGGCAGTGTGTTACACTGAATATATTAGAGAGCTGGCAGTGTGTTACACTGGGGATAATAGAACGCTGGCAGTGTGTTACATTGAGGATAATAGAGAGCTGGCAGTGTGTTACACTGAGGATAATAGAGAGCTGGCAGTGTGTTACACCGAGGATAATAGACAGCTGGCAGTGTGTTACACTGAGGATAATAGAGCGCTGGCAGTGTGTTACACTGAGGATAATAGAGAGCTGGCAGCGTGTTACACTGAGCATAATAGAGAGCTGGCAGTGTGTTACACTGAGGATAATAGAGAGCTGGCAGTGTGTTACCCTGAGGATAATAGAGAGCTGGCAGTGTGTTACACTGAGGATAACAGAGAGCTGGCAGTGTGTTACACTGAGGATAATAGGGAGCTGGCAGTGTGTTACACTGAGGATAATAGAGAGCTGGCAGTGTGTTACACTGAGGATAATAGAGAGATGGCAGTGTGTTACACTGAGGGTAATAGAGAGCTGGCAGTGTGTTACACTGGATAATGGAGAGCTGGCAGTGTGTTACACTGAGGATAATAGAGAGCTGGCAGTTTGTTACGCTGAGGATAATAGTGAGCTGGCAGTGTGTTACACTGGATAATAGTGAGCTGGCAGTGTGTTACACTGAGGATAATAGAGAGCTGGCAGTGTGTTACACTGAGGATAATAGAGAGCTGGCAGTGTGTTACAATGAAGGTAATACAGAGCTGGCAGTGTGTTACAATGAGGATAATAGAGAGCTGGCAGTGTGTTACACTGAGGATAATGGAGAGCTGGCAGTGTGTTACACTGCGGATAATAGATAGCTGGAAGTGTGTTACACTGAGGATAATAGAGAGCTGGCAGTGTGTTTCACTGAGGATAGTAGAGAGCTGGCAGTGTGTTACACTGAGGATAATAGTGAGCTGGCAGTGTGTTACACTGAGGATAATAGAGAGCTGGCAGTGTGTTACACTGAGGATAATAGAGAGCTGGCAGTGTGTTACACTGGATAATAGAGAGCTGGCAGTGTGTTACACTGAGGATAAAAGAGAGCTGGCAGTGTGTTACACTGAGGATAATAGAGAGCTGGCAGTGTGTTACACTGAGGATAAAAGAGAGCTGGCAGTGTGTTACACTGAGGATAATAGAGAGCTGGCAGTGTGTTACACTGAGGATAATAGAGAGCTGGCAGTGTGTTACACTGCGGATAATAGTGAGCTGGAAGTGTGTTACACTGGATAATAGAGAGCTGGCAGTGTGTTTCACTGAGGATAATAGAGAGCTGGCAGTGTGATACACTGAGGATAATAGAGAGCTGGCAGTGTGTTACACTGCGGATAATAGTGAGCTGGAAGTGTGTTACACTGGATAATAGAGAGCTGGCAGTGTGTTTCACTGAGGATAATAGAGAGCTGGCAGTGTGATACACTGAGGATAATAGAGAGCTGGCAGTGTGTTACACTGAGGATAATAGAGAGCTGGCAGTGTGTTACACTGAATATATTAGAGAGCTGCCAGTGTGTTACACTGGGGATAATAGAGCGCTGGCAGTGTGTTACACTGAGGATAATAGAGAGCTGGCAGTCTGTTACACCGAGGATAATAGAGAGCTGGCAGTGTGTTACACTGAGGATAATAGAGAGCTGGCAGTGTGTTACGCTGGATAATAGAGAGCTGGCAGTGTGTTACACTGAGCATAATAGAGAGCTGGCAGTGTGTTACACTGAGAATAATAGAGAGCTGGCAGTTTGTTACGCTGAGGATAATAGTGAGCTGGCAGTGTGTTACACTGGATAATAGTGAGCTGGCAGTGTGTTACACTGAGGATAATAGAGAGCTGGCAGTGTGTTACACTGAGGATAATGGAGAGCTGGCAGTGTGTCACACTGAGGATAATATAGAGCTGGCAGTGTGTTACACTGAGGATAATAGAGAGCTGGGAGTGTGTTACACTGAGGATAATAGAGAGCTGGCAGTGTGTTACACTGCGGATAATAGAGGGCTGGCAGTGTGTTACACTGAGGATAATAGAGAGCTGGCAGTGTGTTACACTGAGGATAATAGATAGCTGGCAGTGTGTTACACTGAGGATAATAGAGAGCTGGCAGTGTGTTACATTGAGGATAATAGAGAGCTGGCACTGTGTTACACTGAGGATAATAGAAAGCTGGCAGTGTGTTACACTGAGGATAATAGATAGCTGGCAGTGTGTTACACTGAGGATAATAGATAGCTGGCAGTGTGTTACACTGAGGATAATAGAGGGCTGGCAGTGTGTTACACTGAGGATAATAGAGAGCTGGCAGTGTGTTACACTGAGGATAATAGAGAGCAATCAGTGTGTTACACTGAGGATAATAGAGAGCTGGCAGTGTGTTACACTGAGGATAATAGAGAGCTAGCAGTGTGTTACAATGAGGGTAATACAGAGCTGGCAGTGTGTTACAATGAGGATAATAGAGCGCTGGCAGTGTGTTACACTGAGGATAAAAGAGAGCTGGCAGTGTGTTACACTGAGGATAATAGAGAGCTGGCAGTGTGTTACACTGAGGATAATAGAGAGCTGGCAGTGTGTTACACTGCGGATAATAGTGAGCTGGAAGTGTGTTACACTGGATAATAGAGAGCTGGCAGTGTGTTTCACTGAGGATAATAGAGAGCTGGCAGTGTGATACACTGAGGATAATAGAGAGCTGGCAGTGTGTTACACTGCGGATAATAGTGAGCTGGAAGTGTGTTACACTGGATAATAGAGAGCTGGCAGTGTGTTTCACTGAGGATAATAGAGAGCTGGCAGTGTGATACACTGAGGATAATAGAGAGCTGGCAGTGTGTTACACTGAGGATAATAGAGAGCTGGCAGTGTGTTACACTGAATATATTAGAGAGCTGCCAGTGTGTTACACTGGGGATAATAGAGCGCTGGCAGTGTGTTACACTGAGGATAATAGAGAGCTGGCAGTCTGTTACACCGAGGATAATAGAGAGCTGGCAGTGTGTTACACTGAGGATAATAGAGAGCTGGCAGTGTGTTACGCTGGATAATAGAGAGCTGGCAGTGTGTTACACTGAGCATAATAGAGAGCTGGCAGTGTGTTACACTGAGAATAATAGAGAGCTGGCAGTTTGTTACGCTGAGGATAATAGTGAGCTGGCAGTGTGTTACACTGGATAATAGTGAGCTGGCAGTGTGTTACACTGAGGATAATAGAGAGCTGGCAGTGTGTTACACTGAGGATAATGGAGAGCTGGCAGTGTGTCACACTGAGGATAATATAGAGCTGGCAGTGTGTTACACTGAGGATAATAGAGAGCTGGCAGTGTGTTACACTGAGGATAATAGAGAGCTGGCAGTGTGTTACACTGCGGATAATAGAGGGCTGGCAGTGTGTTACACTGAGGATAATAGAGAGCTGGCAGTGTGTTACACTGAGGATAATAGATAGCTGGCAGTGTGTTACACTGAGGATAATAGAGAGCTGGCAGTGTGTTACATTGAGGATAATAGAGAGCTGGCACTGTGTTACACTGAGGATAATAGAAAGCTGGCAGTGTGTTACACTGAGGATAATAGATAGCTGGCAGTGTGTTACACTGAGGATAATAGATAGCTGGCAGTGTGTTACACTGAGGATAATAGAGGGCTGGCAGTGTGTTACACTGAGGATAATAGAGAGCTGGCAGTGTGTTACACTGAGGATAATAGAGAGCAATCAGTGTGTTACACTGAGGATAATAGAGAGCTGGCAGTGTGTTACACTGAGGATAATAGAGAGCTAGCAGTGTGTTACAATGAGGGTAATACAGAGCTGGCAGTGTGTTACAATGAGGATAATAGAGCGCTGGCAGTGTGTTACACTGAGGATAATAGAGTGCTGGCAGTGTGTTACACTGAGGATAATAGAGAGCTGGCAGTGTGTTTCACTGAGGATAATAGAGTGCTGGCAGTGTGATACACTGAGGATAATAGAGAGCTGGCAGTGTGTTACACTGAGGATAATAGAGAGCTGGCTGTGTGTTACACTGAGGATAATAGAGAGCTGGCAGTGTGTTACACTAAATATATTAGAGAGCTGGCAGTGTGTTACACTGAATATATTAGAGAGCTGGCAGTGTGTTACACTGGGGATAATAGAGCGCTGGCAGTGTGTTACACTGAGGATAATTGAGAGCTGGCAGTGTGTTACACTGAATATATTAGAGAGCTGGCAGTGTGTTACACTGGGGATAACAGAGAGCTGGCAGTGTGTTACACTGAGGATAATAGAGAGCTGGCAGTGTGTTACACTGAGGATAATAGAGAGCTGGCAGTGTGTTACACTGAGGATAATAGAGCGCTGGCAGTGTGTTACACTGAGGATAATTGAGAGCTGGCAGTGTGTTACACTGAATATATTAGAGAGCTGGCAGTGTGTTACACTGGGGATAATAGAACGCTGGCAGTGTGTTACACTGAGGATAATAGAGAGCTGGCAGTGTGTTACACTGAGGATAATAGAGAGCTGGCAGTGTGTTACACCGAGGATAATAGACAGCTGGCAGTGTGTTACACTGAGGATAATAGAGCGCTGGCAGTGTGTTACACTGAGGATAATAGAGAGCTGGCAGCGTGTTACACTGAGCATAATAGAGAGCTGGCAGTGTGTTACACTGAGGATAATAGAGAGCTGGCAGTGTGTTACACTGAGCATAATAGAGAGCTGGCAGTGTGTTACACTGAGGATAATAGGGAGCTGGCAGTGTGTTACACTGAGGATAATAGAGAGCTGGCAGTGTGTTACACTGAGGATAATAGAGAGCTGGCAGTGTGTTACCCTGAGGATAATAGAGAGCTGGCAGTGTGTTACACTGAGGATAACAGAGAGCTGGCAGTGTGTTACACTGAGGATAATAGGGAGCTGGCAGTGTGTTACACTGAGGATAATAGAGAGCTGGCAGTGTGTTACACTGAGGATAATAGAGAGATGGCAGTGTGTTACACTGAGGGTAATAGAGAGCTGGCAGTGTGTTACACTGGATAATGGAGAGCTGGCAGTGTGTTACACTGAGGATAATAGAGAGCTGGCAGTTTGTTACGCTGAGGATAATAGTGAGCTGGCAGTGTGTTACACTGGATAATAGTGAGCTGGCAGTGTGTTACACTGAGGATAATAGAGAGCTGGCAGTGTGTTACACTGAGGATAATGGTGAGCTGGCAGTGTGTCACACTGAGGATAATATAGAGCTGGCAGTGTGTTACACTGAGGATAATAGAGAGCTGGCAGTGTGTTACACTGAGGATAATAGATAGCTGGCAGTGTGTTACACTGAGGATAATAGATAGCTGGCAGTGTGTTACACTGAGGATAATAGAGAGCTGGCAGTGTGTTACAATGAAGGTAATACAGAGCTGGCAGTGTGTTACAATGAGGATAATAGAGAGCTGGCAGTGTGTTACACTGAGGATAATGGAGAGCTGGCAGTGTGTTACACTGCGGATAATAGTGAGCTGGAAGTGTGTTACACTGAGGATAATAGAGAGCTGGCAGTGTGTTTCACTGAGGATAGTAGAGAGCTGGCAGTGTGTTACACTGAGGATAATAGTGAGCTGGCAGTGTGTTACACTGAGGATAATAGAGAGCTGGCAGTGTGTTACACTGAGGATAATAGAGAGCTGGCAGTGTGTTACACTGGATAATAGAGAGCTGGCAGTGTGTTACACTGAGGATAAAAGAGAGCTGGCAGTGTGTTACACTGAGGATAATAGAGAGCTGGCAGTGTGTTACACTGAGGATAAAAGAGAGCTGGCAGTGTGTTACACTGAGGATAATAGAGAGCTGGCAGTGTGTTACACTGAGGATAATAGAGAGCTGGCAGTGTGTTACACTGCGGATAATAGTGAGCTGGAAGTGTGTTACACTGGATAATAGAGAGCTGGCAGTGTGTTTCACTGAGGATAATAGAGAGCTGGCAGTGTGATACACTGAGGATAATAGAGAGCTGGCAGTGTGTTACACTGCGGATAATAGTGAGCTGGAAGTGTGTTACACTGGATAATAGAGAGCTGGCAGTGTGTTTCACTGAGGATAATAGAGAGCTGGCAGTGTGATACACTGAGGATAATAGAGAGCTGGCAGTGTGTTACACTGAGGATAAAAGAGAGCTGGCAGTGTGTTACACTGAATATATTAGAGAGCTGCCAGTGTGTTACACTGGGGATAATAGAGCGCTGGCAGTGTGTTACACTGAGGATAATAGAGAGCTGGCAGTCTGTTACACCGAGGATAATAGAGAGCTGGCAGTGTGTTACACTGAGGATAATAGAGAGCTGGCAGTGTGTTACGCTGGATAATAGAGAGCTGGCAGTGTGTTACACTGAGCATAA
The DNA here is from genome assembly GCF_052327205.1 of Somniosus microcephalus. NCBI lineage: Eukaryota > Metazoa > Chordata > Chondrichthyes > Squaliformes > Somniosidae > Somniosus > Somniosus microcephalus. The sequence continues at coordinate 59,043,086 of NC_140993.1, read as the reverse complement.
TAGAGAGCTGGCAGTGTGTTACACTGAGAATAATAGAGAGCTGGCAGTTTGTTACGCTGAGGATAATAGTGAGCTGGCAGTGTGTTACACTGGATAATAGTGAGCTGGCAGTGTGTTACACTGAGGATAATAGAGAGCTGGCAGTGTGTTACACTGAGGATAATGGAGAGCTGGCAGTGTGTCACACTGAGGATAATATAGAGCTGGCAGTGTGTTACACTGAGGATAATAGAGAGCTGGCAGTGTGTTACACTGAGGATAATAGAGAGCTGGCAGTGTGTTACACTGCGGATAATAGAGGGCTGGCAGTGTGTTACACTGAGGATAATAGAGAGCTGGCAGTGTGTTACACTGAGGATAATAGATAGCTGGCAGTGTGTTACACTGAGGATAATAGAGAGCTGGCAGTGTGTTACATTGAGGATAATAGAGAGCTGGCACTGTGTTACACTGAGGATAATAGAAAGCTGGCAGTGTGTTACACTGAGGATAATAGATAGCTGGCAGTGTGTTACACTGAGGATAATAGATAGCTGGCAGTGTGTTACACTGAGGATAATAGAGAGCTGGCAGTGTGTTACACTGAGGATAATAGAGAGCAATCAGTGTGTTACACTGAGGATAATAGAGAGCTGGCAGTGTGTTACACTGAGGATAATAGAGAGCTAGCAGTGTGTTACAATGAGGGTAATACAGAGCTGGCAGTGTGTTACAATGAGGATAATAGAGCGCTGGCAGTGTGTTACACTGAGGATAATAGAGAGCTGGCAGTGTGTTTCACTGAGGATAGTAGAGAGCTGGCAGTGTGTTACACTGAGGATAATAGTGAGCTGGCAGTGTGTTACACTGAGGATAATAGAGAGCTGGCAGTGTGTTACACTGCGGATAATAGGGAGCTGGCAGTGTGTTACACTGAGGATAATAGAGAGCTGGCAGTGTGTTACACTGAGGATAACAGAGAGCTGGCAGTGTGATACACTGAGGATAATAGAGAGCTGGCAGTGTGTTACACTGACGATTATAGAGAGCTGGAAGTGTGTCACACTGAGGATAATAGAGAGCTGGCAGTGTGTTACACTGAGGATAATAGAGAGCTGGCAGTGTGTTACACTGAGGATAATAGAGAGCTGGCAGTGTGTTACACTGAGGATAATAGAGAGCTGGCAGTGTGTTACGCTGAGGATAAAAGAGAGCTGGCAGTGTGTTACACTGAGGATAATAGAGAGCTGGCAGTGTGTTACACTGAGGATGATAGAGAGCTGGCAGTGTGTTACACTGAGGATAATTGAGAGCTGGCAGTGTGTTACACTGAGGATAATAGAGAGCTGGCAGTGTGTTACACTGAGGATAATAGAGAGCTGGCAGTGCGTTACACTGAGGATAATAGAGAGCTGGCAGTGTGTTACACTGAGGATAATAGTGAGCTGGCAGTGTGTTACACTGAGGATAATAGAGAGCTGGGAGTGTTTTACACTGAGGATAATAGTGAGCTGGCAGTGTGTTACAATGAGGGTAATAGAGAGCTGGCAGTGTGTTACACTGAGGAAAATAGAGAGCTGGCAGTGTGTTACACTGAGGATAATAGAGAGCTGGCAGTGTGTTACACTGAGGATTATAGAGAGCTGGCAGTGTGTTACAATGAGGGTAATAGAGAGCTGGCAGTGTGTCACACTGAGGATAATAGAGCTGGCAGTGTGTTACACTGAGGATAATAGAGAGCTGGCAGTGTGTTACACTGAGGATAATAGAGAGCTGGCAGTGTGTTACACTGAGGATAATGGAGAGCTGGCAGTGTGTTACACTGAGGATAATGGAGAGCTGGCAGTGTGTTACACTGAGGATAATAGAGAGCTGGCAGTGTGATACACTGAGGATAATGGAGAGCTGGCAGTGTGTTACACTGAGGATAACAGAGAGCTGGCAGTGTGTTACACTGAGGATAATAGAGAGCTGGCAGTGTGTTACACCGACGATAATAGAGCGCTGGCAGTGTGTTACACTGGATAATAGAGAGCTGGCAGTGTGTTACACTGAGGATAATAGAGAGCTGGCAGTGTGTTAAACTGAGGATATTAGAGAGCTGGCAGTGTGTTACACTGAGGATAATAGGGAGCTGGCAGTGTGTTACACTGAGGATAATAGAGAGCTGGCAGTGTGTTACACTGAGGATAATAGAGAGCTGGCAGTGTGTTACACTGAGGATAATAGAGAGCTGGCAGTGTGTTACACTGAGGATAATAGAGAGCTGGCAGTGTGTTAAACTGAGGATAATAGAGAGCTGGCAGTGTGTTAAACTGAGGATAATAGAGAGCTGGCAGTGTGTTACACTGAGGATAATAGAGAGCTGGCAGTGTGTTACACTGAGGATAACAGAGAGCTGGCAGTGTGTTACACTGAGGATAATAGGGAGCTGGCAGTGTGTTACACTGAGGATAACAGAGAGCTGGCAGTGTGTTACACTGAGGATAATAGCGAGCTGGCAGTGTGTTACACTGATGATAATAGAGAGCTGGCAGTGTGTTACACTGAGGATAATAGAGAGCTGGCAGTGTGTTAAACTGAGGATATTAGAGAGCTGGCAGTGTGTTACACTGAGGATAATAGGGAGCTGGCAGTGTGTTACACTGCGGATAATAGAGAGCTGGCAGTGTGTTACACTGAGGATAATAGAGAGCTGGCAGTGTGTTACACCGAGGATAATAGAGAGCTGGCAGTGTGTTACACTGACGATAATAGAGCGCTGGCAGTGTGTTACACTGGATAATAGAGAGCTGGCAGTGTGTTACACTGAGGATAATAGAGAGCTGGCAGTGCGTTAAACTGAGGATATTAGAGAGCTGGCAGTGTGTTACACTGAGGATAATAGGGAGCTGGCAGTGTGTTACACTGAGGATAATAGAGAGCTGGCAGTGTGTTACACTGAGGATAATAGAGAGCTGGCAGTGTGTTACACTGAGGATAATAGAGAGCTGGCAGTGTGTTAAACTGAGGATAATAGAGAGCTGGCAGTGTGTTACACTGAGGATAACAGAGAGCTGGCAGTGTGTTACACTGAGGATAATAGGGAGCTGGCAGTGTGTTACACTGAGGATAACAGAGAGCTGGCAGTGTGTTACACTGAGGATAATAGAGAGCTGGCAGTGTGTTACACTGAGGATAATAGAGAGCTGGCAGTGTGTTACACTGAGGATAATAGGGAGCTGGCAGTGTGTTACACTGAGGGTAATAGAGAGCTGGCAGTGTGTTACACTGAGGATAATAGGGAGCTGGCAGTGTGTTACACTGAGGGTAATAGAGCGCTGGCAGTGTGTTACACTGAGGATAATAGGGAGCTGGCAGCGTGTTACACTGAGGGTAATAGAGAGCTGGCAGTGTGTTACACTGATGATAATAGAGAGCTGGCAGTGTGTTACACTGAGGATAACAGAGAGCTGGCAGTGTGTTACACTGAGGATTATTGGGAGCTGGCAGTGTGTTACACTGAGGGTAATAGAGAGCTGGCAGTGTGTTACACTGGATAATGGAGAGCTGGCAGTGTGTTACACTGAGGATAATAGTGAGCTGACAGTGTGTTACGCTGAGGATAATAGTGAGCTGGCAGTGTGTTACACTGGATAATAGTGATCTGGCAGTGTGTTACACTGAGGATAATAGAGAGCTGGCAGTGTGTTACACTGAGGATATTAGAGAGCTGGCAGTGTGTTCCACTGAGGATAATAGAGAGCTGGCAGTCTGTTACACTGAGGATAATAGAGAGCTGGCAGTGTGTTACACTGAGGATAATAGAGAGCTGGCAGTGTGTTACACTGAGGATAATAGAGAGCTGGTAGTGTGTTACACTGAGGATAATCCAGAGCTGGCAGTGTGTTACACTGAGGATAATAGAGAGCTGGCAGTGTGTTACACTGAGGATAATAGAGAGCTGGCAGTTTGTTACACTGAGGATAATAGTGAGCTGGCAGTGTGTTACACTGAGGATAATAGAGAGCTGGCAGTGTGTTACACTGAGGATAATAGAGAGCTGGCAGTGTGTTACACTGAGGATAATAGTGAGCTGGCAGTGTGTTACAATGAGGATAATAGAGAGCTGGCAGTGTGTTACACTGAGGATAATAGAGAGCTTGCAGTGTGTTACACTGGATAATGGAGAGCTGGCAGTGTGTTACACTGAGGATAATAGAGGGCTGGCAGTGTGTTACACTGGATAATGGAGAGCTGGCAGTGTGTTACACTGAGGATAATAGAGAGCTGGCAGTTTGTTACGCTGAGGATAATAGTGAGCTGGCAGTGTGTTACACTGGATAATAGTGAGCTGGCAGTGTGTTATACTGAGGATAATACAGAGCTGGCAGTGTGTTACACTGAGGATAATGGAGAGCTGGCAGTGTGTCACACTGAGGATAATATAGAGCTGGCAGTGTGTCACACTGAGGATAATATAGAGCTGGCAGTGTGTTACACTGGATAATAGTGAGCTGGCAGTGTGTTATACTGAGGATAATAGAGAGCTGGCAGTGTGTAACACTGAGGATAATGGAGAGCTGGCAATGTGTCACACTGAGGATAATATAGAGCTGGCAGTGTGTTACACTGCAGATAATAGAGGGCTGGCAGTGTGTTATACTGAGGATAATGGAAAGCTGGCAGTGTGTTTCACTGAGGATAGTAGAGAGCTGGCAGTGTGTTACACTGAGAATAATAGAGAGCTGGCAGTGTGTTACAATGAGGATAATAGAGAGCTGGCAGTGTGTTACACTGCGGATAATAGTGAGCTGGAAGTGTGTTACACTGAGCATAATAGAGAGCTGGCAGTGTGTTTCACTGAGGACAGTAGAGAGCTGGCAGTGTGTTACACTGAGGATAATAGTGAGCTGGCAGTGTGTTACACTGAGGATAATAGAGAGCTGGCAGTGTGTTACACTGCGGATAATAGAGAGCTGGCAATGTGTTACACTGGATAATAGAGAGCTGGCAGTGTGTTACACTGGATAATAGAGAGCTGGCAGTGTGTTACACTGAGGATAACAGAGAGCTGGCAGTGTGTTACTCTGAGGATAATAGAGAGCTGGCAGTGTGTTACACTGAGGATAAAAGAGAGCTGGCAGTGTGTTACACTGAGGATAACAGAGAGCTGGATGTGTGTTACACTGAGGATAATAGAGAGCTGGCAGTGTGTTACACTGAGGATAACAGAGAGCTGGCAGTGTGTTACGCTGAGGATAATAGAGAGCTGGCAGTGTGTTACACCGAGGATAATAGAGAGCTGGCAGTGTGTTACACTGACGATAATAGAGCGCTGGCAGTGTGTTACACTGGATAATAGAGAGCTGGCAGTGTGTTACACTGAGGATAATAGAGAGCTGGCAGTGTGTTAAACTGAGGATATTAGAGAGCTGGCAGTGTGTTACACTGAGGATAATAGGGAGCTGGCAGTGTGTTACACTGAGGATAATAGAGAGCTGGCAGTGTGTTACACTGAGGATAATAGAGAGCTGGCAGTGTGTTACACTGAGGATAATAGAGAGCTGGCAGTGTGTTAAACTGAGGATAATAGAGAGCTGGCAGTGTGTTACACTGAGGATAACAGAGAGCTGGCAGTGTGTTACACTGAGGATAATAGGGAGCTGGCAGTGTGTTACACTGAGGATAACAGGGAGCTGGCAGTGTGTTACACTGAGGATAATAGGGAGCTGGCAGTGTGTTACACTGATGATAATAGAGAGCTGGCAGTGTGTTACACTGAGGATATTAGAGAGCTGGCAGTGTGTTACACTGAGGATAATAGAGAGCTGGCAGTGTGTTACACTGAGGATAATAGAGAGCTGGCATTGTGTTACACTGAGGATAATAGGGAGCTGGCAGTGTGTTACACTGAGGGTAATAGAGAGCTGGCAGTGTGTTACACTGAGGATAATAGGGAGCTGGCAGTGTGTTACACTGAGGGTAATAGAGAGCTGGCAGTGTGTTACACTGAGGATAATAGAGAGCTGGCAGTGTGTCACACTGAGGATAATAGAGAGCTGGCAGTGTGTTACACTGAGGATAACAGAGAGCTGGCAGTTTGTTACACTGAGGATAATAGGGAGCTGGCAGTGTGTTACACTGAGGGTAATAGAGAGCTGGCAGTGTGTTACACTGGATAATGGAGAGCTGGCAGTGTGTTACACTGAGGATAATAGTGAGCTGGCAGTGTGTTACGCTGAGGATAATAGTGAGCTGGCAGTGTGTTACACTGGATAATAGTGAGCTGGCAGTGTGTTACACTGAGGATAATAGAGAGCTGGCAGTGTGTTACACTGAGGATAATAGAGAGCTGGCAGTGTGTTCCACTGAGGATAATAGAGAGCTGGCAGTCTGTTACACTGAGGATAATAGAGAGCTGGCAGTGTGTTACACTGAGGATATTAGAGAGCTGGCAGTGTGTTACACTGAGGATAATAGAGAGCTGGCAGTGTGTTACACTGAGGATAATAGAGAGCTGGCAGTGTGTTACACTGAGGATAATAGGGAGCTGGCAGTGTGTTACACTGAGGGTAATAGAGAGCTGGCAGTGTGTTACACTGAGGATAATAGGGAGCTGGCAGTGTGTTACACTGAGGGTAATAGAGAGCTGGCAGTGTGTTACACTGAGGATAATAGAGAGCTGGCAGTGTGTTACACTGAGGATAATAGAGAGCTGGCAGTGTGTTACACTGAGGATAACAGAGAGCTGGCAGTTTGTTACACTGAGGATAATAGGGAGCTGGCAGTGTGTTACACTGAGGGTAATAGAGAGCTGGCAGTGTGTTACACTGGATAATGGAGAGCTGGCAGTGTGTTACACTGAGGATAATAGTGAATTGGCAGTGTGTTACGCTGAGGATAATAGTGAGCTGGCAGTGTGTTACACTGAGGATAATAGAGAGCTGGCAGTGTGTTACACTGAGGATAATAGAGAGCTGGCAGTGTGTTACACTGAGGATAATAGGGAGCTGGCAGTGTGTTACACTGAGGGTAATAGAGAGCTGGCAGTGTGTTACACTGAGGATAATAGGGAGCTGGCAGTGTGTTACACTGAGGGTAATAGAGAGCTGGCAGTGTGTTACACTGAGGATAATAGAGAGCTGGCAGTGTGTCACACTGAGGATAATAGAGAGCTGGCAGTGTGTTACACTGAGGATAACAGAGAGCTGGCAGTTTGTTACACTGAGGATAATAGGGAGCTGGCAGTGTGTTACACTGAGGGTAATAGAGAGCTGGCAGTGTGTTACACTGGATAATGGAGAGCTGGCAGTGTGTTACACTGAGGATAATAGTGAGCTGGCAGTGTGTTACGCTGAGGATAATAGTGAGCTGGCAGTGTGTTACACTGGATAATAGTGAGCTGGCAGTGTGTTACACTGAGGATAATAGAGAGCTGGCAGTGTGTTACACTGAGGATAATAGAGAGCTGGCAGTGTGTTCCACTGAGGATAATAGAGAGCTGGCAGTCTGTTACACTGAGGATAATAGAGAGCTGGCAGTGTGTTACACTGAGGATATTAGAGAGCTGGCAGTGTGTTACACTGAGGATAATAGAGAGCTGGCAGTGTGTTACACTGAGGATAATAGAGAGCTGGCAGTGTGTTACACTGAGGATAATAGGGAGCTGGCAGTGTGTTACACTGAGGGTAATAGAGAGCTGGCAGTGTGTTACACTGAGGATAATAGGGAGCTGGCAGTGTGTTACACTGAGGGTAATAGAGAGCTGGCAGTGTGTTACACTGAGGATAATAGAGAGCTGGCAGTGTGTTACACTGAGGATAATAGAGAGCTGGCAGTGTGTTACACTGAGGATAACAGAGAGCTGGCAGTTTGTTACACTGAGGATAATAGGGAGCTGGCAGTGTGTTACACTGAGGGTAATAGAGAGCTGGCAGTGTGTTACACTGGATAATGGAGAGCTGGCAGTGTGTTACACTGAGGATAATAGTGAATTGGCAGTGTGTTACGCTGAGGATAATAGTGAGCTGGCAGTGTGTTACACTGGATAATAGTGAGCTGGCAGTGTGTTACACTGAGGATAATAGAGAGCTGGCAGTGTGTTACACTGAGGATAATAGAGAGCTGGCAGTGTGTTCCACTGAGGATAATAGAGAGCTGGCAGTCTGTTACACTGAGGATAATAGAGAGCTGGGAGTGTGTTACACTGAGGATAATCCAGAGCTGGCAGTGTGTTACACTGAGGATAATAGAGAGCTGGCAGTGTGTTACACTGAGGATAATGGAGAGCTGGCAGTGTGTTACACTGAGGATAATCCAGAGCTGGCAGTGTGTTACACTGAGGATAATAGAGAGCTGGCAGTGTGTTACACTGAGGATAATAGAGAGCTGGCAGTTTGTTACACTGAGGCTAATAGTGAGCTGGTAGTGTGTTACACTGAGGATAATAGTGAGCTGGCAGTGTGTTACACTGAGGATAATAGAGAGCTGGCAGTGTGTTACACTGAGGATAATAGAGAGCTGGCAGTGTGTTACACTGGATAATGGAGAGCTGGCAGTGTGTTACACTGAGGGTAATAGAGAGCTGGCAGTGTGTTACACTGGATAATGGAGAGCTGGCAGTGTGTTACACTGAGGATAATAGAGAGCTGGCAGTTTGTTACGCTGAGGATAATAGTGAGCTGGCAGTGAGTTACACTGGATAATAGTGAGCTGGCAGTGTGTTATACTGAGGATAATAGAGAGCTGGCAGTGTGTTACACTGAGGATAATGGAGAGCTGGCAGTGTGTCACACTGAGGATAATATAGAGCTGGCAGTGTGTCACACTGAGGATAATATAGAGCTGGCAGTGTGTTACACTGGATAATAGTGAGCTGGCAGTGTGTTATACTGAGGATAATAGAAAGCTGGCAGTGTGTAACACTGAGGATAATGGAGAGCTGGCAGTGTGTTACACTGAGGATAATAGAGAGCTGGCAGTGTGTCACACTGAGGATAATATAGAGCTGGCAGTGTGTTACACTGCGGATAATAGAGGGCTGGCCGTGTGTTATACTGAGGATAATGGAAAGCTGGCAGTGTGTTTCACTGAGGATAGTAGAGAGCTGGCAGTGTGTTACACTGAGAATAATAGAGAGCTGGCAGTGTGTTACAATGAGGATAATAGAGAGCTGGCAGTGTGTTACACTGCGGATAATAGTGAGCTGGAAGTGTGTTACACTGAGGATAATAGAGAGCTGGCAGTGTGTTTCACTGAGGATAGTAGAGAGCTGGCAGTGTGTTACACTGAGGATAATAGTGAGCTGGCAGTGTGTTACACTGAGGATAATAGAGAGCTGGCAGTGTGTTACACTGCGGATAATAGAGAGCTGGCAATGTGTTACATTGGATAATTGAGAGCTGGCAGTGTGTTACACTGGATAATAGAGAGCTGGCAGTGTGTTACACTGAGGATAACAGAGAGCTGGCAGTGTGTTACACTGAGGATAATAGAGAGCTGGCAGTGTGTTACACTGAGGATAAAAGAGAGCTGGCAGTGTGTTACACTGAGGATAATAGAGAGCTGGATGTGTGTTACACTGAGGATAATAGAGAGCTGGCAGTGTGTTACACTGAGGATAAAAGAGAGCTGGCAGTGTGTTACACTGAGGATAATAGAGAGCTGGCAGTGTGTTACACTGAGGATAAAAGAGAGCTGGCAGTGTGTTACACTGAGGATAATAGAGAGCTGGCAGTGTGTTACACTGAGGATAATAGAGAGCTGGCAGTGTGTTACACTGAGGATAATAGAGAGCTGGCAGTGTGTTACACTGAGGATTATAGAGAGCTGGCAGTGTGTTACACTGAGGATAAAAATAGCTGGCAGTGTATTACACTGAGGATAATAGAGAGCTGGCTGTGTGTTACACTGAGGGTAATAGAGAGCTGGCAGTGTGTTACACGGAGGATAATAGAGAGCTGGCAGTGTGTTACACTGAGGATAATAGAGAGCTGGCAGTGTGTTACAATGAGGGTAATAGAGAGCTGGCAGTGTGTTACACTGAGGATAATAGAGAGCTGGCAGTGAGTTACACTGAGGATAATAGAGAGCTGGCAGTGTGTTACACTGAGGATAATAGAGAGCTGGCAGTGTGTTACACTGAGGATAATAGAGAGCTGGCAGTGTGTTACACTGAGAATAATGGAGAGCTGGCAGTGTGTTACACTGAGGATAATAGAGAGCTGGCAGTGTGTTACACTGAGAATAATGGAGAGCTGGCAGTGTGTTACACTGAGGATAATAGAGAGCTGGCAGTGTGTTACACTGAGAATAATGGAGAGCTGGCAGTGTGTTACACTGAGGATAATAGAGAGCTGGCAGTGTGTTACACTGAGGATTATAGAGAGCTGGCAGTGTGTTACACTGAGGATAATAGATAGCTGGCAGTGTGTTACACTGGATAATAGTGAGCTGGCAGTGTGTTATACTGAGGATAATAGAGAGCTGGCAGTGTGTAACACTGAGGATAATGGAGAGCTGGCAATGTGTCACACTGAGGATAATATAGAGCTGGCAGTGTGTTACACTGCAGATAATAGAGGGCTGGCAGTGTGTTATACTGAGGATAATGGAAAGCTGGCAGTGTGTTTCACTGAGGATAGTAGAGAGCTGGCAGTGTGTTACACTGAGAATAATAGAGAGCTGGCAGTGTGTTACAATGAGGATAATAGAGAGCTGGCAGTGTGTTACACTGCGGATAATAGTGAGCTGGAAGTGTGTTACACTGAGCATAATAGAGAGCTGGCAGTGTGTTTCACTGAGGATAGTAGAGAGCTGGCAGTGTGTTACACTGAGGATAATAGTGAGCTGGCAGTGTGTTACACTGAGGATAATAGAGAGCTGGCAGTGTGTTACACTGCGGATAATAGAGAGCTGGCAATGTGTTACACTGGATAATAGAGAGCTGGCAGTGTGTTACACTGGATAATAGAGAGCTGGCAGTGTGTTACACTGAGGATAACAGAGAGCTGGCAGTGTGTTACTCTGAGGATAATAGAGAGCTGGCAGTGTGTTACACTGAGGATAATAGAGAGCTGGATGTGTGTTACACTGAGGATAATAGAGAGCTGGCAGTGTGTTACACTGAGGATAACAGAGAGCTGGCAGTGTGTTACGCTGAGGATAATAGAGAGCTGGCAGTGTGTTACACCGAGGATAATAGAGAGCTGGCAGTGTGTTACACTGACGATAATAGAGCGCTGGCAGTGTGTTACACTGGATAATAGAGAGCTGGCAGTGTGTTACACTGAGGATATTAGAGAGCTGGCAGTGTGTTACACTGAGGATAATAGGGAGCTGGCAGTGTGTTACACTGAGGATAATAGAGAGCTGGCAGTGTGTTACACTGAGGATAATAGAGAGCTGGCAGTGTGTTACACTGAGGATAATAGAGAGCTGGCAGTGTGTTAAACTGAGGATAATAGAGAGCTGGCAGTGTGTTACACTGAGGATAACAGAGAGCTGGCAGTGTGTTACACTGAGGATAATAGGGAGCTGGCAGTGTGTTACACTGAGGATAACAGAGAGCTGGCAGTGTGTTACACTTAGGATAATAGGGAGCTGGCAGTGTGTTACACTGATGATAATAGAGAGCTGGCAGTGTGTTACACTGAGGATATTAGAGAGCTGGCAGTGTGTTACACTGAGGATAATAGAGAGCTGGCAGTGTGTTACACTGAGGATAATAGAGAGCTGGCAGTGTGTTACACTGAGGATAATAGGGAGCTGGCAGTGTGTTACACTGAGGGTAATAGAGAGCTGGCAGTGTGTTACACTGAGGATAATAGGGAGCTGGCAGTGTGTTACACTGAGGGTAATAGAGAGCTGGCAGTGTGTTACACTGAGGATAATAGAGAGCTGGCAGTGTGTCACACTGAGGATAATAGAGAGCTGGCAGTGTGTTACACTGAGGATAATAGTGAGCTGGCAGTGTGTTACACTGGATAATAGTGAGCTGGCAGTGTGTTACACTGAGGATAATAGAGAGCTGGCAGTGTGTTACACTGAGGATAATAGAGAGCTGGCAGTGTGTTCCACTGAGGATAATAGAGAGCTGGCAGTCTGTTACACTGAGGATAATAGAGAGCTGGCAGTGTGTTACACTGAGGATATTAGAGAGCTGGCAGTGCGTTACACTGAGGATAATAGGGAGCTGGCAGTGTGTTACACTGAGGGTAATAGAGAGCTGGCAGTGTGTTACACTGAGGATAATAGGGAGCTGGCAGTGTGTTACACTGAGGGTAATAGAGAGCTGGCAGTGTGTTACACTGGATAATGGAGAGCTGGCAGTGTGTTACACTGAGGATAATAGTGAATTGGCAGTGTGTTACGCTGAGGATAATAGTGAGCTGGCAGTGTGTTACACTGGATAATAGTGAGCTGGCAGTGTGTTACACTGAGGATAATAGAGAGCTGGCAGTGTGTTACACTGAGGATAATAGAGAGCTGGCAGTGTGTTACACTGGATAATGGAGAGCTGGCAGTGTGTTACACTGAGGGTAATAGAGAGCTGGCAGTGTGTTACACTGGATAAGGGAGAGCTGGCAGTGTGTTACACTGAGGATAATAGTGAATTGGCAGTGTGTTACGCTGAGGATAATAGTGAGCTGGCAGTGTGTTACACTGGATAATAGTGAGCTGGCAGTGTGTTACACTGAGGATAATAGAGTGCTGGCAGTGTGTTACACTGAGGATAATAGAGAGCTGGCAGTGTGTTCCACTGAGGATAATAGAGAGCTGGCAGTCTGTTACACTGAGGATAATAGAGAGCTGGCAGTGTGTTACACTGAGGATAATCCAGAGCTGGCAGTGTGTTACACTGAGGATAATAGAGAGCTGGCAGTGTGTTACACTGAGGATAATAGAGAGCTGGCAGTGTGTTACACTGAGGATAATCCAGAGCTGGCAGTGTGTTACACTGAGGATAATAGAGAGCTGGCAGTGTGTTACACTGAGGATAATAGAGAGCTGGCAGTTTGTTACACTGAGGATAATAGTGAGCTGGTAGTGTGTTACACTGAGGATAATAGAGAGCTGGCAGTGTGTTACACTGAGGATAATAGTGAGCTGGCAGTGTGTTACACTGAGGATAATAGAGAGCTGGCAGTGTGTTATACTGAGGATAATAGAGAGCTGGCAGTGTGTTACACTGGATAATGGAGAGCTGGCAGTGTGTTACACTGAGGGTAATAGAGAGCTGGCAGTGTGTTACACTGGATAATGGAGAGCTGGCAGTGTGTTACACTGAGGATAATAGTGAGCTGGCAGTGAGTTACACTGGATAATAGTGAGCTGGCAGTGTGTTATACTGAGGATAATAGAGAGCTGGCAGTGTGTTACACTGAGGATAATGGAGAGTTGGCAGTGTGTCACACTGAGGATAATATAGAGCTGGCAGTGTGTCACACTGAGGATAATATAGAGCTGGCAGTGTGTTACACTGGATAATAGTGAGCTGGCAGTGTGTTATACTGAGGATAATAGAGAGCTGGCAGTGTGTAACACTGAGGATAATGGAGAGCTGGCAATGTGTCACACTGAGGATAATATAGAGCTGGCAGTGTGTTACACTGCGGATAATAGAGGGCTGGCCGTGTGTTATACTGAGGATAATGGAAAGCTGGCAGTGTGTTTCACTGAGGATAGTAGAGAGCTGGCAGTGTGTTACACTGAGAATAATAGAGAGCTGGCAGTGTGTTACAATGAGGATAATAGAGAGCTGGCAGTGTGTTACACTGCGGATAATAGTGAGCTGGAAGTGTGTTACACTGAGGATAATAGAGAGCTGGCAGTGTGTTTCACTGAGGATAGTAGAGAGCTGGCAGTGTGTTACACTGAGGATAATAGTGAGCTGGCAGTGTGTTATACTGAGGATAATAGAGAGCTGGCAGTGTGTTACACTGCGGATAATAGAGAGCTGGCAATCTGTTACACTGGATAATTGAGAGCTGGCAGTGTGTTACACTGGATAATAGAGAGCTGGCAGTGTGTTACACTGAGGATAACAGAGAGCTGGCAGTGTGTTACACTGAGGATAATAGAGAGCTGGCAGTGTGTTACACTGAGGATAAAAGAGAGCTGGCAGTGTGTTACACTGAGGATAATAGAGAGCTGGATGTGTGTTACACTGAGGATAATAGAGAGCTGGCAGTGTGTTACACTGAGGATAAAAGAGAGCTGGCAGTGTGTTACACTGAGGATAATAGAGAGCTGGCAGTGTGTTACACTGAGGATAAAAGAGAGCTGGCAGTGTGTTACACTGAGGATAATAGAGAGCTGGCAGTGTGTTACACTGAGGATAATAGAGAGCTGGCAGTGTGTTACACTGAGGATAATAGAGAGCTGGCAGTGTGTTACACTGAGGATTATAGAGAGCTGGCAGTGTGTTACACTGAGGATAATAGATAGCTGGCAGTGTGTTACACTGAGGATAATAGAGAGCTGGCTGTGTGTTACACTGAGGGTAATAGAGAGCTGGCAGTGTGTTACACGGAGGATAATAGAGAGCTGGCAGTGTGTTACACTGAGGATAATAGAGAGCTGGCAGTGTGTTACAATGAGGGTAATAGAGAGCTGGCAGTGTGTTACACTGAGGATAATAGAGAGCTGGCAGTGAGTTACACTGAGGATAATAGAGAGCTGGCAGTGTGTTACACTGAGGATAATAGAGAGCTGGCAGTGTGTTACACTGAGGATAATAGAGAGCTGGCAGTGTGTTACACTGAGAATAATGGAGAGCTGGCAGTGTGTTACACTGAGGATAATAGAGAGCTGGCAGTGTGTTACACTGAGAATAATGGAGAGCTGGCAGTGTGTTACACTGAGGATAATAGAGAGCTGGCAGTGTGTTACACTGAGAATAATGGAGAGCTGGCAGTGTGTTACACTGAGGATAATAGAGAGCTGGCAGTGTGTTACACTGAGGATTATAGAGAGCTGGCAGTGTGTTACACTGAGGATAATAGATAGCTGGCAGTGTGTTACACTGAGGATAATAGAGAGCTGGCTGTGTGTTACACTGAGGGTAATAGAGAGCTGGCAGTGTGCTACACTGAGGATAATGGAGAGCTGGCAGTGTGTTACACGGAGGATAATAGAGAGCTGGCAGTGTGTTACACTGAGGATAATAGAGAGCTGGCAGTGTGTTACACGGAGGATAATAGAGAGCTGGCAGTGTGTTACACTGAGGATAATAGAGAGCTGGCAGTGTGTTACACTGAGGATAATAGAGAGCTGGCAGTGTGTTACACTGAGGATAATAGAGAGCTGGCAGTGTGTTACACTGAGGATAATAGAGAGCTGGCAGTGTGTTACACTGAGGATAATAGAGAGCTGGCAGTGTGTTACACTGAGGATAATAGAGAGCTGGCAGTGTGTTACAATGAGGATAATAGAGAGCTGGCAGTGTGTTACACTGAGGATAATAGAGAGCTGGCAGTGTGTTACACTGAGGATAATAGAGAGCTGGCAGTGTGTTACACTGAGGATAATAGAGAGCTGGCAGTGTGTTACACTGAGGATAATAGAGAGCTGGCAGTGTGTTACACTGAGAATAATGGAGAGCTGGCAGTGTGTTACACTGCGGATAATAGAGAGCTGGCAGTGTGTTACACTGAGGATAATAGAGAGCTGGCAGTGTGTTACACTGAGGATAATAGAGAGCTGGAAGTGTGTTACACTGAGGATAATAGAGAGCTGGCAGTTTGTTACACTGAGGATAATAGAGAGCTGGCAGTGTGTTACACTGAGGATAATAGAGAGCTGGCAGTGTGTTACACTGAGGATAATAGAGAGCTGGCAGTGTGTTACACTGAGGATAATAGAGAGCTGGCAGTGTGTTACACTGAGGATAATAGTGAGCTGGCAGTGTGTTACAATGAGGATAATAGAGAGCTGGCAGTGTGTTACACTGAGGATAATAGAGAGCTGTCAGTGTGTTACTCTGCAGATAATAGAGAGCTGGCAGTGTGACACTGAGGATAATAGAGAGCTGTCAGTGTGTTACTCTGCAGATAATAGAGAGCTGGCAGTGTGTTACACTGAGGATAATAGAGAGCTGGCAGTGTGTTACACTGAGAATAACAGAGAGCTGGCAGTGTGTTACACTGAGGATAATAAGGAGCTGGCAGTGTGTTACACTGAGGATAATAGAGAGCTGGCAGTGTGTTACACTGAGGATAATAGAGAGCTGGCAGTGTGTTACACTGAGGATATAAGAGAGCTGGCAGTGTGTTACACTGAGGATAATATAGAGCTGGGAGTGTGTTACACTGAGGATAATAGAGAGCTGGCAGTGTGTTACACTGAGGATAATAGAGAGCTGGCAGTGTGTTACACTGAGGATAATAGAGAGCTGGCAGTGTGTTACACTGAGGATAATAGAGAGCTGGCAGTGTGTTACACTGAGGATTATAGAGAGCTGGCAGTGTGTTACACTGAGGATAATAGATAGCTGGCAGTGTGTTACACTGAGGATAATAGAGAGCTGGCAGTGTGTTACACTGAGAATAATGGAGAGCTGGCAGTGTGTTACACTGCGGATAATAGAGAGCTGGCAGTGTGTTACACTGAGGATAATAGAGAGCTGGCAGTGTGTTACACTGAGGATAATAGAGAGCTGGCAGTTTGTTACACTGAGGATAATAGAGAGCTGGCAGTGTGTTACACTGAGGATAATAGAGAGCTGGCAGTGTGTTACACTGAGGATAATAGAGAGCTGGCAGTGTGTTACACTGAGCATAATAGAGAGCTGGCAGTGTGTTACACTGAGGATAATAGAGAGCTGGCAGTGTGTTACACTGAGGATAATAGAGAGCTGGCAGTGTGTTACAATGAGGATAATAGAGAGCTGGCAGTGTGTTACACTGAGGATAATAGAGAGCTGGCAGTGTGTTACACTGAGGATAATAGAGAGCTGGCAGTGTGTTACACTGAGGATAATAGAGAGCTGGCAGTGTGTTACACTGAGGATAATAGAGAGCTGGCAGTGTGTTACACTGAGAATAATGGAGAGCTGGCAGTGTGTTACACTGCGGATAATAGAGAGCTGGCAGTGTGTTACACTGAGGATAATAGAGAGCTGGCAGTGTGTTACACTGAGGATAATAGAGAGCTGGAAGTGTGTTACACTGAGGATAATAGAGAGCTGGCAGTTTGTTACACTGAGGATAATAGGAGAGCTGGCAGTGTGTTACACTGAGGATAATAGAGAGCTGGCAGTGTGTTACACTGAGGATAATAGAGAGCTGGCAGTGTGTTACACTGAGGATAATAGAGAGCTGGCAGTGTGTTACACTGAGGATAATAGTGAGCTGGCAGTGTGTTACAATGAGGATAATAGAGAGCTGGCAGTGTGTTACACTGAGGATAATAGAGAGCTGTCAGTGTGTTACTCTGCAGATAATAGAGAGCTGGCAGTGTGACACTGAGGATAATAGAGAGCTGTCAGTGTGTTACTCTGCAGATAATAGAGAGCTGGCAGTGTGTTACACTGAGGATAATAGAGAGCTGGCAGTGTGTTACACTGAGAATAACAGAGAGCTGGCAGTGTGTTACACTGAGGATAATAAGGAGCTGGCAGTGTGTTACACTGAGGATAATAGAGAGCTGGCAGTGTGTTACACTGAGGATAATAGAGAGCTGGCAGTGTGTTACACTGAGGATATAAGAGAGCTGGCAGTGTGTTACACTGAGGATAATATAGAGCTGGGAGTGTGTTACACTGAGGATAATAGAGAGCTGGCAGTGTGTTACACTGAGGATAATAGAGAGCTGGCAGTGTGTTACACTGAGGATAATAGAGAGCTGGCAGTGTGTTACACTGAGGATAATAGAGAGCTGGCAGTGTGTTACACTGAGGATTATAGAGAGCTGGCAGTGTGTTACACTGAGGATAATAGATAGCTGGCAGTGTGTTACACTGAGGATAATAGAGAGCTGGCTGTGTGTTACACTGAGGGTAATAGAGAGCTGGCAGTGTGTTACATGGAGGATAATAGAGAGCTGGCAGTGTGTTACACTGAGGATAATAGAGAGCTGGCAGTGTGTTACACTGAGGATAATAGAGAGCTGGCAGTGTGTTACACTGAGGATAATAGAGAGCTGGCAGTGTGTTACACTGAGGATAATAGAGAGCTGGCAGTGTGTTACACTGAGGATAATAGAGAGCTGGCAGTGTGTTACACTGAGAATAATGGAGAGCTGGCAGTGTGTTACACTGAGAATAATGGAGAGCTGGCAGTATGTTACACTGAGGATAATAGAGAGCTGGCAGTGTGTTACACTGAGGATAATAGTGAGCTGGCAGTGTGTTACACTGAGGATATTAGAGAGCTGGCAGTGTGTTACACTGAGGATAATAGAGAGCTGGCAGTGTGTTACACTGAGAATAATAGAGAGCTGGCAGTGTGTTACACTGCGGATAATAGAGAGCTGGCAGTGTGTTACACTGAGGATAATAGAGAGCTGGCAGTGTGTTACACTGAGGATAATAGAGAGCTGGAAGTGTGTTACACTGAGGATAATAGAGAGCTGGAAGTGTGTTACACTGAGGATAATAGAGAGCTGGCAGTTTGTTAAACTGAGGATAATAGAGAGCTGGCAGTGTGTTACACTGAGGATAATAGAGAGCTGGCAGTGTGTTACACTGAGGATAATAGAGAGCTGGCAGTGTGTTACACTGAGGATAATAGAGAGCTGGCAGTGTGTTACACTGAGGATAATAGTGAGCTGGCAGTGTGTTACAATGAGGATAATAGAGAGCTGGCAGTGTGTT
Organism: Somniosus microcephalus; assembly: GCF_052327205.1. Taxonomy (NCBI): domain Eukaryota; kingdom Metazoa; phylum Chordata; class Chondrichthyes; order Squaliformes; family Somniosidae; genus Somniosus; species Somniosus microcephalus. The sequence goes on along the minus strand of NC_140993.1, from coordinate 59,024,311 downwards.
ACACTGAGGATAATAGAGAGCTGTCAGTGTGTTACTCTGCAGATAATAGAGAGCTGGCAGTGTGACACTGAGGATAATAGAGAGCTGTCAGTGTGTTGCACTGAGGATAATAGAGAGCTGGCAGTGTGTTACTCTGCAGATAATAGAGAGCTGGCAGTGTGACACTGAGGATAATAGAGAGCTGTCAGTGTGTTACTCTGCAGATAATAGAGAGCTGGCAGTGTGTTACACTGAGGATAATAGAGAGCTGGCAGTGTGTTACACTGAGAATAACAGAGAGCTGGCAGTGTGTTACACTGAGGATAATAAGGAGCTGGCAGTGTGTTACACTGAGGATAATAGAGAGCTGGCAGTGTGTTACACTGAGGATAATAGAGAGCTGGCAGTGTGTTACACTGAGGATAATAGAGAGCTGGCAGTGTGTTACACTGAGGATAATAGAGAGCTGGCAGTGTGTTACACTGAGGATAATAGAGAGCTGGCAGTGTGTTACACTGAGGATAATAGAGAGCTGGCAGTGTGTTACACTGAGGATAATAGAGAGCTGGCAGTGTGTTACACTGAGGATAATAGAGAGCTGGCAGTGTGTTACACTGAGGATTATAGAGAGCTGGCAGTGTGTTACACTGAGGATAATAGATAGCTGGCAGTGTGTTACACTGAGGATAATAGAGAGCTGGCTGTGTGTTACACTGAGGGTAATAGAGAGCTGGCAGTGTGTTACACGGAGGATAATAGAGAGCTGGCAGTGTGTTACACTGAGGATAATAGAGAGCTGGCAGTGTGTTACACTGAGGATAATAGAGAGCTGGCAGTGTGTTACACTGAGGATAATAGAGAGCTGGCAGTGTGTTACACTGAGGATAATAGAGAGCTGGCAGTGTGTTACACTGAGGATAATAGAGAGCTGGCAGTGTGTTACACTGAGAATAATGGAGAGCTGGCAGTGTGTTACACTGAGGATAATAGAGAGCTGGCAGTGTGTTAAACTGAGAATAATGGAGAGCTGGCAGTGTGTTACACTGAGGATAATATAGAGCTGGCAGTGTGTTACACTGAGGATAATAGAGAGCTGGCAGTGTGTTACACTGAGGATAATAGAAAGCTGGCAGTGTGTTACACTGAGAATAATGGAGAGCTGGCAGTGTGTTACACTGAGGATAATAGAGAGCTGGCAGTGTGTTACACTGAGGATTATAGAGAGCTGGCAGTGTGTTACACTGAGGATAATAGATAGCTGGCAGTGTGTTACACTGAGGATAATAGAGAGCTGGCAGTGTGTTACAATGAGGATAATAGAGAGCTGGCAGTGTGTTACACTGAGGATAATAGAGAGCTGGCAGTGTGTTACACTGAGGATAATAGAGAGCTGGCAGTGTGTTACACTGAGGATAATAGAGAGCTGGCAGTGTGTTACACTGAGGATAATAGAGAGCTGGCAGTGTGTTACACTGAGGATAATAGAGAGCTGGCAGTGTGTTACACTGAGGATAATAGAGAGCTGGCAGTGTGTTACACTGAGGATAATAGAGAGCTGGCAGTGTGTTACACTGAGGATAATAGAGAGCTGGCAGTGTGTTACACTGAGAATAATGGAGAGCTGGCAGTGTGTTACACTGCGGATAATAGAGAGCTGGCAGTGTGTTACACTGAGGATAATAGAGAGCTGGCAGTGTGTTACACTGAGGATAATAGAGAGCTGGCAGTTTGTTACACTGAGGATAATAGAGAGCTGGCAGTGTGTTACACTGAGGATAATAGAGAGCTGGCAGTGTGTTACACTGAGGATAATAGAGAGCTGGCAGTGTGTTACACTGAGGATAATAGAGAGCTGGCAGTGTGTTACACTGAGGATAATAGAGAGCTGGCAGTGTGTTACACTGAGGATAATAGTGAGCTGGCAGTGTGTTACAATGAGGATAATAGAGAGCTGGCAGTGTGTTACACTGAGGATAATAGAGAGCTGTCAGTGTGTTACTCTGCAGATAATAGAGAGCTGGCAGTGTGTTACACTGAGGATAATAGAGAGCTGGCAGTGTGTTACACTGAGGATAATAGAGAGCTGGCAGTGTGTTACTCTGCAGATAATAGAGAGCTGGCAGTGTGACACTGAGGATAATAGAGAGCTGTCAGTGTGTTACTTTGCAGAGAATAGAGAGCTGGCAGTGTGTTACACTGAGGATAATAGAGAGCTGGCAGTGTGTTACACTGAGAATAACAGAGAGCTGGCAGTGTGTTACACTGAGGATAATAAGGAGCTGGCAGTGTGTTACACTGAGGATAATAGAGAGCTGGCAGTGTGTTACACTGAGGATAATAGAGAGCTGGCAGTGTGTTACACTGAGGATAATAGAGAGCTGGCAGTGTGTTACACTGAGGATAATAGAGAGCTGGGAGTGTGTTACACTGAGGATAATAGAGAGCTGGCAGTGTGTTACACTGAGGATAATAGAGAGCTGGCAGTGTGTTACACTGAGGATAATAGAGAGCTGGCAGTGTGTTACACTGAGGATAATAGAGAGCTGGCAGTGTGTTACACTGAGGATAATAGAGAGCTGGCAGTGTGTTACACTGAGGATAATAGCGAGCTGGCAGTGTGTTACACTGAGAAAAATAGAGAGCTGGCTGTGTGTTACACTGAGGATAATAGTGAGCTGGCAGTGTGTTACACTGAGGATAATAGTGAGCTGGCTGTTTGTTACACTGAGGATAATAGAGAGCTGGCTGTGTGTTACAATGAGGATAATAGAGAGATGGCTGTGTGTTACAATGAGGATAATAGAAAGCTGGCAGTGTGTTACACTAAATATTTTAGAGAGCTACTGCAATACCCTCAGCACTACCACAACTTCTTACTCTTGCATACTCTGGCTCAAGGTAATACAGGTACTCCCTACACTTGTTGCACAATTACTAAATATTTTAATTTATGGGGATAAAATTAATTCATAAGCAAATGCTAAGAAATTTGTGTTTGATTTCTTTGCAAAACACATGTATTTGCAGTAAATTAATTGACGTTTTCATGATTATGAAGGGATTTGACTAAATTGACCCAGGTAAATTGACCACAATGACAATGGGTTCAAATCGCAGAGGAGACAAATCATTGATGAAAACAAATCAAAATACTGCGGATGCTGGAAATCTGAAGTAGAAACAGAAAATGCTGGAAATACTCAGCAGGTCAGGCAGCATCTGTGGAGAGAGAAACAGAGTTAACATTTCTGGTCGATGACCTTTCATCAGATTGCCAGAGTTTTGAGAAAAGATCATTGACCTGAAACGTTAACTCTGTTTCTCTCTCCACAGATGCTGCCTGACCTGCTGAGTGTTTCCAGCATTTTCTGTTTCTAAATCATTGAGGAGGTTTGGAGCAAGACGAATAGTCAAAGAGTACTTTTCATGCAAAGAGTCAAATAGATAGAAAGAGAATGAACTTGAATTTATATAGAATGTTATCACATCCCGAGGCCACCCTAAAGTGCTTCACAGCCAATTAATTACTTTTAAAGGGCAGTCACTGATATATAGCCAAATGTGGTAGCCAATTGGTACACAAGAAGGTCGCACAAACAGCAACGATATAAATGACCAGTTGTTTGGTGGACAACAGGACACGCAATCCAACGATTGATAATAACATTCCTTTTGTTCTGGTCCTAATGTTATGATGGTCTCCAGAGTTGCCCTTCATACTTCTATGACCTCAATAAACTCTAGTAATTAGCATTCCCAGTTACTCAATTACTAGAGACGGGCAGCTAATAATGACAAACTACATGATCTACATACAGTGAAGCTGCCAGGACATTAACAGTACATTCCATCCAGGAAGCGTTAGATTTTAGAAGGAATTTATTGACCAGAAAGACATATGATGATATTAAAAATAATCAGTAAGACTAGCTCTGTAATGCTGGTTTGTTGCAGCTAATGTTTCCATTAGAACCTGATTAAATGTTGCCAAATTAACTATGGCTTGCTCATTGGAGTGACTGTGCCTAAGCTGATAAATACTGGGAGCTGAGCAATGATACACAGACCTAGGCTTTCCAATTGTAATGCAAACAGTAATCCATTAAAATGAATGGATTATCTTTGGCATTACAAGTGGAAAATATAGGCCACAATGTTTACAAAGGGAGAAAAGGAAGAAAGAAAGACTTGCATTTATATAGCATCTTTTACAGCCTCAGGATTTTCAAAAGCGTTTTAAAGACAATGAAGCTCTGCTTCACAGCCAATGAAGCACTTTTGAAGTGTAGTCACGGTTGTAAGGTACGAAATGTGGCAGCCAATTTTCACATAGCAAGGTCTTACAAACAGCAATGTGATAAAGACCAGATTATCTGGGTTTTTTTTATGAAGTCGGCTGAGGGATAAATATTGGCCAATACACCGGGGAGAACTACCCCGCTGTTCTTTGGAATAGTGCCATGGGATCTTTTACATCCACCTGAGAGGGCAGACGGGGCAGACTCGGTTTAACATCTCATCTGAAAGATGGCACCATGACAATGCAGCACTTCCTCAGTTCTGTCATTCCCATCAGATCCCCTTAGAAAGGGGATGCTTTGCCATCAGAAAATCTCAGGCCCATTTCCCTCAGTTCCCAATCTGAGCCGTGTTGAGTATAGAGGCATCGGGTGTGAATTTCCTTGGAGATTCTCCCGCTCCGCTGCTGTAACTTCGGCATAAGTGCGGCGGAAACACCTGAGGTTATGGAAGTGAATTGAATAAAGCTGTGGGCTGGTGTTTTGTTTTAGGCAGTCCCTCGGAACCGAGGATGACTTACTTCCACATTAAAAATGAGTTCGCAGGTGACTGATGAGTCCAATGCGGGACCAACAGTCTCTGTCACAGGTGGGGAAGATGGTGGTTGAAGGGGCGGGTGGGTGGGCTCCTTGCACTGCCTGCGTTCGGCTTCCGCTTGCACCCGGCGAAGAGACTCGAGGTGTTCGGCGCCTTCCCGGATGCTTCTCCTCCACTTTGTGCGGTCTTGGGCCAGGGATTCCCAGGTGTCGGTGGGGATGTTACACTTTTTCAAGGAGGCTTTGAGGGTGTCCTTGAAGCGTTTCCTCTGCCCACCTGGGGCTCTCTTGCCGTGCCGGAGCTCCGAATAGAGCGCTTGTTTTGGGAGTCTCGTATCGGGCATGCGGACAATGTGACCCGTCAATCGGAGCTGATTGAGCGTGGTCAGAGCTTCAATGCTGGGGATGTTGGCCTGAGCAAGAACACTGACGTTGGTGCGCCTATCCTGCCAATGGATTTGCAGGATCTTGCGGAGGCAACGTTGGTGGTACCTCTCCAGTGCTTTGAGGTGCCTGCTGTACATGGTCCAGGCATACAGCAGGGCAGGTATCGCTGCTGCCCTGTAGACCATGAGCTTAGTAATGCCGGGTTTGAGGTCCTGGTCTTCAAACACTCTCTTCCTCAGGCAACCGAAGGCTGCACTGGCACACTGAAGGCGGTGTTGGACTTCGTCGTCAACGTCTGCTCTTGTTGACAGTAGGCTCCCGAGGTATGGAAAGTGGTCCACATTGTCCAAGGCCTTGTCGTGGATTTTGACAATCGGGAGGCAGCACTGTGTGGCGGGGGCAGGTTGGTAGAAGACCTTTGTCTTACAGATGTTTAGTGTAAGGCCCATGCTCTCGTATGCTTCGGTGAAGGTGTTTACGATGGTTTGGAGTTCGACCTCCGAGTGAGCGCAGATGCAAGCATCGTCTGCATACTGTAATTCGATGACAGAGGATGGGACGACCTTAGATCTGGTGGAGGCGACGGAGGTTGAACAGTTTCCCGTTTGTTCTGTAAATTAGCTCCACTCCAGTGGGGAGCTTACTGAGGGTGAGATGTAGCATTGCAGCAAGGAAGATTGAGAAGAGCGTTGGTGCGATGACACAGCCTTGCTTGACCCCGGTTCGTACGTGAATTGGGCCTGTGGTGGAACCGTTGGTCAGGATCACGGGTTGCATGTCGTCGTGAAGCAGGCGGAGGATAGTGACAAACTTTTGAGGGCAGCCGAATTTGAGGAGGACACTCCATAATCCCTCACGGTTGACAGTGTCGAAGGCCTTTGTGAGATCAAAGAAGGCCATGTACAGTGGTTGGTGCTGTTCCCTGCATTTCTCTTGTAATTGACGTGCGGTGAAGATCATGTCCATTGTGCCCCTTAGTGGGTGGAATCGGCATTGCGACTCTGGGAGGAGCTCTTCAGCCACTGGGAGAAGGCGATTGAGGAGGATTCTTGCGATGACTTGGGCTGGTACCAGAAAAGTTACCATTAAAAACTTAACTAACTCACCAATGTCCTTAAGATCCCACCCCAAATTTCTCTTCGCCCACCCAGATTGTATGATATGGTATCCAACAACAACAGCAACTTGCATTTTTATAGTGCCTTTAAAGTAGAAAAACGTGCTTAAAAGGTGCTTAAATCCCTGGAATTGTTCCATTAAATCACTGCAGTTTAACTTTCCCTTTGCTTGTAGCCTAGTCAAATGATTGGCCTGATATTACAACGCTTCCCCCCTCTCCATGCTGCGGGCTTGTATCAGCCCCCGCCACAGGTGTTAACACACTGAAAATTTTTATTATTGCAAAACTGGGGTTCTGGTGCAATCTTTAAAAATCATCTGAAATTGCCCAATAGGGAGAAGTGGGAAAGCATCCAGATCCAAACATCAGTTTTAGAAATCTGGAATACAAAATCCCCTGTCCAAAGTTTCAAAAAATAGACTTCTCAATTCTTGATTGGAATCGGTGATTTGTGACAAACGGAATCTGGAATCCCAATGCACACTTCAGATTCTGGCATTTGCCGAACACTTATCCTATGCACAAAACGAATTTAAAGCCAGGGCTGACGGGTTTCAAAATTAAATTTGGATCAAATTTGTAACCTACCCTAAACCAATGGTGGGGTTTACATCTGCCCTGGCTGCAGTTCTCCCCTTCTCCCACACCCCTGCTTATTTCTGTAAAGGCTTTCATTTTTATATGTGTTGGATTCTCCTGTCATTCAGGAGATCCAGTTTCTCTCTGGTGTTTCTCTGCACTTCCTGTGCCAAAGGCTATCGTCATGAAGCACTGCCTTCCTACTACGGCTCAGGGACAGTGTCCAAGACAAACACTTTGACTGTGTTGCCACTGCCTCCTCAAGTCTCTTTTATTTGTCCCTATGGTATTGACGAAGATCAGTCAAAACATGCCTAGAAGAAAGAGAAGAGAGAGTATCTGAACAAAACTAAAATCAGAGAATAGCATGTCAGGCTTTCCCTCCATGTAATAATGTTGAAACAAGCAAGTCCCAGACACTGCAAATATTAGACATGAAGATGGCTATTTCAGTTTAAAATGGATAATTATTAAATGACACTTAATCCCAGTTGCCCAGTCAATGTGGAGCAGGCTTACCTCAGGGCCTCAGGGCCTAAAGCTTTGGGAAAACTGACTATTTAGTGTTTAGGAGAGTGAGGGGAGGGACTGTATTTAAATATGTTAATCCCTACTCGCTCAAAATAAATGTATGGCAGGGCTAGGAGATGAGAGCTAATTACAATTCATTCACCAATACCACTTTTATGGTAAGTGGGACAGGGAAACACCCTCCTCCTGTGTCCGAAGGGAATATGCTCAAGGGGGGAGGGGGACAGACATACAGTAAAATATGTGCGGTCTACCTACACAGTGTGGTTTTGCCCTGACGCTATAAACACTGGAGGGGAGTGGAATGGTCGGGCACAGAGTCTGCTCCTTCACCCCCAGCTGCTACTTTATGAGAAATTTTCAGATTTATTAGGGAAGTTATGAAGCTGGCCCAGACATATTGCTCACATAGAGTAAGCACTCCCGAAGAGGAAGAGAGGCTCTTAAAAGGGGAGATCCTGAAGTTTTGGAAACTTTTTTTACTGAAGGGCTCAGGCTTTTTTTTTAAATTTCTTTTTATTTGTTTTTATAGGATGTGGGCATCACTGGCAAGGCCAGCATTTATTGCCCATCACTAATTGCCCTCGAGAAGGTGGTGGTGAGCCGCCATCTTGAACCGCTGCAGTCCGTGTGGTGAAGGTACTCCCACAGTGCTGTTAGGTAGGGAGTTCCAGGATTTTGACCCAGCGACGATGAAGGATCGGCGATATACTTCTAAGTCAGGATGGTGTGTGACTTGCAGGGGAACTTGTAGGTGGTGCTGTTCCTGTGCACCTGCTGCCCTTGTCCTTTAGGGGAAAGAGGTCCTGGGTTTGGGAGGTGCTGCTGAAGAAGCCTTGGCGAGTTGCTGCAGTGCATCTTGTAGATGGTACACACTGCAGCCACAGTACGCCGGTGGTGGAGGAAGTGACTGTTTAAGGTGGTGGATGGGGTGCCAATCAAGCAGGCTGCTTTGTCGTGGATGGCGTCAAGTTTCTTGAGTGTTGTTGGAACTGCACTCATCCAGGCATGTGGAGAGTATTCCATCACACTCCTTAATTGTGCCTTGTAGATGGTAGAAAGGCTTTGAGGAGTCAGGAGGTGAGACACTTGCTGCAGAATACCCAGCCTCTGACCTGCTCTTGTTGCCACAGTATTCATGTGGCTGGTCCAGTTAAGTTTCTGGTCACTGGTGACCCCCAGGATGGTGGGGGATTCGGCGATGGTAATGCCGTTGAATGTCAAGGGGCGGTGGTTAGACTCTCGCTTGTTGGAGATAGTCATTGCTTGTCACTTGTGTGGCACGACTGTTACCTGCCACTTATCAGCCCAAGCCTGAACATCGTCCAGGTCTTATTGCTTGCGGGCATGGACTGCTTCATTATCTGAAGAGTTGTGAATGGCACTGAACACTGTGCAATCATCAGCGAACATCCCCATTTCTGACCTTATGTTGGAGGGAAGGTCATTGATGATGGTTGGGCCTAGGGCACTGCCCTGAGGAACTCATGCAGCGATGTCCTGGGGCTGTGATGATTGACCTTCAATCACCACAACCATCTTCCTTTGTGCTAGGGATGGCTCCAGCCAGTGGAGAGTTTCTCCCCCAGATTACCATTGACTTCAGTTTTACTAGGGCTCCTTCCTGCCACACTCGGTCAAATGCTGTCGTGATGTCAAGGGCAGTCACTCTCACCTCACCTCTGGAATTCAGTTCCTTTGTTAATGTTTGGACCAAGGCTGTAATGAGGTCGGGAGCCGAGTGGTCTTGGCGGAACCCAAACTGGGCATCAGTGAGCAGGCTATTGGTGAGTAAGTGCAGCTTGATAGCACTGTCGATGACACCTTCCATCACTTTGTTGATGATTGAGAGTAGACTGATGAGGCGGTAATTGGCCGGATTGGATTTGTCCTGCTTTGTGTGGACAGGACATAGCTGGGCAGTTTTCCACATTGTTGGATAGATGCCAGTGTTGTAGCTGTACTGGAACGGCTTGGCTAGAGGCGCGGCTAGTTCTGAAGCACAAGTCTTCAGCATGATAGCCGGGATGTTGTCAGGCCCATAGCCTTTGCTATGTAAGCAATCGGCGCAGACTCCATGGATTTTGAACATATGGATTTTTAAAAACTGGACAGGCTGTTTGGGGGGTGGGGAAGCAGTGAAAAAAGCACTCAAGCTGGAGGTGACTCACGTAACCAGGTTGTATTCGTATGAAAACAAACTGTCCTTGGGTACAATGGCCCGAGAGGCCCACTCACAAGTCTTGATTAACAAGGCTGACGACTCATTGTTCTGGTTAAGATGAACTTGTTAAGTTAATCGGCTTGAAGATTGAAATGAATTTGAAGACCATTCAAACCGTCAGAGGAAGCTTGGAAACCACTTCCCTGAGGCCATATGTCTATTAAAAGCACAGACAGCGGTCTGTGTATTGGAGGGGTATATCAGAGAGCAATTTGGATAGCTCTCTCTCTCTCCTGCCCTCCACACAATGGAACGTCAAGAAGAGCAGAGACTTGCTCTTCCAACCGAGACGGACTTCAACTAAGGCTGAGACTCGCATGCCACAAGGCCAGTATGGAACCAGGTAGCCAAGAAATATGGGAGGGAGCTGCAAGCAAGATCAAAAGGGCAATCGAGATGAGCATTGCCAAGCATACACACCCACAAGATCACTTACCTGTGTGAGGGGGTGCCTGTATGTTCCCACCAAACCAGAGGGGGTTTAGCGTTGGAAGGGTCCTGTGATAGTTTAGTTCATGGGAGGGTGTTTTTAGGCTGTGGTAAGTCAGCACGGCAGGGGCTTGTTGGACAAGTCAGGGTTGTGTGTTCAGTCAGATGTTAGGGAGAGCTGTGTGTTCAGTGTGATGTTAGAGAGAGCTGTGTGTTTAGTCTGATGTTAGGCAGAGCTGTGTGTTCAGTCTCATGTTAGAGGGAGCCGTGTGTTCAGTCTAATGTTAGAGGGTGTGTTCAGTCTGATGTTAGAGGGAGCTGTGTGTTCAGTCTGATGTTAGACGGAGCTGTGTGATCAGACTGATGTTAGAGGGAGCTGTGTGTTTAGTCTGATGTTAGACAGAGCTGTGTGTTCAGTCTCATGTTAGAGGGAGCCGTGTGTTCAGCCTAATGTTAGAGGGTGTGTTCAGTCTGATGTTAGAGGGAGCTGTGTGTTCAGTCTGATGTTAGACGGAGCTGTGTGTTCAGTCTGATGTTAGAGGGAGCTGTGTGTTCAGTCTGATGTTAGAGGGAGCTGTGTGTTCAGTCTGATGTTAGATGGAGCTGTGTGTTTAGTCTGATGTTAGAGGGAGCTGTGTGTTCAGTCTGATGTTAGAGGGAGCTGTGTGTTTAGTCTGATGTTAGAGGGAGCTGTGTGTTCAGTCTGATGTTAGAGAGAGCTGTGTGTTCAGTCTGATGTTAGAGGGAGCTGTGTGTTCAGTCTGATGTTAGAGAGAGCTGTGTGTTCAGTCTGATGTTAGAGAGAGCTGTGTGTTCAGTCTAATGTTAGAGGGAGCTGTGTGTTCAGTCTGATGTTAGAGAGAGCTGTGTGTTCAGTCTGATGTTAGACGGAGTTGTGTGTTTAGTCTGATGTTAGAGGGAGCTGTGTGTTCAGTCTGATGTTAGAGGGAGCTGTGTGTTCAGTCTGATGTTAGAGGGAGCTGTGTGTTCAGTCTGATGTTAGAGGGAGCTGTGTGTTCAGTCTGATGTTAGACGGAGTTGTGTGTTTAGTCTGATGTTAGAGAGAGCTGTGTGTTCAGTCTGATGTTAGAGAGAGCTGTGTGTTCAGTCTGATGTTAGAGAGAGCTGTGTGTTCAGTCTGATGTAAGGCGGAGCTGTGTGTTCAGTTTGATGTTAGAGAGAGCTGTGTGTTCAGTCTGATGTTAGAGGGAGCTGTGTGTTCAGTCTGATGTTAGAGGGAGCTGTGTGTTCAGTGTGATGTTAGAGAGAGCTGTGTGTTCAGTCTGATGTTAGAGGGAGTTGTGTGTTCAGTCTGATGTTAGAGGGAGCTGTGTGTTCAGTGTGATGTTAGAGGGAGCTGTGTGTTCAGTCTGATGTTAGAGGGAGCTGTGTGTTCAGTGTGATGTTAGAGAGAGCTGTGTGTTCAGTCTGATGTTAGAGGGAGCTGTGTGTTCAGTGTGATGTTAGAGGGAGCTGTGTGTTCAGTCTGATGTTAGAGAGAGCTGTGTGTTCAGTCTGGTGTTAGAGGGAGCTGTGTGTTCAGTCTGATGTTAGAGAGAGCTGTGTGTTCAGTGTGATTGGTGAAGTGAAGCGTAGGTCCCTTGCTGTCAGAATCAGGGGAATTTATAATGGGGAACAAAGAAATGGTAGACCAATTAAATACATATTTTGGTTCTGTCTTCACAAAGGAGGACACAAATATCCTCCCGGAGATGTCGGGGAACATAGGCTCTGATGAAAGGGAGGAACTGAAAGAAATCAGTATTTGTAGGGAAATGGTGTTATGGAAATTGATTGGATTGAAGGCAGATAAATCCCCAGCGCCTGATAATCTTCTTCCTAGGGTACTTAAGGAAGTGGCCCTAGAAATAGTAGATGCACTGCTGATCATCTTCCAACATTCGATGGAATCTGGAACAGTACCCATGGATTGGAGGGTAGCTAATGTTACCCCACTATTTAAAAAAGGTGGTAGAGAGAATACGGGGAATTACAGACCGGTAAGCCTGATATCGGTAGTGGGGAAAATGCTAGAGTCCATTATAAAAGATGTAATAGCAGAGCACTTGGAAAACAGTGACAGGATCGGACCAAGTCAACATGGATTTACAAAAGGTAAATCGTGGTTGACTAATCTACTGGAATTTTTTGAGGATGGATCTGGTAAAATAGATAAGGGAGAACCAGTGGATGTGGTGTATTTGGACTTTCAGAAGGCTTTCGATACAGTCCCGCATAAGAGATTAGCGTGTAATGTTAGGGCACATGGGATTGGGGGCAAGGTATTGACTTGGATAGAGAACTGGTTGGCAGGCAGAAAGCAAAGAGTTGGAATAAACGGGTCATTTTCCGAGTGGCAGGCAGTGACTAGAGGGGTACTGCAGGGATCGGTCCTTGGACCCCAGCTATTCACAATATATATTAATGATCTAGACAAGGGAACTAGATGTAATATCTCCAAATTTGCAGACGACGCAAAGCTGGGTGGGAGGGTATGCTGTGAGGAGGATGCCGAGAAACTCCAGGATGATTTGGACAGGCTAGGTGATTGGGCAGAAGCATGGCAGATGCAATATAACGTGGATAAATCTGAGGTTATCCACTTTGGTGGCAAAAACAGGAAGGCAGATTATTATCTGAATGGCAATACATTGGGAGAAGGGGAAGTGCAACAAGGCCTGGGCGTCCTTGTGCACCAGTCATTGAAGGTAAGCATGCAGGTGCAGCAGGCGGTTAAGAAAGCAAATGGTATGTTGGCCTTCGTAGCGAGAGGGTTTCAGTACAGGAACAAGGATGTCTTGCTGCAGTTGTACAGGGCCTTGGTGAGACCACATCTTGAGTATTGTGTGCAGTTTTGGTCACCTTATCTGAGGAAGGATGTTCTTGCCATGGAAGGAGTTAAGCGAAGATTCACCAGGCTGATACCTGGGATGGCAGGAATGACGTATGAGGAGAGATTGGGGCGATTGGGCTTGTACTCACTGGAGTTTAGAAGATGAGAGGGGATCTCATTGAAACTTATAAAATTCTGACAGGACTGGACAGACTAGATGCAGGAAGGATGTTCCCGATGGCCGGGGAGTCCAAAACCAGGGGTCACAGTCTAAGGATAAGGGGTAGGCCATTTAGGACAGAAATGAGGAGGAATTTCTTCACCCAGAGAGTGGTGAACCTGTGGAATTCTCTACCACAGAAGGCAGTAGAGGCCAATTCATTAAATATATTCAAGAAGGAGTTAGATATAATTCTTAAGGCTAAAGGGATCAAGGGGTATGGGGAGAAAGCAGGGACTGAGTACTGAATTTCGATGATCAGCCATGATCGCATTGAATGACGGAGCAGGCTCGAGGGGCCGAATGGCCTACTCCTGCTCCTATCTTCTATGTTTCTATGTTTCTATGTTAGAGAGAGCTGTGTGTTCAGTGTGATGTTAGAGAGAGCTGAGTGTTCAGTTTGATGTTAGAGAGAGCTGTTTGTTCAGTCTGATGTTAGAGGGAGCTGTGTGTTCAGTCTGATGTTAGAGGGAGCTGTGTGTTCAGTCTGATGTTAGAGGGAGCTGTGTGTTCAGTCTGATGTTAGAGAGAGCTGTGTGTTCAGTCTGATGTTAGAGGGACCTGTGTGTTCAGTCTGATGTTAGAGGGAGCTGTGTGTTCAGTCTGATGTTAGAGGGAGCTGTGTGTTCAGTCTGATGTTAGAGAGAGCTGTGTGTTCAGTCTGATGTTAGAGGGACCTGTGTGTTCAGTCTGATGTTAGAGGGAGCTGTGTGTTCAGTCTGATGTTCGAGGGAGCTGTGTGTTCAGTCTGATGTTAGAGGGAGCTGCGTGCACAGTCTGATGTTAGAGAGAGCTGTGTGTTCAGTCTGATGTTAGAGGGAGCTGTGTGTTCAGTCTGATGTTATAGGGAGCTGTGTGTTCAGTCTGATGTTAGAGAGCTGTGTGTTCAGTCTGATGTTAGAGGGAGCTGCGTGCACAGTCTGATGTTAGAGAGAGCTGTGTGTTCAGTCTGATGTTAGAGAGCTGTGTGTTCAGTCTGATGTTAGAGAGCTGTGTGTTCAGTCTGATGTTAGACCGAGCTGTGTGTTCAGTCTGATGTTATAGGGAGCTGCGTGTTCAGTCTGATGTTAGAAAGCTGTGTGTTCAGTCTGATGTTAGAGGGAGCTGTGTGTTCAGTCTGATGTTAGACGGAGCTGTGTGTTCAGTCTGATGTTAGAGAGAGCTGTGTGTTCAGCCTGATGTTAGAGGGAGCTGTGTGTTCAGTCTGATGTTAGACGGAGCTGTGTGTTCAGTCTGATGTTAGAGAGAGCTGTGTGTTCAGTCTGATGTTAGATGGAGCTGTGTGTTCAGTCTGATGTTAGAGGGAGCTGTGTGTTCAGTCTGATGTTAGAGAGAGCTGTGTGTTCAGTCTGATGTTAGAGAGAGCTGTGTGTTCAGTCTGATGTTAGAGAGAGCTGTGTGTTCAGTCTGATGTTAGAGAGAGCTGTGTGTTCAGTCTGATGTTAGACGGAGCTGTGTGTTCAGACTGATGTTAGAGGGAGCTGTGTGTTCAGTCTGATGTTAGAGAGAGCTGCGTGTTCAGTCTGATGTTAGAAAGCTGTGTGTTCAGTCTGATGTTAGAGGGAGCTGTGTGTTCAGTCTGATGTTAGACGGAGCTGTGTGTTCAGTCTGATGTTAGAGAGAGCTGTGTGTTCAGCCTGATGTTAGAGGGAGCTGTGTGTTCAGTCTGATGTTAGACGGAGCTGTGTGTTCAGTCTGATGTTAGAGAGAGCTGTGTGTTCAGTCTGATGTTAGATGGAGCTGTGTGTTCAGTCTGATGTTAGAGGGAGCTGTGTGTTCAGTCTGATGTTAGAGAGAGCTGTGTGTTCAGTCTGATGTTAGAGAGAGCTGTGTGTTCAGTCTGATGTTAGAGAGAGCTGTGTGTTCAGTCTGATGTTAGAGAGAGCTGTGTGTTCAGTCTGATGTTAGACGGAGCTGTGTGTTCAGACTGATGTTAGAGGGAGCTGTGTGTTCAGTCTGATGTTAGAGAGAGCTGTGTGTTCAGTCTGATGTTAGAGAGAGCTGTGTGTTCAGTCTGATGTTAGCGGGACCTGTGTGTTCAGTCTGATGTTAGAGGGACCTGTGTGTTCAGTGTGATGTTAGAGGGAGCTGTGTGTTCAGTCTGATGTTAGAGAGAGCTGTGTGTTCAGTCTGGTGTTAGAGGGAGCTGTGTGTTCAGTCTGTTGTTAGAGAGAGCTGTGTGTTCAGTGTGATTGGTGAAGTGAAGCGTAGGTCCCTTGCTGTCAGAATCAGGGGAATTTATAATGGGGAACAAAGAAATGGTAGACCAATTAAATACATATTTTGGTTCTGTCTTCACAAAGGAGGACACAAATATCCTCCCGGAGATGTCGGGGAACATAGGCTCTGATGAAAGGGAGGAACTGAAAGAAATCAGTATTTGTAGGGAAATGGTGTTATGGAAATTGATTGGATTGAAGGCAGATAAATCCCCAGCGCCTGATAATCTTCTTCCTAGGGTACTTAAGGAAGTGGCCCTAGAAATAGTAGATGCACTGCTGATCATCTTCCAACATTCGATGGAATCTGGAACAGTACCCATGGATTGGAGGGTAGCTAATGTTACCCCACTATTTAAAAAAGGTGGTAGAGAGAATACGGGGAATTACAGACCGGTAAGCCTGATATCGGTAGTGGGGAAAATGCTAGAGTCCATTATAAAAGATGTAATAGCAGAGCACTTGGAAAACAGTGACAGGATCGGACCAAGTCAACATGGATTTACAAAAGGTAAATCGTGGTTGACTAATCTACTGGAATTTTTTGAGGATGGATCTGGTAAAATAGATAAGGGAGAACCAGTGGATGTGGTGTATTTGGACTTTCAGAAGGCTTTCGATACGGTCCCGCATAAGAGATTAGCGTGTAATGTTAGGGCACATGGGATTGGGGGCAAGGTATTGACTTGGATAGAGAACTGGTTGGCAGGCAGAAAGCAAAGAGTTGGAATAAATGGGTCATTTTCCGAGTGGCAGGCAGTGACTAGAGGGGTACTGCAGGGATCGGTCCTTGGACCCCAGCTATTCACAATATATATTAATGATCTAGACAAGGGAACTAGATGTAATATCTCCAAATTTGCAGACGACGCAAAGCTGGGTGGGAGGGTATGCTGTGAGGAGGATGCTGAGAAACTCCAGGATGATTTGGACAGGCTAGGTGATTGGGCAGAAGCATGGCAGATGCAATATAACGTGGATAAATCTGAGGTTATCCACTTTGGTGGCAAAAACAGGAAGGCAGATTATTATCTGAATGGCAATACATTGGGAGAAGGGGAAGTGCAACAAGGCCTGGGCGTCCTTGTGCACCAGTCATTGAAGGTAAGCATGCAGGTGCAGCAGGCGGTTAAGAAAGCAAATGGTATGTTGGCCTTCGTAGCGAGAGGGTTTCAGTACAGGAACAAGGATGTCTTGCTGCAGTTGTACAGGGCCTTGGTGAGACCACATCTTGAGTATTGTGTGCAGTTTTGGTCACCTTATCTGAGGAAGGATGTTCTTGCCATGGAAGGAGTTAAGCGAAGATTCACCAGGCTGATACCTGGGATGGCAGGAATGACGTATGAGGAGAGATTGGGGCGATTGGGCTTGTACTCACTGGAGTTTAGAAGATGAGAGGGGATCTCATTGAAACTTATAAAATTCTGACAGGACTGGACAGACTAGATGCAGGAAGGATGTTCCCGATGGCCGGGGAGTCCAAAACCAGGGGTCACAGTCTAAGGATAAGGGGTAGGCCATTTAGGACAGAAATGAGGAGGAATTTCTTCACCCAGAGAGTGGTGAACCTGTGGAATTCTCTACCACAGAAGGCAGTAGAGGCCAATTCATTAAATATATTCAAGAAGGAGTTAGATATAATTCTTAAGGCTAAAGGGATCAAGGGGTATGGGGAGAAAGCAGGGACCGAGTACTGAATTTCGATGATCAGCCATGATCGCATTGAATGACGGAGCAGGCTCGAGGGGCCGAATGGCCTACTCCTGCTCCTATCTTCTATGTTTCTATGTTTCTATGTTAGAGAGAGCTGTGTGTTCAGTGTGATGTTAG
Organism: Somniosus microcephalus; assembly: GCF_052327205.1. NCBI lineage: Eukaryota > Metazoa > Chordata > Chondrichthyes > Squaliformes > Somniosidae > Somniosus > Somniosus microcephalus. The sequence goes on along the minus strand of NC_140993.1, from coordinate 59,007,125 downwards.
AGAGAGCTGAGTGTTCAGTTTGATGTTAGAGAGAGCTGTTTGTTCAGTCTGATGTTAGAGGGAGCTGTGTGTTCAGTCTGATGTTAGAGGGAGCTGTGTGTTCAGTCTGATGTTAGAGGGAGCTGTGTGTTCAGTCTGATGTTAGAGGGAGCTGTGTGTTCAGTCTGATGTTAGAGAGAGCTGTGTGTTCAGTCTGATGTTAGAGGGACCTGTGTGTTCAGTCTGATGTTCGAGGGAGCTGTGTGTTCAGTCTGATGTTAGACCGAGCTGTGTGTTCAGTCTGATGTTAGAGGGAGCTGCGTGCACAGTCTGATGTTAGAGAGAGCTGTGTGTTCAGTCTGATGTTAGAGAGCTGTGTGTTCAGTCTGATGTTAGAGAGCTGTGTGTTCAGTCTGATGTTAGAGAGAGCTGTGTGTTCAGTCTGATGTTATAGGGAGCTGTGTGTTCAGTCTGATGTTAGAGAGGGCTGCGTGTTCAGTCTGATGTTAGGGAGCTGTGAGTTCAGTCTGATGTTAGAGAGAGTTGTGTGTTCAGTCTGATGTTAGACCGAGCTGTGTGTTCAGTCTGATGTTAGAGGGAGCTGTGTGTTCAGTCTGATGTTGGAAAGCTGTGTGTTCAGTCTGATGTTAGAGGGAGCTGTGTGTTCAGTCTGATGTTAGACGGAGCTGTGTGTTCAGTCTGATGTTAGAGAGAGCTGTGTGTTCAGTCTGATGTTAGAGAGAGCTGTGTGTTCAGTCTGATGTTAGAGACAGCTGTGTGTTCAGTCTGATGTTAGACAGAGCTGTGTGTTCAGACTGATGTTAGAGGGAACTGTTTGTTCAGTCTGATGTTAGAGAGAGCTGTGTGTTCAGTCTGATGTTAGAGAGAGCTGTGTGTTCAGTCTGATGTTAGAGAGCTGTGAGTTCAGTCTGATGTTAGAGAGAGTTGTGTGTTCAGTCTGATGTTAGAGAGCTGTGTGTTCAGTCTGATGTTAGACCGAGCTGTGTGTTCAGTCTGATGTTAGAGGGAGCTGTGTGTTCAGTCTGATGTTAGAAATCTGTGTGTTCAGTCTGATGTTAGAGGGAGCTGTGTGTTCAGTCTGATGTTAGACGGAGCTGTGTGTTCAGTCTGATGTTAGAGAGAGCTGTGTGTTCAGTCTGATGTTAGAGAGAGCTGTGTGTTCAGTCTGATGTTAGAGAGAGCTGTGTGTTCAGTCTGATGTTAGAGGGAGCTGTGTGTTCAGTCTGATGTTAGACGGAGCTGTGTGTTCAGTCTGATGTTAGAGAGAGCTGTGTGTTCAGTCTGATGTTAGACGGAGCTGTGTGTTCAGTCTGATGTTAGAGAGAGCTGTGTGTTCAGTCTGATGTTAGAGAGAGCTGTGTGTTCAGTCTGATGTTAGAGAGAGCTGTGTGTTCAGTCTGATGTTAGAGAGAGCTGTGTGTTCAGTCTGATGTTAGACGGAGCTGTGTGTTCAGACTGATGTTAGAGGGAACTGTGTGTTCAGTCTGATGTTAGAGAGAGCTGTGTGTTCAGTCTGATGTTAGAGAGAGCTGTGTGTTCAGTCTGATGTTAGAGGGACCTATGTGTTCAGTCTGATGTTAGCGGGAGCTTGTGATGAAATAACTGTGTTCTGATATTTGTACTTGCACTTGTAATATCTGGAATGTTCCACTAGGGGGAACCACTAATGCTCCTCCCTGGCCCCGCCCCTCTTCTGGGATGTTCTACCAAGGGCTCGGTCGATGATGGACTCTGTTAACTCTGCCATGATTCTTATTTAATAAAAGGCTTCTGTCTTAAGCTTTAACTTCGGATTCGGGCAGTTATTTGGCACATCAATATTATTAAATAACAACTTTTGGAAGATGGATCGATTTTTGAAACCAGAGCGTCTGGATATCGATCCCCATTTGGCAGATGCGTCGAAGGAATTTACGCATTGGCTCCGGTGTTTTGAACACTTCATCGCATCATCGACCGATCCGACGGTTAACAAGTTGGGTCTTCTAACCAACTTGGTAAGTCATCAAACTTACTCTATAATTGAAGATATTACTACATATGAAGAGGCCCTCGCAGCTCTTAAAGCCCAGTACCTTAAGTCGGTTAACGAAGTATACGCCAGTTATCTCCTGTCTACTCGCAGGCAATTACCTGAGGAATCTCTGGACGATTTCCTGCAGGACCTTAAGGCTTTGGCTAAGGGTTGCAACTACAAGGCTGTCTCTGCCATAGTGTATCAGGAAGAAGCCATCCGCAATTCTTTCATATCTGGCCTCCGATCTAATTATATTAGACAGAGACTCCTCGAGAACCACTCGTTAGTTTTAAAAACGGTTGTCGCTGCTGCTCGATCGTTAGATGTAGCCCAGAAGAATTCAGAAGTGTATGCATCAGCCCATGCATCTCTCTCAGCCTCATGTGTTCCGAGTATGGAGGCATCCATAACACCAATGGAGCCGCCACTTAATCCTATTGTTGCGGCTGTGCCCCATGGGTCTAACTGTTATTTTTGTGGCCAATCTAAACACCCCAGGCAAAGTTGCCCAGCCAGAGAGGCTACCTGTTTTAAATGTAAGAAACGGGGACATTTTAGGTAAAGTGTGTAAGGGTAATCCTGCACCCGATGTCTTCTCTGCTGCCGCCTATCGTTTTACTCTAGCCTCGGCTACGGTTGACCAGACCATACCGTGTTCCTTGTCAAAATCTATGATGGACATTAAGATTAATGGTCGTCCTACTGGGTGTTTGATAGACTGTGGCAGTACTGAAAGTTTTATACACCCCAACCTTGTTAACTCCTGTTCATTGAAGGTGTATCCTACTCGAAGTGAAATTGTGATGGCGTCCAAATCCCTTACTTCGGAGGTAACTGGATATTGTAAAGTCACATTGACCATTAAGGATACGGAGTATAAGGATTTTAAACTCCTCATATTACCTCAGTTGTGTGTGAACTTAATATTAGGCTTGGACTTCCAGTGTCAGCATGAGAGCGTTACCCTTAAGCATGGTGGATCCCAGCCTCCGCTCACAGTCTGCGGCCTTTCTACTTTAAACGTAAGCCCGCCTTCTTTGTTTGCGAACCTTGCTCCTAATTGTAGACCTATAGCGACTAAGAGTCGACGGTATAGTTCAGAAGATAAAACATTTATAAAAGAGGAAGTGGAAAGGCTTCAACGGGAGGGAATTATCGAACACAGTGGTAGCCCATGGCGTGCCCAGGTGGTGGTGGTTAAAACTAATGAGAAGAAAAGACTTGTGGTCGATTATAGCCAGACTATAAACTTGTATACCCAATTAGACGCCTATCCTTTGCCTCGTATTTCTGAGATGGTGAACCAGATAGCTCAGTACCGCGTGTTCTCCACCATTGATTTAAAGTCTGCCTACCATCAACTCCCCATCAAAATAGAAGACCGACCTTATATGGCCTTCGAAGCTAATGGGCGCCTGTTCCAACTCCTTCGGGTGCCCTTTGGAGTGACGAATGGGGTATCCGTCTTCCAACGGGAGATGGATCGTATGGTGGATGAATACGCGTTGGAAGCAACATTCCCGTACCTGGACAATGTTACCATCTGTGGGCGTGACCAACGGGAGCATGATCAAAATCTCGCGAAGTTCCTAGAGACTGCAAAGAGGTTAAACCTGACCTACAACGAAAACAAATGTACCTTCAATACTGCACGTTTGTGTATTCTTGGTTGCGTTGTGGAGAATGGGGTAATCGGGCCAGACCCTGAAAGATTACGCCTACTTAAGGAATTACCTTTACCTCACACTGTAAAAGCCTTAAGAAGGTGTCTGGGATTCTTCTCGTACTCTGCCCAGTGGGTGGCTAGCTACTCAGATAAAGTCCGACCTCTTATTAAGTCGACGTCTTTTCCGCTATCGGCGGAAGCTCAGGAGGCTTTCCTTAATATCAAATGGGACATTGTGAAGGCAGTGGTATGTGCCGTGGATGAGAAGATCCCATTTCAAGTGGAAAGTGATGCATCTGATTTTGCGTTGGCAGCAACTCTTAACCAAGCTGGTAGACCAGTAGCCTTCTTCTCTCGTACATTGCAAGGACCAGAAGTTCGACATTCTTCAGTGGAAAAGGAGGCACAGGCAATTATTGAAGCAGTCAGGTATTGGAGACATTATCTCGCTGGCCAATGTTTTACGCTCATTACTGACCAGCGATCTGTGGCCTTTATGTTCAACACTAAGCAGAGAGGCAAGATCAAAAATGATAAGGTTTTAAGATGGCGAATAGAACTGTCAACATATGACTATGATATTCAGTACAGGCCTGGAGTATTTAATGAGCCATCGGATGCTTTGTCACGAGGAGTATGTGCTAGTCCAGGTACAGATAAGCTTCAAAGTCTCCACGACGCATTCTGCCACCCTGGGGTTACCAGAATGAACCACTTCATTAAGTCCCACAATCTACCCTACTCTATTGAGGAGGTCTGGACAATGACCAGAACCTGTCATGTTTGTGCTGAATGCAAACCCCGCTTCTATAAGCCGTCCGAGCCAGCTCATCTTATTAAAGCAACTCGACCATTTGAGCGTTTGAGTCTCGATTTTAAAGGTCCCCTTCCATCGAGCGACCGTAATGTCTATTTTCTTAATATTATAGACGAGTACTCTCGGTTCCCTTTTGTTATCCCCTGTCCGGATGTGACTAGTGCTGTTGTAATTAAATGCCTCTGCCAACTGTTTTCCTTGTTTGGCATGCCTAACTATATACATAGTGATAGGGGTTCTTCCTTTATGAGCAAAGAATTACGACAGTTTTTGCTATCGAAGGGGATTGCAACGAGTAGAACTACCAGCTATAACCCTCGTGGTAATGGGCAGGTCGAGAAAGAAAATGCGACAGTGTGGAAGGCTATCGTACTGTCTCTGAAGTCACGAGGCCTGCCGACCTCTCGCTGGCAGGACGTCCTGCCAGACGTGCTGCATTCCATAAGGTCTCTTTTGTGTACAGCGACGAATGCCACCCCTCATGAAAGGATGTTTAGTTTTCCAAGAAAAGCTACTAATGGAGTATCGTTACCCACATGGTTGATGACCACGGGCCCTGTGTTGTTGCACAGACATGTGAGAGGCCACAAGACTGATCCACTGGTGGAGGAAGTACAACTCCTCCATGCTAATCCCAGTATGCGTATATTCAATATCCGGATGGGCGAGAGGATACGGTCTCTATTAAAGATCTTGCACCTGCTGGAGCTCGAAAAGAGTTCGACTCTGAGAGTAGAGTTTTCAATCGTGGTATTGGACCTTCGGAGACACAAACCCTCAGTGTGGAAAATACTGATGATTCTGGGAATTCGAATGAACCGGAGTTAGTACTCCGGGAGCAGCCTCAGCAAGAGTTACGTCGTTCCCAGAGGATTATCAGACCACCTGACAGACTGAATCTATAGCAGGGGGTGAATGTGATGAAATAACTGTGTTCTGATATTTGGACTTGCACTTGTAATGTCTGGAATGTTCCACTAGGGGGAACCACTAATGCTCCTCCCTGGCCCCACCCGTCTTCTGGGATGTTCTACCAAGGGCTCGGTCGATGATGGACTCTGTTAACTCTGCCATGATTCTTATTTAATAAAAGGCTTCTGTCTTAAGCTTTAACTTCGGATTCGGGCAGTTATTTGGCACATCAGAGATGTGTGTTCAGTCTGATGTTAGACCGAGCTGTGTGTTCAGTCTGATGTTAGAGGGAGCTGTGTGTTCAGTCTGATGTTAGACCGAGCTGTGTGTTCAGTCTGATGTTAGAGGGAGCTGTGTGTTCAGTCTGATGTTAGAGGGAGCTGTGTGTTCAGTCTGATGTTACAAGGAGCTGTGTATTCAGTCTGATGTTAGAGGGAGCTGTGTGTTCAGTCTGATGTTAGAGGGAGCTGTGTGTTCAGTCTGATGTTAGAGGAACCTGTTGATGTGCCTCAATGAATCCGAGACTCAACGTCAATGGAGCAAAGCAAGGCTTTTATTAACTCAGAAAGTAATACACAGTGGAGAAGTGTCTCTCATCCAGAGATCTGCTGTACTGCCTGTGAGACACGCTGGGGCCTGCTTAAGTAGGGGCCAGGTATGGGCGGAGCCCTACACACAATACAATACAGGTAAGGAAATGAAACTGAAACTAAACTCCCCTGCTTGTCACAGTCACAGGCACAATCAAACACAGAGAATACAGAGTGCCTGATGAATGGCATATTTCATCACATTCACCCCTTCTACAGATTTAGTCTGTTCGGGGGTTTGACAGTCCTCTGTGACCGACGTAGCTGTTGTGGTGCCGCGGGTGTCCACTGGGTGTCCCCGGTGGCCTCCTGGGTCTCTGCCGGGGGCGCCGCCAGGGTTGTTGAAGGGGTAGTTGGTGGCGGCACCGTTGATCGATGTTCTTCCGGGGGTGATGAAAGGATAGTGGGTGGGTAAGAGTTGCTGTGATCGTTGTTGCTGTTGTTGTCGTGGTTGTTGTCGTTACCGGCTGGGGCGACGTCTTTTATGGACACGGTGTCCTCCCTTCCGTCGGCATGCCGGACATACGCGTATTGGGGGTTGGCGTGGAGTAGGTGCACTGACTCCACGAGAGGGTCCGTCTTGTGGCCCCTCACATGCCTTTGTACAAATACCGGACCTGGGGTGGAGAGACATGATGGCATGGATACGCCTGAGGTGGATTTCCGGGGAAACACAAACATTCGTTCATTAGGCGTGGCATTAGTGGCAGTACACAATAGCGACCGTATCGAATGGAGCACATCTGGGAGGACTTCCTGCCAGCGGGAGATAGGGAGGCCCTTGGTCCTTAGAGCTAGAGTGACTGCTTTCCATACTGTCCCGTTCTCTCGCTCCACCTGGCCGTTACCCTGGGGGTTGTAGCTGGTGGTACGGCTCGTGGCGATCCCCCTGGACAGCATGTACTGGCGTAGCTCTTCACTCATGAAGGACGCCCCCCTATCCGTATGGATGTAGCTTGGCATACCGAACAGGCAGAACAGGCTGTTGAGGCATTTAATGACCGTGGCGCTGGTCATGTCTGGGCAGGGGAAGGCGAATGGGAAACGGGAGTATTCGTCCACAATGTTCAGGAAGTAAACATTGCGGTCGACTGACGGGAGGGGGCCCTTGAAATCTAAGCTGAGCCGCTCAAAGGGCCGTGTAGCTTTGATTAAGTGGGCTCTATCTGGGCGGTAGAACCGAGGCTTGCACTCAGCGCAAGTGCGGCAGTTCCTGGTCAGAGACCGAACTTCCTCAATCGAGTAGGGTAAGTTGCGGGACTTTATGAAGTGGAACAGTCGTGTGACCCCTGGGTGGCAGAGGTCGTTGTGGAGGGTCTGTAGCCGATCCCCGGTGGTGCTGGCACACATCCCTCATGAGAGGGCGTCGGGGGATTCGTTAAGGGCCCCTGGCCGGTAAATGATGTCATACTCGAAGGTGGAGAGCTCGATCCGCCACCTGAGAATCTTATCATTTTTAATCTTCCCCTTCTGTTTATTATCAAACATAAACGCTTCCGACCGCTGGTCGGTAAGTAGGGTGAAGCGTTTGCCGGCTAGGTAGTGGTGCCAGTGGCGCACTGCCTCCACGATGGCTTGGGCCTCCTTTTCCACGGAGGAGTGTCTGATCTCGGGCCCTTGGAGGGTCCTCGAGAAGAAAGCTACGGGCCGCCCCGCCTGGTTGAGGGTGGCCGCCAAGGCAAAGTCAGACGCATCACTTTCCACTTGAAAGGGAGTGTTCTCGTCCACTGCCTGTAGCGTGGCCCGTTCAACATCCCGCTTAATGCTTTTGAAGGCGGCGTGGGCCTCAGCAGAGAGCGGAAAAGAGGATGCTTTCAAGAGGGGGCGGGCTTTGTCGGAGTAGTTGGGGACCCATTGTGCATAATAAGAAAATAACCGCAGGCACCTTTTCAGGGCTTTGGGAGTGTTGGGCAGGGGCAGCTCCCGTAGGGGGCGCAATCAGTCGGGGTCTGGTCCGATTTCCCCATTCTCCACCACGCTGCCTAGTATGCAGAGGCGCGTGGTGTTGAAGACGCACTTGTCCTCGTTGTCATAGAGTCATAGAGTCATAGAGTTATACAGCACGGATAGAGGCCCTTCGGCCCATCGTGCCCGCGCCGGCCATCAAGCCCTGTCTAATCTAATCCCATATTCTAGCATTTGGTCTGTAGCCTTGTATGCTATGGCATTTCAAGTGCTCATCCAAATGCTTCTTAAATGTTGTGAGGGTTTCTGCCTCCACAACCCTTTCAGGCAGTGAGTTCCAGACTCCAACCACCCTCTGGGTGAAAAAGTTCTTTCTCAAATCCCCTCTAAACTTCCCGCCCTATACCTTGAATCTATGCCCCCTAGTTATTGACCCTTCTACTAAGGGAAAAAGCTCCTCAGTATCCATCCTATCTATGCCCCTCATAATTTTGTACACCTCAATCATGTCCCCCCTCAGCCTCCTCTGCTCCAAGGAAAACAAACCCAATCTGCCCAGTCTCTCTTCATAGCTGAAGCGCTCCAGCCCTAGTAACATCCTGGTGAATCTCCTCTGCACCCTCTCCAAAGCGTTCACATCCTTCCTGTAGTGTGGCGACCAGAACTGCACACAGTATTCCAGCTGTGGCCTAACCAGTGTTTTATACAGCTCCATCATAACCTCCTTGCTCTTATATTCTATGCCTCGGCTAATGAAGGCAAGTATCCCATATGCCTTTTTTACCACCTTATCCACCTGTTCCGCCGCCTTCAGGGATCTGTGTACTTGCACACCCAGATCCCTCTGACCCTCCGTCTTGCCTAGGGTCTTACCATTCATTGTGTATTCCCTTGCCTTGTTAGTCCCCCCAAAGTGCATCACCTCGCACTTTTCCGGGTTAAATTCCATTTGCCACTGTTCCGCCCATCTGACCAACCCATCTATATCATCCTGCAGACTGAGGCTACCCTCCTCGCTATTTACCACCCTACCAATTTTTGTATCATCCGCGAACTTACTGATCATACCTTTTACATTCATATCCAAGTCATTAATGTAGACCACAAACAGCAAGGGACCCAGCACCGATCCCTATGGTACCCCACTGGCCACAGGCTTCCAGTCACAAAAACAACCTTCGACCATCACCCTCTGCCTTCTGCCACTAAGCCAGTTTTGTATCCAATGTGCCAAGGCACCCTGGATTCCATGGGCTCTTACCTTCTTGACCAGTCTCCTGTGTGGGACTTTATCGAAGGCCTTACTGAAATCCATGTATACCACATCCACTGCGTTACCCTCACCCACACACCTAGTCACCCCCTCAAAAAATTCAATCAAATTAGTCAGACATGATCTTCCCTTGACAAAGCCACGTTGACTATCCCCGATTAATCCTTGCCTCTCCAAGTGGAGACTGATTTTGTCCCTCAGAATTTTTTCCAATAATTTTCCTACCACTGATGTTAGGCTCACTGGCCTGTAGTTCCCCGGTTTTTCCCTACTTCCCTTCTTGAATAATGGTACTACATTAGCGGTTCTCCAGTCCTCTGGCACATCCCCTGTGGCCAGAGAGGTCCTGAATATATGTGTTAGAGCCCCCGCAATCTCTTCCTTTGCCTCACACAGCAGCCTGGGATACATTTCGTCCGGGACTGGGGATTTATCCATTTTTAGGCCTGCTAAAACCGCCAATACCTCCTCCCTCTCGATGTTAATATGTTCGAGCATATCACAGTCCCCCCGCCCTATTTCTATGTCTACATCGTCCTTCTCCATAGTGAAAACAGATGCAAAAAATTCATTTAGAACCCCTCCTACATCTTCCGGCTCCACACACAGATTGCCACTTTTGTCCCTAATGGGCCCTATTTTTTCCCTAGTTATCCTCTTACCCTTAATATACTTATAAAACATCTTAGGATTTTCCTTTAGTTTGCTCGCCAGTGTTATTTCATGGCCCCTCCTTGATCTCCTCATTTCTTTTTTAAGTATCCCCCTGCACTTTTTGTACTCCTCTAGGGCTTCCACCGTCTTTAGCCTTTTGTATCTGCCAAAAGCCCTCCTTTTTTTCCTAATCCATTCTCGTATATCCCCTGACATCCAAGGTTCCCTGTGGTTTTTGGAACCACCCTTGACCTTTACGGGAACATGTTGCCATTGTATGATCTCAATCTCCCTTCTGAAAGCCTCCCATTGCTCCGATGCGGATTTTCCTACAAGTAGCTGATCCCAGTCCATTTTGGCCAGATCCTGCCTTATCCTATTAAAATCGGCCTTCCCCCAATTTAGAACCTTTATTTCCGGCCCATCCCTGTCCTTTTCCATGACCACCTTAAATCTCACCATATTATGGTCACTGTCACCAAAGTGCTCACCTACTAGCACTTTTTTCCACTTGGCCGGCCACATTCCCTAGAATTAGGTCCAGTACCGCCCCCTCTCTTGTAGGACTTTCTACATGCTGGCTCAAAAAGCTCTCCTGGATGCACTTTAAGAATTCTACACCCTCTGAGCCTTTCACACTCTGACTATCCCAGTTAATATTGGGGAAGTTGAAATCCCCCATTATTATTACCCTATTATTTGCACATTTCTCTGAGATTTGCCTACATATCTGTTCCTCTATCTCCCCCTGACTGTTTGGAGGCCTATAGTACACTCCCAGCAAAGTGCTTGCCCCCTTTTTGTTTTTAAGCTCCACCCATATGGCCTCATTAGAGGAACCTGCTAATATATCATCCCTCCTTACTGCAGTAATTGACTCCTTAATTAATATTGCGACACCCCCTCCTCTTTTACCTCCCCCTCTGTCTCGCCTGAAGATTCTGTACCCCGGAATATTGAGCTGCCAGTCTTGCCCCTCCCTCAACCATGTCTCCGTGATAGCAACAATATCATACTCCCATGTGTTTATCAACACCTTCAGTTCATCCACCTTATTTGCAAGACTCCTTGCATTAAAATAGATGCCATCCAGCCTTGCCCTTATATATTTGCCCTGTCTACCAAGCTGACTTGTTTTTTTCTCTATAATTGGCAGCACATCACCCCCTATTTCAGCTCCCCTCTGTATCCCATCCCCCTGCCAAGTTAGTTTAAACCCCCCCCAACAGTGCTAGCAAACCTCCCCGCAAGGATATTTGTCCCGCTCTGGTTCAGGTGCAACCCGTCCGACTTGTACAAGTCCCACCTTTCCCAGAAGCAGGCCCAGTGATCCAGGAAAGTAAAACCCTCCCTCCTACACCAACTCTTTAGCCACGCATTCACCTGCTCTATCCTCCTATTCCTATACTCACTAGCACGTGGCACTGGGAGTAATCCAGAGATTACAACCTTTGAGGTCCTGCTCTTTAATCTGTTACCTAGCTCCCTAAATTCTTGATGCAGGACCTCATCCCCCTTCCTACCTATGTCATTGGTCCCAATGTGGACCACGACCTCTGCCTGCTCCCCCTCCCCTTTAAGAATGCCCTGTAGCCGCTCAGTGACATCCATGACCCTGGCCCCAGGGAGGCAACAAACCATCCTGGAGTCACGTTTGTGGCCACAGAAACGCCTATCTGTTCCCCTTACGATAGAATCCCCTACCACTATTGCTCTCCCACTCTTTTTCCTCCCTTTCTGAGCAGCAGAAGCGTCCCTGGTGCCAGGAAGCTGGCTGCTGCTGCCTTCCCCTGGTGAGTCATCCCCCTCAACAGTATCCAACTTGGTATACCTGTTTGAAAGGGGGATGTCCGCAGGGGTTCCCTGCACTTCCTGCCTGCCTCTGTTGCTCCGCCTGATGGTCACCCAATTTCTTTCTGCCTGTGCAGCCCTACTCTGCGGCATGAACAACTCGCTTAACGTGCTATCCACGACCCTCTCAGCATCGCGCATGCTCCAAAACTCATCCACCCGCAGCTCGAGCGCCGCAATGCGGTCTACAAGTAGCTGCAGCTGGATGCATTTCCCGCACACATGGTCGTCAGGGACACTGGCAGCGTCCCTGACTTCCCACATGGAGCAAGAGGAGCAGAACACGGGTCTGAGCTCTCCTGCCATGACTTACTCCTTTAATTAATTAAAAAATTTATTCAACACCCCAGTTACAGGTATACTCGAGGGCGCTTTATTTACCAACTGTCCCCACTACAACACAGAGACCCTAGAAATTTAACACCACAGAATTCAAGCTTGTATTGAAAAGAGAGAAATACTCACCAACCAATCACTTACCTGCTTCCTGCTGACGTCACACTTGGATTACTTTTTACCTCTCTCCCGGAACCTGGATTGGTATGCCTCTGGTTGCTCCCTTTTAACCTCCGCCGCCTCGGGTTGCTCCCGCGCAGGTCCGCTGCTTCTCCAGTCTCGGGGCTGTGGGCCTCGCTGCCTCTGGCTGCTCCCTTTTATCCTCCGCCGCCTCGGACTGCTCCCATGCAGGTCCGCTGCTTCTCCGGTCTCGGGGCTGTGTTTGAACTCTCCTGGGTTTTGGCGCTCTCGCTCTGCTCCCGCTGAGTTTGAACTTTCCCGGGTTTTGGCGCTCTCGCTCTGCTCCCGCTGAGTTTGAACTCTTCCGGGTTTTGGCGCTCTCGCTCTGCTCCCGCTGTGTTAGAACTCTCCTGGGTTTTGGCGCTCTCGCTCTGCTCCCGCTGAGTTTGAACTCTCCTGGGTTTTGGCGCTCTCGCTCTGCTCCCGCTGTGTTTGAACTCTCCTGGGTTTTGGCGCTCTCGCTCTGCTCCCGCTGTGTTAGAACTCTCCTGGGTTTTGGCGCTCTCGCTCTGCTCCCGCTGTGTTTGAACTCTCCTGGGTTTTGGCGCTCTCGCTCTGCTCCCGCTGTGTTTGAACTCTCCTGGGTTTTGGCGCTCTCGCTCTGCTCCCGCTGTGTTAGAACTCTCCTGGGTTTTGGCGCTCTCGCTCTGCTCCCGCTGAGTTTGAACTCTCCTAGGTTTTGGCGCTCTCGCTCTGCTCCCGCTGAGTTTGAACTCTCCTGGGTTTTGGCGCTCTCGCTCTGCTCCCGCTGAGTTTGAACTCTCCTGGGTTTTGGCGCTCTCGCTCTGCTCCCGCTATGTTTGAACTCTCCTGGGTTTTGGCGCTCTCGCTCTGCTCCCGCTGAGTTTGAACTCTCCCGGGTTTTGGCGCTCTCGCTCTGCTCCCGCTGAGTTTGAACTCTCCTGGGTTTTGGCGCTCTCGCTCTGCTCCCGCTATGTTTGAACTCTCCCGGGTTTTGGCGCTCTCGCTCTGCTCCCGCTGAGTTTGAACTCTCCCGGGTTTTGGCGCTCTCGCTCTGCTCCCGCTGAGTTTGAACTCTCCCGGGTTTTGGCGCTCTCGCTCTGCTCCCGCTGAGTTTGAACTCTCCTGGGTTTTGGCACTCTCGCTCTGCTCCCGCTGTGTTTGAACTCTCCTGGGTTTTGTAAGTGAGGTTGAGTTTTTGTGCGGTTTTCAGGAACCTCTCGAGGTTCGAGTCGTGATCCTGCTGGTTGTGACCGCAGATGGTGACGTTGTCGAGGTAGGGGAAGGTTGCCTGCAAGTGGTGGTCATCGACCATGCGGTCCATCTCCCTCTGGAAGACCGAGACCCCATTCGTCACCCCAAAGGGGACTCTGAGGAATTGGTAGAGGCGTCTGTTCGCCTCGAAGGCGGTGTACGGGCGGTCCTCTGGTCTGATAGGGAGCTGGTGGTACGCTGACTTGAGGTCGATGGTGGAGAACACCCAGTATTGGGCAATTTGGTTCACCATTTCTGATATGCGGGGTAGCGGGTAGGCGTCTAGTTGGGTGTACATGTTGATCGTTTGGCTATAGTCGATCACCATCCGTTTCTTCTCGCTACCCCTCACCACCAGCACTTGGGCGCGCCACGGGCTGTTGCTGCATTCAATAATGCACTCCCTCAGCAGCCTGTCCACCTCGGTCGCGATAAACCGCCTGTCCTCCCAGCTGTATCTCCTGCTTTTGGTCGCTATTGGCTGGCAGTTGGGAGTAAGGTTCGCGAATAGCGAAGGCGGCTTTACCTTCAGGGTAGCCAGACCGCATACTGTGAGGGGCGGCTGGGACCCACCGTAATTGAGCGTGATGCTTTGGTGGTGGCACTGGAAATCCAGGCCCAAGATCACGTTCGCACATAGACTCTTCATGATTAGTAATTTAAAATTATCGTATACAGTTCCGTTAACGGACAATTGTACCGCGCAGTACCCCATAATGGTCGATGTCCGGGTCTTATCAGCCATAGAGATGGTGCCCCGAGCAGGGACCACCGTTAGAGAGAGTTGTTGTGCTAGTTCAGGGTGGATAAAACTCTCCGTGCTTCCACTGTCAATTAAACATTTAACCCCGCACCCGTTTACCTCGATGTCCACCATCGATTTGGATAGCGGGTGCGGTCTGGTCTGGTCCACTGTGACCGATGCCACTGTAGGGCCCTGATTGAGACAAGATGGCGTCCACGCTGTCTGCTCACAAGATGGTGGACCCCACGAGGTCGGGCAAGATGGCGGACCCCACGAGGTCGGGCAAGGTGGCGTCCAAGATGGCCGCTCCCACGGCGCACACGCGGCGGTGGCCGGTTTTCCAGCCGGGTTCCCTCTGCACACCTTCCCGAAGTGCCCCTTCTTACCGCACTTAAAGCAGGTGGTGCCTTTCGCCGGGCACAGGTTTCTGGTGTGCTTCGGCTGCCCGCAGAAGTAGCAGTTGGGGCCCCGACACGTCGCGGCTGTCGTAGGGCTTCTGGGGGGAGAGCGGGGCCCCGATGGTGTCGGGCTGCCGGGCGGGGAAGATGCCTTCCAAGATGGCGGCGCCCTTGGTGCACACGTGGTGGCGTGGGCGGCGCGGGCTGAAGAGTAGGCGTCCGAGTTTCTCTGGGCCACATCCAGGGATCGCGCTGTGTCCACAGCCTGTTTCAGGTCCAATCCCGTTTTTTCCAGTAGTCTCTGCTGGATGTAAGTGGAGCTGAGGCCTGTGATAAAGGCATCACGAACAAGCTCGTCAGTGTACACTGCGGCTTTTACATCTTGGCACTTGCAGTCTTTGCCAAGCATTTTCAGGGTGACTAGGAACTCATCCAGCGATTCCCCAGGTCGCTGTGTGCGAGTAGCAAGCAGATGCCTAGCGTACACCTCGTTCGTAGGCTGCTGGTAATGCGCCTTTAGGATGTCGCAGGTGGCCGGGTACGTGTCGGCGTCTTGGATGAGGGGGTAAACCCGGTGGCTTACCCAATTCCGCAGGATTCCGAGTTTCATACTTTCAGCGTCCGTAGCGTCTGTGATGGCTGCGGAATTGTCCAGGAAGAATTCCATACACTTAAACCAGTGTCCGAATCGTGCCGATGCGTCCGAAGCATGCAGGTCCAAATCCAAACGTTTGGGTTTCAAGAGTTGATCCATTGCGTTGAAAATTGAGTTAATAAAATTGATGTGCCTCAATGAATCCGAGACTCAACATTAACGGAGCAAAGCAAGGCTTTTATTAACTCAGAAAGTAATACACAGTGGAGAAGTGTCTCTCATCCAGAGATCTGCTGTACTGCCTGTGAGACACGCTGGGGCCTGCTTAAGTAGGGGCCAGGTATGGGCGGAGCCCTACACACAATACAATACAGGTAAGGAAATGAAACTGAAACTAAACTCCCCTGCTTGTCACAGTCACAGGCACAATCAAACACAGAGAATACAGAGTGCCTGATGAATGGCATATTTCATCACACCTGTGTGTTCAGTCTGATGTAAGAGGGAGCTGTGTGTTCAGTCTGATGTAAGAGGGAGCTGTGTGTTCAGTCTGATGTTAGAGGGAGCTGTGTGTTCAGTCTGATGTTAGAGGGAGCTGTGTGTTGAGTCTGATGTTAGAGGGAGCTGTGTGTTGAGTCTGATGTTAGAGGGAGCTGTGTGTTCAGTCTGATGTTAGAGGGAGCTGTGTGTTCAGTCTGATGTTAGACGGAGCTGTGTGTTCAGTCTGATGTTAGAGGGAGCTGTGTGTTCAGTCTGATGTTAGAGAGAGCTGTGTGTTCAGTCTGATGTTAGAGGGAGCTGTGTGTTCAATCTGATGTTAGAGAGAGCTGTGCGTTCAGTCTGATGTTAGAGGGAGCTGTGTGTTCAGTCTGATGTTAGAGAGAGCTGTGTGTTCAGTCTGATGTTAGAGAGAGCTGTGTGTTCAGTCTGATGTTAGAGGGAGCTGTGTGTTCAATCTGATGTTAGAGAGAGCTGTGCGTTCAGTCTGATGTTGGAGAGAGCTGTGTGTTCAGTCTGATGTTAGAGGGAGCTGTGTGTTCAGTCTGATGTTAGAGAGAGCTGTGTGTTCAGTCTGATGTTAGAGAGAGCTGTGTGTTCAGTCTGATGTTAGAGAGAGCTGTGTGTTCAGTCTGATGTTAGAGAGAGCTGTGTGTTCAGTCTGATGTTAGAGGGAGCTGTGTGTTCAGTCTGATGTTTGAAGGAGCTGTGGCCGAGAAATTAGCTATAGCCCCGCCAGCTCGCTGGCGGCCAGAATTTACCGCTGGGCGCGGAGCCACTCGCGCCCAGCCGATATTCAGTTTCAGCGCCCAAAGCCGAGGACGGCCGCTGTTCAAGGGTGCGGCCGCCCCCGCTTGGGGCGCTGAAACTGAATATCGGCGCGCTAGTTGCCGCAGCGCCACCCGCAGCGGAGCGGTAGGCTGCGGTACTGCAGGCCTTCCTCCCTCTCTTAAGGCGGAGGTGCCTGCAGCAGCCGGAGCCCCGATCGCGAGTGCCGGCAAAAGAGCCCGGCACAACGGAGAAGTGCCGGGCTCCCAGAAACCAGCCGGCAATGCCGCGGGGTGGGGGTGGAGGAGGCCGGGGAAGGAGGTGCGGGCAGGCGCCCGCCGAAAAAGCGGCCGGCCGCACCTCCACCTTAAAGCGCCCCACTAAGGCTGCTGTACGGACCCGGTCTCCGAATGTTATTAGAAGGCCGCTACTGAAGATGGGGGTCGGGCCGGTGTCGGGGCGGTACCGGGGCGCTGCACACACCGATGACGCCATCGGTGGTGGCGCAGCGCTAACGGCTACCGCCGCAATTAGCGCGTCAATGAAGTTCGCCCGAAGTTTGCAGACTGGCACAGAAGCCCTCTTTGGGCGGTAACTGGGCGCAAAGCCCACTGAATTTCTAGGCCTGTGTGTTCAGTCTGATGTTAGAGAGAGCTGTGTGTTCAGTCTGATGTTAGACGGAGCTGTGTGTTCAGTCTGATTTTAGACGGAGCTGTGTGTTCAGTCTGATTTTAGACGGAGCTGTGTGTTCAGTCTGATTTTAGACGGAGCTGTGTGTTAAATCTGATGTTAGAGGGAGCTGTGTGTTCAGTCTGATTTTAGAGGGAGCTGTGTGTTCAGTCTGATGTTGGAGGGAGCTGTGTGTTCAGTCTGATGTTGGAGGGAGCTGTGTGTTCAGTCTGTTGTTGGAGGGAGCTGTGTGTTCAGTCTGATGTTAGAGGGAGCTGTGTGTTCAGTCTGATGTTAGAGAGAGCTGTGTGTTCAGTCTGATGTTAGACGGAGTTGTGTGTTCAGTCTGATGTTAGACGGAGTTGTGTGTTCAGTCTGATGTTAGAGGGAGCTGTGTGTTCAGTCTGATGTTAGAGGGAGCTGTTTGTTCAGCCTGATGTTAGAGAGAGCTGTGTGTTCAGTCTGATGTTAGAGAGAGCTGTGTGTTCAGTCTGATGATAGACGGAGTTGTGTGTTCAGTCTGATGTTAGAGGGAGCTGTGTGTTCAGTCTGATGTTAGAGGGAGCTGTGTGTTCAATCTGATGTTAGAGGGAGCTGTGTGTTCAGTCTGATGTTAGAGGGAGCTGTGTGTTCAGTCTGATGTTAGACCGAGCTGTGTGTTCAGTCTGATGTTAGACGGAGTTGTGTGTTCAGTCTGTTGTTAGAGGGAGCTGTGTGTTCAGTCTGATTTTAGAGGGAGTTGTCTGTTCAGTCTGATGTTAGAGGGAGTTGTGTGTTCAATCTGATGTTAGAGGGAGCTGTGTGTTCAGTCTGATGTTAGAGGGAGTTGTGTGTTCAGTCTGATGTTAGAGAGAGCTGTGTGTTCAGTCTGATGTTAGACGGAGTTGTGTGTTCAGTCTGATGTTAGAGGGAGCTGTTTGTTCAGTCTGATGTTAGAGGGAGTTGTGTGTTCAGTCTGATGTTAGAGGGAGCTGTTTGTTCAGTCTGATGTTAGAGGGAGCTGTGTGTTCAGTCTGATGTTAGAGGGAGCTGTGTGTTCAGTCTGATGTTTGAGGGAGATTGATGCGCCTCAATAACTTCAAGGCTCAAAGTTAACTGGATAAAACTAGGCTTTTATTAGCAAAGAAAGATGCCTGTGTCTTCACCTAGCGTTCTGCTGCAAGACAAGCCTGGGCTTGTCTTAAGTAGGGCCAGGTATGGGCGGAGCCGACACACCCAATGGGGAGAAAGGGGGCGGTGCACTATATACAATACAAGGTAAAAAGACAGGAGCAGGCAATACAATATATGTAGTTAAATACAGAGTCTGATGAATGACATATTTCATCACATTCACCCCTTCTACAGATTTAGTCTGTCCGGGGGTGTGATAGTCCTCTGTGACCGACGTAACAGTTGCGGTGCCGCGGGTGCCGGCTGGGTGTCCCAGGTGACCTCCTGGGTCTCTGCTGGGGGCGCCACCGGGGCTGTTGAAGGAGTAGGTGGTGGGGGTACCGTTGGCTGGTGTTCTTCCGGGGGTGATGAAAGAATAGTGGGTGGAGTGGGTGGGTAATAGTTGTTGTGGTTGTTGTCGTTGTTGCTGTTGTTGTTGTAGTCGTTGTCATTGTTGCTGTTGTTACCGGCTGGGGCGAGGTCTTTTATGGACACAGTGTCCTCCCGTCCGTCGGCGTGCCGGACATACGCATATTGTGGGTTGGCGTGGAGCAGGTGCACTGGCTCCACGAGAGGGTCCATCTTGTGGCCCCTCACATGCTTCCGCAAAAGTACAGGACCTGGGGTGGAGAGCCATGACGGTATGGGTACGCCTGAGGTGGATTTCCGGGGAAACACAAGCATTAGCTCATGAGGCGTGGCATTAGTGGCGGTACACAATAGTGACCGTATTGAGTGGAGCTCATCTGGGAGGACGTCCTGCCAGCGGGAGATAGGGAGGCCCTTGGTCCTTAGAGTTAGAGTGACTGCCCTCCATACTGTCCCGTTCTCTCGCTCCACCTGACCGTTACCCCGGAGGTTGTAGCTGGTGGTACGGCTCGTGGCAATCCCCTTGGACAGCATGTACTGGCGTAGCTCTTCACTCATGAAGGACGCCCCCCTATCCGTGTGGATATAGCTTGGCATACCAAACAGGCATAACAGGCTGTTGAGGCATTTAATGACTGTGGCGCTGGTCATGTCTGGGCAGGGGAAGGCGAATGGGAAACGGGAGTATTCATCCACAATGTTCAGGAAGTAAACATTGCGGTCGACGGACGGGAGGGGGCCCTTGAAATCTAAGCTAAGCCGCTCAAAGGGCCGTGTAGCTTTGATTAGGTGGGCTCTATCAGGGCGGTAGAACCGAGGCTTGCACTCAGCGCAAGTGCGGCAGTTCCTGGTCAGAGACCGAACTTCCTCAATCGAGTAGGGTAAGTTGCGGGACTTTATGAAGTGGAACAGCCATGTGACCCCTGGGTGGCAGAGGTCGTTGTGGAGGGTCTGTAGCCGATCCCCGGTGGCGTTGGCACACATCCCTCGTGAGAGTGCGTCGGGGGATTCGTTAAGGGCCCCCGGCCGGTGTATGATGTCGTACTCGAAGATGGAGAGCTCGATCCACCAACTAAGAATCTTATCATTTTTAATCTTCCCCCTCTGTTTATTATTGAACATAAACGCTACCGACCGCTGGTCGGTAAGTAGGGTGAAGCGTTTGCCGGCTAGGTAGTGCCACCAGTGGCACACTGCCTCCACGATGGCTTGGGCCTCCTTTTCCACGGAGGAGTGTCTGATCTTGGGCCCCTGGAGGGTCCTCGAGAAGAAAGCTACGGGCCGCCCCGCCTGGTTGAGGGTGGCTGCCAAGGCAAAGTCAGACGCATCACTTTCCACTTGAAAGGGAGTGTTCGCGTCCACTGCCTGTAGCGTGGCCGCTCAATATCCTGCTTAATGCTTTTGAAGGCAGCATGGGCCTCAGCAGAGAGCGGGAAAGAGGATGCTTTCAAGAGGGTGCGGGCTTTATCGGAGTAGTTAGGGACCCATTGGGCATAATACGAGAATAACCCCAGGCACCTTTTCAGGGCTTTGGGAGTGTTGGGCAGGGGCAGCTCCCGTAGGGGGCGCAATCGGTCGGGGTCTGGTCCGATTTCCCCATTCTCCACCACGCTGCCTAGTATGCAGAGGCGCGTGGTGTTGAAAACGCACTTGTCCTCGTTGTAAGTGAGGTTGAGTTTTTGTGCGGTTTTCAGAAACCTCGCGAGGTTTGAGTCGTGGTCCTGTTGGTTGTGGCTGCAGATGGTGACGTTGTCGAGATAGGGGAAGGTTGCCTGCAAGTGGTGGTCATCGACCATGCGGTCCATCTCCCTCTTAAAGACCGAGACCCCATTCATCACCTCAAAGGGGACTCTGAGGAACTGGTAGAGGCGTCCGTTTGCCTCGAAGGCAGTGTACGAACGGTCCTCTGGTCTGATAGGGATCTGGTGGTACGCTGACTTGAGGTCGATAGTGGAGAACACCCGATATTGGCCAATTTGGTTCACCATCTCGGATATGCGGGGTAGCGGGTAGGCGTCTAGTTGGGTATAGATGTTGACTGTTTGAGTATAGTCAAACACCATCTGCTTCTTCTCGCTACCCCTCACCACCACCACTTGGGCGCGCCACGGGCTGTTGCTGCGTTCAATAATGCGCTCTCTCAGGAGCCTGTCTACCTCGGTCGCGATAAACCGCCTGTCCTCCCAGCTGTACCTCCTGCTTTTGGTCGCTATTGGCCAGCAGTTAGGGGTAAGGTTCGCGAATAGCGAAGACGGCTTTACCTTCAGGGTAGCCAGACCGCACACTGTAAGGGGCGGCTGGGTCCCACCGAAATTGAGCGTGATGCTTTGGTGGTGGCACTGAAAATCCAGGCCCAAGATCACGCTCACACATAAATCCTTCATAATTAACAGTTTAAAATTATTATATACAGTGCCTTTAACGGACAATCGTACCGCGCAGTAACCCGCAACAGTCGATATCTGGGTTTTGTCGGCCATAGAGATCGTGCCCTGAGTAGGGACTAAATTTAGAGAGAGTCGTTGTACCAGACCATGGTGAATGAAGCTCTCCGTGCTCCCGCTGTCAATTAAACATTTAACCTTGCACCCCTTTACCTCGATGTCCACCATTGATTTGGATAGTGGGTGCGGTCTGGACTGGTCCACTGTGATCGACGCCACTGTAGGGCCCTGATCGGGACAAGATGGTGGGTCACACGAGGCCGGGTAAGATGGCGTCCACGATGCCTGCTCGCGAGATGGCGGACCGCACTAGGTCGGACAAGATGGCGTCCAAGATGGCCGCTCCCACGGCACGCACGCGGCGGTGGCAGGTTTGCCTGCGGGGTTCCCTCTGCACACCTTCCCAAAGTGCCCCTTCTTACCGCACTTACAGCAGGTGGTGCCTTTCGCCGGGCACAGGTTCCTGGTGTGCTTCGGCTGCCCGCAGAAGTAGCATTTGGGGCCCCGATGCGTCGCGCCGGTCGTAGGGCTTCTGGGGGGAGAGCAGGGCCCCGACGGTGTTGGGCTACCGGGCGGGGAAGATGTCTTCCAACATGGCGGCGCCCTTGGTGCGTACGAGGCGGCGTGGGCCGCGTGGCCTGAAGAGTAGGAGTCAGAGTTCTTCTGAGCCACATCCAGCGATCGCGCTGTGTCCACAGCCTGTGTCAGATCTAGGCCCGTTTTCTCTAGCAGTCTCTGCCGGATGTAATTAGAGCTAAGGCCTGCGATAAAGGCATCCCGAATAAGCTCGTCTGTGTATACTGTGGCTTTCACGTCTTTGCATTTGCAGTCTTTGCCAAGCACTTTTAGGGTGACTAGAAAGTCCTCTAGCGACTCTCCGGGTCGCTGTGTGCAGGTAGCAAGCAGAAGCCTGGCGTACACCTCGTTGGTAGGCCGCTGATAGTGGGCCTTTAGAATGTTGCAGGCATCCAGGTAGGTGGCGGCGTCTTGGATGAGTGGAAAAACCCGGTGGCTTACCCGATTCTGCAGGATCCCGAGTTTCACATCTCCGGTGGCTCTAGAGGCTGTGACGGCTTCGGAGTTGGCCATCAAAAATTCCAAGCACTGGAACCAGTGTCCAAACCGTGCCAATGCATCCAAAGCATGCGGGTCCAAATCCAAGCGTTCCGGTTTCAAAAGTTGATCCATCGTTGAAAGTTTGCTAATAAAATTGATGCGCCTCAATAACTTCAAGGCTCAAAGTTAACTGGATAAAACTAGGCTTTTATTAGCAAAGAAAGATGCCTGTGTCTTCACCTAGCATTCTGCTGTTCTGCTGCAAGACAAGCCTGGGCTTGTCTTAAGTAGGGCCAGGTATGGGCGGAGCCGACACACCCAATGGGGAGAAAGGGGGAGGTGCACTATATACAATACAAGGTAAAAACACAGGAGCAGGCAATACAATATATGTAGTTAAATACAGAGTCTGATGAATGACATATTTCATCACAGAGCTGTGTGTTCAGTCTGATGTTAGAGGGAGCTGTGTGTTCAGTCTGATGTTAGACCGAGCTGTGTTCAGAATGATGTTAGAGGGAGCTGTGTGTTCAGTGTGATGTTAGAGAGAGCTGTGTGTTCAGTCTGATGTTAGACGGAGCTGTGTGTTCAGTCTGATGTTAGAGGGAGCTGTGCGTTCAGTCTGATGTTAGAGAGAGCCGTGTGCTCAGTGTGATGTTAGAGAGAGCTGTGTGTTCAGTCTGATGTTAGAGGGAGCTGTGTGTTCAGTCTGATGTTAGAGGGAGCTGTGTGTTCAGTCTGATGTTAGAGGGAGCTGTGTGTTCAGTCTGATGTTAGACGGAGCTGTGTGTTCAGTCTGATGATAGAGGGAGCTGTGTGTTCAGTCTGATGTTAGAGGGAGCTGTGTGTTCAGTCTGATGTTAGAGGGAACTGTGTGTTCAGTCTGATGTTAGAGTGAGCTGTGCGTTCAGTCTGATGTTAGAGGGAGCTGTGTGTTCAGTCTGATGTTAGAGAGAGCTGTGCGTTCAGTCTGATGTTAGAGAGAGCTGTGTGTTCAGACTGATGTTAGAGGGAGGTGGTTGTTCAGTCTGATGTTAGACCGAGCTGTGTGTTCAGACTGATGTAAGGGGGAGCTGTGTGTTCAGTCTGATGTTAGAGGGAGCTGTGTGTTCAGTCTGATGTTAGAGGGAGCTGTGTGTTCAGTCTGATGTTAGAGGGAGCTGTGTGTTCAGTCTGATGTTAGAGGGAGCTGTGTGTTCAGTCTGATGTTAGAGGGAGCTGTGTGTTCAGTCTGATGTTAGACCGAGCTGTGTGTTCAGACTGATGTAAGGGGGAGCTGTGTGTTCAGTCTGATGATAGAGGGAGCTGTGTGTTCAGTCTGATGTTAGAGGGAGCTGTGTGTTCAGTCTGATGTTAGAGGGAACTGTGTGTTCAGTCTGATGTTAGAAAGAGCTGTGCGTTCAGTCTGATGTTAGAGGGAGCTGTGTGTTCAGTCTGATGTTAGAGGGAGCTGTGTGTTCAGTCTGATGTTAGAGAGAGCTGTGCGTTCAGTCTGATGTTAGAGAGAGCTGTGTGTTCAGTCTGATGTTAGAGAGAGCTGTGCGTTCAGTCTGATGTTAGAGAGAGCTGTGTGTTCAGTCTGATGTTAGAGGGAGCTGTGTGTTCAGTCTGATGTTAGATAGAGCTGTGTGTTCAGTCTGATATTAGAGAGAGCTCTGTGTTCAGTCTGATTTTAGAGGGAGCTGTGTGTTCAGTCTGATGTTAGACCGAGCTGTGTGTTCAGACTGATGTAAGGGGGAGCTGTGTGTTCAGTCTGATGATAGAGGGAGCTGTGTGTTCAGTCTGATGTTAGAGGGAGCTGTGTGTTCAGTCTGATGTTAGAGGGAACTGTGTGTTCAGTCTGATGTTAGAGTGAGCTGTGCGTTCAGTCTGATGTTAGAGAGAGCTGTGCGTTCAGTCTGATGTTAGAGAGAGCTGTGTGTTCAGACTGATGTTAGAGGGAGGTGGTTGTTCAGTCTGATGTTAGACCGAGCTGTGTGTTCAGACTGATGTAAGGGGGAGCTGTGTGTTCAGTCTGATGTTAGAGGGAGCTGTGTGTTCAGTCTGATGTTAGAGGGAGCTGTGTGTTCAGTCTGATGTTAGAGGGAGCTGTGTGTTCAGTCTGATGTTAGAGGGAGCTGTGTGTTCAGTCTGATGTTGGAGGGAGCTGTATGTTCAGTCTGATGTTAGAGAGAGCTGTGTGTTCAGTCTGATGTTAGAGAGAGCTGTGTGTTCAGTCTGATGTTAGAGAGAGCTGTGTGTTCAGTCTGATGTTAGAGGGAGCTGTGTGTTCAGTCTGATGTTAGAGGGAGCTCTGTGTTCAGTCTGATGTTAGAAAGAGCTGTGCGTTCAGTCTGATGTTAGAGGGAGCTGTGTGTTCAGTCTGATGTTAGAGAGAGCTGTGTGTTCAGTCTGATGTTAGAGAGAGTTGTGTGTTCAGTCTGATGTTAGAGAGAGCTGTGTGTTCAGTCTGATGTTAGAGGGAGCTGTGTGTTCAGTCTGATGTTAGAGGGAGCTCTGTGTTCAGTCTGATGTTAGAAAGAGCTGTGCGTTCAGTCTGATGTTAGAGGGAGCTGTGTGTTCAGTCTGATGTTAGAGAGAGCTGTGCGTTCAGTCTGATGTTAGAGAGAGCTGTGTGTTCAGTCTGATGTTAGAGAGAGCTGTGCGTTCAGTCTGATGTTAGAGAGAGCTGTGTGTTCAGTCTGATGTTAGAGGGAGCTGTGTGTTCAGTCTGATGTTAGATAGAGCTGTGTGTTCAGTCTGATATTAGAGAGAGCTCTGTGTTCAGTCTGATTTTAGACGGAGCTGTGTGTTCAGTCTGATGTTAGAGGGAGCTGTGTGTTCAGTCTGATGTTAGAGGGAGCTGTGTGTTCAGTCTGATGTTAGAGAGAGCTGTGTGTTCAGCCTGATGTTAGAGGGAGGTGGTTGTTCAGTCTGATGTTAGAGGGATCTGTGTGTTCAGTCTGATGTTAGAGGGAGCTGTGTGTTCAGTCTGATGTTAGAAAGAGCTGTGCGTTCAGTCTGATGTTAGAGGGAGCTGTGTGTTCAGTCTGATGTTAGAGGGAGCTGTGTGTTCAGTCTGATGTTAGAGAGCTGTGCGTTCAGTCTGATGTTAGAGCTGTGCGTTCAGTCTGATGTTAGAGGGAGGTGGTTGTTCAGTCTGATGTTAGACCGAGCTGTGTGTTCAGACTGATGTTAGAGGGAGGTGGTTGTTCAGTCTGATGTTAGACCGAGCTGTGTGTTCAGTCTGATGTTAGAGAGAGCTGTGTGTTCAGTCTGATGTTAGAGGGAGCTGTGTGTTCAGTGTGATGTTAGAGGGAGCTGTGTGTTCAGTCTGATGTTAGAGGGAGCTGTGTGTTCAGTCTGATGTTAGAGAGAGCTGTATGTTCTGTCTGATGTTAGAGAGAGCTGTGTGTTCAGTCTGATGTTAGAGAGAGCTGTGTGTTCAGTCTGATGTTAGAGAGAGCTGTGTGTTCAGTCTGATGTTAGAGAGAGCTGTGCGTTCAGTCTGATGTTAGAGAGAGCTGTGTGTTCAGTCTGATGTTAGAGGGAGGTGGTTGTTCAGTCTGATGTTAGACCGAGCAGTGTGTTCAGACTGATGTTAGAGGGAGGTGGTTGTTCAGTCTGATGTTAGACCGAGCTGTGTGTTCAGACTGATGTAAGGGGGAGCTGTGTGTTCAGCCTGATGTTAGAGGGAGGTGGTTGTTCAGTCTGATGTTAGACCGAGCTGTGTGTTCAGACTGATGTTAGAGGGAGCTGTGTGTTCAGTCTGATGTTAGAGAGAGCTGTGTGTTCAGTCTGATGTTAGAGGGAGGTGGTTGTTCAGTCTGATGTTAGACCGAGCTGTCTTTTCAGTCTGATGTTAGACGGAGCTGTGCGTTCAGTCTGATGTTCGAGGGAGCTGTTTGTTCAGTCTGATGTTAGAGGGAGCTATGTGTTGAGCCTGATGTTAGAGCGAGCTGTGTGTTGAGTCTGATGTTAGACAGAGCTGTGTGTTCAATCTGATGTTAGAGGGAGCTGTGTGTTGAGCCTGATGTTAGAGGGAGCTGTGTGTTGAGTCTGATGTTAGACAGAGCTGTGTGTTCAATCTGATGTTAGACGGAGCTGTGCGTTCAGTCTGATGTTGGAGGGAGCTGTATGTTCAGTCTGATGTTAGAGAGAGCTGTGTGTTCAGTCTGATGTTAGAGAGAGCTGTGTGTTCAGTCTGATGTTAGAGAGAGCTGTGCGTTCAGTCTGATGTTAGAGAGAGCTGTGTGTTCAGTCTGATGTTAGAGAGAGCTGTGTGTTCAGCCTGATGTTAGAGAGAGCTGTGCGTTCAGTCTGATGTTAGAGAGAGCTGTGTGTTCAGTCTGATGTTAGATAGAGCTGTGTGTTCAGTCTGATATTAGAAAGAGCTCTGTGTTCAGTCTGATTTTAGACGGAGCTGTGTGTTCAGTCTGATGTTAGAGGGAGCTGTGTGTTCAGTCTGATATTAGAGAGAGCTGTGTGTTTAGTCTGATGTTAGCGAGAGCTGTGTGTTCAATCTGATGTTAGAGGGAGCTGTGTGTTCAGTCTGATGTTAGAGGGAGGTGGTTGTTCAGTCTGATGTTAGAGGGAGGTGGTTGTTCAGTCTGATGTTAGAGGGAGCTGTGTGTTCAGTCTGATGTTAGAGAGAGCTGTGTGTTCAGTCTGATGTTAGAGAGAGCTGTGCGTTCAGTCTGATGTTGGAGGGAGCTGTGTGTTCAATCTGATGTTAGAGGGAGCTGTGTGTTCAGTCTGATGTTAGAGGGAGCTGTGTGTTCAGTCTGATGTTAGAGGGAGGTGGTTGTTCAGTCTGATGTTAGAAAGAGCTGTGTGTTCAGTCTGATGTTAGAGAGAGCTGTGCGTTCAGTCTGATGTTAGAGGGAGCTGTGCGTTCAGTCTGATGTTAGAGAGAGCTGTGTGTTCAGTCTGATGTTAGAGGGAGGTGGTTGTTCAGTCTGATGTTAGACCGAGCTGTGTGTTCAGAATGATGTTAGAGGGAGGTGGTTGTTCAGTCTGATGTTAGACCGAGCTGTGTGTTCAGACTGATGTAAGGGGGAGCTGTGTGTTCAGTCTGATGTTAGAGGGAGGTGGTTGTTCAGTCTGATGTTAGAGGGAGCTGTGTGTTCAGTCTGATGTTAGAGGGAGCTGTGTGTTCAGTCTGATGTTAGAGGGAGCTGTGTGTTCAGTCTGATGTTAGAGGGAGCTGTGTGTTCAATCTGATGTTAGACAGAGCTGTGTGTTCAGTCTGATGTTGGACGGAGCTGTGTGTTCAGTCTGATGTTAGAGGGAGCTGTGTGTTCAGTCTGATGTTAGATGGAGCTGTGTGTTCAGTCTGATATTAGAGAGAGCTCTGTGTTCAGTCTGATTTTAGACGGAGCTGTGTGTTCAGTCTGATGTTAGAGGGAGCTGTGTGTTCAGTCTGATTTTAGACGGAGCTGTGTGTTCAGTTTGATTTTAGACGGAGCTGTGTGTTCAGTCTGATGTTCGAGGGAGCTGTGTGTTCAGTCTGATTTTAGAGGGAGCTGTGTGTTCAATCTGATGTTAGAGGGAGCTGTGTGTTCAGTCTGATTTTAGAGGGAGCTGATTGTTCAGTCTAATTTTAGACGGAGCAGTGTTCAATCTGATGTTAGAAGGAGCTGTGTGTTCAGTCTGATTTTAGACGGAGCTGTTTGTTCAATCTGATGTTAGAGGGAGCTGTGTGTTCAGTCTGATTTTAGACGGAGCTGTGTGTTCAATCTGATGTTAGAAGGAGCTGTGTGTTCAGTCTGATGTTAGAAGGAGCTGTGTGTTCAGTCTGATGTTATAGGGAGCTGTGTGTTCAGTCTGATGTTAGAAGGAACTGTGTGTTCAGTCTGATGTTATAGGGAGCTGTGTGTTCAGACTGATGTTAGAGAGAGCTGTGTGTTCAGTCTGATGTTAGACGGAGCTGTGTGTTCAGCCTGATGTTATAGGGAGCTGTGTGATCAGACTGATGTTAGGCGGAGCTATTTGTTCAATCTGATGTTAGAAGGAGCTGTGTGTTCAGTCTGATTTTAGAGGGAGCTGTGTGTTCAGTCTGATGTTAGACGGAGCTGTGTGTTGAAGTTTCTAGTTGACAATCTTTGCTGTTCTATCATTTTAATGCCTCTAGCACTTTTAGTAAATTAACAGAACTTATCTTGTTGCATTGTTCATGTGTAGTCTTAAGTCAGCCGCATGTGTTTCAATGAATAACCATCAAGTTCTGGCTGTGTTTAGCCTTGTCTGTCCCTTTAAGCCAGAAATAGGTAATTGTAGTTGTTTTGTGAACTCCTAAAGCAAAAACGAGTTGCATTTATAAAGCACCTTTCATGACCTCAGGATGCCCCAAAGCGCTTTACTGCCAATGAAGGTCCTTTTGAAGCGTAGTCACTGTTAGAATGTAGGAAATGTGGCAGCCAATTTTTGCACAGCAAGCTCCCACAAACAGCACTGTGGTAATGACCAAATAATCTGTTTTAAGAACATAAGAACATAAGAAATAGGAGCAGGAGTAGGCCATTTGACCCTTCGAGCCTGCTCCGCCATTCAATTAGATCATGTCTGATCTTCTACCTCATCTCCATTTTCCTGCACTATCCCCATATCCCTTGATCCCCTTAATATCTAAAAATCTATCGATCTCTGTCTTGAATATACTCAACGACTGAGCCTCCACTGCCCTCTGGGGTAGAGAATTCCAAAGATTCACCATCCTCTGAGTGAAGAAATTTCTCCTTATCTCAGTCCTGTGATGAAATATATTCCATTCATCACTGCCTGTTTTCTGTGTCTTGTAACTGCCTGCTTTCTGTGTCTTTTCCCTTCCCCCAGTCCTCATGTATTATGTATTGGAATGTGCTGGAACTGGTTGTGTGCAGGGCTCCGCCCATACCTGGCTCCTTTGTAATCTAACTTCAGTCCGGCATCAGCCTCCTGAAGGTAGACATCTCTCTATTTTACGTGTTATGTTCTGAGTTAATAAAAGCCTTACTTTTGTTCTGCTAACTTCGAGTCTCGGAATAATTGAGGCACATCAATTTTATTAACTCAATTTTCAACACTATGGATCAACTCCTGAAACCCGAACGTTTGGATTTGGATCAACATGCTCCGGACGCATCAGCACGCTTCGGACACTGGTTTGACTGTATGGAATTCTTCCTGGACAATTCCGCAGCCGTCAAAGACGCTACGGACACTGCGAAGATGAGGCTCGGAATGCTACGGAATTGGGTAAGCCACTGGGTTTACCCCCTCATCCAAGACGCCGATACGTACCTGGCCGCCTGCAACACCTTAAAGGCGCATTACCAGCAGCCTACGAATGAGGTGTATGCTAGGCATCTACTCGCTACTCGCGCACAGCGACCTGGGGAATCGGTGGAGGAGTTCCTAAGCATCCTGAAAAAGCTTGGCAAGGACTGTAAGTGCCGAGATGTAAAAGCCGCAGTGTACACCGACGAGCTTGTTCGCGATGCCTTTATCACAGGCCTCAGCTCCACTCACATCCGGCAAAGACTGCTGGAAAAAACGGGGTTGGACCTGAAACAGGCTGCGGACACCGCGCAGTCCCTGGAGATGGCCCAGAGAAACTCGGACGCCTACTCTTCAGCCCGCGCCGCCCACGCCGCCACGTGCGCGCCGAGGGCGCCGCCATCTTGGAAGGCATCTTCCCCGCCCGGCAGCCCGACACCGGCGGGGCCCAGCTCTACCCCCAGAAGCCCTACGACAGCCGCGACGCGTCAAGGACCCAACTGCTACTTCTGCGGGCAGCCAAACCACACCAGAAACCTGTGCCCGGCGAAAGGCACCACCTGCTTTAAGTGCGGTAAGAAGGGGCACTTCGGGAAGGTGTGCAGAGGGAACCCCGCCGGAAAACCAACCGCCGGAAAACCCGCCACCGCCGCGTGTGCGCCGTGGGAGCGGCCATCTTGGACGCCATCTTGCCCGACCTCGTGGGGTCCGCCATCTTATGAGCAGACAGTGTGGACGCCATCTTGTCTCAATCAGGGCCCTACAGTGGCATCGGTCACAGTGGACCAGACCAGGCCGCATCCGCTATCCAAATCAATGGTGGACATCGAGGTAAACGGGTGCGGGGTTAAATGCTTAATTGACAGTGGAAGCACGGAGAGTTTTATCCACCCTGAACTGGCACAACAACTCTCCCTAAAGGTGGTCCCTGCTCAGGGTACCATCTCTATGGCCGATAAAACCCAGACATCGACCATTCTGGGTTACTGCACGGTACAATTGTGCGTTAACGGAACTGTGTATGATAATTTTAAAGTATTAATCATGAAGAATCTATGTGCGAGCGTGATCTTGGGTTTGGATTTCCAGTGCAACCACCAAAGCATCACGCTCAAGTACGGTGGGTCCCAGCCGCCCCTCACAGTGTGCGGTCTGGCTACCCTGAAGGTAAAGCCGCCTTCGCTATTCGCGAACCTTACCCCTAACTGCCGGCCAATAGCGACCAAAATCAGGAGGT
Source organism: Somniosus microcephalus (assembly GCF_052327205.1). NCBI lineage: Eukaryota > Metazoa > Chordata > Chondrichthyes > Squaliformes > Somniosidae > Somniosus > Somniosus microcephalus. The sequence goes on along the minus strand of NC_140993.1, from coordinate 58,976,542 downwards.
ACAGCTGGGAGGACAGGCGGTTTATCGCGACCGAGGTAGACAGGCTCCTGAAAGAGCGCATTATTGAACACAGCAACAGCCCGTGGCGCGCCCAAGTGGTAGTGGTAAGGGGTAGCGAGAAGAAACGGATGGTGATCGACTATAGTCAAACGATCAACAGGTACACCCTACTAGACGCCTACCCGCTACCCCGCATATCAGAAATGGTGAACCAAATCGCCCAATACCGGGTGTTCTCCACCATCGACCTCAAGTCAGCGTACCACCAGCTCCCTATCAGACCAGAGGACCGCCCGTACACCGCCTTCGAGGCGAACGGACGCCTCTACCAATTCCTCAGAGTCCCCTTTGGGGTGACGAACGGGGTCTCGGTCTTTCAGAGGGAGATGGATCGCATGGTCGATGACCACCACTTGCAGGCAACCTTCCCCTACCTCGACAACGTCACCATCTGCGGTCACAACCAGCAGGATCACGACTCGAACCTCGAGAGGTTCCTGAAAACCGCACAAAAACTCAACCTCACTTACAACGAGGACAAGTGCGTTTTCAACACCACGCGCCTCTGCATACTGGGCAGCGTGGTGGAGAATGGGGAAATCGGACCAGACCCCGACCGATTGCGCCCCCTACGGGAGCTGCCCCTGCCCAACACTCCCAAAGCCCTGAAAAGGTGCCTGGGGTTATTTTCTTACTATTCCCAATGGGTCCCCAACTACTCCGACAAAGCCCGCCCCCTCTTGAAAGCATCCTCTTTTCCGCTCTCTGCTGAGGCCCACGCCGCCTTCAAAAGCATTAAGCAGGATATTGAGCGGGCCACGCTACAGGCAGTGGACGAGAACACTCCATTTCAAGTGGAAAGTGATGCGTCCGACTTCGCCTTGGCAGCCACCCTCAACCAGGCGGGGCGGCCCGTAGCTTTCTTCTCGAGGACCCTCCAAGGCCCCGAGATCAGACACTCCTCCGTGGAAAAGGAGGCCCAAGCCATCGTGGAGGCAGTGCGCCACTGGCGCCACTACCTAGCCGGCAAACGCTTCACCCTACTTACCGACCAGCGATCGGTAGTGTTTATGTTCAACAATAAACAGAGGGGGAAGATTAAAAATGATAAGATTCTTAGGTGGCGGATCGAGCTCTCCACTTTCGAGTACGACATCATTTACCGGCCAGGGGCCCTTAACGAATCCCCTGACGCCCTCTCACGAGGGATGTGTGCCAGCGCCACCGAGGATCGGCTACAGACCCTCCACAACGACCTCTGCCACCCAGGGGTCACGCGGCTGTTCCACTTCATAAAGTCCCGTAACTTACCCTACTCGATTGAGGAAGTTCGGTCTCTGACCAGGAACTGCCGCACTTGCGCTGAGTGCAAGCCTCGGTTCTACCGCCCAGATAGAGCCCACTTAATCAAAGCTACACGGCCCTTCGAGCGGCTCAGCTTAGATTTCAAGGGCCCCCTCCCGTCCGTCGACCGCAATGTTTACTTCCTGAACATTGTGGACGAATACTCCCGTTTCCCATTCGCCTTCCCCTGCCCAGACATGACCAGCGCCACGGTCATTAAATGCCTCAACAGCCTGTTCTGCCTGTTCGGTATGCCGAGCTATATCCACACGGATAGGGGGGCGTCCTTCATGAGTGAAGAGCTACGCCAGTACATGCTGTCCAAGGGGATCGCCACGAGCCGTACCACCAGCTACAACCCCCGGGGTAACGGCCAGGTGGAGCGAGAGAATGGGACAGTGTGGAAAGCAGTCACTCTAGCTCTAAGGACCAAGGGCCTCCCTATCTCCCGCTGGCAGGAAGTCCTCTCGGATGTGCTCCATTCGATACGGTCGCTATTGTGTACGGCCACTAATGCCACGCCTCATGAACGAATGTTTGTCTTTCCTCGGAAATCCACCTCAGGCGTATCCATGCCGTCATGGCTCTCCACCCCAGGTCCGGTACTCGTGCGAAGGCATGTGAGGGGCCACAAGACGGACCCTCTCGTGGAGCCAGTACACCTACTCCACGCCAACCCCCAATACGCATATGTCCGGCACGCCGACGGAAGGGAGGACACCGTGTCCATAAAAGACGTTGCCCCAGCCGGCATCGACAACAACCACGGCAATAGCAGCGACGACGATCACAGCAACCCTTACCCACCCACTATTCTTTCATCACCCCCGGAAGAACATCGACCAACGGCAGCCCCACCAACTACCCCTTCAACAACCCCGGCGGCACCCCCGGCAGAGACCCAGGAGGCTACCGGGGACACCCAGCCGACACCCGCGGCACCAGAACAGCCACATCGGTCGCAGAGGACTATCAAACCCCCGAACAGACTAAATCTATAGAAGGGGTGAATATGATGAAATATATTCCATTCATCACTGCCTGTTTTCTGTGTCTTGTAACTGCCTGCTTTCTGTGTCTTTTCCCTTCCCCCAGTCCTCATGTATTATGTATTGGAATGTGCTGGAACTGGTTGTGTGCAGGGCTCCGCCCATACCTGGCTCCTTTGTAATCTAACTTCAGTCCGGCATCAGCCTCCTGAAGGTAGACATCTCTCTATTTTACGTGTTATGTTCTGAGTTAATAAAAGCCTTACTTTTGTTCTGCTAACTTCGAGTCTCGGAATAATTGAGGCACATCAAGTCCTAAATGGCTGACCCCTTATTCTGTGACTGTGACCCCTGGTTCTAGACTCACCAGCCAGGGATCTACCCTGTCAAGCCCTGTAAGAATTTTGTATGTTTCAATGAGATCTCCTCTCATTCTTCTAGACTCCAGAGAATATAGGCCTAGTCTACTCAATCTCTCCTCATAGGACAATCCCCCCATCCCAGGACCCAGTCTGGTGAACCTTTGTTGCACTACCTGTATGGCAAGTACATCCTTCCTTAGATAAGGAGTCCAAAAATGTACATAAATCTCCAGGTGTGATGTTGCTTGAGGGATAGATATTGGCCAGGACACCAGGGATAATTCCCCTGCTCTTCTTCCAAATAGTGCCCAGGGATATTTTACGTCCATCTGAGAGAGCAGAGGGGGCCCCAGTTTAACGTTTCATCGGAAAGACGGCACCTCCGACAATGCAGCACTCCCTCAGTACTGCACCAGATTGCCAGCCTCGACTTTTGTGCTCAAGTCTCTGGAGTGGGACTTGTACCCACAACCTTCTGACTCAGGGTGAGAGTGCTACTGACTGAGCCACAGCTGACAACTCCTGAGGAGGACCGGGGAGTTTTGGGAAGGCCTTTGCACTCAAGGAGGGGGATGGGAGCCCAGTGCAGGGGAGACCAAAACTTTTATTGTGGGGCCAGGAGAAGCTCTCCTGCTGCTTCAGGCCACAAAAGGATTTTAAAAAAAAAGTTAAACCTACTATTTTAGGCATCTTCTGGACCACTCTCATCTTCTCGCTAACTTCAGCTCTCCGAAAAACCAAAATAGCTTCCCCGCTCAGGCCAGTGGTTAAAATGCCAGTTGGGTTCTGATGATGTAATCGGAGGCCAATCTGCATTTTTAAAGAAGGACTCCACCATTTTCCGGCACATGTCCTTGACGCCTGCTCGGAAAAACGGATTGAAATAGACGACTGCGGGAAGGGAGCGGGACATCGCCAGATAAGTCTCCTAAGCAATGTTAACCGACTGCTCCATGGTTTCTTCCAGGTTTCTTTTTAATGGTTAGCGGTCAAGATCTGGCTGTGTTTAGCCTGTTCTGTCTCTTTAAGCAGAAAATAGGTAATTGTAATTGTTTGGTTAAACTCCTGAGGAGAACAAAGGAATTTTGGGAATGCCTTTGCAATCAAGGTTAAAATCCCCCCCGTAAATTTTGTCAGCTTTAGAATCCAGGGCAGAAGCACCTGGTGTTGACTAACTTTGGGACAGAATTTGTGTGAGGGTTCTCCAGGTCTCCCCCTGTAACTTTGACAGAAAATCAGCAGCGACCCCTTAGAAACATTAAAAACAGCCGAAGATTGGGAGAACCCCTTGAACATTTCAGGCGTTTGTCTTTGTTTTAATGATTGTTCTGTATCCTTAACAAAGTGTAACATCTGAAGTGTGGCATGCAATGGTTTTATAAACACAGGTAGATATATAGATAATAGGTATATCGCAACCCGTTTACAAAAACTGGCTACAGCCAACTCATCAGGGCATCATTAATGTATTACCTTTATCTCGATTTTCACTTCCTGCGTACTGTATTTGAATCATCTTGAAATTTAGATGTGAATTTCTGAATGGTGTTACTTCAGAATCCTCAGTCTAACAGTGGCCCAAACTACCTGCCTGAGGCCCTCAAGCAAAACCTGTCAATTAGAGACATTTTTTCCAATTAAGATGGTAATCTTCTCTTATGGATCCAATCTGTCATTTGGAATTGGGATCCTAGAGGTGAAAAGGAAAAGTACTCAAACTCTTCAAACTGACAGGAATAGACCCCCTCCTTTCCTTGTTAACAATCTATATGGTTGCAAACCAACTAACCCATTTACTGGGCCTTGTCGCCTTCCTCATACCCATCTGCTTCTAATAGCGGCACTGTGACTCAATAGGATTTGTTACAGTCCAATTTACTAAGAAGAAGAAGGCCTTGAGGTACAGTATATATTTAAAAGTACTGAAGGGATTGGCGCCAGTGAAGTCATTAACTTTCTTTCGGAGATATATGTGTATGTTCACGTTGGGGAAGAGGGTGGGCAAGAGATGGATAAAATTCAACCACTTAACCAGCTTTACATTATCGCGCCAGCTCTTGAGGTTAATGTGCTCCTTGCACATCTCATAAGGATGGCGAGGAGAGTTCAGTAGCTTCATCAGCAGCAACCAGCCTGCGTCAAATCCTTAATAAACCGTAACAGGATGTAAGCAACACTATTACCCTTCAATCCATGTAGCTGCATCTCTCAGCAGCTACCAGATCCAAAAGAGAAATTACAGCTCATGTTTTTGCACTTAAAGTAATTCCCTGATATCTTGCTCTTTAATCTGGGTAGTATCTAAATACAAAGTACCTGATCAGCACATAGAGCACATGTTGGGAAGGCATGAAGGAAAAAAAAAGCTAGATATCGTTCTTAATAGGATCTATATAATTACATTTTTTTTCTCCAAAAGCAATAATTATAATATCACCGATATCCCAGCGGCCATCAGTTGATGGTGTTTGAGAAGATCAGAAACTCAGCCGATTTTATTTTTTGGGTGAAATGTTGGTGTTCGTTGAGCAGAGTGGTATTAGTGCTGAGGAATGGAACTGTTTTCCCATCTCGAGCACTCTGTGTCAGCAGCCACTTAACTGGCTTTACTCCCAGCTAAAAAAAAATGCTTCTTTAGGCAGAACATTCTGGAAGAGTGAGGCAGGTCTATCAGCATCTGAAAGAAGTAAAACAGGCTAAACTTTTCAACAGGGAGCCTGCGTTAGGCAAGCCCCACTGTATATTTGCAGCATTTTCTCTTTTAATTTCAGATTTCCAGCACGTTTTTTTAAGACAAAGCTTGCATTTCTACAGTGCCTTATCATTTTATCTCTTACTTATTCAAATTTTATTCTATTTATTAACCCGCTTCAACCTGGTTTTCATAATTCACTAACAGCCATTCCATTTAAATTACATCGAGGCTGAGAAAATTTAGTTTTTTAACATTGAGAACTATCATATTTCATTATCTAGTTAATTAAATGTTTCACATGAGATGTCACAGATTGTGAAATAGGTTGCAGATTTCACAGGTTGTCACTTTATACTGGGCATTGTTATATTGGGTACTGACATATTTTGCACCAGGTTGTTTCAGGTTATATTGGGTATGAAATATATTGGGTACAGGTTATATTGGGAACTAGGTTACGTTGGGTACTGGGTTATATTGAGTACAGGGTTATATTAGGTACCAGATTATATTATATACCAGATTACATTGGATACCCGGTTATATTGGATACCAAGTTATATTAGATAACAGGTTATATTGGGTACCAAGTTATATTAGATACCAGGTTATATTGGGTACCAAGTTATATTAGATACCAGGTTATATTGGCTATCAGGTTATATTGGGTACCAAGTTATATTAGATAACAGGTTATATTGGGTATTGGCTTATTTGGATAAAAGAAGAAAGAATTTGTATTTATATAGTGCCTTTCACAACCTCAAGACCTTCCAAAGCACTTTACAATCAATGAGGTACTTTTGAAATGTAGGCACTTTCGTAATATTGGAAATGCGGCAGCCAATTTGTACACAGCAAATTCCCACAAACAGCAATTAAATAAATGACCAGATTATCTGTTTTAGCGCTGTTGGTTGAGGGATAAATGTTGGCCAGAACACCAGGAATATTCCCCATCTCTTCTTTGACATAGTGCCATGGGATCTTTTACCTCCAGCTGTGAGGGCAAACAGGGCATCGGTTTCACATTTCATTCGAAAGACGGCACCTCCAACAGTGCAGCATTCCCTCAGTACTGCACTGAAGTGTCAGTTTAGATTGTGATTTAGAATGGGTTTTCTGGGTATAGTCCTCACCACTTATATCGTCCCCGCTTATCACGTGCAGCCATCTATATCGGGCAGCTGGGGCTAGCCATTACCACAGGAGTCAATTACAAAGGCTCTGCTTATAAAATATGTACATTCAATAAGTTCTTTGCACCTCACTAATTCCCTATATTTACCGATTTACACACTATTGTTTCGAAATCTTGGAGTTGGGAGGTCAGCTTGGGGAAAGGGTTTGCTTGTGAAATTGGCCCTTTCTCTTGGCAATTGGACTTCAGTTTATTGGGCACTGAAGTCACTCAATGCTTTCTTTATTGCCATTGGCTGTTGCGTAGCCACTGCAACTCAGTGACTTACAAATGCTCCAACCAGCGAAACTGTGATGAAGTCCAAGTGGCAAAGTCCTCAAACAGTGACATATATGTACACAGTGGTGGGGAGGCTTCAAAAGGATTGGGGACTGTACTTGGTAATACATTCAACCAACCTATTATGGTTTTACCGTCCACCACATATAGCGGGCAAATCACGTTATCACCAATGAGCCCACCGCAAGCGGTGGGGAGTGTACTGGGTTGTATCGGGTAAAGGGTTATGCTAGAGAAGGTGTTATTTTAGATACCAGATTATATTGGGTATCAGGCTATATTGGGTACTGGTAATATTGCATACTGGGTTATGTTGGATACCAGGTTATATTAGCTACTGATTATATTGGGTGCAATAATATAACTGGTAATATAAACTGTACCCAACATAACCTGGTATCTAATATAACCTGGTACCCAAAGCAGCTGGCAACCCGTTTAACCTGGCATCCAATATAACCCAGATGGTGGGCTATATCAAAATTCCCTATCTAGCTCCCGTTCCCACTCCAGTCTCCTAATGGGTAAACGCACATGATTTGAAGCTATACTGATCAGGAAGTCACAGGTTTGTTGCTTGGTCTGTGCTGTGTTAGCGGACTTTGGCTCAGGTCATGGTGGGGTTGCTACAAATGGCTTGAATGACCCTGGACCAGGGACCAGGAAGCAGAAAAATCACCTGTGGTTCCCACTCTTGTTCGCCGTCCAGCGCATTGCGGGAAAGCAAGGACATTGGATGAGGACTGGCCTGCCGACTGTCAAGATTCACACATGAAGAATGGCCACTTAGACATGGCGCTGGAGGACTAGAGGCTTCGTGGAACTCTACCAAGCAAGGGTCAGCGAGAGAACTTCAGAGAATCAACTTTACTCTGTGCAGTATACTACAGCAGTTAAGTGCTCAGCCGAAAATGTTAAGCATCACTAGTCTTATACATTAAGCACAGTGTAGCCTCATCTTGATCCAGTGGTACTGATGCAGGGCATCTTATTATCAACGTCCTTAATATTGATGAAAATTATCCAAAGGTATTTTGTAAGTGAAAGGTCATTGCTGTGGTCTCATTAATTGGATTACATCAGAGGAGAAGCCAAGATCTTGAACATACTACAATTCAGCAAGTTTTAGGTTCAATGTGTTAACTTTTTTCTCAAGTTTCTCCCTTCCTCCCCTAAAGGTGTCATTAACCGTGCTCGGGTACAGTTCCATGGGCCCCTCCGGTACTTCCACCAACTGCCTATTCTTCATGCGGGAGTCCAACAATGAGCATTGGCAGGCTATTTGACTGTGGAGAGAATTACAACCGAGCACGTTCCTGTCCTCATCTGCCGATGCACACGTGCACACTCACTGGCTGGACCCACCCGATTTCTCCCCTGCCCCTGCACAGGGATGCTGAGGCCAATTTTAGTGTTCTCTTTTTATTTCCCAAAAGAAACAACAATTTTTAGGAAGACAGTGCCGCTTGAAACAAAAAGGTTCAAAAATCAGTACAGTGGGATTGGATGATGCAGTGGGCCAGATGGTATCCTTTCATCTGAGGGACATGGATTTCAAGACAGGTACATGAGTTTTTCAACCTTGACAGAGGCAAATGAGTGCGACTCATAAAAGTGCATTTTTACACTATTGGAGTGTAATTGGTGGCAGGTCTGCAGATCTCCTGCCATCAGTTGCAGTGCGAAGTGTAAATAAGCCAAGGTTCAGAAAACCGATGTGTGTGTCATTGGATTAAAGCCACTGGTTTCAGCAAGGTAAACTCGGGGAGCCAGTGTGAATTCCTGTCAGGATGGCCCTCGATGTGTTTCTAAATTCCTGCCGTGGTAGGATGTGATGTCCCAGGACAGATTTACTATAACAGTCCTGAGAGCTTCATTAAGCCCTCCAATGGTGTCCGGGAAGTGCTTCTGGTTCAGTGGCAGCACTTTTGCCTCTGAGGCAGAAGGTTGTGGGTTCAAATCCCACTCCAGAGCATTAGATCTAGGCTGACACTCCAGTGCAGTACTGAGGGAGTGCTGCACCATCGGAGGTGCTATCTTTCAAATGAGTCACTAAACCGAGGCCCCATCTGCCCTCTCAGGTGGGCTTAAACAATCCCATTGCATTATTTTGAAGACGAGCAGGGGAGATCTCCCCAGTGTCCTGGCCAATATTTATCCCTTCGCCAACATCACTAAAACAGATTATCTGATCATTTATCTCATTGTTGTTTGTGGGACCTTGCTCTGGGCAAATTCACTGCTGCATTTCTTATATTATAACAGTGACTACACTTCTGTAAAAGTACTTCATTGGTTGCAAAGTACTTTGGGGCGTCCTGAGGTTGCGAAAGGCACTATATAAATACAAGTTAGTTCTTTCTTTCTTTTGGAGGGCTTTCCCAGGGTGCCTGTAACTGTTGGGTGCCAGAGGTGGTGAAATTTCTGGCAGTGGTACGTGGGTCGGCCGACCTCTCAGTCCAAATGTAAAAGCCAACAAAGCAGTTTCCACAATCCTTTCACTGAAGGAGGGGAGAGAGAGCGTCTGATCGGACTGCAAAATCACAAATGTAACCTGGTTGAGCTATATGCACACCATTGCAAGTTGCTTCAATGTAGAATTTGCAACTGTGCGTGCACAAATCTCATGTTATGCTGATCGGGTTAGATGAAATAGTGTGGGAGGAAGCTCGTGTGGAGCATAAACCAGTTGGGCCAAATGGCCTGTTTCTGTGTTGTAAATTCTATGCAATTCTATGTAATCTGCCCTGCAGTGTAACCAGGAATGGACGGACTCAGCAGCAGTGATACACTAACACTGGAAGTCAGCTGGCTGAAAGCGTCTCACTTGATTTTGGGTTCTTAGCTAGCTGGTGTGACACCACAGCACAAAACTGCCTATAGTGTTAGCTGTGGCTTAGTTGGTAGCACACTCGCCTCTGAGTCAGACGGTTGTGGGTTCAAGTCCCACTCCAGAGACACTGAGCACATAGGCTGACACTCCAGTGCAGCGCTGAGGGAGTGCTGCACTGTCAGAGGTGCCGTCTTTTCGGATGAGACGTTAAATTGAGGCCCTTTCTGTTCTCTCAGATGGTCGTAAAAGATCCAATGGCACTATTTCGAAGAAGAGCAGGGGAATTATCCCTGGTGTCCTGGCCAATATTTATCCCTCAATCAACATAACAGAAACAGATTATCTGGTCATTATCACATTGCTGTTTGTGGGAGCTTGCTGTGCACAAATTGACTGCTGTGTTTCCTACATTACAACAGTGACTACACTTCAAGAGTACTTCATTGGCAGTAAAGCGCTTTGGGACGTCCGGTGGTCGTGAAAGGCGCTATATGAATGCAAGTCTTTCTTTTTTTTCTTTATAATTCAACAGTAGATGGTACTAAATTGTTAACTTCAGTACAAAGGGCACTGAGGAATGGGGCAGATTTCCTCTGCGTGATACTATACATAAAGAAGCTTTATTTGGCACATAACATGGCGAGATTGACTGGTGCTCACTTTGGCTCTTGAAAACGAAAAGGTTCTATGTTCCCCAGGAATGAAAGATAGAAAGAAAGAAATAATAGGACCCCAATTTGCATAAATTTGTGAGGCCACCGGCTGCTTTATGAGAGCACCTCATTTGCCTGCAGGACCCTGTAGGTTAAAGTCGGCAACGTCAGGAAAGGGTCGAATTTCAAGCAGTTAAGTAAACCCCTTGTTTTAAACGTTCCCACCTGACGAATAGGGTTAAAAAATTGACCCTCCCCCCCACCTTGACTCATCTCTCTGGCTTATATTTGAGTACAGCCAGTCACCTCAGGTCCATGTTTGCATGTTACTGTCAGTTGCTATTCTCTCTGGGGCAATTTTTTGCTCCATTGCCTTTTGGAGGAGTCCCTGTTTGTATAACAGTGGAACAAGTGATTATGGGAGACTCATAATTCACCACATAGCCATTATCTTCCAGCAAAGTATCTTTGCAAAATGCTTCAGATGCACTTATAGTGACCAATACAAATAGTTTAATGAGTTGGAGATCTTTAAAATGTAATTCATTTAATTATGTGTAATACACTCAGGCGCCAAAATGAAATTAGTGGAAATGTTTTAATTATATGATGGAGATTAATAGACAGACAGATAATGCTGGTAAACCAGTTACAAGAAACCATAATTTATGATTTGCGTTGCCACATAGTCGATTTGAGTTTCATTTCGATACGCAGCTGCTGATTTGCTGGCATTGCTTTTTTTAATAAGCAGGCGAACAGAGCAACATTTAGAAAACTGAAGGTGCAAAGTAAAAGGGACGCCTCTTGACAGGACCCCCTTTCAAAAGGGGAATCCCCCTGGCTTTCCCTCTAGCTCAGCGAGCTTATTCAATGAGAAGCTGAGTCATACATATAAATATAAGACAGTCACTAATAAATCCAATAAGGAATTCAGGAGAAACATCTTTACCCAGAGAATGGTAAGAATGTGGAACTCACTACCACCTGAAGTAGTTGAGGCAAATAGTATAGTTGCATTTAAGGGGAAGCTAGATAAGCACTTGAGGGAGAACGGAATATAAGGTTATGCTGATAGGGTTAGATGAAGTAGGGTGGGAGGAGGCTCGTGTGGAGTATAAACATAGGCACAGACCAGTTAGACCGAATGGCCTATTTTTGTGCTATAATTTCTATGTAATTCTGTGTAAGACTGGGCGGGTCCAAGATTCAGTGGAAAGTGCTGAGTTAGCTGATCTCAGTTGAATGACAGTAAGGGTGCTGCAATTGACCTTAGTGTTTCTGGGTTGGGCATGAGGGAAAACTGAACATGTTTCAGCTCCTAATCACTATCAGCGACCCTCTACTGGGAGTGGCACGCTTGCGCACGATACAAGAGAGAGTGCTCTCATCCACAAGCCAACAAGGAGGAAAGAAAAAGAAAGAAAGAGACACTATTCTGGAGAAGAAAATATGGGTGCCCAGTATGTATTCTCCATTTACACTTTTTAAAAATTGAGAAACCAAAGGGAAGTGCAGAACATCACCAAGAATGAAAGAGCAGACAAGGTAGATTAGGTGAACTGAGGAAACAAAAGGCTGAATAAAGGGCAGAAAACAGTAAAGTCCTAGAGAAGAGTCAGACAGGAAGGAGGAGGGAGTGAAGATAAACAATGGGGTCTGACAATCACCTCAGTACATCCTTGTGGGACTTAACAATGTATATGAAAGGAAGCAGTGTCCTACGCCAGATGATCTAAGAAGATCCAATAGTTATTCATGTGGGAAATTCTGCCCCTCTCCCCAGGACTGGAAGAGCTGGCCTGATGTCCAATTTACAGTGGCCAGTTGAAGGATACCCAATGCAATGCATAATATTTGGTAGAAAGAAAATCACAGCAGAGGGAGGCTTATGGAAACCTCAACAGCTGCTGCACCACTGACAGTGCAAGTGGAGTTAGAGCTCACTATGACTGATAATTCTTGCTCTAAGTGAGTCACAGCTCCTGTCATCAGGAATATTTAGAACAAGCACTTTGCAGCTTGACTTGCTTCTGTATCGACAGCATGGTGGAGGGAAGACAGCGATGTCAACATTTTCACTCCACTTTAGTTGGGGTTGGTGAGGGGGCAGTGCTGGGGAATTTCCCCTGTATGTGAAAATGTAACAATTCATTCAACATTGCTTAGCCAGTCGCTGTCTCAGGGTTCACTGCTGCGCATGCAGACTTGCACACAGTACATTGTGTAAATATTATGTACTACCACCAACACAGCCCATCTTCTAACTGTGCAGTTAACAGGGGAAGCGGTCTTACTTTCATGAATGCCAAACATCATTGCAACAGCCAGAGGTAATTCTTATAGAACTTGACAGGGTAGATGCAGGGAGGATGTTTCCCCTGGCTGGGGAGTCTAGAACCAGGGGTCACAGTCTCAGAATAAGGGGTCGGCCATTTAGGACTGAGATGAGGATAAATTTCTTCACTCAGAGGGTGGTGAATCTTTGGAATTCTCTGTCCCAGAGAGCTGTGGAGGCTCAGTCGTTGAGTATATTCAAGACAGAGATCGATAGATTTTTGAATATTAAGGGAATCAAGGGATATGGGGATAGTGCAGGAAAGTGGAGATGAGGTAGGAGATCAGCCATGATCTATTGAATGGCGGAGCAGGCTCGAGGGGCCTGTGAGGGCCTCCTTTTTCTTATGTTCTTATGTAGGTAACAATGGTGTGTGCCTCTCCCACATAAATCCATCTCTTGTAAAAATACAATACTACCCTTGATACATTTGGAATATATGTGGATTGTCCACTATGACCACCCTACTGCTGCTCTTCACATTGCGCACATTGTACAAAATATTTGCACTGAACTATTCACAGGGATTTACAAAGTACAACAGTGCCACTTGATGGTAGGAAAGCAGTACTGCATAGGTTTTTAAAAAAACTTTTCTAAACAAATCCACCTGGAATTTCTGGGGTGGGGAGGTGGGCGGTTGAGTGATCTCTGGCGGAAGATTGGCAAAAACCTGGAGAAACAGAGTTAATGGCTAAAAACGGCTGTTCATCCAGGGTGTCCACCAAAGTTATGGTGGTGATCAGAGGTACCCTGCAGGAATTCTCTCACATTCTTCGTTCCTGCCCCCTTAAAGAGAAGATAATCAATCACTCCTGGTAGTTCAGTTTATAAATTCACTGTGTGATCTAGTGCTGAGCTATGTATATCAGATTTAATCTTTCACCTTTGCTGCGATAACTGATCTCAGCTGAGATGATGGTGAGGCAACAGATCTCAGGTGGGGTGTTGGTAGGACTGGAGTGCTACAACTGACCTCATTATTCCTGCTCTTGTGAGGAGGAAAGAAATCAGCCAGGATATCCGCTCCTGATTACAATCCAGTGACCCCTGCAGGAATGAGCATGTGTATGGACGAGTGCCAAAAATAGCAACAGACTTGGATGTGATGCCCCACAGTCACTCATGCTCACACATGATGAATGGTCACTTTGGATGCCTGCTGGCATCAGTGGAACTGTCTCTTCTCCCTTCTCATCGTCTGAAGGGGTGGAGAAGAAAAAGTGTGTTAAAATAAAGTCTCACCATCAAAGATTAAAAATACATTTGTCTCGATGTTCAACATCTGTCCAAGATCAGCACTGCACCACAGGGAAGGGTGAAAAATTAGCTCGGAGCTGAGAGGCCACTCTGTCTGAAGGAGACATCTTGTCAAACCTGTGGAGCGAAACAAGCACCATTGTAGAGGATGCAGCAACATCACAAGATAGAGATAAGATGCTGACGCTGTCAGCAACACAAAGCACAGAGATGAGGCTTTCCTGATGGAGGCTGTGTAAGCTGTAGTCCTTCACATTTATTGACCGATTTACATGTTACAGTGCAGGATGCATTGGCAATGCTTATGTTTATATTATGTTGGTTAATCGAGAAGAATGTTCATTTACAGTATATCGTACTTTTTGTAGCATTATGACATCCCAAAGCATTTCACAGCACTGGGTAATGTAGTGTATGTACCTTTAAGAGAGAACTACTTTTACAACTCCTGTATACTGTAGTACCGGCAGTGACCACACATGTATATAAGCCTTGAGCATGCCTCTGTACCCCCAGTCTTGAGGCTACCCTACTCCAGTAAATACCTGTTGATTGTTAAGTTACAGCATCCGTGTGGCTATTGAAAAACATCATACTCTCAGAATCACGGATCTAACAGTGGCGACGAGTGTCGATTCGAATCTACCTGCAACTCTGCATTTCCCTTCGAAGATTCGCTCCGGGAGGGCGGTGGAAGAAAGTTGAGGCCAGAAACACGGGCGTCGACCACGAGCAACTGCCCAGTCGTCCGGCAGAGAGTGAACATCACAGGGGAGGCTGTGAAGAGCCGAGCTTGGTTCCCCAGCCACGACGATCAGCAACAGACTGACGACAGGTACCAGGTACAGCACAGACCCTTCTCGAACAGCGGCGGCTGGAGCCGACCGACGGCAGAGAAAAAGCCGAGCAGCGTCGACGGGGTAAGATAGAGGGTGAAGCGCACAGGGTGCAGCCGGGGGTTGAAAACCGAGCGGCGTCGAGGAAAAACAAAACGGAGAGAGAGAGGGTAAAGCAGCAGCCGGGTTCATGACCGAGCGGCGGAAACGGGAAAGGCGCACAGAAAAAAAAACGCGCAGAGCGCAGCCAGGGCTCAAGGGCTGAACAGTGTCCGCGGGGAGAAGAAGGGAGAGCGCGGGAGACGCCATTGAGCCGTGGAGAAGAAGGAAGAGTGCGGGAGACGCCATTTTTAGAAGCCGCAGCGGAGAAGAAGGGCGAGCGCGGGAAGAAAGGAAAGCGCGGGAGATGCCATTTTGTGCCAGCGGAGAAGAAGGGAAAGCGCTGGAGACGCCATTTTTGACAGTTAAATCACACCCAGGGATGTCGAAGAGTGGCAGTATCTCTACGTTCGACAATGAAGTCGAAGATTGGGCGACATATGTGGAACGTATTGAGGTGTACTGCAGGGCGAATGAAGTGCCAGATGCGAGGAAAGCACTGGTTTTGTTAAATTCCATGGGAGCAAAAACTTATGGGTTACTGCAAAACCTAATAACCCCAGAGAAGCCTGTGAATAAGAATTTCGAAAGCATAGTAGAAATCCTACAGGACCACTTAAACCCCACACCGCTGCTGATAGCAGTACGATTTAAGTTCCATAAAAGGAACCAACACAAAGACGAAAGCAATGCTGAGTACTTAACGGAACTGCGCAAGCTATCGAAACACTGCCAGTTTGGAGTGGGACTAGCAGATACGTTAAGGGACAAGTTTGTGTGTGGGCTTCAAAGTGAAGGAACCCAGAAATGGCTTCTATCAGAAAAGGATCTTACGCTGGACAAGGCTTTCAGTATGGCAGTATCACACAAAGCAGCCGCAAGGGGCGCTGCAGAGATACAATGGAGACTGCAAGAATATGACACCAATGAAATGTCCTATGGAACAGGGAAGTGTTATCGCTGCGGCAGAACAACACATGACCAGAGGGATTGTTGGTTCAAGGACCAAGTGTGCAGACAGTGTGGAAAAGCAGGACACATAGCAAGAGTCTGCAGGTCTGGGAAGAAAACCAACAGCAAGAAATCTCCACAGGAGAAGTACAAAAAGGTACACAAGGTGATGGACAGTAGTTCAGACGAACAGAAAAGTGACACAGACTCCGGAAGCAAGGAGCTGGGTTGTCTGAAACTACATAAGGTAACCAAAATGGAGGATCACCAGACTATCTGGGTTACACTCAAGATAGATGGAGTCCAAGTGAAAATGGAATTGGACACAGGATCAGCCCTAACAGTCATAAACCAAAGGGACTACAAGCGGCTATTTTCACATATACCCTTGAAAGCTACAGAGATTGTCTTGAAGACGTACACGGGGCAAAAAGTCTACCCCAAAGGAAAAATAAGTGTGAAAGTGATATACAAAGGCCAGGAAATACCTAAAATGGACTTATATGTATTGCCAGATGGAGGACCACCACTGCTAGGACGTGAATGGATCCGGAAGATACAATTAGATTGGCATTCCATACAGGCACTGAAGGTTGAGGCCAAAAAGGATGATGACGTCACACCTGCATGACTGTCAATATGCTAACTGACGCAAAAGAATTGTTCCAGGAGGGACTCGGAACACTAAAAGGCATATCAGCAACGATTAAAATAGAGGAAAATGGAAGCCCAAAGTTTCTTAAGGCCAGACCAGTGCCTTATGCAATCAGACCAGCCGTCGAAGCAGAGCTGGAAGGGTTGGAACGTTCAGGAGTACTGTCCAAAGTAGACTGGAGCGAGTGGGCTACACCCATCGTTCCTGTAATGAAGAGGTCGTTGAGTAATACGCCTGGGGAACCAAAGAAGGTCCGCATCTGTGGGGATTTTAAGGTGACAGTGAACCCAGTCCTTCACACGGTACAATATCCGCTTCCACGAATTGAGGATATTTTCGCCTCGCTATCTGGAGGTAAACGCTTCGCCAAAATTGATCTAGCCCAGGCGTACTTGCAAATGGAGGTAGAAGAAGCCTCGAAACAATACCTCACGATCAACACTTATAAAGGTATCTATCAATACAACCGGCTGGTGTTCGGGGTAGCATCGGCTCCGGCTATTTGGCAAAGGGCGATGGATCAAGTCCTACAAGGGATTCCAGGGACCCAGTGTTATTTGGACGACATCCTGGTCACGGGCGAAAATGACAGTGATCACCTCGCCTACTTGGAGAAGGTGCTCACCAGATTAAAGGAATATGGGCTACGAGCTAATCGCCACAAGTGCGTGTTTTTCCAGAAGCAGATCTCATATTGTGGCCACGTCATCGATGAAGAGAGGTTACATAAGTCCCCTGAAAAGATTGAGGCAGTAGTCAAGGCTCCAGCACCGGAAAATGTGTCACAACTGAGGTCGTTCCTCGGGCTGGTAAATGTAAAGTCCGCGCCTCAATAATTCACGGACTTCGGGAGAACAATTAAACAGGTATTTTACTGAACAGAGGGTAACATCAGACTGAAGTACAGAAGCCTGCTAGGGCCTTTTATACAGGGGTGGTCACTGCCGGTACTGCAGTATAAAATCAGTTCTTCTCTTAAAGGTACATACACAACAATTCCTCCCCTTTTAGATAAACAGTACATAACATTCATTTAACAACTAAATAATAATTAATTACAATTGCAATTTTCTCGGTACTATATACATCAATTGAAATAATCATTTATAAGTTCAGTCTTTGAGGAGGCTTCCTAATCCTGACTGGATAGTGCCTTTCTCGAGTATCCTGGTCTTGCGGTGGAGTCGATTCTGGCTCATTGTCATTGGTTGGTTCGTCAGCTTTCAATACCACTGCTTCTGAGGTAGACGCAATCTGTACTTCGGGCTCATTACCAGGTGCACATGCTCGTGGTATAGGTTTGGCTTGTTCCTGTGACTCTAGAACCTGGTCAGCATGGCATCTCACGATGCTCTCTTCAACGTCCACTGTGTACATTAGTGGTCCCTGCTGTGTGCATATCATTCCTGGCTGCCATTTTTCTGTTCGGATGTCGCGGGCCAAGACTGGTTGTCCTATCTTGAAGCTTCTGGTTAGCTTCTCGTTGATGTGCTCGAATTGCTTATCCTCAACATCTCGTCTTATGTTTGTTTTGAGCAAATCCAGGCGACACCTTAGCCTTCGGTTGAAGAACATTATGGCTGGAGCTTGGTTGTTGACTGCATGTGTCGCATTCCGGTAAGCAAACAAGAAATTATCTACCTTGTGTTGTAGTGGTATGTCTTCATTATACATCGCCTTTATTGCCTTTTTAAAGGTCTGAACAAACCTTTCAGCCAATCCATTTGTGGCTGGATGATATGGGGCAGATGTGTAATGTTTCACCCCATTATTCCTCAGAAACTTCCGGAAATCCTCGGACACATTTGCCCATTGTCGGAGCAAATCTGTTCTGGCAAGCCATTCCTGGCGAAGATGGTCCGTAGGACTGCAATAGTTTTCTCCGTGGTGGTGGAGGACATTTTGATTACCTCTGGCTATTTCGAATGGGCGTCCACGGCAATTAGGAACATTGAGTCCATAAATGGACCAGCAAAATCAATGTGTACCCGTTGCCATGGAGATGAGGGCCACTCCCATGGGTGTACAGGGGCCTATGGTGGTGCATTTTGGACTTTCTGGCATCCTTAGCAGCTCTTGGTCAGGTCCTCGCTTTGTTTATCAATTCCCGGCCACCACACATAAGCCCTGGCTAGGCTTTTCATTTTTACCCCTCCCAGATGACCTTCATGAAGCTCATTGAGCACTCTGTCTCTTAACTTGGGTGGAATTACCACTCGGGATCCACACATCAAGGTCCCCCGGCACACTGACAGCTGTTCTCTCCTTGGCGAGAATGCTGGCAACAGTGAGCCGCCATGTGCTAGCCATCCCTTCACCGTCAAATCATAGACCCGAGAGAGTGTCGGGTCATTTCGGGTTTCCTTCTCTATACTTGAGTTTGTAACAGGCAGGCATTCGACTATGGTCGCATGGAATATCTCAACAGGGTCCACTGCAGGTGCTTCTTCTACCATAGGCAACGGTAGGCGCGACAGCCCATCAGCGTTTCCATGCTGCTTCGTACCCTTGTATTCTATGTCGTACTGATGTGCCTCTAGAAAAAGTGACCATCTTTGCAGCCATTGCGCCGTCATCACTGGAACGCCCTTCTTGGGTTAAAAATGGAGACCAGAGGCTGATGATCAGTCAGTAGGGTGAATTTCTGCCCGTGCAGATAGTGATTGAACTTCTTCACCCCCCACACCAGGCTGAGGGCCTCCCTGTCAATCTGGGCATAATTACGCTCGGCTGAGGTTAACGAGCGCGACGCAAAGGCTATTGGCCTCTCTGAACCGTCAAGGAATTTGTGTCACAGCACCGCTCCAATGCCGTAGGGAGACGCATCACATGCCAACCAAATCGGTAGTGTTGGGTTGTAGTGGGCCAATACTTCTTTTGAAGTGATTAGGCATTTACATTTCTAAAAGGCACGCTTACACTCATCACTCCATTTCCATGTTACTCCAGTTTGCAGCAGGGTGTTCAGTGGGTGCAGAATTGTAGATAAATTCGGCAAGAACTTATGGTAGTAGTTCACCAGCCCAAGAAACGACCTCAGTTGCGACACATTTTCCGGTGCTGGAGCCTTGACTACAGCCTCAATCTTGTCTGGCGACTTATGCAACCCTTCCTCATCAATCATGTGGTCACAATACGAGATTTGTCTCCTGAAGAACTCGCATTTGGGGCGGTTGGTTCATAGCCTATATTCCTGCAATCTAGTGAGCACCTGCTCCAGGTTGGCAAGGTGCTCACTGTCATTTTCGCCCGTCACCAGGATGTCATCCAGATAACACTGGGTCCCTGGGATCCCTTGCAGGACTTGTTCCATTGCCCTCTGCCAAATAGCCGGGGCTGATGCTACCCCGAATACCAGTCGATTGTACTGGTAAAGGCCTTTGTGAGTGTTTATCGTGAGGTATTTCCTAGATGCTTCTTCCACCTCCATTTGTAGATACGCTTGGGCCAGATCCATCTTTGTAAAGCGTTTCCCTCCAGATAGTGAGGCGAAAATATCTTCTATCCGTGGAAGTGGATATTGTATTGTGTGCAGGACTGGGTTCACAGTTAGCTTGAAGACCCCACGGATGCGAACCTTCTTCGGCTCCCCAGGCGTGCTGCTCAATGATTTCTTCATTACAGGAACGATGGGTGTGGCCCACTCGCTCCAATCCACCTTGGACAGCAGACCCGAACGCTCCAGACTCTCCAGTTCTGCTTCGATGGCTGGGCGGATCGCGTACGGCACCAGTCTGGCCTTAAAAAATTTTGGGTTTGTGTGATCTTCGATTTTTATCGTTGCCTTTACTCCTTTTAGAGTCCCAAGTCCTTGTGGGAACACCTCTTTCGCGTCAGTTAGAATTTGTGACAGACATCCAGGTGCGACGTCATCATCCTTTTTGTCAGTCACAGTTAGCGCCTGAATGGAATGCCAATCCAATTGTATTTTTCGGATCCATTCATGTCCCAATAATGGTGGTCCTCCATCTTGTAGTATATATAGATACAGTTTCTGTGTTTCCTTGCCGTTATATTTAACTGGCACCCTTATTTTTCCTCTGGGGTAGACTTTTTGCCCCATGTATGTCTTCAATACAATGGACGTGTCCTTTAAGGGTATGTGTGAGAATAACTGCTCATAGTCTCGTCGATTCATGACAGTTAGGGCTGATCCTGTATCCAATTCCATCTTTACTTGGGATCCTGGTATCATGAGGGTGACCCAAATGGTTCGGTGATCCTCCTTTGTGATCACGTTGTGTAACTTTAGACAACTTAGTCTCCTGTTCCCGGAGTCATTATCACTCTCCTGATCTTCCGAACTACTGTCTGTCATTTTTTTTACTTTCTTGTACTTTTCCTTAGTAGTTCTTGTAGTGTTGGTTTTCTTTCCCGACCTGCAGACTCTTGCTATATGTCCCATTTTCCCGCATTGCCTGCATACTTTGTCCTTAAACCAACAGTCCTTCTGATCATGGGTTGTTCTGCCGCAGCGATAGCACTTTTCTGCTCCATACGCCATTTCGTTAGCGCTGTATTCTTATGGTTTCTGTTGTATTTCCGCAGCTCCCCATGCTGCTGCTTCGTAGGATACTGCCACGCTGAAAGCCTGTTCTAGCGTCAGGTCCTTTTCCAAAAGTAGTCGTTTCTGGGTTCCTTCACTCTGGAGCCCGCAGACAAACTTATCCCGTAAAGTGTCTGCCAGTCCTGCTCCGAACTGGCAGTGCTTCGATAACTTGCGTAGTTCAGTAAGATAGTCAGCATTGCTCTCATCTTTGTGCTGGTTTCTTTTATGGAACTTGAATCTTTCTGCTATCAGCAGTGGTGCAGGGTTTAGGTGTTCCTGTAAGATATTAAAAATCTCCTCAAAACTTTTCTCCATTGGTTTAGCTGGGGTAATTAAATTCCGCAATAGGCCGTACGTTCTCGCGCCCATCAAATTTAATAATACCGACGCCTTCTTTCCATCGGCCACCTCATTTGCCTTGCAGTACACTTCAATTCTTTCCACATACGTGGTCCAGTCTTCTACCTCGTTGTCGAAAGCAGTGATACTGCCACTTTTTGGCATCTTGGGTGATTTAAAATGGCACCTCCCGCGCTTTTTCTTCTTCCCCAATGGAATAAAATTGCGCCACCCGTGCTTTTCCTTCTTCCCCAATGGAATAAAATGGCGCCTCCCGCGCTTTTCCTTCTTCCCCTTGCTGCCACGCTGCTCCTAGCATTCTACAGGGTAATGGCGGCGACCCGCGGCTTCGGCGCGTCTCACTTTTCCTTTCCCTCGTTTATTTTCTCTCCGCTGCCCGGTTCTTGAGCACCGACTGCGCCCTGTGCGCTCCACCCTCTCTCTCTCTCTTTCCTCCCGGCGACGTTGCGCGGCCCCTTTTGCAGAGCCGCTCGATCGAGCTCGAGCCCGCCGCAGTCCGGAAGGGTCAGCGCACTACCTGCTACCAGCACGATTTGCTGGAACACCTTGACTGGGGAGCCAAGCTCAGCTCTCCACAGCCTCTCCCGCAATTCTCCGAACACCGATGGATCCTTGGGCGTTTGCCCGCGGTTGACACCCGTTGCTCTGACTTCGACCTCCAAGAAACTTCTTCTCAGGGAAAGGTCCCCGTGAGGTGATGCAGGACTGCAGGTGAGTTCGAACTTGCTCGTCGCCACTGTAAAGTCCGCGCCTCAATAATACACGGACTTCGGGAGAACAATTAAACAGGTATTTTACTGAACAGAGGTTAACGTCAGACTGAAGTACAGAAGCCTGCTAGGGTCTTTTATACAGGGGTGGTCACTGCCGGTACTGCAGTATAAAATCAGTTCTTCTCTTAAAGGTACATACACAACAGTAAACCACTACCATAAGTTCTTACCAAATTTGTCCACGGTATTACACCCACTGAACAACTTACTGCAAACAGGGGTACCATGGAAGTGGAATGACGAACGTAGACGAGCTTTCCAGTAGTGTAAAGAATTGATCACATCAATGAGGTGTTGGCCCATTTCAACCCAGCACTACCAATTCGTTTGGCATGTGATGCATCACCCTATGGTATTGGAGCGGTGCTGTTGCACAAATTCCCAGGCGGGTTGGAGAGGGCAGAAGCCTTTGCGTCTCAGTCACTAACCTCAGCCGAGCGCAACTACGTCCAGATTGACAGGGAGGCCCTCAGCCTAGTATGGGGAGTAAAAAAATTCAACCACTATTTGCATGGGCAGAAGTTCACCTTGCTGACTGACCACCAACCACTTGTCTCCATCTTTAATCCTAAGAAGGGTGTCCCAGTGATGACTGCACAATGGTTACAAAGATGGTCCCTGTTTCTAGGGGCGAATCAATATGAAATAGAATATAAAGGCACGAAACAGCATGGAAACGCTGATGGGCTATCACGCCTGCCACTGCCTACTGTGGAGGAAGCACCAGCAGTGGACCCTATCAAGATATTTTATTCGTCAATAATTGAACGATTGCCAGTAACGAACGTGGATATAGAGAAGGAGACCCGCAATGATCCGACACTGTCTCGGGTATATGATTTGACGGTGAGGGGATGGCCAACACATGGCGACTCACTGTTGCCAGCATTCTCATGCAGAAGAGAACAGCTGTCAGTATGCCAGGGGACAGTGATGTTTGGATCCCGAGTGGTGATTCCACCCAAGTTAAGGGAAAGAGTGCTAAATGAGCTTCATGAAGGTCATCTGGGAGGGGTGAAAATGAAAAGCCTTGCTAGGGCTTATGTGTGGTGGCCGGGGATCGATCAACAAATCGAGGACCTAACCAAGAGCTGCTCAGGATGCCAGAAGGTCCAAAATGCACCACCACATGCCTCTCTACACCCATGGGAGTGGCCCTCCTCTCCATGGCAACGGATGCACATTGATTTTGCTGGTCCATTCATGGACTCAATGTTCTTAATAGCAGTGGATTGGCCAGAAAAAGCAATAATCCTGAGGATTGGGAGCAGTTTAGGATTCAACAAAGGAGGACAAAGGGATTAATTAAGAAAGGGAAAATAGAATATGAGAGTAAGCTTGCAGAGAACATAAAAACTGACTGTAAAAGCTTTTATAGATATGTGAAGAGAAAAAGATTGGTGAAGTCAAGCGTAGGTCCCTTGCAGTCAGAATCGGGGGAATTTATAATGGGGAACAAAGAAATGGCTGACCAACTAAATACATATTTTTGGTTCTGTCTTCACAAAGGAGGACACAAATAACCTCCCAGAGATGCCGGGGAACATAGGGTCTGATGAAAGGGTGGAACTGAAAGAAATCAGTATTTGTAGGGAAATGGTGTTGGGAAAATTGATGGGACTGAAGGCCGATAAATCCCCAGGGCCTGATAATCTACATCCCAGGGTACTTAAGGAAGTGGCCCTAGAAATAGTAGATGCATTGCTGGTCATCTTCCAGAACTCGATAGACTCTGGAATGGTACCCATGGATTGGCGGATAGCTAATGTTACCCCACTATTCAAAAAAGGTGGTAGAGAAAGGGCGGGGAATTATAGACCGGTAAGCCTGACATCGGTAGTGGGGAAAATGCTAGAGTCCATTATAAAAGATGTAATAGCAGAGCACTTGGAAAGCAATGACTGGATCGGACAAAGTCAACATGGATTTACAAAAGGTAAATCATGCTTGACTAATCTACTGGAATTTTTTGAGGATGTAACTGGTTGTGGTGATTATTCCTTAATTAGTAAAAGTATTGTGATTCGTTGTTTGTTAACTGCCTTGGGATATGTGTTGTAATCTCATTGGTAGTTGATGATCACATGATGTGTTGTGGCTACCTTAAATTCAGTCCTTTTCTAGCTTTAGTTGGGACTGGATGCGGAAAGATATGCTGCTGATTTTAAAGTTAATAAAGCCTAGCTTTGGAAGGCCAATCTATTCTTTATTTCAATTTATTAACTTTATGTTAGAATTGAGCGATATCTTCAACCAGAACGATTCAAGGCTGACCCCAATTCTGCTGGAGTGGATGATAAATGGAAACATTGGTATTGTACATTTAAAAACGTTTTGGGCGTGTTGGATCAAGAGGCTCTAAATAAGCTGAATATGCTGATCAACTACATTGACCCAGATGTATATAAATATATTTTGCACTGTAAAACTTATGAAGAGGCTATTTCTACATTGGAAAAGATTTTTGTTAAACCAAAGAATGAGGTATTTGCACGTCATCTTCTATCTGCCCGTAGGCAGCAGGTGGGAGAATCTTTGGATACTTATTTACAAGCACTTCGGTGCCTTAGTGTTGACTGTAATTATAAGGCTGTGACGGCTGAAGAATATAAGGACGAATCGGTACGGGATGCTTTTATTAATAGATTACTGTCTAGATCAATTCGTCAGCGGTTGTTAGAAAATAAGACTCTGGATCTTAAAAGTGCTTTTGAGCAAGCTTCTACATTGGATGTGGCTCAGAGAAGTTTGGATTCTTATGCTCTTTTTAATCGGCCTGCGACTATGGTTTCGGCAGTTTCGGATGAAAAGGAATTATGTGGACTTAATGGGAGTGGTTTACTCGATTTTGAAACAGTTTCTACTTCGGCGGCCGTTGCCTCTAGGATTCAGAAGTGTTATTTTTGTGGGAATATCCGGCACCCTCGTCTGAAGTGTCCTGCTCGGGAGGCTGTGTGTATTAAATGCGGCAAGAGAGGTCATTATGCACATGTGTGCAAATCATCAGGTTCAATTACCTTCCCTTCTCCTGGTGTGGGAGGGTCTTCCTCCACTACCTCTTCTGTGACTATTCAGCCTTTAGATAGGGCGTTTATTGCATCAATTTCTGCTGCATTTGCTCATGGCCTAAACAAAGCTATAGTTACGGCTCAAGTTAATGGGTTGGAAGTGAAGGCCCTTATAGATACGGGCAGTACTGAGAGTTTTATAAGTCTTCAGTTTGCGAAGGAGAAGCATTTGAAAATTTCGCCTGTTACGTATCAGGTGTGTATGGCTCAGACGACCCTTACTTCACAAATAGTTGGTTGTTGCTTTGTCAAAATGGTTCTTCTAGGTAATACGTATACTGATATACGCCTATCTGTTTTGCCTAATCTCTGTGCAGATATTTTGATTGGACATGATGTGCTTCAGTTACACAAGTCTCTTAGTCTTTCATTTGGAGGGACTAAGCCACCTTTATCTATTTGTGGATTAACCTCTTTATCTATTCCTCCATTATCACTTTTTTCCAATTTGATGTCGGATTGTAAGCCAATTGCTACCAAGTCAAGAAGATATAGTAGTCAGGATAGAGAATTTATTAATTCTGAAGTTCAACGTCTCTTATTGGAAGGAATCATTGAACCTAGTTGTTCGCCTTGGCGAGCACAGGTAGTTGTCACGACTAATGAGAGACACAAGAAACGAATGGTGATAGACTATTCCCAAACTATTAATAGGTATACTCAATTAGATGCGTACCCTTTGCCTAAGATTGATGAGCTTATCAATAAAGTATCTCAGTATAAAGTTTTTAGCACTATTGATTTAAAGAGTGCTTATCATCAGATTCCTATTGTTAAGAAGGATCAACCATATACGGCCTTTGAGGCTGGTGGAAAGCTGTATCAGTTTTGCCGAATACAATTTGGTGTTACTAATGGTGTTGCTTGTTTTCAACGGGCAATGGATGCTTTTATAAGTGATAACTCCCTTTCTGACACCTTTTCATACTTAGATGACATCACAGTGTGTGGCAAATCAAGGGTGGAGCATGATTCTAATTTAAAAAGATTCCTTCAAGCTGCGGAAAAAGTTGGTTTAACTTTTAACAAAGAGAAATGTATCTTTTCGACTACTGAGGTAAATCTATTGGGGTATATTATTTTGGGAAATAAGATTAAACCAGATCCAGAACGTCTGCGACCATTGATCGATTTACCTTGTCCTACTAATTCTAAGGCTTTGCAACGAGTTGTTGGACTGTTTTCTTATTATTCTAATTGGATTGCAAATTTTTCACGGAAGATCCGGCCTCTTATTCAGGTTACGACATATCCTCTATCATGGGAGGCCAGGACATGTTTTGAGAATTTTAGAAAGGATATTTTAGGAGCAGTTGTGCATTCCATTGATGAGCAGGTTCCCTTTGTGATTGAGACGGATGCTTCGGATTTTGCAATTGGGGCTACTTTGAACCAAAATGGAAGACCTGTGGCCTTTTTCTCACGTACTTTGAATAATAGTGAAAAAAGACATTCCTCAATAGAAAAAGAGGCATACGCAATAGTAGAAGCATTGCGTAAATGGAGACATTATTTATCAGGGCGACATTTCACGTTGGTAACTGATCAAAAATCTGTGTCCTTTATGTTTGATGTTAAACATTTTGGAAAGATTAAAAATGATAAAATAATGAGATGGAGGATTGAGTTGGCATGTTACCATTTTGACATAGTTTATCGTCCGGGGAAGGATAATGTTGCTGCTGATGCACTGTCGAGGGCTTATTGTTCTGTGATTCACGGAGATACGCTTATTAATCTTCACAATGCCTTATGTCATCCTGGGGTTACGAGGATGATACACTTTTTACGCAGTAAGAACTTGCCTTTTCCAGTTGAAGACGTCAAGCGGATGACTTCATTATGTTCTATCTGTGCTCGGTGTAAACCGAATTTCTTTAAGCCTCAACGAGCTCATCTTATAAAGGCTACTTCTCCTTTTGAACGTTTGAGTGTCGATTTTAAGGGACCTCTTCCTTCAACTAATCAAAACCGATATATATTTACTGTTGTGGACGAGCTTTCAAGGTTCCCTTTTGCTTTTCCTTGTGCAGATGTATCAGCTGCTACGGTTATTAAATGTTTGACTCAACTTTTTGTCATCTTTGGGATGCCTGCATATATCCATTCGGATCAGGGAAGTTCTTTTATGTCTTCCCAGTTGAAGGAATACCTTCAGAGTCGGGGAATTTCTACTAGTAGAACTACCCCGTATAATCCCCAGGGTAATGGACAGTGTGAACGATACAATGGGGTGATCTGGAAGGCAGTTATGTTGGCGTTGACATCCCGAAACCTTAAGAATACACAGTGGGAAATGGTGCTGCCTGATGCCCTGCATTCCATTAGATCATTGCTTTCAACGGCTACTAATGTGACCCCCCATGAAAGGCTCTTTAACTATCCGCGGAGATCTACTATGGGATATTCGGTACCTTCATGGCTTACTATGCAGGGACCTGTGTTGCTTCGACGCCATGTTAGATTGTCAAAATATGACCCCTTGGTGGAGGAGGTGGAGCTGTTGGAGGCAAATTCCCAATATGCTCATATTCGATTCCAAGATGGGAAAGAAAGTACTGTTTCAATTAAAGACTTGGCTCCTTGTGGGGGCCAGCCCTCTTCTGAGGATATTAATAATGGTCATGATTCGGATAATGTGGATGCTGTTACAGATACTACGAATATTTCCAATCCGATTGCAGATAATCATACTTCTATTAGTCAGCCTTTGATAGATGTTTATGACCGTCCCAGTTCATCTTCTGATGGGATTTCTAATCCGGAAACTGTTGAGAATCGGGATATGGATAGCCTTCCTGTTGAAGATACTTCTGTGCCTTCTGGCGTGGGAGGGCAAGGAATTTCACCAAGGTTAAGAAGGTCGACACGAACAAGATATCCGGTCGACCGATTGAAAATGGACTTTTAAATTGATAGTAATGTTTTAAAAATTGTTGAAATATTATAGTATATTGTTTTAGTTGAGAGATACTTAATACTTATGCGTAATGTTATTATTTGTTGTTGTTCATTTAGTATTGTGTTATGTAAATAGTTTTATTCTCGTACATAGTTTAGTTGTAAATAATTAATTGTAAATTGTAAAAGTTATTAGGTTGGAGTATATTTTAAAAGGAGGGGTGAATGTGGTGATTATTCCTTAATTAGTAAAAGTATTGTGATTCGTTGTTTGTTAACTGCCTTGGGATATGTGTTGTAATCTCATTGGTAGTTGATGATCACATGATGTGTTGTGGCTACCTTAAATTCAGTCCTTTTCTAGCTTTAGTTGGGACTGGATGCGGAAAGATATGCTGCTGATTTTAAAGTTAATAAAGCCTAGCTTTGGAAGGCCAAGCTATTCTTTATTTCACTGGTAAAATAGATAAGGGAGAACCAGTGGATGTGGTGTATTTGGACTTTCAGAAGGCTTTCGATAAGGTCCCGCATAAGAGATTAGCGTGCAAAATTAAGGCACATGGGATTGGGGGCAAGGTATTGACTTGGATAGAGAACTGGTTGGTGGACAGAAAGCAAAGAGTTGGAATAAACGGGTCGTTTTCTGAGTGGCAGGCAGTGACTAGTGGGGTACCACAAGGATCGGCCCTAGGACCCCAGCTGTTCACAATATATATTAATGATCTGGACGAGGGAATTGGATGCAATATCTCCAAAGTTGCAGACGACACAAAGCTGGGGGGGAGGGTATGCTGTGAGGAGGATGTCGTAAAACTCCAGCACGATTTGGACAGGTTGGGTGATTGGGCAGAAACATGGCAAATGCACTATAATGTGGATAAATGTGAGGTTATCCACTTTGGCGGCAAAAACAGGAAGGCAGATTATTATTTGAATGGTAATAGATTGGGAGAAGGGGAAGTGCAAAGAGACCTGGGTGTTCTTGTACGCCAGTCGCTGAAGGTAAGCATGCAGGTGCAGCAGGCGGTTAAGAAGGCAAATGGTATGTTGGCCTTCGTAGCAAGAGGGTTCAAGTACAAGAACAAGGATGTCTTGCTGCAGTTGTACAGGGCCTTGGTGAGACCACACCTTGAGTATTGTGTGCAGTTTTGGCCGCCTTACCTGAGGAAGGACGTTCTTGCCATGGAAGGAGTGCAGCGAAGATTCACCAGGCTGATACCTGGGATGGCAGGAATGACGTATGAGGAGAGATTGTGTCGATTGGGCTTATACTCACTGGAGTTTAGAAGATTGAGAGGGGATCTCATCGAAACCTATAAAATTCTGTCAGGCCTGGACAGACTAGATACAGGAAGGATGTTTCTGATGGCCAGGGAGTCCAGAACCAGGGGTCATAGTCTAAGGATAAGGGGTAAGCCATTTAGGACTGAAATGAGGAGGAATTTCTTCACCCAGAGAGTGGTGAACCTGTGGAATTCTCTGCCACAGAGGGCGGTGGAGGCCAGTTCATTAAGTATATTCAAGAAAGAGTTGGATATATTTCTTAAGGCTAAAGGGATAAAGGGATATGGGGAGAAGGCAGGGGCCGGGTACTGAATTTGGATGATCAGCCATGATCTCATTGAATGGCGGAGCAGGCTCGAAGGGCCGAATGGCCTACTCCTGCTCCTATCTTCTATGTATCTATGGATGCTCACTCGAAATGGCCTGAGGTGATAAAAATGTCCTCAACCACTACAGAGAAAACGATTGCAGTCCTACGGACCATATTTACCAGGAACGGCTTGCCAGAGCAGATTTGCTCTGATAATGGACCACAGTTTGTGTCCGAAGAGTTTCGGAAATTTATGAGAAGGAATGGGGTCAGGCATTACACATCCGCCCCGTATCATCCAGCCACAAATGGATTGGCTGAGAGGTTCGTACAAACCTTTAAAAAGGCGATAAAGGCCATGTGCAACGATGAAATTCCACTGCAGCATAAGGTGGACAATTTTCTATTAGCCTACAGAAATGCGACACATGCAGTCACCAACCAGACCCCGGCCATGATGTTCTTTAACCGAAGGTTGAGATCTCGTCTGGATTTGCTCAGACCAAATGTGCGAAGAAATGTTGATGATAAACAATTCCAGCACATCAATGAGAAGCCGACAAGGAGCTTCAATGTAGGACAACCAGTCTTGGCCCGTGACTACCGAACCGAGAAATGGCAACCCGGAACGATATGCACAAGGCAGGGGCCATTAATGTACACAGTGGATGTCGGGGAGAACATTGTGAGACGCCACGTCGATCCGATCTTAGCGTCACAGGAACGAGTCAACCCCATGTCTCGAGTACCTGGGGATGAACCCGACATACCGGTAGCATCTACCTCAGAACCAGTAGTAGTGGAAACCGATGAACTAACCGATGAAAAGGGGCCAGAATCGCCTCCGCACCAAGAACAAGAACCTCAGGAAAGGCGCTATCCCGAAAGGATCAGGAAGCCGCCCCAAAGACTGAATCTATAAATGGACTATTGTTGTTTAATGTACATGTTAAAGTGTTAATTGTTATTTGAATATTATGGGTACTGCTAATCTAAAAGGGGAGGAATTGTAGTGTATGTACCTTTAAGAGAGAACTACTTTTACAGCTCCTGTATACTGTAGTACTGGCAGTGACCACACCTGTATATAAGCCTTGAGCATGCCTCTGTACCCCCAGTCTTGAGACTACCCTACTCCAGTAAATACCTGTTGATTGTTAAGTTACAGCATCCGTGTGGTTATTGAAAAACATCATACTCTCAGAATCACGGATCTAACAGGTAATATTGGGTCCTGTGGTATATTATATCCCAGATTATATTGTGGACCATGTTATAGTAGATACCAAGTTATGTTGGATACCAGGTGATATTGAGTACCAGGTTAGACTGGATATTTGGATACTAAAAAGAAAGACTTGAAAGAACTTGCATTTATATAGCACCTTTCATGATCTCAAGATGTCCCAAAGCACTTTACAACCAATTAAGTACTTTTGATGTGTAGGCACTTTGGTAATGTAGGACACGCAGCAGCCAATTTGCATACAGCAATGTACCACAAACAGAAATGTGACAATTACCAGATAATCCGCTTTAGTGATGTTGGTTGAGGGGTAATTATTGGCCAGGACACTGTAATGATATCAGCAAATAGAGATGGTATTTGCCTGTTCGATTATGATGCCTTAACAGCATGTTTGCATGTATTGATTGCTTGTGCCTGACGAGCAGAGGGCATGTGACCGAGACAAGCAAGGCAGTTTAGTTTGGTTTCAGTTTCGTTCTAGATGGATCACTAGCATCGTGTCTCCTGTAAATGCTGTTATAAAGAGTTGAACAAGCTTTAGATTAAAAGTCATTCTCTTTCATAAATGTCTCGTCATTGAACCCACAAAGAAATCAATACATGCTGTCAGAAGTGATTGAAAGAGATGACGAGGAAAAATCTGAAGTTAAATCAGCTCTCCACAGATTAGCAAGCCAAAAGAGAACATCGTTACTTACCATTAGAGAATAGCTAACGAAGTGAAAAATGGAAGGTTTACTCCCACCGGCGACGCTTCAGTTGACAGGTAATGTGGCTGAAAATTGGAGAAGGTTCAAACAACGTGTGGGGTTGTATTTATCAGCAATCGGAGCTGACGAGAAAAGTAATAAAAGGAAATCGTCACTGTTCTTACATGTCGTGGGTGATGAAGCGCTGGAGGTGTATAATAACTTCACATTCGCTGCTAATGGAGACAAAATGAAACTAGATAAAATAATGGAACAGTTTGAGGCCTACTGCATACCTAAACGTAACGTGACGTTTGAGAGGCACAGATTTTTCACATGTGTACAGAAAACGGGTGAGACTATTGATCAGTATGTGACTGAACTGAGAAACAGAAGCAAATTGTGTGAATTTGGGGGACTGACAGACTCGCTGATAAAAGACAGACTGGTGTGTGGTATTCCAAATAATGGTCTAAGGGAAAGACTGCTAAGAGAGCAAGATCTAGACCTAGGAAAAGCCATAGCACTGTGTAGGGCTACAGAGACTGTGAAGTCGCAGGCAAAGGAGCTGTTCAGTGACAGTAGCTGCAACGTGGGTGCAGTGAGTAAGAACGGACACAAACCGTTTAACAAAAAGAGCGCCAATGTGAAAAAAGAGGCGTGGCCAGCGAACGAAAATGAAAGGGACAATTGAAAGTCATGTAGTCGATGCGGTACACAGCATCCACCAAAAAAGTGTCCAGCATATGGTAAAAAATGCAATAGTTGCAACAAAAACAACCATTATGCCCGTTGCTGTAAGAACCAAACGCA
This sequence comes from Somniosus microcephalus, assembly GCF_052327205.1. Classification (NCBI taxonomy): domain Eukaryota; kingdom Metazoa; phylum Chordata; class Chondrichthyes; order Squaliformes; family Somniosidae; genus Somniosus; species Somniosus microcephalus. The sequence goes on along the minus strand of NC_140993.1, from coordinate 58,944,051 downwards.
ACAAAGCAAGGTCCACACAGTAGATGAAAGCGAGATAGAGGAGTTCTATGTAGATGTTGTGTCTGAAAACAAAAAAGAAGAAAGAGACTGGATGTTGACACTAAAAGTGAATGACATACATATCCCATTTAAATTGGATACTGGAGCACAAGTTAATGTGATATCAGAGACTGATTTTAAGAAAATTAGACCCAGACCAAAGATACATGGAATCAAAGTGAAAGTGACAGGATACTCAGGTACTGATATACCAGTGAAAGGAAGATGCATTGTCAAAGTAACACACAAGGACAGAGAGCACACGTTAGCATTAATCGTGGTGCCAAAGGATGTGCAAGCCATACTAGGTTTAAAAGCCTGTGAGAAACTGAACCTGGTAAAGAGAGTCCTCGTTGTGGAAAGTGAAGGAGAGACAGTCTATGATGAACTGAATGTTGCGTACACACCGGGTAAGCTGATGTATACAGCAGACACGTTGTCCAGAGCTGTTGACCCAGGAGAGCCCACAAACACAGTGAAAAGACTGATGTACAAGGCAAAAGACAGTGGAACTGACTTCTACCAGAGCATGCTTGTATACCGCACAACGCCGCTCGAGTGTGGTAAGTCACCAGCCCAACTCCTTATGGGACGTTGGCTAAGGTCAAACCTACCCATCCCGGAGAACCTCCTGAAAACAAAAGAGGGGGAGAAAGTGAGGAAGTTCAAAGAACAACAGAAAGAAAAGCAAAAGTACTACTATGGCAGAGGAACACAAAACATACCTGAACTCCACACTGGTGACCAAGTAAGGTTCAAAGACAAAACAAACACATGGACTCAGAAGGGAACTGTCCTGAGTGAAGTTCAACCAAGATCATACACCATTCAGACAGATGAGGGTGCTGTTCTGAGAAGAAATCGTCGAGATCTTCTCATGGGACCAGCCACAGCAGGTCAAGAGACTGATACTGTTGAACAACCTGATCACACAGCTGAGAACCAATCAGAAAATCCTCAAGACACGTGAAGCCTCCTGAGAGACTCATTGAGCAAATTTAAGGACTATTGTTATAGAAGGAAGTAATGTTATCTTATTCTTTCTTCAAGTTCTAGTGTATTGACATATTTCATGTGAACACACAAAGCAAGGTTAAAAAACCTTGATCATGATAATGATAATGTAAGTTCATTAAGTGTTACAGTTAAAATGCAGATTAATACAAAGAAAACATGTTGTTAGTTAAAAGTAAAATACTTTTGTTTTAAGAAAAGGAGATGTAATGATATCAGCAAATAGAGATGGTATTTGCCTGTTCGATTATGATGCCTTAACAGCGTGTTTGCATGTATTGATTGCTTGTGCCTGACGAGCAGAGGGCATGTGACCGAGACAAGCAAGGCAGTTTAGTTTGGTTTCAGTTTCGTTCTAGATGGATCACTAGCATTGTGTCTCCTGTAAATGCTGTTATAAAGAGTTGAACAAGCTTTAGATTAAAAGTCATTCTCTTTCATAAATGTCTCGTCATTGAACCCACAAAGAAATCAATATAGACACCAGGGAGAACTCCCTTGCTCTACTTCAAAATAGCGCCATGGGATCTTTCGTGTCCAATTAAGAGGGCAGCACGGTGGCATAGTGGTTAGCACTGTTGCCTCACAGCGCCAGGGACCCGGGTTCGAATCCGGCCTCGGGCGACTGTCTGTGTGGAGTTTGCACATTCTCCCCGTGTTTGCGTGGGTTTTCTCCGGGTGCTCCGGTTTCCTCCCACAGTCCAAAGATGTGCGGGTTAAGTTGATTGGCTATGATAAATTGACCCTTAGTGTTAGGGGGATTAAATACGTGGGGTTACAGGGATAGGGTGGGATATGTGTTGGTGTAGGGGTTACGGGGATCGGGTGGGATATGTGTCGGTGCAGGCTCGATGGGCTGAAATGGCCTCTATCTGCACTGTGGGGTTTCTGTGATTCTGTGATTCTGTGATTCAGATGGGGCCTCGGTTTAATATCTCATCTGAAAGACGGTGCCTCCGACAATGCAGCACTTTCTCAGTACTGCACTGAAGTGTCAGCCTAGATTTTGTGCTCAAATCTTTATAACAACAACAACTTGCATTTATATAGCACCTTTAACATAGTAAAATTTCCCAAGGCACTTCACAGGAGTAGTAAAAGAGAAAATATTTGACACCGAGCCACATAAGTAAAAATTAGGGCAGGTGACCAAAAGCTTGGATATACTTGCCAGAGAGGGAGTGCAGCGAAGGTTCACCAGACTGATTCCTGGGATGGCAGGACTGTCGTTTGAGGAGAGATTGGGTCGACTAGGCCTGTATTTACTAGAGTTTAGAAGAATGAGGGGAAATCTCATTGAAACGTATAAAATTCTGACAGGGCCAGACAAACTGGATGCAGGGAGGATGCTTTCCTTGGCCGAGGAGTCACAGTCTCAGGATACGGGATAGGACATTTAGGACTGAGATGAGGAGAAATTTCTTCACTCAGAGGGTGGTGAACCTGTGGAATTCTCTACCACAGAAGGCTGTGGAGGCCAAGTCACTGAATATATTTAAGAAGGAGATAGATAGATAGATTTCTAGACACAAAAGGCATCAAGGGGTATGGGGAGAGAGTGGGAATATGGTGTTGAGATCGAGGATCAGCCTTGATCATATTGAATGGCAGAGCAGGCTCGAAGGGCCTAATGGCCTACTCCTGCTCCTATGTTTCTATGGTCAAAGAGGTAGGCTTTAAGGAGCATCTTAAAGGAGGAAAGAGAGGTAGAAGTGGAGAGGTTTAGGCAGGGAATTCCAGAGCTTAGGGCCTAGGCAACAGAAGGCACGGCCACCAATGGTTGAGCGATTATAATCAGAGATGCTCAAGAGGGCAGAATTAGAGGAGCGTGGATCTCTCAGGGGGTTGTGGAGCTGAAGGAGATTAAAGAGATAGGGAGAGGCGAGGCCATGGAGGGATTTGAAAACAAGGATGAGAATTTTGAAATCAAGGTGTTAACCTGGAGCCAATGTAGGTCAGTGAGCACAGGGGTGATGGGTGAACGGGATTTGGTGTGAGTTAGGACACGAGCAGCCGAGTTTTGGATCACCTCAAGTTTACGTAGGGTAGAATGTGGGAGGCCAGCCAGGAGTGCGTTGGAATAGTCAAGACTAGAGGTAAAAAAGGCATGAATGAGGGTTTCAGTAGCGGATGAGCTGAGGCGGGGCGGAGACGGGCGATGTTACAGAGGTGCAAATAGGTGGTCTTAGTTATGCTGCGGATATGTGGTTGGAAGCTCATTTCAGGGTCCAATATGACACCAAGGTTGTGAACAGTGTGGTTCAGCCTCAGACAGATGTTAGGGAGAGGGATGGAGTCAATGGCTAGGGAATGGAGTTTGTGGCCGGGACTAAAAACAATGGCTTCGGTCTTCCCAATATTTAATTGGTGAAAATTTCTGCTCATCCAGAACTGGATGACGGATGAGCAGTCTGACAATTTAGAGACCATGGAAGGGTCGAGAGAAGTGATAGTTAGGTAAACCTGCCTACATGTGGAAACTGATGCTGTGTTTTCGGATGATGTTGCCAAGCGGCAACATGTAGATGAGAAATAGGAGGGGGCCAAGGATAGATCCTTGGGGGACACCAGAGGTAACGATGCGGGAGCAGGAAGAGAAGCAGTTGCAGGCGATTCTCCGGCTACGATAAGATAGATAAGAATGGAACCAGGCGAGTGCAGTCCCAGCTGGATGGTGGAGAGGCGTTGGAGGAGGATGGAGTGGTCAACCGTCTCAAAGGCTGCAGACGAGTTAAGAAGGACGAGGAGGGATAGTTTACCTTTGTCACAGTCACAGAGGATATCATTTGTGGCTTTGTGCCTTTAATGATAGCGGGACTTAAACCCCCAACTTCTGATTCTGAGGCGAGGGTGCTACCACTGAGCTGACACAAGCGACGCCCTATCTTCTCCTTTACTTCTTGCAACCTTGGTGGCTTGCTGCAATTTGGGCCTTCTCCCTTTGCCTAGTTTACTCAGTAAATAATGTGTTGGAATTGTGGACAACCACAAGAATACAGGCACAGTCATACTTGAGGTTTACTCACCTGACAAAGAGTGCAGTGCTTTCCTGGGATAATGGTTGTCGGCCTGATAAGATGGGACTAATCCGCTGGCCTAGGCCGGATATTACTTCTGTCAATGGGGGTGTCAGTGACAGAGTGCTACGGTTCACAGTTTAGCAGTAAGCAAAATTGGGTGGGTAGAAAACATTCCCTGCACAGTGAGAGAGGAGCCTTGTGGAGTTTTTATTAGAAATTTCACTTCACGAGCAATGACTGTGGTCTCAGCGGGTAATTCGTTATTCTGTCAGCCGCACTTCAATTCTGAAATAGCAGACAAAAGAATTCAAACTCTTCAGCAGGGTAGCATGCCATCAGGACCACTTTGAGAGCAGCATGAGTACAGTCGTCCAATTAAAGGAGCCTCACTATTGCAACCCCTTTTTAATAAGGAGCCTCATCAGCTGGTGTCTTTTATAGAAAGAGTCTCACCATTAGGATCTCTTTTAAAGAGGATATCACCAGCAGAAACTTTTTAAAAGAAGGCAATTTCACAATGAGACCCTCTTGTAAAGGAAGTGTTTTAATATGAATATCTTTTTAAGAGGAAACTATGCCATCCCTTTTAAAGTGATTTTAACCTGATGTGTACTGTGACAGAAAGAAAGAAAGAGAGACCATTACTATAACACATCATGGACAGAAATGCTTCTTGTTTGTTAGAAAAGAATCTCACTATCAGAACCTCTTTTAGAGAGGGAGCCTCACCATAAGCACCTCTTTCACCATCAGAGCCATTAAAGGCAGCCTCGCTTTCAGGGTTCTTTAAAAGAGAGTCTCACAACAAACAGCCCTTTTCAAGGGCTGCAGGGGCCAGAGGGAGGGGGCGCTCTCACTATGAAGTTTCCCTTAAAAGGAGGTGCATTTTCAATATATTTTAAATTTTTCACTCTTCCTCTTCTGAAGATGCTACCACTCCAAGGTGCCAGCTATTCCCTGGTTTTGTAGTACTTCAACCAAGTGGACCTGACAGTGTTAGTGGACTATTCTACCACAAACTGCATCACAGCTCATCTTCATCCTGTTCTCACCAGGTGTTCATCCAAATGCACTCAGCCCAACTGCCACTGAAACCCTCATCCATGCTTTTGTCACCTCCAGACGCGACTATTCCAATGCTCTCCTGGCCGGCTTCCCATCTTCTAAACTCCATAAACTTGAGCTCATCGAAAACTCTTCTGCCCATACCCTAACTTGCACCAGGTTCCATTCAACCATTACCCCTGTGCTCGCTGAACTACGTTGGCACCCAGTCCAGCAAAGCCTCGATTTTAAAATTCTCATCCTCATGTTCAAAGCCCTCCATGGCGCCACCCCTCCCTAGCCCTACAACCCTCTGGGAACTTTTTATTCCTCCAACTCTGGCCTCTTGTACATCCTCCACTTCTTTCACCCCACCATTGGCGGCCATGCCTTCAGCCATCTAGGCCTTAAGCTTTAGAATTCCCTCTCTAAATCTCTCTGCCTCGCCACCTCTCTCTCCTCCTTTAAGATATTCCTTAAAACCTACCTCTTTGACCAAGATTTTGGTCACTTGTCCTAATGTCTCCTTCTTTGGCTCGGTGAAGCTGTTGGGAATGTTGTTGGGGCCCATAGCCTTTGCTGTGCGCTCAGCCGTTTCTTGATACACATGGAACGAATTGAATTGGCTGCAGACTGGCTTCTGTGATAATGGAGACTTCAGGAAGAGGCCAGGATGGATCATCCACTCGGCACCTCTGGCTAAAGATGGTTACAAATGCTTCAACCTTGTCTTTTGCATTCACGTGCTGGACTCCACCATCATTGAGAATGGGGATGTTCATGAAGCCACCTCCTCCTGTTAGTTGTTTAATTGTCCACCACCATTCACAACTGGATGTGGCAGGATTGCAGAGCTTTCATCTGATCCATTGGTTGTGGTATTGTTTAGCTCTGTCTATAGCATGCTGCTTCTGCTGTTTAGCATGCATGTAGTCCTGTGTTGTAGCTTCACCAGTTTCGCACCTCATTTTTAGGTACGCCTGGCATACTCTTCTACATTCCTCATTGAACCAGGGTTGGTCCCCTGGCTTGATGGTATTGGTAGAGTGAGGGATATGTCAGGCCATGAGGTTACAGATTGTGGTGGAATACAATTCTGCTGCTGCTAATGGCTCACAGCATCTCACAGATGCCCAGTTTTGAGCTGCTAGATGTGTTCTGAATCTATTCCATTTAGCATGGTGGTAGTGTCTCACAACACAATGGAGAGTGTCCTCAGTGTGAAGACGGGACTTCGTCTCCACAAGGACTGTGTGGTGGTCACTCCTACCAATACTGACATGGACGGCTGCATCTGCAACAGGTAGATTGGTGAGGATGAGGTCAAATAAGTTTTTTCTTCATGTTGGTTGTTTCACCATCTGCCGCAGGCCCAGTCTGGCAGCTGTGTACTTCAGGACTTGGCCACCTTGGTCAGTATTGGTGCTACTGAGCCACTCTTGAAGTCCCCCACCAGAGTACATGCTGTGCCGTTGCTACCCTCAGTGCTTCTTCCAAGTGGTGTTCAACATGGAGGAGTGCTGATTCATCAGCTGAGGGAGGGTGGGAGGTGGTAATCAGCAGGAGGTTTCCTTGCCCACATTTGATTTGTCTCATGATGAACAGGATGCATAAGCTTGCAAATTAGGGATATAGACCCCCAAAATCAGGGGAATGGTTCAAAATCAGGAGCTGCTTATATGTAGCTGTATAAATATTCAAATTACCCAATATATTCGTCTGTAATGCTATTATTTATATATTTTCACATTCCAAATACAAATTATAGGAGCTTCTGTCAGGCATGTGCTTAATTTACTTTCCTCCCTCAGTCAGAGGAGTTAATGGCCCAGAATTCACTGGAGCGGGGCATTTCGCAACCTGCCCTGTTAGACTTTATTCCCCGCCCTTCAGCTCAAAATTTCTTTGAGCCACAAATTGTTGGAAATGCGAGCTGATAATGGTGTGGCGAGGGCAATGGTGCATCTGGGACCTTGGTGAATGAGGGAGCCAACAGTCTATCTCCTTAACCAACGAGATTTAAGGATTGAGAAAGAAACAGAGGAACGACAGAGAAGGAATTAGAGTCAAATCAGGTACAGAAAGAGAAATAAAGAGAGGGAAAGAAAGAATGGATTAAGGGGGAGAAAAAGAGACAGAAAGGAAAAGTAAGAAAAAAACTAATTTTCAATTTTACTTTTTAAAAATCTCTAGGAACAATTTACTACTTGCAGGAATGAGATTCCACAGTTTCAATTGTTCCCTTTCTGGTTTGAAAAGGTTGAGTGGTATTAAAGTAACATAAATCTCATCATTAAAAGGGCCCTTATGCTGTTAAGTAGCAGCCCTAAATTTCTACATGAAGTTTAATTGGTAATTAATGCGCAAATGCAGCAATTTCTTGAAAATCACAGAGAGGTGGACAGCGAGCTCCCATTTTCACTAACAGCAAATTGTTCAGCAATTTGTGGCGATTCATAACTCACATGGTATCTCTTCCTCACCACAAATTGGTGGGCGATTTACACATTACGAACGGCGTACACATTAAACTAGCCATTATTTTGCCAGCAAATTCTGGCCCAATGTCTTAGGTTAATCTTTATGACCTAAGTGTGAAAATATGCAAATCACACAGCTTTTAAACTGCTTATATTCCCCAACTTTTTCAAGTCTTGAAGCAAGTAACGCTTCCAGGTACTTGTGCCAAGAATTGATACTGACGTATAAAATGGCTGTCCAATTAAATTGGCGAGTTGAAAGATATACCATCATTTTCCCTCCATCTTTATGCATTGGGAGCAAAGTTCTGCAGTAAGGTAATCTCTCAGAACACACACATCAATGCTGCGGACATAAGTCTGATTCTTTACAGTCACTGCTTTGTTATCAACCTCCACTCAGCATTCATTGTTACCTGAATAACACTCCCTACTGCATTTCACTCCTGCACTCATAATTCATTCCTACAAACCAAGATCCCAACCACTCATTTGGTTTAAAATAACATTTTGGGTGTGACCCTGCGCCAAAGCCCAAAGGCTGTGAAATTCGACACCTTAGTGTGGCTGCTAAGGCCGGTTTCGGAGAAAAACTGGCAGTCGTCCCGTTTCTGCTCACTTCCAGCGTGGCCCATGGCAACCGGCATTTTGGGCAGGTCAGCAATGTGGCCGTTGCCTGCGCTCATTAGAAAAATGGTAATTAGTCAGATCATGATGTCAATCAGCATTCAACGCTGAACTGACGCACGGCCTGCTATTTTGGACGACGCCACTCCATTTAACACCCTCTCCAAAGCACACACAGCTGAACGTGCGTTCAGCTGCATGACCGACCCCCTGTCCCAGCACTTCTTAAAGGGACACATGCAACCTTGAGGTAAGTTTAGATTTTTGCTTTTGTAATGGATCCTGTACATTTTATTTGAGTAGTGGCTTGGTGTAAGACATTTAAAAAGTTGTTAAAGTGTGCAGGGAGTGCTGCTGGACATTTGCTTGACTCTTAAAGGAAAGCCTCTGAGAACATCACTTCCTCTCTGGGGGCTGAAGTTGAAGTCCCCTTGGGCTGCAACATCACATGGGGATGGAGCAGAGGCAGCAAAGGGGACAAGTTGCTTGCAGTGGGAGAAGGAAGAGAAAGAGGAAGAGGAAGAAGCAGAAGAGGGGGAAGCGGAAAGAAGAACGCAACCCAGACAGCCCCTTTCTGGCATGGATATCTGGGATCGAATCATCTGCCACAACCCCAATTCTTCTTTCAACATTTGTTTCACACTTTACCTTCCCTCTGTTACTGACAAATCAGAGCATCCTCTTGGGCACAATGATGAAATAAAAGCCACCACAAAGCAAACTTTCCAATCCAATCCATATATGCATCTAAAAATCAGCTAATCACCCTTATGCATCTGAGTGACTGTCTTGTTTGTGCCTTCGTCTATCTTAGTGCTCCTATGCAGTGCTACCCAGGGGCTGCAGCATGCCTGGTGGAAGGCTTCTGGCTTTCAGTGGGGGAGACTGCAGATGGCCTTGCAGGACGACCTCGAGGAGCTGGTGGCTGGGAGTGTGAAATCGAGTGACAATGTTGTTTCTTCTTCTTCTTCTTCTTCTTCTCCTTCTCCTTCTCCTTCTCCTCCTTCTTCTTCTTCTCCTTCTCCCTCTTCTTCTTCTTCTTCTCCTCCTTCTCCCTCTTCTTCCTCTTCTCCCTCTTCTTCTTCTTCTTCTCCCTCTTCTTCTTCTCCCTATTCTTTTTCAATCACTGGTCGAGCAGGCTGGATTTTTTGGGTGCCTGAAATAAGGAAAGCACAAGGATAGGGTTGTGGTAAGGGGAGGGGGGGGAAAGCAAGAGGTGCATGCTTACACCATATGCAGCTTATAAATCAGGATATTATGGGATGAAGGGGAAGTGGGATATGAGAAGCAGGATAACGTATGAGGATACCGGCATCTTGTATCCTTTCAGCCCTGCCGCTGGCTAAGGGCTCAGCCATGCCCCTGCCAAGAATGGCCAGCACCGTCTCCTCCAAGAGGGGGAGTTGAAGCTAGGAATGTGAGGTGTGCCTCCTATTTGGTAGAGATTATTGGTAGGTGAGTGATTGGGGGGGCGGGGTGGGGGGGCAGGCCATGCATTGAGCAGTGTCTGAGCCTAGTGGTGCAGTTGGTAGACGATGGCTTTTGAAGATGCATTCACTGACCTTGATCACTCGTCTGAGGTCATGAAACTTTTTTGGGCACTGGAGCCACATCCTGGGGGCGACAATGCTGGCAATGACCGCCTTAGCGATCTGGTCCCACATCCTCCTTTCTGGAGGGCTTCCTTTTCTGTTTTCTGTTTTTCTTTCAGATTTCCAGCATTTCCAGTTTTTGTTTTAATTTCTAATTCATTTTTTCCCGAAGACAGTTTCCTTTTTGAGTCCAAGAAACACACTAATCAGTAGAAACTATTCAATTTCAGTGATTTAATTGCACCGTGAGTCACTGACATAATGAAATTTGTAATACTCTGAACATCAGGGCCAAGCCCTCTTAAAAGGGAACAGTTGCTGTTATTGGACATTCTTTCCACTGGCTTCTTCAAGCAGTTTTTTGCCTGGGGGAATGTTTGTTGAAACAGTGAGCACTAGGGACATAATTGAAGGAAATAGGTTGAATGAGTTCCCCTAATCTAGGGAGGGGAGAATCAGCCTGGACTCTGAAAGTGCTCACATGTGGCTGTTGTCTGAGTCAAATAATCTGTTGACTCAGTGTCAAGGATCATATATAATGATTGGCCACTTGGGCAAGGCACCAGAGGGTGAATGGTGGAAGTGGAGCTATACCCAAATGGAGAATCAATGAGAAGAGAAGAGAGGAGAAAGTTGGCAAGCAAGATCTTACATCAGTGAACAGCCATTAACCCTCAACTCCAACTTCAACTGTGTACATTAATTTTCTTGTACTGACGGATTCGGTAATTGCTCCCAGTTGGGGGGCACTTAGGCCTAGAAATTCGGTTGGTTGCGCCAGCGATTAGCGCCTAAAGAGCCCGAGATTTGGGGCGTTACCCAATTTTCGGACGTGCGCAGTGATCCTAGCGCATCTTGCCATATTGAGTAGCCTGTTAGCGCCGGCGCTAAGTCTATGCGCCCGCTCGCGGGCGCAGCCAGATAATGACGTCATTTCATTGTGCAACGCATTTTTGGCGCCTCGTACCGGAAATTCAGTGGCGCCCCCCTCCGTTCCGCCTGGCGCTATTAGTGACAGTTGGATGGAATGTTACCAGGTCCTTCTCGGACTCGGGGGGCGCTCTTTAAAGGGGACAGCACTAGTATAAAACCGGCAGCCATTTGGCCTGGCCATACTGCTCGCTGCTGTAGAGAGTTGCAGACCTTCAGTTACACAGACTTGTTCTTATTGAGCCAGAGGAGCCTTGGGACCTTCAGCCCTGTCCAGAACAGTTGGATCCAGAAAGCTGACTGCATCTTACTCGTCGGCCAGAATAATGGGAGCTGCTTTGGAGGGGAACGTCATCCTGGCTGAACAACTGGCAAGGGCACAGAGACGGAGGGAGAGAGGGCCGGGATTAGCCAGAAGGAGGAGGGCCAATGGACATCGCCAAATCCGACCATACGCTGCCAGGGTTTTCAGGCAGCAGGTCTCCTACCTTACCATGTCGGAGGAGCAGTGTCTGCGAAGGCTCAGATTTGGTAAGGATGTTGTCACTGAGCTGTGCCACCTGCTTGCTGGGGATCTGCAGCCACGGATACGGTGCAGGACCTCACTGTCGGTGGCCGTGAAAGTCACTGTTGCGCTCAACTTTTACGCCAGCAGATCGTTTCAGGCAGCAACTGGGGACATCTCAAATATCTCTCAATTTGCGGTGCATTGCTGCATCCGGCAAGTGACAGCTGCCCTCTACAAAAGGAGGCGCGAATTAATCACCTTCCCTATGACCCTGGAGAAGCAGGGGGAGCGCGCACAGGGCTTCGCGGCTATTGCGGACTTCCCCATGGTGCAGGGGGCCATTGATTGCACACACGTGGCTTTGCGGGCGCCATTACAGAATCCGGAGGAGGTCTGTAACCGAAAGGGGTTCCACTCCCTTAATGTGCAGCTGGTCTGTGATCACCGGCAGATGATCATGGCGGTGAACGCACAATTCCCTGGCAGCAGCCATGACGTGTTCATCCTGCGGCAGACCTCAGTGGCTGACCTTTTTGAGGCCCCGGCTCACCCACGAGGCTGGCTTCTGGGCGACAAGGGCTATCCTTTCTGCCCCTGGCTCATGACCCCGCTCCGTTTGCCCAGCACCCCGGCAGAAGAGCATTACAACAACAGCCATCAGGCCACCAGGAACATTGTGGAGCACACAATTGGTGTGCTGAAGCAGCGTTTCCGTTGTCTAGACCATTCGGGGGGCGCCCTACAGTACTCACCGGAGCATGTGGCGCGCATCATTGTTGTCTGCTGCATGCTCCACAACCTGGCCATTCGACGCACCCAGCCAATGCCAGCCGACCCTCAAGGTCCAGCAGAGCAGGCGGACGAGGAGGAGGAGGAGGAGGAGGAGGAGCATGCGGGCGAGGAGGATCAGGAGGAGGAGGAGGAGGAGGAAGATGGGAGGGCTCCAGAAACTGGAAGGGCTGTTCGTCAGGGGCTCGTAAGGACTCGGTTCTAGGCCCCTCGGACGATATGGTGGCTGTGATTTGAACAGCGCCCTCCGGTTCGCTGTAAGCCTATGAAGGCCTCGATGATTGTAAATAGTGTACAGCTCGATTGTAAATAAAAAGTTTTCTTTATTTTCAAACAAGTGCTTCCTTCCAGCATGACAACGTAATGGTAACAGAAATCATAACTAACAAACTAACAGATAACTGTCTGGCAAACTGGCGAAACTAACCAAACCATAACAAACAAACACAGCAGGTGTAGACGGCCTTAAATCCGGAAAAAGAGACGTCTTAGCACCTCCCTCTACTGGTGACCCCTTGATGGAGACCTGTTACGTCCGTGAATAATTGAGACACGGACAGCAGGAGTGAACAAAGTAAGTCTTTACTGGTGGAAATCAATAGTGAAACTAAAAACACAGAGGCTCAATAGCGCCTTTTATACAGGGGTGGCCACTGCCGGTACTGCAGTCTGAGACCAGTTATTCTCTTAAAGGTACATACACAACAATTCCTCCCCTTTTAGATAAACAGTACATAACATTCATTTAACAACTAAATGATAACTAGTTACAATCACAATTACTGTTGCTAGATACATTGGTTAAGTTTAAGCAATTATAAGTTCAGTCTTTGAGGAGGCTTCCTGATTCTGTCTGGATAACGCCTCTTTGGGGTATCAGGTGCTTCTGGCAATGTTGAGTCGGGATCAATGTCGTTGTTTGGTTCATCTGCTTCCAATATTACCGGTTCTGCGGTAGCTGCAATTGGAACGTCGATTTCATTACCAGGTGTATCAGATCGTGGTGTGGAGTTGACGTTTTCCCATGACTCTAGAATCTGGTCAGCATGGCGTCTTACAATGCTCTCCCCAACGTCCACGGTATACATGAGAGGTCCTTGTCATGTACAAATCGTTCCTGGCTGCCATTTCTCAGTGCGGTACTCTCGGGCCAAAACTGGTTGACCTATCTTAAAACTCCTGGTCGGCCTTTCATTCATATTCTGAAACTGCCTGTTCTCCACATCTCTTCGGACGTTTGGCTTAACCAAATCCAAGCGGCATCGTAGTCTTCGATTGAAGAACATCATGGCTGGAGTTTGGTTGGTAACCGCATGTGTCGCATTCCGGTAGGCAAACAAGAAGTTGTCCACCTTGTGTTGTAGGGGTATATCTTCATTACACATTGCCTTGATAGCCTTCTTGAATGTTTGGACAAACCTCTCGGCCAATCCATTAGTGGCTGGATGATATGGGGCAGATGCGTAATGCTTAACACCATTGTTCTTTAAGAACCTCTGGAACTCTTCAGACACAAACTGTGGTCCATTGTCAGAGCAAATCTGTTCAGGCAGCCCATTCCTGGCGAATATGGTTCGTAAAACTGTGATAGTTCTTTCCGTGGTGGTTGAGGACATTTTTATTACCTGTGGCCACTTTGAATGTGCATCCACCGCAATTAAAAACATCGAGTCCATGAAGGGACCAGCAAAATCAATGTGCACCCTTTGCCATGGAGATGAGGGCCACTCCCATAGATGCAGAGGAGCTTGTGGTGGGGCGTTTTGGACCTGCTGGGATCCTGCACAGCTCTTGGTCATCTCTTCAATTTCTCTATCGATTCCCGGCCACCACACAAACGCTCTGGCTAAGCTCTTCATTTTTACCCCACCCAGATGACCCTCATGAAGCTCATTGAGCACTCTATCCATCAACTTAGGTGGAATTACTACTCTGGATCCACACATCAAGGTTCCTCTGCACACTGACAGCTGTTCTCTTCTCGGCGAGAATGCTGGCAGCAGTGGTTCGCCATGTGCTGGCCATCCCTTCACCGTTAAATCATAGACCCGTGATAGTGTTGGGTCATTCCGTGTTTCCTTTTCTATGTTTGCATTCGTCACAGGGAGACATTCGACTATGGTCGAGTGGAATAACTCCATTGGATCCACTGCAAGGTCTTCTTCCACCGTCGGCAATGGTAGGCGTGACAATCCATCAACATTTCCATGCTGTTTAGTTCCTTTGTACTCGATGTCATATTGGTGTGCCCCTAGGAAAAGGGACCATCTCTGCAGCCGTTGTGCTGTCATTATCGGTACGCCCTTCTGAGGGTTGAAAATGGAGACAAGAGCTTGATGATCAGTTAGTAGAGTAAATTTTTGACCGTGCAGGTAGTGATTGAACTTCTTCACCCCCCACACTAGGCTGAGGGCCTCTCTGTCAATCTGGGCGTAGTTACGCTCGGCAGAAGTTAACGAGCGTGACGCAAAAGCTATCGGCCTCTCTAAACCATCAAGGAATTTATGTGACAGTACCGCCCCAATGCCGTAGGGAGACGCATCACACGCCAGCCTGATTGGCAGTGCTGGGTTGTAGTGAGCCAATACTTCCCTTGAAGTGATTAAGTCCTTACTCTTCTGAAAAGCACGCTTACAATCATCGCCCCATTTCCATGCTACCCCCGTTCGTAGCAGGGCGTTCAGTGGGTGCAGAATTGTCGACAAATTCGGGTTCACCGTCACCTTGAAATCCCCACAGATGCGAATCTTCCTTGGCTCCCCGGACTTATTGCTTAACGTTTTCTTCATGACAGGAACGATGGGTGTCGCCCACTCGCTCCAGTCGACCTTAGACAACACGCCCGCCTTCTCCAGATTCTCCAGCTCTGCCTCGACGGCTGGGCGAATTGCGTACGGTACCGGTCTTGCTTTGAAAAACTTTGGAACTGCATTCTCTTCTATTTTTATCGAGGCGGTTATGCCTTTAAGCGTGCCCAGTTCTTGTTGAAATACCTCTTTGGCGTTAGCTAAGATTGTTGACAATCGTCCAGGAGTGACGTCTTCATCTTTTTTACCGTCCACCGTCATTGCATGAATGGAGTGCCAATCTAAGTTTATCTTCCTGATCCATTCCTGTCACAATAACGGTGGTCCACCATTTGGCAGTATGTAGAGATACAATTTCCGTATTTTCTTGCCGTTGTATTCGACAGGCACCCTGATTTTTCCTCTGGGGTATACTTTTTGCCTGGTATACGTCGTCAAGACGATGGATGTCTCTCTCAAGGGTATGTGTGAAAATAGCCGCTCGTAATCTCGTCGATTCATGACGGTTAGCGCTGATCCTGTATCCAATTCCATTTTAACTTGGGACCCTGCTATCGTGAGGGTGACCCAAATGGTTCGGTGATCCTCTTTTGCGATTACATTGTGAAGTTTGAGACAGCTTAGTCTCCTGTTCCCGGATTCACTATCGCTCATCTGGTCTTCGGAACTACTGTCCGTCATCTTTTGTACTTTCTTGTACGGTTCCTTAGTAGCCTTTTTGTTGTCGCTGGTCTTCTTCCCAGACCTGCAAACTCGTGCAATGTGTCCCATCTTCCCGCATTGCCTGCATATTTTGTCTTTGAACCAGCAGTCCTTCTGGTCATGGTTAGTTCTGCCGCAGCGATAATATTTTGCAAATCCCCATGTCATTTCGTGGGTGCCGTATTCCTGTGGTTTATGTTGAATTTCTGCAGCTCCCCTGGCTGCTGCTTCATACGATACTGCCACGCTGAAAGCCTTATCTAGCGTCAGCTCTTTCTCTGAGAGTAACTTCTTCTGTGTTCCTTCACTCAGGAGTCCACAGACAAATTTGTCCCGTAGGGTATCTGCCAGTCCTGCTCCGAACTGGCAGTGCTTTGATAGCTTGCGTAGTTCCGTAAGATACTCAGCATTGCTCTCATCTTTGTGCTGAGTTCTCCTGTGGAATTTAAATCTTTCTGCTATCAACAGCGGTGCAGGGTTTAAGTGTTCCTGTAGGACAGCAACAATTTCGTTAAAACTCTTCGCCTTCGGTTTGGCTGGAGTAATCAGGTCCCGCAATAGGCCGTACGTTCTAGCGCCCATTAAGTTTAGCAATATCGATGCCTTTTTCCCCTCCGCTATTTCGTTTGCCTCGAAATATACCTCGACTCTTTCCACATACGTGGTCCAGTCCTCTATTGTATTATCAAAAGCAGTGATACAGCCAGTCTTCGGCATCTTGCAAATCTAAAATGGCACCTCCCGCGCTTTGTCTTCTTCCCCGATTTAACAAAATGGCGCCTCCCGTGCTTTGCCTTCTTCCCCGCTGTTGTTAGCGCTGCTTTCCACGGTTTCTTGCGCGTTTAATATTGATTTTTTTTCTTTTATTATTTTCCCGTCGTGGAGCGGACCCTCTGGGACACTTCCCTCCCTCTTCTTAGGTCCGAACGCTGCCCGGCTCCGAAGCACCGGCCGCGCCCTGTGTGCTCCACCCTCTCTCTCTCTCTTTGCTTCCCGACTCGCTGCCCGGCCCCGTTGAAAAGCCACCCGATCGAGCTTCAGCCCGCCGCAGCCCAGGAAGGATCAGTGCACTACCTGCCACCAGCCTGATTAGCTGGGAAACCACAGACCGAGGAACCAAGCCTGGCTCTGGACAGTCTCTCCTGCAAGTTTCCAATCCGGCGATTTGGAGGGCGGTTGCCCACGGTCGACGCCCGTTTCTCGAGTTTCTTTGGATTTTATTTATTTATTTATTTTTCTTTCTTCTGGCTTCGACCTTCAACAACGTCGTCTGAGGTGCTGCCGAGTTGCAGGTATGTTCGTTTCTTACTCGTCGCCAGTGTTACGTCCGTGAATAATTGAGACACGGACAGCAGGAGTGAACAAAGTAAGTCTTTACTGGTGGAAGTCAATAGTGAAACTAAAAACACAGAGTCTCAATAGCGCCTTTTATACAGGGGTGGTCACTGCCGGTACTGCAGTCTGAGACCAGTTATTCTCTTAAAGGTACATACACAACAAGAGCGACTCCTCTTACGAGGTCGGCCCCTTTGCTCCCTGCAGCTCCTCCGTAATTGGACCCCAGTGGCTGCGTCAAGGCTGGGGGAAGCCTGCTGAGTGTCTGGAAGCGCTGAAGCCCCTGAGGGACGGCCTGGGCGACCTCTGGGCTTGGAGGTCCCGCAAGCAGGCTGCTCCAACTGGGCATGTCTGCTAGCAGTCTGCCGCGCAGGTGGTGGCAGCTGCTCTGCTGACGTGCCAGCGGTGGCATCAGGACTGCTCACATGCAGAGAGAGGACACCTGCACCGTGGTCGGCCGAAACACTGGCACCGTGACGGGGCCGCACAGGATCATACGCCACAATCGACTGCTCCACAGATTCATGGCCTGCTGTGGTGCTGCAAGGGCCTGGGGCGATCCTGCCTGATGCAGCTAGGGTGGTAGCAGAGAGTGTTCGCGTGGCCTCAATTTGCGTGTGGATGAGGCCAGCAAGTGACTGCATGGCAGCAGTGAGGACCTGCGTGGCAGGTGCCAGTGCTTGGGAAAAGCCATGGACAGTCCTTTCCACTGCTTCGGACAAGGCCTGGACAGACCTTTCCACTGCCTCGGCCAAGCCCTGGACAGACTTTTCCACTGCCTCGGACAAGCCCTGGACAGACCTTTCCATTGCTGGGCCGAAGCCCAGGACAGACCTTTCCATTGCTGGGCCGAAGCCCTGGACAGTCCTTTCCATTGCTGCACCAAAGTCCAGCACACTCTTTGCCAGTGTGTCGATCGACTCAGGCATCCTCCCCACTGCAGCCATCAGCTCAGTGTGCCTGAGCCGGGCCTGGGCGCTCATCTCGGCAAGACTACGTACCTCCTCTGCACTCTGTGCAGCAGTCATGGTGGCCTGCCTCGCCCTCCGGGGAGACGGCCCCTGAGCATCCCTACCCCCCGCGCGTTGCTGCAGGCCGCTGGTTCCTGCAACTGGCTCCTCATCAAAGCGCCCCCCCCCTCCCCTCAAGGGAATTACTATCCCCAGTCTCCAGATGCGGTGGCTCCCCTGAGGCTGGCACGGATGGTCCGGCTTCCTCCTGGTCATCGCCTCCGGAGGCACTGGCACTGGCAGCTTGAGGGGCCGGCTCCCGAGCTGGTGATGCAGCATCTGAAAGCAGGGAGGTTGAAGAGTGGCTTTAGCAAAAGGACAGTTTGGCAGCAAGGGATGCAACAGTGCGGCAATGCTATAATATGGCTTCACATTGAGAAAGCATGCTGGCGGGGGAAACAACTGGAAGGTGACAGCTGTAATAGTAGAGAACCTTACCATCGCTGTGGACAATGGGGTCGGCAGCTGCAGTGGTGACAGGACCACTCAGGCATCCTCCCACAATCTGGTGGACTCTCTCCTCGAGATCCGTCAGAGGCTCCAGTTGAGAACGGCCTCCTCCGGTGCGAAGCTGCTCCTTGTGGTTTCTCGCCAGCTTGGCCTGCAGGGCAAAGGACGGGAAGTGATGTTACATGATGCCCTGAGTTATGATCTCATGCCCCCCATGGTGGAACAGCCCTTACATGATGCCCTGGGTTATCATCTCATGCCCCCCATGGTGGAACAGCCCTTGCATGATGCCCTGAGTCAAATGTGCATGTATGTGACCAGAAAGGGCCATAGGTGCTTGCTGACAGATGGCCAGTGGGGCATAGCGCACCCTGTAGCCATAAAGTCAGGTGCTAATGGAGGGATGCATAAGTTTACATTAACTCCACTCGCCCTCACGACCCGAGTGAGGGTGTTGAATTTCTTCCTGCACTGCACAGGGCTCCTGGTCGCCATGCTGCTGGAGTTGACCCTCTGAGAAACATCCCTCCAAGCTTGTCGGTAGTCCTTATGATTAGGCCTCCTGCCATTGTCGGGGTAGAGGACATCTTGCCGGCGCTCCACTGCAGCCACCAATTCCTCCAGAGGCTCATTGGTGAAGCGCTCTGCTCTCTGCCTCACCCTCTCCATATGCTCCAAGTTTTTTGCGCCAGAGAAGGGCCTGCGCCGATTTGCAGGCCTACAAGGCGTAGACTGTGGATGCTGGAGCTGCCTGACCCACCCCTTTAAGAACTGGCCGGCGCCTGGAAGTCTCGTGGTCATGGGTAATTGAGAGCACCTGCACTGCGGCTGGACGCCCCGATATTGAGTTGCGCTGGCATATTAGCGCCTTATGTGCCCCGTGTAACGCCTGAACTCGCGCCTCAATCACCTTTGGGGTGCTGCAACCCAATATCGCACGAGGTGTCGAGAAGTTGCGTCTGGCTATAAAATTTGCGCTCCGCCAATTCTAAATCCCCAAGTGGGGCTATACCCAATTTCTAGGCCTTAGTGTTTAAAAAGAATACTCACAGCAGCTTCTAAGATAGCTTCATTGGTAAATGCAGCACATGGTATAGCAATGGTATTGAGCTCATACAGATCAAGTTTAATCTCTAGTTTCACTGAGTTAGCTAGGGCAGCATCAGAACCCCTACAGTTGGCTTCAGTGTCACTGAGCTAGGTAGGGGCAAAATCAATCTGGGTGCGTGGAAAGTGCGCGCATGAAGATTGTGGGTGAGGACATGATCGAGTTCTGCTGCGATGACCTCTAGGTGGAATAGCCTGCTGACACTCACCGCCTAGGCTGAGAAATAAAGAATGGGTGAGATATTAGAGGGCTGCCAGATGCTCATGAAGCCCTGCACAAGTCTGCACCATCAGGAGAGGAAGGGAGAAAACTAGAGGGCCACAACGACCCATGACTGCAATAAAAGGGAGGTTCACAGTGGACAAAAAACAGGTCAATGTGGGGCTTTAACTGAAGGCATTGAAGGTCCGCAGGCAGGATCAGTTAACAAGTTCTAGTCATTAGGCAGTGAATAATGATGACTTTAATGTTAAAATGACAAGAGCCAGTCACAAATCTGCACTTCCTGATGCGTGGCCCATTGCTGGTGTGTCTCATTTGATATGAATATTGTTTAATTATACAGACTCTAATGGCTTCAGGGGCATTTCACCCAGTATGGGGACAGCCATTAAAAATATATCGAGCTCCTCGAGACTCTATAACCATTAATCATTCCCAACTACCTGTGTCCTCGTGACTCGATGAACCTGCCAATCTTCTATCTTTTGGCACAGCTGCCTAGTTTCTGCTCCTAACAGCACATTTCCATAGTGCAGACGGCAACGACTGTGAATCTACAGACTTATCAAGTGTAAAAATCTAATCCAGACATCACAGAATTTAAAAGACTTTGTAATCCCCTATTGCTGTACTAGAGTTTGCATCAAGCCACGTGGGTCGGTTGTGATTTAAGGCTACATGTGCACTGCAAGTTTAGATGGGATGTGAAGCAATAACAGGTAATTGTCCTGCGACACTGCTGTAGATGAGATACACAGTTCAGTTATTGGCTTGAATCCTTGAATTATTGGCAACCCAGGCTCATGAGGTCAATCACCTCCGGTCAAGTTTTACTTCCACAGCGGGCAGTGGCAGGATCCAGTTACCCTTCAGCTGATTGGGGCAGATCAGCTGTCCCAGAGGTACAGTTTCACCCCTCCCCCACCCTGCTACTTCTACCTAGGTACGTAGAGGGAGCCTATCCCCTCACCCCATGCATGGAAAGTCATGCATGGCCCTCACCTCACTCTTAAGGCTCACTCTAAGGTTAGATGGGTGGTTCCTGGGGATCTTATTTGCCCGCCATAATGTGGGCTACTCACACCTCTACACAATTCCCAGAACCCCGTCAACCTACCTACAATGAGGCCCGCATGAGAACATAAGAAATCGGAGCAGGAGTCGGACATTTGGCTCTTCAAGTCTGCTCCACAATTCAACAAGATCGTGGCTGATCTTTTACCTCAGCTCCACCTTCCCGCTGTATCCCCATATCCCTTAATTCCCTTCGTTCCCAAAAATGTATCGACCTCTGTCTTGAATATACTCAACGGCCGAGCATCCACAGCTCTCTGGGGTAGAGAATTCCAAAGATTCACAACCCTTTGAGTGAAGAAATTTCTCCTCATCTCAGTCCTAAATGGCCGACCCCTTATTCTTTGACTATGACCCCATGTTCTAGATTCCCCAGCCAGGGGAAACATTTTCCCAGCATTCAACCTGTCAAGCCCCTTAAGAATTTTATATGTTTCAATTAGATCACCTCTCATTCTAAGGAATATAGGCTAAGTCTACTCAATCTCTCCTCATAGGGCAATCCCCCTATTATGTCTGTGTGTAATTGAGACACGGACTGCAGGAGTTGGTTACAACAGGTGTTTACTGAGTGGAGACAAAACTGGAACTACTATGCAAAGTTACTGCACAGACTTATATACAGGGGGTGGTCACTACTGGTACTGCAGTATACAGGGGCTGCAGAATATAGTTCCTTCTGCAAAGTACATACACTACACCCCCCATCCCAGGAACCAGTCTGGTGAACCTTTGCTGCACTCCCTCTAAAGCAAGTAAGTCTTTCCTTAGGTAAGGAGGCCAGAACTGTACACAGTATTCTGGGTGTTGCCTCAACAATGCCCTGTATAATTGTAGTAAGACTTCTTTACTCTTATACACTAATCTTAGGCTCCATGAATATCCCCATCCTCAATGATGGTGGAGTATAGCACGTGAGTGCAAAAGACAAGATTGAAGCGTTTGCAACCATCTTCAGCCAGAAGTGCTGAGTGGATGATCCATATTGGGCTCCTTCTGAGGTCCCCACCATCACAGAAGCCAGTCTTCAGCCAATTCAATTCACTCCATGTGATATCAAGAAAAGGCTGAGCACATTGGATACAGCAAAGGCTATGGGCCCCGACAACATCCTGGCTGTCGTGCTGAAGACTTGTGCTTCAGAACTAGCCGCGCCTTTAACCAAGCTGTTCCAGTACAGCTACAACACTGGCATCTATCCGACAATGTGGAAAACTGCCCAGGTATGTCCTGTCCACAAAAAGCAGGACAAATACAATCTGGCCAATTATCGCCTGATCAGTCTACTCTCAATCATCAGCAAAGAGATGGAAGGTGTCGCCGACAGTGCTATCAAGCAGCACTTACTCACCAATAACCTGCTCACTGATGCCCAGTTTTGGTTCCGCCAGGACCACTCAGTTCCAGACCTCATTACAGTCTTGGTCCAAACATGGGCAAAGGAGCTGAATTCCAGAGGTGAGGTGAGAGTGACTGCCCTTGATATCAAGGCAGCATTTGACTGAGTCTGGCATCAAGGAGCCCTAGTAAAACTGAAGTCAATGGGAATCAGGGGGAAAACTCTCCAAAACTCTACAATGTTTGCATTCAGAAGGACCTGGGTGTCCTTGTACATGAATCACAGAAAGTTAACGTGCAGGTACAGCAAGCAATCAGGAAAGCAAATGGTATGTTAGCTCTTGTTACAAAGGAAGTTTTTTTTATTCGTTCATGGGATGTGGGCATCACTGGCAAAGCCAGCTTTTATTGCCCATCCCTAATTGCCCTTGAGAAGATGGTGGTGTGCTGCCTCTTGAACCGCTGCAGCCCATGTGGTGAAGGTACGCCCACAGTCCTGTTCCAGGATTTTGACCCAGCGACGATGAAGAAATGGCGATATACTTCCAAGTCAGGATGGTGTGTGACTTGGAGGGGAACTTGGCGGTGGTGGTGTTCCCATGCACCTGCTGCCCTTGTCCTTCTAGGTGGAAGAGGTTGTGGGTTTGGAAGAGGCTGTCAAAGAAGCCTTGGCGAGTTGCTGCAGTGCATCTTGTAGATGGTACACACTGCAGCCACGGTGCACCAGTGGTGGAGGGAGTGAATGTATAAAGTGGTGGATGGGGTGCCATTCAAGCGAGCTGCTTTGTCTCGGATGGTGTCGAGCTTCTTGAGTATTGTTGGAGCTGTACTCATCCAGGCAGTCATACTCTGCCCAACTACTGTTTGGGGGCCTATAAACAACTCCCACCAATGTTTTCTGCCCCTTGCTGTTTCATAGCTCCACCCAAACTGATTCTACTTCTTGATTTCAGAGCTAAGAACCTTTGTCACTACTGTCTTTAGCCCATCCTTTATTATCAGGGCTGCCCCTCCACCTTTACCTTTTTGCCTGGAAAAGTATGGGAAGCACTGAGAAGACCTTCGATGAGCTAAACTAGAGTTTGATGTTTATATAACTCCGGTGGTGGAGGAGGCCTCACTGTGTATCCTAGAAAAGTTGGTCAAGAATTGTGGTGTGCTGCACGCTTCACAATACAGTATCTCCCTACAAAGAGGTGCTGTACTGAATTGGAAGCAAGAAGGTGAAGAGAAGGAAGGAGCACTCAATCAACCAGCAAACAGTGCTCCAATGAAAACTGTTACATCAAGCATTGTTGATGACTAATAGAGATTTTCAAAATTAGGAAAGGTTTAGGGAACGTAAATACTGAATAATTGTTTCCACAGGTTAGTGAATCAGTAGCAAGGGTATTGGCTGAAGATTACTTCTAGATTGAATGAAGGGCGAGGTTAGAAGAAATGTTTTCAAACAGAGGATTATCAGAACATGGAATGCTTTACTACAAGTGGCTATTGAGGCAGAGACTACAACATCATTTAAAAGGGAATTGGATAAGTATTTGAAAAGGAAAAATCTATTATGGGGAAAGGCATGGAAATGGTATGACACGGTGGATTTTTCTCTTCATTGTGCCTGAGAAATTAACATTCCCCAGGAACAGTGAAGAAGGGAAAGGGGCAGAGACAAATTACATCATGTCTTTGGCCTCACTGCACTTCCCTACGATCTCCTGAAATTTTGTCGGTTGGCATCACTGGGCCTGTGCCTAGTATTACCAATTTAATGAGGTGGGGAAGGGCGTTCCTGATATTTTGCCTCAGTTTCCTCATCGTTCATCTGTTGAATGTCCTGAGGGTGGGCCATTTGAATAATCCTGGAGCAAGGGCCTGGACAGTTCTTTAAAATTCTCCAGGAAAATGTTAAAGCCTCAGACCCGTCTGGCCCTTAGGCCTACAGCTGTGCCCCTGATTCTTTTTGGCGCAAGGTCCATCCAGGGGATGGGCCTGCACCAACAATGTGTCCAAGCCCCATGGCCAGTTTCACCAAGTGGAGCTCAGTGAATGTGAGTTGGTGAAAGAACCTTGTACTGGTGTACCACTGCCAATACTCCCAGAAGGGAAGCCTTGGAATCAATTTTTTATCAAGGCACTGTGGCACAGCATGATACTCAGCCTCCAGAAGCTGGTTTCAGTCCTGGCAATGCCTTGATACATCAGGGCCAAATAATGGCCTCATTTTACTCTACTACAGTGAACAGTGGCCTAGAACAGTGACCTTCGTCATGAGGAATGGCAAGTTACTATTGGTGCCTGTGGCTGAGAGATTACTCGCTGGAACTATGCCTTTGGTAAGATTTACTTTTTTTAAATTTTTGACAAGACCTAGGTGAAGGGTTGGGGCCCACAGAATGGGGTACATCAAGGTTGAAAACAGAAGAGGATGAGGTAAATGACTAAATGAGGTAAATGAATAGCGATGAAACATAGAAACATAGTGTTGTGTATGTACCTTTAAGAGAATAACTGGTCTCAGACTGCCGTACTGGCAGTGACCACCCCTGTATAAAAGGCGCTAGCAAGCCTCTGTAGTTTCAGTTTCCCGATTGACTCCATTCAGTAAAGACTTGTTTAAATCAACTCCTGCTGTCCGTGTCTCAATTATACACGGACATAATACTGGTGACGAGCAGATACAAACTTACCTACAGTCTGCACCACCTCCTGGAATCCATTCCTGAAGCGAAGTGAGCAGAGGTCGAGGCCAGAAGGAAGAAAGAAGCAGTAGAAACGGGCGTCGACCGTGGGCATCCGCCCCTGAGTCAGCGGAGTTGAAGATTGCAGGAGAAGCTGTCGAAAGCGTGGCCTGGTTCCTGTCGACGGTGCTTCAGCTAATCGGGCTGGTGGCAGGTAGTACACTGATCCTTCCTGAGCTGCGGCGGTCGCGAACTCGAGCGGGTGGCTTGCAACGGGGCCGAGCAGCGTTGTCGGGAAGAGGAGAGAGAGAGGGTGGAGCACACAGGGCGCGGCCGGTGCTACGAAGCCGGGCTGCGTACAGACCCGAGAAGAGGGAGGCAAGAGTCCCACAGGGTTGTTCCACGACGGGAAAATAATTAAAAAAAAGAAATATTAAACGCGCAGGAAACCGCGAGGAGCTGCAGGTTGCAACGGAAACCGCGGAAAGCAGCGCTAGCAACAGCGGGGAAGAAGGCAAAGCGCGGGAGGCGCCATCTTAATCAGCGGGGAAGAAGGCAAAGCGCGGGAGGCGCCATTTTAGATTTTCAAGATGCCGAAGACTGGTTGTATCACTGCCTTTGATAATACAATAGAGGACTGGACCATGTATGTGGAAAGGGTCGAGGTATATTGCGAGGCAAACAAAATAGCCGATGAGAAAAAGGCATCGGTATTGCTAAACTTAATGGGCGCTAGAACGTACGGCCTATTGCGGGACCTGATTACTCCAGCCAAACCGAAGGCAAAGAGTTTTAACGAAATTGTTGCTGTCCTACAGGAACACCTAAACCCTGCACCGCTGCTGATAGCAGAAAGATTTAAATTCCACAGGAGAACTCAGCATAAAAATGAGAGCAATGCTGAGTACCTTACGGAACTACGCAAGCTATCAAAGCACTGCCAGTTCGGAGCAGGACTGGCAGATACCCTACGGGACAAATTTGTCTGTGGACTCCTGAGTGAAGGAACACAGAAGAAGTTACTCTCAGAGAAAGAGCTGACGCTAGATAAGGTTTTCAGCGTGGCAGTATCGTACGAAGCAGCAGCCAGGGGAGCTGCGGAAATACAACAAAAGCCACAGGAATACGGCACCCACGAAATGACACGGCGATTTGCAAAATGTTATCGCTGCGGCAGAACTAACCATGACCAGAAGGTCTGCTGGTCCAAGGACAAAATATGCAGGCAATGCGGAAAGATGGGACACATTGCACGAGTTTGCAGGTCTGGGAAGAAGACCAGCAACAGCAAAAAGGCTACGAAGGAACCGTACAAGAAAGTACAAAAGATGACGGACAGTAGTTCCGAAGACCAGATGAGCGATAGTGAATCCGGGAACAAGAGACTAAGCTGTCTCAAACTTCACAATGTAATCACAAAAGAGGATCACCGAACCATTTGGGTCACCCTCACGATAGCAGGGTCCCAAGTTAAAATGGAATTGGATACAGGATCAGCGCTAACCGTCATGAATCGACGAGACTACGAGCGGCTATTCTCACACATACCCTTGAGAGAGACATCCATCATCTTGACGACGTATTCGGGGCAAAAAGTATACCCCAGAGGAAAAATAAGGGTGCCTGTCCAATACAACGGCAAGAAAATACGGAAATTGTATCTCTACATACTGCAAAATGGTGGACCACCGTTATTGGGATGTGAATGGATCAGGAAGATAAGCTTAGATTGGCACTCCATTCATGCAATGACGGTGGATGGTAAAAAAGATGAAGACGTCACTCCTGGACGATTGTCAACAATCTTAGCTAACGCCAAAGAGGTATTTCAACAAGAACTGGGCACTCTTAAAGGCGTAACCGCCTCGATAAAAATAGAAGAGAATGCAATTCCCAAGTTTTTCAAAGCAAGACCGGTACCATATGCAATTCGCCCAGCCGTCGAGGCAGAGCTGGAGAATCTGGAGAAGGCAGGCGTGTTGTCTAAGGTCGACTGGAGCGAGTGGGCGACACCCATCATTCCTGTCATGAAGAAAACGTCAAGCAATAAGTCTGAGGAGCCAAGGAAGGTTCGCATCTGTGGGGACTTCAAGGTGACGGTGAACCCAGTCCTTCACACAGTACAATATCCTCTTCCAAGGATAGAAGACATCTTCGCCTCACTATCTGGAGGGAAGCGTTTTACAAAAATTGACCTAGCACAAGCATATTTGCACATGGAGGTTGAAGAATCCTCTAGGAAGTATCTCACGATAAACACTCACATAGGTCTTTACCAGTATCATCGACTGGTATTCAGAGTGGCATCGGCTCCAGCGATATGGCAAAGAGCGATGGAACAAGTCTTGCAAGGGATTCCGGGGATTCAGTGTTACTTGGACGACATCCTTGTGACAGGTGAAGATGACAGTGAACACCTTAACAACCTAGAACAGGTGCTCACTAGACTACGGGAACATGGGCTACGAGCCAACCGCCCCAAGTGCGAGTTCTTTAAGAAACAGATGTCGTATTGTGGCCACGTGATTGATGAAGAGGGGTTACACAAGTCCCCTGACAAAATTGAAGCGGTTGTTAAGGCCCCAGCGCCTGAAAATGTGTCGCAACTGAGGTCATTCCTCGGATTGGTGAATTACTACCGTAAGTTTTTACCGAATTTGTCCACAATTCTGCACCCACTGAACGCCCTACTACGAACGGGAGTAGCATGGAAATGGAGTAATGACTATAAGCGGGCCTTTCAGAAGAGTAAGGACTTAATCACTTCAAGAGAAGTATTGGCTCACTACAACCCAGCACTGCCGATCAGACTGGCGTGTGATGCGTCTCCCTACGGCATTGGGGCGGTACTGTCACATAAATTCCTTGATGGTTTAGAGAGGCCGATAGCTTTTGCGTCACGCTCGTTAACTTCTGCCGAGCGTAACTACGCCCAGATTGACAGAGGCCCTCAGCCTAGTGTGGGGGGTGAAGAAGTTCAATCACTACCTGCATGGTCAAAAATTTACTCTATTAACTGATCATCAACCTCTTGTCTCCATTTTCAACCCTCAGAAGGGCGTACCGATAATGGCAGCACAATGGCTACAGAGGTGGTCCCTTTTCCTAGGGGTACACCAATATGACATCGAGTACAAAGGAACTAAACAGCATGGGAATGCTGATGGATTGTCGCGCCTACCGTTGCCGAAGGTGGAAGAAGAACTTGCAGTGGATCTAATGGAGATATTCCACTCGACCATAGTCGAAAGTCTCCCTGTGACGAATGCAAGCATAGAAAAGGAAACACGGAATGACCCGACACTATCCCGGGTCTATGATTTAACGGTGAAGGGATGGCCAGCACATGGCGAACCACTGCTGCCAGCATTCTCGCCGAGAAGAGAACAGCTGTCAGTGTGCAGAGGAACCTTCATGCGTGGATCCAGAGTAGTAATTCCACCTAAGTTGATGGATAGAGTGCTCAATGAGCTTCATGAGGGTCATCTGGGTGGGTTAAAAATGAAGAACTTAGCCAGAGCGTTTGTGTGGTGGCCGGGAATCGATAGAGAAATTGAAGAGATGACCAAGAGCTGTGCAGAATGCCAGAAGGTCCAAAACGCCCCACCACAAGCTCCTCTACATCCATGGGAGTGGCCCTCATCTCCATGGCAAAGGGTGCACATTGATTTTGCTGGTCCCTTTATGGACTCGATGTTTTTAATTGCGGTGGATGCCCATTCAAAGTGGCCAGAGGTAATAAAAATGTCCTCAACCACCACAGAAAAAACCATCACCGTCTTACGAACCATATTCGCCAGAAATGGGCTGCCTGAACAGATTTGCTCTGACAATGGACCACAGTTTGTGTCTGAAGAGTTCCGGAGGTTCTTAAAGAACAATGGTGTTAAGCATTACACATCTGCCCCATATCATCCAGCCACTAATGGATTGGCCAAGAGGTTTGTTCAAACATTCAAGAAGGCTATCAAGGCAATGTTTAATGAAGATATACCCCTACAACACAAGGTGGACAACTTCTTGTTTGCCTACCGGAATGCGACACATGCGGTTACCAACCAGACTCCTGCCATGATGTTCTTCAATCGAAGACTACGATGCCGCTTGGATCTGGTTAAGCCGAACATCAGAAGAGATGTGGCGAACAGGCAGTTTCAGAATATGAATGAAAGACCGACCAGGAGTTTTAAGATAGGTCAACCAGTGTTGGCCCGGGACTACCGCACTGAGAAATGGCAGCCAGGAACGATTTGTACACGGCAAGGACCTCTCATGTATACCGTGGACGTTGGAGAGAGCATTGTAAGACGCCATGCTGACCAGATTCTAGAGTCACTGGAAAACGTCAACTCCACACCACGATCTGATACACCTGGCAATGAAATCGACGTACCAATTGCAGCTACCGCAGAATCGGTGATATTGGAAGCAGATGAACCAAACAACGACATTGATCCTGACCCAACCTTGCCAGAAGAACCTGATACCCCAAAGAGGCGTTATCCAGACAGAATCAGGAAGCCTCCTCAAAGACTGAACTTATAATTGCTTAAACTCAACCAATGTATCTAGCAACTGTAATTGTGATTGTAATTAGTTATCATTTAGTTGTTAAATGAATGTTATGTACTGTTTATCTAAAAGGGGAGGAATTGTTGTGTATGTACCTTTAAGAGAATAACTGGTCTCAGACTGCAGTACCGGCAGTGACCACCCCGTATAGAAACATAAACATAGAAACATAGAAGATAGGAGCAGGAGTAGGCCATTCAGCCGTTCGAGCCTGCTCCGCCATTCAACAAGATCATGGCTGATCATCCAAACCCTAGCACCCGGCCCCTACACCGACAGCCATCCCACCCAAGCCCTATCCCCGTAACCCCGTAACCCCACGTATTTAATCCCCCCTAACACTAAGGCGCTCCCGAAGATCGCGGCTGGGACACGAGCGCAGCGCTGCGCACGGCGAGGGCGCTAACGGGAGGCGCAAAGCAACCAAATTTTTTCCCCTATATGTTTCAATGAGATCACCTCTTATTCTTCTAAATTCCAGGGAATATATACTTAGTTTCCTCAATCTCTCCTCATAGGATAATCCCCCCATCCGAGGGATCAGTCTAGTGATCCTTTGTTGCACTCCTTTGCCCTGCGAGTATATCCTTCCTTAGGTAAGGAGAACAACACTTTACAC
Source organism: Somniosus microcephalus (assembly GCF_052327205.1). Taxonomy (NCBI): domain Eukaryota; kingdom Metazoa; phylum Chordata; class Chondrichthyes; order Squaliformes; family Somniosidae; genus Somniosus; species Somniosus microcephalus. The sequence continues at coordinate 58,914,096 of NC_140993.1, read as the reverse complement.
TGTACTCCAGGTGTGGTCTCTGTAACCAGTTTCTATGGTTGCCAATTTCCTATAGGCCCTGCCGCAGTCACCAATTATTGTAAGTGGTTTTGCCCCACCCGTAGAGAGCACGTAAATCCCCTTACTACAAGTTCTGGATGATAAGGATTACTGAGGACAGATTGGAACACGTACAGCATTTTTGGGCTCACCCGTACAGTGTTTATTAAGGTTGACAAAACCACTCCACTCGCATACAGTATGAGCGGTGTGAACACAACAGTACAGTTTAAAACAGTACAACCCTGACTTGTCCAACAAGCCCCTGCCATGCTGACTTACCACAGCCTAAAAACACCCTCCCGTGAACTAAACTATCACAGGACCCTTCCAACGCTAAACCCCCTCTGGTTTGGTAGGAACATACAGGCACTCCCTCACACAGCTAAGTGATCTTGTGGGTGTGCAGGCTTAGCAATGCTCACCCAGATTGCCCTTGATCTTGCTTGCAGCTTCCTCCCGTATGTCTCGGCTACCTGGTTCCGTACCGGCCTTGCGGCATGCGAGTCCCAGTCTGAGTCGAAGTCCATCTTGGTTAGAAGAGCAAGGATCAGCTCCTCTTGACGTTCTGTTGTGGGGAGGGCAGGAAAGAGAGAGAGAGAGCTATCCAAAATCGCTCTCTGATATACCCCCCCCAATACACAGACCACTGTTTGTGGTTTTAATGGACACATGGCCTCAGGGAAATGGTTTCCAGGCCTCCTCCCAGGTTTGGATGGTTTAGATCTCGTTTCGATCTCCCAGCCGATTTAACTTCCTCCTAGGGTACTTAAGGAGGTTGCCCTGGAGATAGCAGATGCTCTAAGGATCATCTTCCGGAACTCCATTGACTCGGGAACAGTACCCGTGGATTGGAGGGTAGCTAATGTTACCCCAATATTTAAAAAGGGGGGTAGAGAGAAAGCAGGGAATTATAGACCAGTAAGCCTTACATCGGTTGTGGGCAAAATGCTAGAGTCCATTATTAAGGATAAAATAGCGGAGCACTTGACAAATGGGGAAAGGATCGGACAGAGTCAACATGGATTTACAAAGGGTAAATCGTGTTTGACTAATCTGCTGGAATTTTTTGAGGAGGTAACTGGTAGAATAGATGGGGGAGAGCCAGTGGATGTGGTGTACCTTGACTTCCAGAAAGCCTTCGATAAGGTTCCACACAAAAGATTATCATGCAAAATTAAGGCTCATGGGATTGGGGGCAAAGTATTAACGTGGATAGAGAACTGGCTGGCGGATAGAAAACAGAGAGTTGGAATAAACGGCTCGTTTTCGGAGTGGCAGGCAGTGACCAGCGGGGTGCCGCAAGGATCTGTCCTGGGACCCCAGCTGTTCACAATATATATAAATGATCTGGATCAGGGAATTGGATGCAATATTTCCAAATTCGCTGACGACACTAAACTAGGAGGAGGGGTGGGCTCTGATGAGGATGTCAGGAGGCTACAGTGTGATTTGGACAGGTTGGGGGAATGGGCGGATACGTGGCAGATGCACTATAATGTGGATAAATGCGAGGTTATCCACTTTGGGGGTAAAAACAGGAGGGTAGATTATTATCTAAATGGCAATAGATTGGGAGATGGGGAAGTGCAGAGGGACCTGGGTGTTCTTGTGCACCAGTCACTGAAGGAGAGCATGCAGGTGCAACAGGCGATTAAGAAGGCAAATGGTATGTTGGCCTTCATATCAAGGGGGTTCGAGTATAGGAATAGGGATACCTTACTACAGCTGTACAAGGTGCTGGTGAGACCGCATCTGGAGTATTGTGTACAGTTTTGGTCGCCCCATCTGCGGAAGGATGTTCTTGCCATGGAAAGAGTGCAACGGCGATTCACCAGGCTGATACCTGGAATGGCGGGAATGACCTACGAAGAGAGATTAAATAGTTTGGGCTTGTACTCACTGGAGTTTAGAAGATTGAGAGGGGATCTCATCGAAACATATAAAATTATGGCAGGCCTGGACAGGCTGAATTCAGAGAGAATGTTTCCAATGGCCGGGGAGCACAGAACCAGGGGCCACAGTCTAAAAATAGCGGGCAAATCATTTAAAACAGAGATGAGGAAGAATTTCTTCACTCAAAGAGTGGTGAGCCTGTGGAATTCCCTGCCACAGAGGGCTGTGAAGGCTAATTCAATAAATATTTTCAAGAGAGAATTGGATATATTTCTGAAGGCTAAGGGGATTAAGGGTTACGGAGAAAAGGCGGGGACGGGGTACTGAACTGGTAAGATCAGCTATGATCTCAGACGAAGATCAGCCATGATCTCATTGAATGGCGGAGCAGGCTCGAAGGGCCGAATGGCCTACTCCTGTTCCTATCTCTATGTATCTATGTATCTAACTTCACAAGCTCATCTTCTTCAGAAACAATGAGTCGCCAGCCTCGTTATTCAAGACTTGGGATTGGGCCTCTCGGGCCATTGTTCCCAAGGGCAGTCCGTTAATATACGAATGCAACCTGGTTACGTCAGCCACCTTCAGCTTGAGTGGTTTTCCACAGCTTCCCCCCCAAACAGCCTGTGCAGTTTTTAATAAGGGTATATGTTCATAATCTAAAAATCCATGGAGTCTGCGCCGACTGCTACACTCATCAAGGCCCTATATAATTGCAGTAAGACTTTTTTACTCTTATATTCCTATCCTTTTGTAATAAAGGCTAACACACCATTTGCTTTCCTAATTGCTTGCTGTACCTGCATGTTAACTTTCAATAACTCATGTACAAGGATACCCAATTCTCACTGAATACCAACATTTCCCAATCCCTCACCATTTAAAAAATATTCTGCTTTTCTATTTTCCCTACCAAAGTTGGTAACTTCACATTTCTCCACATTATATTCCATCTGCCATGCTCTTGCCCACTCACGTAACCTGTCTATATCCCTTTGCAGCCTCTTTGCATCCTCTTCACAACTTACTTTCCCACCTAGCTTTGTATTGTCAGCAAAATTGGATACATTACACTCGGTCCCCTCATCTAAATCATTGGTAGAGATTGTAAATAGCTGAAGCCCAAGCATTGATCCTTGCAGTACCCCACTAGTTTCAGCCTGCCAACCCGAAAATGACCCGATTATTCCTACACTCTGTTTTCTGTCTTTTTTTGTCTTTTAGTACTCCTGCGAAGCGCCTTGGGACGTTTTAGTATGTTAAAGGTGCTATATAAATACAAGTTGTTGTTGTTGTTAACCAATCCTCAATTCATACTAATATATTATCCCCAATCCTATGACCACTAATTATGATTTTCTAAGTATCCTGTTACCACGTCCCGAATAATAGATTCTAGCATTTTCCCTACTACTATGCACACATATGCACTCACACATCTAACAGGAATCACTGGATATGGTTCCAGAGCAGGAATCCTATCTGATACTTTTACCCTCCCTAGCCCAGAGGCACTGAAGGCAATGGCATGATTCAAATCAACTAACAGTGCACATTAGGAATCATACCTGAGGCTTTTATTGTTCATGCATTAGGGCTTTGAAGTACTTCACAAGTCCCTTTTGTAATTGAACTAAATAACATAGGAACGGGAGTAGGCCATTCAGCCCCTGGAGCCTGTGCCACCATTCAATTAGATCATTGCTGATTTGTACTTCAACTCCATTTATTCGCCTTTGCTCCATATTCGTTGATACCTTTAGGGACATGATAGTTGAATGTGTTGGGTGGTCACCTTGTTCAGCAGAGGGATAGAATGAGAAAAGCTAAGGTTCTCTTCAGTTTCCAAACTGAATTCCCTGCAAGTGGACTGTGGTGAGCGAGACCAAATCATAATATATTTTTATAATAGTATTTGCTATTTAAAGTATTGTTTTGATCTGCAGTGATTGTTGTTATGTAGGCAAATATAGCAGCCATTTTGCACTAGCAGTGTCTCACTAATAGACATAGACGAATGACCAGCTAAGCTGTTAATTGTGGTGTTCTTTGAGAGAGGAAGGTAGGTCAGGATATAAGGAGACTTCTGTGCTCCTCTATAAGTAGTATCAAGGATAGGGTTGCAAAATTCTGGGAATTTTTAAAAGAGGAAACTTTCCATGGGAATTTTTGGGAATTTATGGGAATTTTGGGAACTTATGGGAATTTATGGGAATTTTGAGTTTTTTTGCACACTGATGGTTTTTGTCTCTGACCCTTATATTATCTTTGTCGTCAAAATATACATACTGTTCCATACAAATAAAAACAGTCTTTCAAAACTTTATTTTGGTTATAATTTTGAACTTTATTGAACCCCCACAAAAAAGACCCATCTAAAATAAAATAAAAAGAGCGTCAGCTTATTTAGCCTGTAATTTGTCCTTATTTTGTCCCTTTGAGTCTTCTACTCATGAGTCTTCTACTCCTCATTGCTCCTCCTAATTCTCTGACTCTGGCTCTGACGTGTCCATTTCCTCCTCTGTGTCAGTGTCTAGCTGTGTGGTGGACACTTCTGTATCTGGCTCAATAAGTTGTAGGTTCGCCCGGATAGCCATCAGTTTCTCCACTCTCTTGTTAGTCAGCCTGTTGCGCACCTTTGTATGCGTATTCCCAAAAAGTGACCAGTTTCGTTCAGAGGCCGCTGATGAAGGTGGGATTTGGAGTATCACCGATGCAATAGGTGACAGGGCCTCAGATGCACAAAGTCCCTTCCACCAGGTATGTGCACTGATATGCTTGCATGATTCCCATATCCCATCCCCATTCCAAAGACCTTGCTTGGTAGAGAACTTTGCCAGACTTCCCAGAACTTTGCCCACATCCAGATTGAGATGGTGTGAGAGGGTAGAAATCACACTGTAAGCGCTGTTGATCTGTTCTCCAGAAAGTATTGGTCTCCCAAGATGCTTTGGGTCCAGCATGTATGCTGCAGCATGAATTGGCTTGACACAAAATTCTTGACGCGTCTGTATGAATTGAACAATTGCCTTCTCCTCTGCTTTGAGCAGCAGGGATGTTGGTAGGGCAATGCTGATTTGTTCTTTTAAATCAGTAAAAAGCCTGAGAACATCTGACAAGACAGCGTCATCTCCTTCAATCTGAGCAATTGCAGATGCTACTGCTGGCCCTTAACACCAAGAAAACAAAGGAAATAATTGTGGACTTCAGGAAGTCCAAAGGCGGAAGTCACACCCCCATCCACATCAATGGGGCGGAGGTGGAAAGGGTGGCCAGCTTTAAGTTCCTCGGAGTCCACATCACGGAAGACCTCTCCTGGTCCCTCAACACCTCCTCTCTGGTGAAGAAGGCCCAGCAGCACCTATATTTCTTGAGGAGGCTGAAGGGATGTAATCTGTCACCCCCGATCCTCTCTAACTTCTACCGCTGCACTATAGAGAGCATCCTGACAAACTGTATCACGGTATGGTACGGCGGCTGTAGCTCCCATGACCGGAAAGCCCTGCAGCGGGTAGTCAAAACTGCCCAACGCATTACCGGCACCCGGCTACTGACCATAGAACATATATATCAGAAACGCTGCCTATGGAGGGCACGGACCATCACCAAAGACCCTACCCACCCCAGCCACAGTCTGTTCGCCCTCCTACCATCTGGAAGACGCTACAGATGCATTCACACCCGTGCGACCAGATTTAGGAACAGCTTCTTTCCCAGGGCTGTCATCCTACTGAACTCCACAAATAAACACTAAAGCCTGCACATCTGCCGATGCACTTTATTATGGTCATATTTATGCTAATATATATGTACAAATGTATGTTGAAATGTTTAAGTGTCCTAATCCAAATTGTACACTCTCGGGAGCCGCAAGCCTACATTTCGTTGTACTGCACTTGTGCACTAACAATGATAATAAAAGTTGATTTGATTTGATTTGATTTGATTTAAGGCTGCTAACCGCTCTCTCCCAAAACACATCATCCAGCAGTATTTTCTTGATGGTGGTTTCCATATCCCCAGACTGGGATATTGCCATTTCTTGCAGCGACTCCTTACCCTCCAGAAGGCTGTTGTACATTATGACAACACCACCCCATCTAGTGTTGTTGGGCAGCTTCAGTGTGGTGTTCTTGTTCTTTGTCATTTGCTTGGAGTTGTAGGTTGCTGCAACTACCTGTTTTCCCCTGACATACTTAACAACTTGCTTGGCTCTCTTGTACAGTGCTTCCATGGTTCTCAAACCCATGATGTCCTTGAGGAGCAGGTTAAGCCCATGAGCTGCACACCCAATAGACGTAATATGAGGGTAGGCCTCCTCCACTTGAGCCCAAGCAGCCTTCATATTCGCAGCATTGTCAGTAACTACTGCAAAGACCTTTTGTGATCCAAGATCGTTGATGACCGCTTTCAGCTCATCAGCAATGTATGTGTCTGTGTGTCTGTTGTCCTTCGTGTCTGTGCTCTTGAAGAACACTGGGAGAGGAGTGGAGACGATATAGTTTATGATGCCCTCCCCTCGTACATTTGACCACCCATCTGAGATAACTGCAACACAGTCTGCCATCGCTATCGTTTCTTTGAGCTTTCCTTGGACTCTGTTATACTCAGCCTCCAGCAAATAAGTAGACAAAGCATGTCTGATGGGAGGACAGTATGCAGGGCGAATAACATTGAAAAATCTCTTCCAGTACACATTGGCTGTGAGCATGAGGGGTGAGCCTGTTGCATATACAGCTCGAGCAAGGCACTCATCTGCATTCTTCTGGCTATGTTTATCCATTGTATCAAAGAACCTTCCAAGTGGGCCAGGAGTTGCTGATGATAAGGAGCCTGATGCTGAATGAGAACCATCACCTTCTTGAATGGAAGCAGAGGAACTCTGGGCTGACTGCTGTGAGCTTTGAGTGAAGTTGTTGCATTTGGATAAATGCTGCTGCATCTTTGTGGCATTCTTTACATATGGCTTTCTACAGTGTTTGCACATGTACACAGTCTTTCCATCTTTAATGCCTGGGGTAAAATGCTTCCACACATCCGACGGTAAACGTGGCATTGTTCTATGCAGAGAAATAAAGGGCATTCATCTCTGTGTCGAACTGCGGTTGATCAGCACGATTGCAACAGGGTGAGTACATTTTTGCTGATGCTCCATGTGATGGAAGCATGACCTGTACACACACGACGCTACATCACCAATAGTGTATTATTTTGTATATTTTAAATTGAAGGACAACAGAGTTCAACAAGTAACTGGTTTATTTGGTATAAAGTCTGATTTACTTACTGCATCATCACAACATCAGCAGAAAACAAAATGACTTCCCTCAGGACCCCTAACCTGGATCTTAAAAAAACTATAGCAGTCTTACAGGTGCCTGCAGGCCAATCACAATTCGATATACAAATATTACAAATAGAGGGAGCTAATCGCTCATCCACTCATCCAACCAATCAGGACACATTTGTTCACAGTCACACACAAAACTTGTAATTATTAAAACAAGCCAAGTAAGAAGATAAACATATATTGATAAAGAAATTCCTTAATAATTAAGATTCCATCTCTGTTAGTAATTTTAAGAGAGGACCTGTGGAAAAAAAAGAAATACAAAAAAAACAATATTATGCTAGCATGTGCTTTTTTGGGCAAAATTCCCAAAATTCCCAAGCTAAACTTCCCGTGGAAAATTTCCGGAAATTTACCGGAAATTTACTGGAAACTTTCCACCCCTTTGCAACCCTGATCAAGGATCTTTAATGTCTTCCTGAGCCAGTGGAACAGGCAGATGGAATCTTCAGAGGGATGAAGGGAAATCAGAGAGGAAGAATCACTGCTGGGCTATTCTTGCACATCCCCTAGCAACCAGGACCACAGCAGCACTGTTGGATGTGGGACAGTAGGTCATATGGCTGCCAACTCAGCCACTGAATGATTCATAAGAAGAAAAGAAGTCTAAGTACAAGCAAGAGCTATTTGGCCCATCAGTACTTTAACGCTTCTGTCACAGCATCCAATTTATGTTAAAGTATCCCAGTGGTTTTTGCTGCTACTGCACAGTGGAGGAAACTGTTAAGTCTGTGTGTTATATTGCGAATTACTACACAGACCACAAGAGTAAACTTTAACAGGACTTTACTAGTTGAAGGTCAGGGCGGAACTGCCCAATAAATCATTACACAGCACTTATATACCGGTGTGGTCACCGCCGGTATTACAGTATACAGCAGCCAAGATAAAGTAGTGCAACTCTTAAAGTAGTTCTCTTAAAGGTGGAACGGTTACTAAAATAGTTCTCTTAAAGGTGGAACGGTTACATACACTACAATCCTCCCTTTTTAGCTAACAGTATATATTCCCCATTAACATAGCATAACAACATATATACACAACTTCATGTAAAAACAGTTCACAGATTCAGTCTCTGAGGTAAAACAGTTCACAGATTCAGTCTCTGAGGCGGCACCTCCTGCGCCTCTTGACTCGGTCTGGATAACGCCTCGGTGGTGTAGTAGTTTCTTGATGCTGGGGTGACTCATCTAATAGTCCTTCACTGAACTTAACAGCTTGAATTTTCGTAACCTCAGAACCAGCATTGTTGACTTCTAAAGGCTCGAGTACCTTGTGAAGTTTTTCTGCTTCCAGACTGATTTGGCTCAGTTCGGAGGGACCACGTGCGTGACAGCTCAAAGTAGCAGAATGCTTCTCTTCCACTGTAATGTTCTGTAGTTCTTTGGCTACCTTTGACGGAGGCTCTTTAATAGTCAGCCTCGCCTCAGATTTTGATTTCCCTGCGATAAACTGCAGCAAGCCGGTCATCTTACAAGTTGTTTGTTTCAGAGTGAGACGATGAATAGTGCCACGATGCTCAATGTCCACATCTTCAGAAGCGTGAAGAATTTCACCATTTAATATCCATTTTGGAGGCTTCACGTCCGCAACTGAAAGCTCACACTCAAGAATGGCGTCACTTGGCTCTGTCATTTCCACATCACATATGGGTTTAATGATGGCAATTGATTGCTCTTCTACATATAACTTTGCTGTGCTTTGGTCATCTAAGGCATCGCACATGTAGTTGCCTTCATCTTCAAAAGCGACATTATTAATAACGAGTTTCCTGTACACATCTTCACTCACAATCTCATATTTATTACTGGGATGAATCTCTTCGTCTTTGTAATACCACTTGACAGCAGCATTTGGCCTGGAAACCTTGCATTCGAAAATGACACGATGTTTCTCCATGCCAATTTTCTCTCTTAAGGGTTTCACAATTTTAACCGGCAATTCTTTAATTCGAAGCAAAGCTCTGGAAGTAGCGCTTTCAGCAACAAACTTGATCTCTGCAGCATCTTCAGTTTTTGCCTCGACCACCACTTCCCTGAGTGGCTTATTACTGCTGACACTGCTCACCAAAGGGTGCTCTTTCTTCTTAGCTTTCAACTGATCGATGAATTTGACATGTTCCCTTTCTTGCTCAGCTTTGATTCGTTTGGCCTCATCGCACAGACGGTTTGTGTGTTCCTGCTCCATTTTCTCAATCAGCTGCTTCTGCTGTCTTCCCAGATTCTCCAACTCTGTGTCAAAGAACTTTTTCTTTGCATTCATCTCTTGCTCAAAACGGCGAATCATTTGTTCTAATTGCTGTTGTAGTTTGAGATTGAATTGAGTTCGAGCCCGGTGTTCCTCAGAAATGTGCATGTCTGTAGATTGGACAGACTCAGAATTCTCTGTCAAACTATGTTGTTGTTGTTCAGTGGAATTCTGTTCTGATACTTTGTTCTCTTCTGAAGCATTTATATCATTAGACTGCAAGTCCATTTTAGACTTGTCTTTTGCACCTGGGCTGATCTTACCATCATCAGTTCCAGAGTCTGAGCTGATCCTGGGTAGGCGGCAATCTTCCTCGCCATCAAAGAAACTGCACAGCTCGAGTCTTCCCTCGCGATCGGACGTGATGACAGTTCTGGTGAAGTTGTAGTAGTATTCCATATCCTCGTCAGAAGACGTGCTTGGATCATCGGCTCCGTCTACCTGCCCTTGAGTTGACTGCTCTCCTCTTTTCTTCCCCGAAGGATCTCGGTAGAATGGAAAATCCTCTTCACCATATGACTTGCCACCATAAAAGGGAGTCAACCTGAAAAATGTAGTTGAGTGGGCCCGGGCACTGCGTCGGGGGTACCTCCTTTTGTTTGAATCATTATCCTGAGCTTTGTTCCCGTCACCATCCTCCTGTGAAGTCTGGTTTCCGCACTGCAGCACGTGCTTCTGAAACAGGTTTTTCACCCTTTGTTTGTAGACTTTGTTGCACGTTGGACACCTCAGGACTCCCCGCTCATTTTCTGGACTTTCCGTCATTGCTTTTAGGGGGTGCCAGTCCATATTGATTTTCCTGATCCACTCCCGTCCCAGAAGTGGTGGGCCTCCCTCAGGTAGCACATATATGTCCATTCCTTGGTGCTCTTTGCCCTTGTGTCTCACCTTAACTTTTATCTTTCCGATGCTCTTTGCCCCGTATATGTCTTTAATACTATCTTCGTATTCCGTAGGGGAATATGTGTGAATAACCTTTTGTAATCTTGCTTATTCATGACCATCAATGCCGATCCGGTGTCCACTTCCATCTTCACCTGGACCCTTGCTATCTGAAGTATGACCCAGATAGTTTGTCGGTCAGCTTCCTTACTCACATTGTGAATTCGCAAACCTCCCAGTTCCTTGCTGTTGGAGTCTGAATCCGAATTCTGTTCATCTGAACTCTTCTCAGCCACCTTGTGTACCTTGCTGCACTTTTCCTGCGATGACTTTTTGTTGCTGGTCTTCTTTCCTGACCGGCATACTTTAGCTATGTGACCAAGCTTGCCACATTTTCTACATTCCTGGTTTTTAAACCAGCATTGGTTCTGATCATGTGTTGTCTTCCCACAACGATAACATTTCGTTGTACCCACAGCCATTTGATCTACGCTGAGTACCGCTGCCTTCAGCTGCATTTCCGCAGTGCCTCTCGCTGCGGCTTCGTGCGATGCTGCAATAGTGACAGCCTTATCAAGTGTAAGATCATTCTCTTCAAGCAACCGCTTTTGTGTTCCTTCTTTCGACAATCCACACACAAATTTGTCTCTCAGTGCCTCTGTCAGGCTTTCCCCAAACTGACAGTAATTCGCTAGCTTGCGCAGTTCAAATAAATACTCCGCGTTGCTTTCCTCTTTCAGTTGCGTTCTCGCATAAAATTTAAATCGTTCCGCTAACATCAGCGGTGTGGGGTCCAAATGATTCTTCAGGACAGCAACAATATTAGCGAAAGTCTGATCCGCCGGTTTAGCTGGTGATAGAAGATGCTTCAATAGCCCATATGTCTTCGCACCCATTGAGTTTAGTAAGGTTAGTGCTTTATCTTCATCTGATATTTTATTTGCCTTACAATATATATCTATGCGTTCTACATACGTGGCCCAATCTTCAACATCGGGGTCGAAATCGTTGATGTTACCATGCTTTGGCATCCTCGCAATCTTCTTGAGAAACAAAAGAATTTTTTTTTTTTTTTTTTTTTTACAAAATGGCGGTTTCCCGCGCTTGTCTTCTTCCCCGCCTACTTTCAAAATGGCGGTTTCCCGCGCTTGTCTTCTTCCCCGCCTCCGAAAATGGCGGCTTCCCGCGTTTGCCTTTCTCCCCCGCTGGCTGTCTCTTGACACTCCCGCTCGCTCGGTCTCGTTCTCCCTCGCTCGCTCGGTCTCCCTCGCTCGCTCGGTCTCCCTCGCTCGGTCTCCCTCGCTCGGTCTCGCTCGCTCGGGCTCTGTCTCTCCCGCTCGCTCGGGCTCTGTCTCTCCCTCAGCGGCTTTCAATCGTGCCTCCCAGCCCCTCTTGCAGTCCGGTCCTTTCCCCCCCCGGCTGCGGCTGAGTTCTCTGCGGTTTTTTATTATTTTCTCCCGCGCCTTACGATCCCGGTCGCTGCGCTTCGCGGCCTCGGTAGCTGCCCGGCCTTTTTCACCGGTCGCGGTCGAGCTCTCTCTCGACGCTGTTGCGTCTCCCAGCCCGCTATTTTCTCCTGCGCCTTACGCTGTCCCGGTCGCTGCGCCTCGCGGCCTCGGTAGCTGCCCGGCCTTTTTCATCGGTCGCGGTCGAGCTGTCTCTCGACGCTGTTGCGTCTCCCAGCCCGCTTGTAGCCCGGTCTCTCACACCGGCTGTGTTCCCGCTTGTAGCCCGGTCTCTCACACCGGCTGCGTTCCCGCTTGTAGCCCGGTCTCTCACACCGGCTGCGTTTGCGTTCACCGCGGCTTCCGTGCCTTACGCTGCCCCAGTCTCAGCGCCTCTGGCCCCGACTTCTGTCCGGCTCCTTTCCCCGGCCGTGGTCGAGTTCTCCGCCCTTATATCCTCCGTTTTTTTTAATTTTCTCCCCTACTCTCAGTCAACGTGGCCGACTTGCTTCTCGTCGCTGATCGGCTCACCCACCACCGTGATAGAAGGGACGATCACTGCCTATTGCTGATGGAAGGCTTCGTGTCAGATATCTTCCGTTTCACTGCAGACCCGAGTCTTTTCTCAGCAGAATGATGAGGGCGGATGCCTCTTCTCGACGCCCGTTAAACTGTCTTGGATGTACCTCTGCCGCAGGGTAAGATCGAACTCGTCGCCACTGTTAAGTCTGTGTGTTATATTGCGAATTACTACACAGACCACAAGAGTAAACTTTAACAGGACTTTACTAGTTGAAGGTCAGGGCGGAACTGCCCAATAAATCATTACACAGCACTTATATACCGGTGTGGTCACCGCCGGTATTACAGTATACAGCAGCCAAGATAAAGTAGTGCAACTCTTAAAATAGTTCTCTTAAAGGTGGAATGGTTACTAAAATAGTTCTCTTAAAGGTGGAATGGTTACATACACTACAGAAACCATAATTTGTTCAGAACATTTATTTTACAAAAAAAAAATGGTGTTCACAGGCCAAGAATTTCTTCGGAGCTGATCTTGTTCCGCTGTCGTTACTTCGGCAGAAGAGCTGCAGAAACCCCATTTTGCATAGAAATATAGAAACATAGAAGATAGGAGCAGGAGTAGGCCATTCGGCCCCTCGAGCCTGTTCCGCCATTTAATGAGATCATGGCTGATCATCCAAATTCAGTACCCTGTCCCTGCTTTCTCCCCATATCCCTTGATCCCTTTAGCCTTAAGAAATATATCTAACTCATTCTTGAATATATTTAATAAGTTGGCCTCAACTGCCTTCTGTGGTAGAGAATTCCACAGGTTCACCACTCTCTGGCTGAAGAAATTCCTCCTCATCGCAGTCCTAAATGGCTTACCCCTTATTCTTAGACTGTGACCCCTGGTTCTGGACTCCCCCGCCATCGGGCACATCCTTCCTGCATCTAGTCTGTCTAGTCCTGTTAGAATTTTATAAGTTTCAATGAGATCCCCTCTCATACTTCTAAACTCTAGCGAATATAAGCTTGATCGACTCAATCTCTCTTCATACGTCATTCCTGCCATCCCAAGTATCAGTCTGGTGATGGCATGCATACAACTGGCGAAGGTGTGGCTGTAGAGCGGGAGCAGCTCAGAGGAATTGATGTGTAATAGAAAATAAAGAAAGAACTTGCATTTATATACAATAGCACCTTTCATGACCTTAGAAGGTCCCAAAGTGTTTCACAGCCAATTAAGTACTTTGGGAAGTACAGTCACTATTCGAATGTAGGAAACACAGCATACAATTTGCACACAGCAAGGTCTCGCAAACAGCAATGAGATTAATGAGCAGATTATTTTTTCTTGTGGTCTTGGCTTGGGATAGATGTTGGCCTGGACACATCACCTCTTCTTTTTCAAATAGCACTATGAGATATTTTACATCCACCTGAAAGGGCAGATGAGGCCTCGGTTTAGCATCTCATCTGAAAGACGGCACCTCAGACAGTGCAGCACTCCCTCAGTACTGCACTGAAATGTCAACCTAGATTATGTGCTTAAATCTCTGGAGTAGGGTTTAAACCCATGATCTTCTTGCTCAGAGATGAGAGTCCTACCATTAAGCCATGGCTGACACATGGCATTCACTGAGGCAGAGATTTTGGACAAGACACCGAGTGAATTTCCTATTCTTCTTCAAATGGTGCCATGGGAACTTTAACCATTGGAACAGGCTCTGATTTAACATGTCCTCCAGAGACCAGCACCTTTGAGAATGCATTATTTTCCTCAGTAGGGCTTGAACCCACAACTTGTTAACTCAGAGTTAAGAGTGCTAACAGTTGAGCCAAGCTGACTCTTGGAGCTGAGAGGGGAGACTAGAGACCATTGGCCTGAGACTTCTGGGACACACTTGTGGCCCAGGCTGATGAAGTCAAGGTGGGAGTGGGTTGAGGAGAGGTGAGGCATAAGAGTGGCACCATTCTTGGAGAAAAGAATTGCAGTGAGTCCCCACTGCCATTGGTCACCTAATTCCCACAGACTAATCAGGTTGCTGGAGAAGGAATAGAGGACTTGGATCTGATTCACATAGGCAAACAGCTGACTAGAACTGTGGGCCCAAACTTGACCTTTTTTTTTAATAAGATCGACAGATAAATAAATAGATAGGCATTGTTGTGCTGACTTCATGCTTAAGACAGCTTCCCACTGTTCCAATATTGACAGCCAGTTTCTAGAGAGTTCCCCAGCCACCGAAATGGATTTGTGATGTATCTTCGCTCCACTCCATTGATAGCTGCCCTGACTCTTCAGGGAACACCCATTGATCAGATGGATTAGCTTTCAGCCTGGCTATTTTCACAACTGATGTATGTTTGGCAGCAAGACACCTTCTTTGCAGATGCATTGTGGGAAGGCAAGGCAGCAAACACCACCAATTGAACACTGGCTTTAAAAATAAATCTTTAAAAATAATATTTAAAAATACACATGAACATAATTGAAGCGAATAGTATCGATGCATTTAAGGGGAGGCTAGACAAACATATGAGGGAGAAGGGAATAGAGGATTATGCTGATAGATTTAGATGAGGAATGACGGGAGGAGGCTCGAGTGGAGCATAAACGCCGGCATGGACTGGTTGGGCCGAATATCCTGTTTCTGTGCCGTATATCCTGTGTAATAATCCAATGGTAACATAAACAACATAACAAATTTGGAACAGGAAAATGGCTCTTTGACCTGTCAAACTAACTCTGTACACAAATATATACAATCAGCATGATCATAGACTCAAAACAACCAACTCAAACTTCTGAAAGAGCTGAATGACTCCAGACAAATCTTCCAAGGTGGAAATCGAGCGCAGTCAACTGGGTTTGAATTAAATTGTGGAAAAAACACTCCTTTTACAAGGTCACTGTTTCTATCCTTTCTCCTGTTCAGATCTGTGATCCTGCAGATAGGTAAACATGAGTACAGGCATGAAGCCATCATATTCCACAGGTGACATTGCAAATTTCCACAATACTAGATTTTCACTGCCTTTGCCAGGCGCTAACAGGGCGGTAATGGCCTCAAAATGGTGCCAGTAGTCTTACTGCCTGTTTCATAGGGCCCTTTTAATATGGAAATCAGGGTCTTTTGATGGAAATAGGACCCCGATTGCCATTTAGGTCGCAACTGGTCAGAGCCTGCGTAGTGCCACGGGTGATGGAACTGAAGAGGCCAGCTAAAGGTAAGACTGGAATTATTTTTGTGGGACCTGGAAAAGAATAAGTACTCCTCTGGTGCCCACAAAAATAATTGAGGCCGCTGCCACCCCAGTATCCCCACCCTCTGTGATTACGACCTCCCTCCCTTACCTTGCTGGCGGCCACCCCAGCCTGACCTTGCGGCCTGAATCCGGCGAGCTACTTGCCGCCCCACAACTCACCTGACAAAGTTTAGAGGCCTAAAACTCATTTCGCTACCGGAACAGTCAAAATGGAACCCATAATGTTCGGTTAAGCAGGGGTGTCCAATCAACAGCTCTAGGGCCATATGTGACCACCAAGCATTGACAATCTGATCATCAAAGCCCAGGCAACTCAGTCCTATTTATATTTCAAAGTGAATACTGTGCTTGGTTTTGGTCACAAAGTCACAAAGGAAGCATTAGAGTCTTGAAAGTGGTGTCGAGAAAGACCACAAGAATGATCCCCAGTGACTGAATTATGTGGGAAGGTTAGAAAAACTTAAATATTACAGCTGAATGGGAATTAAATGGGGAGGAACTTATGGAGCATACAATAATAGAAGGATAAATTAGGGCAGGTGACCAAAAGCTTGGTCAAAGAGGTAGGTTTTAAGGAGCGTCTTAAAGGAGGAGAGAGAGAGGTAGCGAGGCGGAGAGGTTTAGACAGGGAATTCCAGAGCTTAGGTCCTAGGCAACAGAAGGCATGGCCACCAAAGGTTGAGCGATTATAATCAGGGATCCTCAAGAGGGCAGAATTAGAGGAGAGCAGATATCTCGGGGGGGTTGTGGGGCTGAAGGTGATAACAGAGATAGGAAGGGGCGAGGCCATGGAGGGATTTGAAAACAAGAATGAGAAATTTGAAATTGAGGCGCTGCTTAACTGGGAGCCAATGATAGTCAGCGAGTACAGGGGTGATGGGCGAATGGGACTTGGGGCGAGTTAGGACACAGGCAGCCGAGTTTTGGATGACCTCAAGTTAACATAGTAATATGTCCCAATGCGCTTACTTAGGAGATTACATGGCTGCAGGAGGGTTGGGGGTAGGGTATGAAGTGTCTAGTCACAATGCTCCAGGAATCATGAGTGTGGGGCAGGCTTGAAGGACAAGGTGGCCTTTTCCTGTCCATCATTTTCGTATGTTGGCATGTCATTTTCACTTTCCTCTGCTGCACCTTATCCAACAGCATATCTAGGCTAGCTTCAGTGATGGGTGCCATCTTCTTATCTAAACAGTCAGGCTGTGTGCAATGTTATGCAGCAGCACTTTAAAAGCAGCAACCCTTTAATAGCTGCTGCATTCCTTGTTCCCTACTTACCTGTTACTATTGTACTCCAGCCACACTGGGGAAATGTGCAGGTGGCATGTTCAAATTATTTAAATGACAATTCCAGCAGGGTTGAGTGGACATGGCAGCCTGATGATCAAAGCAATGTTTTGATATTCAGTCAGGGAATTGGCTCTACTGCCCTTTGACCTGTGGGACATGGTTGAAAATTTAGCTCAAACTGATGGGATGAAAGTCTCCTCTGTCTATTAAAGAAAGACTTGCATTTATATAGTGCCTTTCATGACTTCAGGATGTTCCAAAGGGCTGAATTATCCGGGGTGGTAGTGGGTGAGATCGGTGGCGGGTCAGGTGGGAAAGTTGTTATTTTTGACATCGGGTCGGGAACCCGCTGTCATCTCACTCCCACGTGCCTTTCCCCCAGGCATATCTGTCATCGTGGAGCCGACCCACCAGTGGCGGTGGGGGGACCCAATTGAGATGATTATCAGGTAGTTTACAGGCACTAAAGAGCCTTTTTTCATTTACTTTTAAAATTTCACGCAGCTCAGGAACCACGTCTGTCAACCTAAGGCGTGAGTTCCGTGGCCATTGCTCCAGCTGATTACTTGACAGCATGGAAAACAAACCAAAATAAAAACATGTTGATTACATCAGCTAACAGATTGATGGAGATTCTCTGCTACTTGAAAAACTACTGGTAAATGTTAATTCAGAAATTCCTGAAGGGTTGTGATTGCTGAAGGCTCCCCTCCTACCCTGGATGGTGAGGGAAATACATTTTTCACTGGCCATTCTAGGCTGTTGCCTTCCAACTCAAAAGTAATTGTAGTGATACAATAGCAAAATACTGCGGATGCTGGAAATTGTAATTGTAATTGTAGTGTATTCATCTGCACTATAAAAAATGACATATACCATTTAAATAAAATTTTGTGTTGTTTCTGGTCAGGTTTTTCTCACAGTGATTGTCCAGTTACACATTAAATCAAGTCATCAATCATAACAATTTCATTCTCATCACTCATTCCAATGGTTCATTATGCTTTCAGTCCCTGAATATAACTAATGTAATTTTTCAGTCTGAAACTTTGGGAGTGAATTTCTGCAGAGGTTCTCTCACTTATCCATTGTTAATTTCAATGGAAGAACTGCAGAAATCCCAGAAACACGTTGGAAGCACCACTTATACTGTTTGTCAGGGTTTACAGAGCTCTTCTGCTGAACTTGCATAAGATTGTAAATTCACCCCTTTACAATTACATTTAAAACCTGCTTAATTTTATATATTACCTATACACACACATAATTTATCTGTATCAGTTACTGATACAAATGTCTACAGATTTGTGACTAAAGCACCAATAACTTCCCAATTAATGTACTTTTTAAATTATGTTCTTGATCATATTTGTAGATGGTGTCATATTACTTAATGACAATATTATTTAAATATTTCTTTGTCACTCATATATAACTTTTATTATATTATTGTAGAGTAATGATTCAACACCCACTTTGTTAGATTAAACTTCAAAGTAGTACTAGAGGTGGAAGCAGTACCATATTAGATAGGAGCAGACTAAGAAAGACTACAAAAAATTCAAAAATGGATTTAGAATGCATGTACGTAAACACACAAAGTGTGGTGAATAAGGTTGGTGAGCTACAAGCACAATTATCCGTGTGGCAATATGATGTTGTGGCAATAACGGAAACGTGACTTAAAAACGGTGAGGACTGGGCACTTAATATTCAAGGGTACAAGATGTTCAGAAAAGATAGGGAAGGAAAAAAGGGAGGTGGGGTGGCAGTGCTGATTAAGGAAGACATTGTCATGTTGGAAAGGGAGGATGTTCTTGAGGGGACAAGGACAGAATCAATTTGGCTAGAGTTGGGGAACAAAAAGGGTATGATCACGCTTTTGGGGGTATTCTATAGGCCTCCAAATAGTGAGAGGGAGTTAGAGGAGCAAATCTGCAGGGAAATCGTAGAGATATGCAAAAGCTATAGAGTGGTGATATTGGGGACTTTAATTACCCAAATATCGATTAGGATAATGCTAGGGTAAAGGGAAAGGAGAGGGAGGAATTTCTGAAATGTGTTCAGGTGAATTTCCTTGACCAGTATGTTCTTGTCCCAACTAGGAAGGAGGCATTGCTGGATCTGGTGCTGGGGAATGAGTTGGGCCAGGTCGACCAAGTGTCTGTGGGAGAACACTTTGGTACGAGTGATCATCGTATCATAAGATTTAGATTAGCAATGGAGAGGAGCAAGGAACAATCTATAGTGGAACTTCTAAACTGGAATAGGGCTAACTTCAATGGGATGCAAAAGGATCTAGCCAGGGTAACATGGAACCAAAGACTGACAGGAAAAACTGTAACGGAACAATGGGTGATCTTTAAGGAGGAGATGCTCCAAGTACAGGCTAGGTACATTCCAACAAGAGGGAAGGTAAGGGAACCAAAGCAAGGGCTCCTTGGATGATGAGGGAGATAGAGAAGATGATGAAACAAAAAAAGACGGTGTATGATGCATGCCAGGTGAATTCTTCAAGGGAGAACCAGACCAAATACAATAAGTTGAGAGGGGAAGTGAAGATGAAAATAAGATTGGCAAAGGGAGAATAGCAGTTAACATAAAAGGGAACCCAAAAATCATCTACCGGCATGTAAACAGTAAGCGGGTAGTAAGAGGCAGGGTGGGGCTTATTAGAGACAAAGAAGGTGTTATATGCTTAGAGGCACAGGGCAAGGCTAGAATACTCAATGAGTACTTTGTATCGGTGTTTACTAAGGAGGTGGATGCAGACAAAATATCGGTAGAAGTGGAAAAGGTAGAAGCAATGGAAGGGGTGAAAATTGATAGACAGGATGTATTAGAAAGGCTGGGTATGCTTAGAGTGGACAAGTCGCCTGGTCCAGATGGCTTGCATCCCAGGTTGCTAAGAGAATTGGGGGAGGAGAGAGCGGAAGGGCTTGCCAAATTTTTCAATCTTCCCTAGATGCGGAGGAGGTGCCTGTGTATTAGAAAGTGGCAAATGTGACACCATTGTTCAAGAAAAGGGTGTAAGGACAATCCTAGTAACTACAGGCCGGTCAGTTTAAAATCAATAGTGGGTAAAGTTTTAGAAACAATAATCAAGGAAAAAATTAACGGGCACTTGGAGAGGTTTAAGCTAATTAAGGAGAGCCAACACAGATTTGTAAAAGGCAGATCGTGTTTGACTAATCTAATTAAATTTTTGATGAAGTAACAGAGAGGATTGCTGAAGGGAATGCAATGGATGTTGTCTACAAATATTTTCGGAAGGCGTTTGACAAAGTACCACATAGAAGGCTGGTTAACAAAATTGAGGTTCATGGAATAGGTGGGTCAGTGGCAGTTTGGATAAAGAATTGGCTTAAGGACAGAAAACAGCGAGTTGTGGTAAATAGCTGTTTTTCAGACTGGCGGATAGTAGGCAGTGATGTTTCCCAAAGGTCAGTGCTGGGGCCACTGCTTTTTTGATATATATAAAGGACATGGATGTTGGAATACAGAGTAGAATTTCTAAATTTGCCTATGACACCAAACCTGGGGGCGTGGCAAACAGTGAGGATGATACCAATCGACTGCAACAGGACATAGAAAGGCTAGCAGAATGAGCAGACAAGTGGCAGATGGAATTTAATACAGACAAGTGTGAGGTGATGCATTTTGGCAGAAGGAACAGGGAGAAGCAATATACACTTAATGGCACAGTTTTAAAGAGTGTGCAGGGACAGAGGGACTTGGGAGTTAATGTGCATAGGTCCCTGAAGGTGGCAGGACATATTAAGAGAGTGGTTAGCAAAGCATATGGGATCGTGGGCTTCATAAATGGAGGTATATTGAGTAGAAAAGTAGAGAAGTTATGCTGAACCTTTATAAAGCACTGGTTAGGCCACAACAGGAGTACTGCATCCAGTTCTGGTCACCACACTTTAAAAAGGATGTGAAGACCCTTGAGAGGGTTGAGAGGAGATTTACCAGAATGGTTCCGGGGATGAGGGATCTTAGCTACAAGGATAGGTTGGAGAAGCTGGATTTGTTTTCATTAGAGCACAGGAGGTTGAAGGGTAATTTGATAGAGGTGTACAAGCTTTTGATGGGTTTGGATAGGCTAGATGGGGAAAGGCTGTTCCCACTAGTTGATGTTACAAGGACTAGGGGACACAGATTTAAGGTTTTGGGCAAGAGATACAGGGGGGATGTGAGGAAATACTTTTTTACGCAGCAAGTGGTGAGGACCTGGAATTCGCTGCTGATGGAAGTGTGGAAGCGGAGACACTCAATATTTTCATGTGGAGACTTGAGGGAAATAAATTTGCAGGGCTACAAGGATAGAGTGTGGGAGAGCGGGGGAGTGGGACTGACTGGATTGCTCTAAGAGAGCCGGCACGGACTCGATGGACTGAATGGCTTCCTTCTGTGCCGAATGACTCTATGACATATGTTATGTGGCCAGGGACCCTTTAAAGATCCGGGCTGAAAACACATCATGAATGATGTTACCAGACCCACTTCATCTAATTGAGCCGGGTAACGCGCTGGGCGGACTTAATAGGCAGTATTAATGTAAGTTCATTTTCAACAGCAGGATGGTGCCCGCAGCAGGGTCGCAACCCACCATGGACACCGGCTGCACTGAACCTGCCCAGGTAGGCAAAATTCCGGCCAAAGTGTTTTACAGCCAGTAAAGTACTTTTAAAGTGTAGTCACTGTTGTTATCAATGTTCCCTTTAATATTTTTTGGATGCGTGGCCCCTTTAAGGGGCTGCATGGCCCATTCAAAATACCGCATATGCGCGGTTTTTCCTATTTAAAAGCCGACTGCGCAGATGCTGCAGAGCGCTGTATGGCTGCACAGCTTAAAAGGAGCATTCGTTGTAATGTAGGAAATGTGGCAGCCAATTTGTGTACAGCAAAGTCCCACAACAGTAATGTGAGAATGGCCAGATAATCTGTCTTAGTGATGTTGGTTGATTGATAAATATTGGCCACTGATCCACGACTGACACCTTTGCAGTAAGGGTCCTGCATGGAAGTGGATTGGGGCAATCGCAATTTAGAACTTGACAGAAATTGGTAATCTGACTCAGAGATTGCACTTTTGTTTTAAAAAGAAATCCTCTCAAAAATAAATCCTCACAGCACATTACCCCAGTGCATGCTATACGAAGAAATACCAAAATGAAGACTTATGGATGCTAATTTCCATATTTTGTAGCATTGCAGTCTCATTACTTTACAAAGTAGACCGGCATGATAAACAATGGGCTGAATTTTGCTGGTGTTCTCAGGGCAGGTTCGGAGGTGGGTCAGCTGTTAAAATAGCAAAGATTGACAGTGGGTAGGGAACCTTCTGTCAACCCGCCTCCACGCGAGTCTCCCAGGTATCGGGTCTGTTGGCGTTGAACAGACCCAACACCAAGTGACGGGGGAGGCAACTCACATCATTAAATGGGCTGTTAACATCCAATTAACTGTTATTTTAAGCCTACATTTCAATTTTACGTGCTCCCCCGTGGGTTACCCACTGCTCAGCTCAGCCTGTTGTGAGTGGATTCATCATTGAATTATCTCATGACCTGACAGCTGCCAAAGTTGTATAAAAGATCCCATGTTACAGCTGTTCACTTTCAAAGCTCGGAAAATGTTGGTTACTGCATTTGGAAGACATATTGAGCTTTCTGCAGCTTGAAAGTGTTTGGAGCCAACTTTCTAACCAGTGCCACCTCATTGGAACAACCTCTCTCACCATTGACAGATCACCTCTGTCATCTCAACCTCACCTGCCATCTATTCCAACAGCATCCTTAAAAATATATCACCTTGGTCCTCAGAATCCTACCAAGATCAGCCACAACACCAGCATCACCGGGCACAATAGCAGCAACAACAACAACACCAGCCTTCTCCGCAATCACCTGATGCTGCACAGGACACAAGGCATCAGCACCCGACCACATTGCTGCCCGGGACGCCAGGGATGGCCTCATCATGGCCAGATTTACTTCACTTGATGCTGTACACTCTGGATGCCACATGATGTGCCAGGTTGGTACCACCCCACACCAACATCCCTACAATACCCAAGCCATTCCTTTCACGCCAGCCTCATTGCGGGGGTTACCCTTATATCTCACCAATCACTGCAAATCACTAAGCCACTTCCAAAGGTGCACACAAATCTGCCCAAGAACATAAAGTGCTGAAAATAAAGGTTTCAATGTTAGACAGCACATTATCAGAACCTTCACATGGACATTGGCTAAACCACCCAAGTGCCTACCCTTGTGTGTTGTTAGTTGGTATGTTTGCAGTGGGATGAGAGTGTGTGTGAGGGGTGGTTAGTGAAATGGCGAAGTGATAATGTAGATAGAGAGGGATGGGTGGAGGTGCAATGTAAGTTGGTGCGAGTAGGATGTGCAGGAGTAGGGTAGGGAAGGCCGAGTGATGGGAATGTGATGACAGGCACAGTAGGATGAGGTTGAATGTGTCTTTGTACTAACGTTTCGTGATCTACTGAGATCATCAAAACATTTGTGGCACTGCACCCAGGTCTTCCTGACCACATCCCTGCTTGTGTCCTCCTCTGCAATGTGTAACCAGGCTGTGTTGATCTCCTGGGGAGTCTCTTCCGCCCATGGGAAGGGAAAAGTAGCTCCCTGCGTGCTGTGACTCCCTCCATAAGCATATGGAGGGAGTCATGGGAAAGCCTGGGCGCAGCCGTGCACCTTTGTGCAGTGCTTGCCAATGTTTGCAGCACCTCAATGCTGTAGAACACTGACAGCACAACTGTCAAAATCAATTTGGACATGGCCCCTTTAAGGAAACTGGCTGGTGACGTGCCATCAAATGATGTCATCAGTCCCGCTTCCATTTAATTGGCCGGTAACCTCGCAGGGCGGGCTTAACAAGCCCTATTAATGTAAAATCACATGCGGGCTGCAGTAGGCAGCGGGCTGGGACTGCGACACTGATGCCGTCTACCCTAGACCCGCTTCAGTTGGCGAAATCGCGGCTATAATTTTTCTTCAGCACATTAAGATTAAATTAATTTTTGAAGATGAATGTCAATGCAGCTGAAATATTTAACAGTAAATTAACACACAAAGGAGGAGAAATTCGGTTGATAGCGCCACCGATTAACGCCTAAAGAGGCCGAGAAGTGGGGCGCTAGCCAATTTCCGGGCGGGTGCAAGGCGCCTAGTGCCTTGCCCCATATTGAGCATGCATTTAGCGCCGGCGCTAAATCTTAGCGCCCGCTCATGGGCGCAGGCTGATTATGACGTCATTTGAGAGTGCAGCGCCTTTTGGGTGCCCCGGACCGTAAATTCAGTGGCGCCCCCCTCCGTAGCGCCTGGCGCTAATAGTGACAGCTTACCTGGGCCTTACCAAGTCGCTCTCGGGCTGGAGGAGCGTTATTTAAAGGGGACTGGTGTGGTTTAAAAACGGCAGCCAATTTTGGATCACAGCTTCCTCGAGAGCTACAAAGAGTTGCTGAGCTGCACACTGAGAGCCATTTGACCACTGAGCCAGCGCAGGCAGACGATCTTCAGCCTTCTGACCATCACCTTGCTGTTGGTGAGCCTTGACAACGGGGAACCTTCCTGTGGGCAATTATTATGGGGGCTGCATTGGAGGGGAACGTCCTGCTGCTGAATCATCTGGAAAGGGCACTGAGACGCAGGGAGAGGGGGGCGGGCATGGCCAGACGGAGGAGGGCCAACAGACGTCGCCACAGCAGACCTTACGCTGGCAGGGTTATCTGACAGCAGTTTTCCTACATGAACATGCCGGAGGAGCAGTGTGTCAGAAGGCTGCGATTTAGAAAGGAGGTGGTGACTGAGCTGTGCCAGCTGCTTCAGCCAGATCTGCAGCCTCAGATAAGGTGAAGGACATCTCTGTCGGCGGCTGAGAAGATGGCTGCTGGCCTGAACTTCTACGCGAGCGGCTCTTCTCAGGCTGTGCGTCAGAGGATGATCAGAAGTAGCTTCTAGGCCCCTCTCACGGAATGCTTGCTGCCATTCCAAGAACAGGAATGGAACCGGTCTGATACCCCCAAGCCTGTGAAGGGCAAGATGCATGTAAATAGCAGGCATGGCCATTGTAAATGAAGAAAGTGTTTCATTACACAAAATGTGGTTCCTTCAAACATGAGAACGTGTTGGCAACAGAAAGCAAAACTAATACACTGACACATAACTGCCTCTCACACCCGGGAGACTGTCCAAAACATAAACCACATTCCGACCATCTTCCTTGGCCTTGATTCCACTGCGCCAGCCAAAGCATCCAATGCCCCATCAGTGAGGCGTTCCGCCCTCTGCCTCACCCTTTCCATGTCTTGCTAGGCTGGTGCGCCACAGGTAGGCTCCCACCGCTTTGAAGGCCTACAAGGCAGTGAGTGTGTCTGGTGATGCCAATTGACCTGCCCCTTTAAGAGCTGGCCGGCGCCACTGTGTCTCAGGGAAAGTGATTATTGACAGCACCCTCGCTGCGTTCCGCCGCGGCAAAATTGGGTTGAGCCGCCGGGTTAGCACCTTAAGAGTAACGTGCAGTGCCTGATTTAGCGCCGCAATCACCTTTAGGGGCGCTGCAACCCAATATCGCGCTAGGTGGTGCTAAATTGCGCCTGGCGCTAAACTTTGCGCATTGCCAGGACTAGCGCCCCAAACGCGGCTATACCGGATTTCTCCCCCACCTTTTCACAGAAACTGCACTTTACTTTTCCATTTCCCCACAAGCTGCTTGTTCTGTGCTGCAGAGTTCAAGCTTTAAAAATCTTGCAGGCTTTTGGCCACGAGGTGCGGACACCATCTTTTGCGTACCCTTTTTAAAATGTCCACGCAAGGTCCCTTTTATTAATAACTTTGGGCATGCTAAATGCATGCTCAATATGGGGTGAGGCGCTAGGCGCCTTGCGCCCGCCTGGAAATTGACTAGCGCCCCAGTTCTCGGCCTCTTTAGGCATTAATCGGTGGCGCTAACAACCGAATTTCTCCCCCTTTGTGTTTTGGAAAAGCAGACAGCAAACATTAGAATATGCATTAAGCCAGATCGTAGACAGATCAGAACCAGTTGGGCCTATACTTGAGGCCATCAAGTCGTCTGCATAAATAATCGGAAACAGCTTAAGGAAGCCATCGAGGCCGGACAGGCCAATTAGAATGCATTAATAACAATACAGCTTGGACATCAGGCCATTAGGTGCGATAAACGGCCATCTAAAAACAGTTAGTTTAGATTGCTGTAATTATTTAAAACCGCCCACCAAAATTGGAACAATGAACTAACCTGATTTGGCGCGCAGATAGGGAATGAAACAATAGGTATAACTGCAGGCCCCGGGTAGCAATCTCACGCTCTCTGCTCTCTCTTGCCCTTGGCCCTCGCTCTTGGTTCCTGGCTCACTCGTGCCCTGGCCTCGTGGCGGGTCTCTCCTCGCTCCCTGCGGTGAGATTTCAGCAGCGAAGTACACCATACCAACAGCCGCGGAGGAGAACGAGACCCGAGTCCCTCGTCACCTGGGATGCCCAGGCTGCAAAAGGAGTGAGACGAAATTTGAGCAGGTAGACGAGACGAGTAGAGACGAAGAAGACGATAAAACTCGAAAAACTAAGGGCAGAGCAGGGCAGCAAAAAACGTATCGATAAAGACCAAGCGCCGAGTTATAAGCTGGCGCTTGGGAAGACGAACATCTTGTTGAACATTGCGATAACGCAGGTGTTTACACCACGATGAATAAACTGTCGGTCGACGCATGGGTAACAAAATCTAAACGACAAAGACTGTTAACTGTCCGATAAACATAACATTACCACCGACGACCGCCCGAGAGAGAAGAAGAGGAGTACCCATCGAGACGAGACGACGACGGTAGCAGAGGAGAAGAAGGTGCTGTTAGATTCGTGATTCTGAGAGTATGATGTTTTCAAATAACTACACGGATGCTGTAACTTAACAATCAACAGGTGTTTACTGGAGTAGGGTAGTCTCAAGACTGGGGGTACAGAGGCATGCTCAAGGCTTATATACAGGTGTGGTCACAGCCGGTACTACAGTATACAGGAGCTGTAAAAGTAGTTCTCTCTTAAAGGTACATTCACTACAATTCCTCCTCTTTTAGATTAGCAGTACCCATAATATTCAAATAACAATTAACACTTAAACATGCACATTAAACAAAAATAGTCCATTTATAGATTCAGTCTTTGGGGCGGCTTCCTGATCCTTTCTGGATAGCGCCTTTCCTGAGGTTCTTGTTCTTGGTGCGGTGGCGATTCTGGCCCCTTTTCGTCGGTTAGTTCATCAGTTTCCACTGCTACTGGTTCTGAGGTAGATGCTACCGGTATGTCGGGCTCATCCCCAGGTACTCGAGACATGGGGTTGACTCGTTCCTGTGACGCTAAGATCTGATCGACATGGCATCTCACAATGTTCTCCCCGACATCCACTGTGTACATTAATGGCCCCTGCCTTGTGCATATCGTTCCGGGTTGCCATTTCTCTGTTCGGTAGTCACGGGCCAAGACTG
The DNA here is from genome assembly GCF_052327205.1 of Somniosus microcephalus. Classification (NCBI taxonomy): domain Eukaryota; kingdom Metazoa; phylum Chordata; class Chondrichthyes; order Squaliformes; family Somniosidae; genus Somniosus; species Somniosus microcephalus. Next base: position 58,886,645 of record NC_140993.1, on the reverse strand, counting down.
GTTGTCCTACATTGAAGCTCCTTGTCGGCTTCTCATTGATGTGCTGGAATTGTTTGTCCTCAACATTTCTTCGCACATTGGGTCTGAGCAAATCCAGATGAGATCTCAACCTTCGGTTAAAGAACATCATGGCCGGGGTCTGGTTGGTAACTATTATGTCCGTGTATAATTGAGACACGGACTGCAGGAGTTGATTATAACAAGTCTTTACTGAATGGAGACAACCTGGAAACTGAAACTACAGAAGCCTGCTAGGGCCTTTTATACAGGGGTGGTCACTGCCGGTACTGCAGTCTGAGACCAGTTATTCCCTTAAAGGTACATACACAACAATTCCTCCCCTTTTAGATAAACAGTACATAACATTCAATTAACAACTAAATAATAACTAATTACAATTACAATTACGGTTGCTAGATACATTGGTTGAAGTTAAGCAATTATAAGTTCAGTCTTTGAGGAGGCTTCCTGATTCTGTCTGTGTTGTGTATGTACCTTTAAGAGAATAACTGGTCTCAGACTGCAGTACCGGCAGTGACCACCCCTGTATAAAAGGCGCTAGAGAGCCTCTGTTTGTTAGTTTCACTATTGACTTCCACCAGTAATGACTTGTTTGTTTTCACTCCTGCTGGTCCGTGTCTCAATCATTCACGGACTTAACACTGGCGACGAGTAAGAAACGAACTTACCTGCAACTCGGCAGCACCTCAGACGACGTTGTTGAAGGTCGGAGCCAGAAGAAAGAAAAAAAAATAGAGTCCAAAGAAACTCGAGAAACGGGCGTCGACCGTCAATCATCGGTTTGAAAATTTGCAGTAGAGATTGTTCGGAGCCAGGCTGGGTTCCTCGGTCTGGTGGCAGGTAGTGCTCTGATCCTTCCTGGGCTGCAGCGGGCTGAAGCTCGATCGGGTGGCTTTTCAACGGGACCGGGCAGCGAGTCGGGAAGCAAAGAGAGAGAGAGAGGGGGAGCACACAGGGCGCGGCCGGTGCTTCGAAGCCGGGCAGCGTTCGGACCTAAGAAGAGGGAGGGAAGTGTCCCAGAGGGTCCGCTCCACGACAGGAAAATAATAAAAGAAAAAGAATCAATATTTAACACGCAAGAAACCGTGGAAAGCAGCGCTAACAACAGCGGGGAAGAAGGCAAAGCGTGGGAGGCGCCATTTTGTTAAATCGGGGAAGAAGGCAAAGCGCGGGAGGCGCCATTTTAGATTTGCAAGATGCCGAAGACTGGCTGTATCACTGCTTTTGATAATACATTAGAGGACTGGACCACGTATGTGGAAAGTGTCGAGGTATATTTTGAGGCAAACAAAATAGCGGAGGGGAAAAAGGCATCGATATTGCTAAACTTAATGGGCGCTAGAACATACGGCCTATTGTGGGACCTGATTACTCCAGCCAAACCGAAGGCGAAGAGTTTTAACGAAATTGTTGCTGTCCTACAGGAACACTTAAACCCTGCACCGCTGTTGATAGCAGAAAGATTTAAATTCCACAGGAGAACTCAGCACAAAGATGAGAGCAATGCTGAGTATCTTACGGAACTACGCAAGCTATCAAAGCACTGCCAGTTCGGAGCAGGACTGTCAGATACCCTACGGGACAAATTTGTCTGTGGACTCCTGAGTGAAGGAACACAGAAGAAGTTACTCTCAGAAAAAGAGCTGACGCTAGATAAGGCTTCCAGCGTGGCAGTATCATATGAAGCAGCAGCCAGGGGAGCTGCAGAAATTCAATGAAAACCACAGGAATACGGCACCCACGAAATGACACGGGGATTTGCAAAATGTTATCGCTGCGGCAGAACTAACCATGACCAGAAGGACTGCTGGTCCAAAGACAAAATATGCAGACAATGCGGGAAGATTGGACACATTGCACGAGTTTGCAGGTCTGGGAAGAAGACCAGCGACAACAAAAAGGCTACTAAGGAACCGTACAAGAAAGTACAAAAGATGACGGACAGTAGTTCCGAAGACCAGATGAACGATAGTGAATCCGGAAACAGGAGACTAAGCTGTCTCAAACTTCACAATGTAATCGCAAAAGAGGATCACCGAACCATTTGGGTCACCCTCACGATAGCAGGGTCCCAAGTTAAAATGGAATTGGATACAGGATCAGCGCTAACCGTCATGAATCGACGAGACTACGAGCGGCTATTTTCACACATACCCTTGAGAGAGACATCCATCATCTTGACGATGTATACGGGGCGAAAAGTATACCCCAGAGGAAAAATAAGGGTGCCTGTCGAATACAATGGCAAGAAAATACGGAAATTGTATCTCTACATACTGCCAAATGGTGGACCACCGTTATTGGGACGGGAATGGATCAAGAAGATAAACTTAGATTGGCATTCCATTCATGCAATGACGGTAAAAAAGATGAAGACGTCACTCCTGGACGATTGTCCACAATCTTAGCTAACGCCAAAGAGGTATTTCAACAAGAACTGGGCACGCTTAAAGGCGTAACCGCCTCGATAAAAATAGAAGAGAATGCAGTTCCCAAGTTTTTCAAAGCAAGACCGGTACCATATGCAATTCGCCCAGCCGTCGAGGCAGAGCTGGAGAATCTGGAGAAGGCGGGCGTGTTGTCTAAGGTCGACTGGAGCGAGTGGGCGACACCCATCGTTCCTGTCATGAAGAAAACGTTAAGCAATAAGTCCGGAGAGCCAAGGAAGATTCACATCTGTGGGGATTTCAAGGTGACGGTGAACCCTGTCCTTCACACAGTACAATATCCTCTTCCAAGGATAGAAGACATCTTCGCCTCACTGTCTGGAGGGAAGCGTTTTACAAAAATTGACCTAGCACAAGCATATTTGCAGATGGAGGTTGAAGAGTCCTCTAGGAAGTATCTTACGATAAACACTCACAAAGGTCTTTATCAGTATCATCGATTGGTATTCGGAGTAGCATCGGCTCCGGCGATATGGCAAAGAGCGATGGAACAAGTCCTGCAAGGGATTCCGGGGACTCAGTGTTACTTGGACGACATCCTTGTAACAGGTGAAGATGACAGTGAACACCTTAACAACCTAGAACAGGTGCTCACTAGACTACGGGAACATGGCCTGCGAGCCAACCGCCCCAAGTGCGAATTTTTTAAGAAACAGATATCGTATTGTGGCCACGTGATTGATGAAGAGGGGTTACATAAGTCCCCTGACAAAATTGAAGCGGTTGTTAAGGCCCCAGCGCCTGAAAATGTGTCGCAACTGAGGTCATTCCTCAGGTTGGTGAATTACTATCATAAGTTTTTGCTGAATTTGTCGACAATACTGCATCCACTGAACGCCCTGCTACGAACGTGGGTAGCATGGAAATGGAACGATGATTGTAAGCGTGCTTTTCAGAAGAGTAAGGACTTAATCACTTCAAGGGAAGTATTGGCTCACTACAACCCAGCACTGCCAATCAGGCTGGCGTGTGATGCGTCTCCCTACGGCATTGGGGCGGTACTGTCACATAAATTCCTTGATGGTTTAGAGAGGCCGATAGCTTTTGCGTCACGCTCGTTAACTTCTGCCGAGCGTAACTACGCCCAGATTGACAGAGAGGCCCTCAGCCTAGTGTGGGGGGTGAAGAAGTTCAATCACTATCTGCACGGTCAAAAATTTACTCTACTAACCGATCATCAACCTCTTGTCTCCATTTTCAACCCTCAGAAGGGTGTACCGATAATGACGGCACAACGGCAGCAGAGATGGTCCCTTTTCCTAGGGGCACAGCAATATAACATCGAGTACAAAGGAACTAAACAGCATGGAAATGCTGATGGATTGTCACGCCTACCATTGCCGACGGTGGAAGAAGAAGACCTTGCAGTGGATCCAATGGAGTTATTCCACTCGACCATAGTCGAATGTCTCCCTGTGACGAATGCAAACATAGAAAAGGAAACACGGAATGACCCGACACTATCACGGGTCTATGATTTAATGCTGAAGGGATGGCCAGCACATGGCGAACCACTGCTGCCAGCATTCTCGCCAAGAAGAGAACAGCTGTCAGTGTGCAGAGGAACCTTGATGTGTGGATCCAGAGTAGTAATTCCACCTAAGTTGATGGATAGAGTACTCAATGAGCTTCATGAGAGTCATCTGGGTGGGGTAAAAATGAAGAACTTAGCCAGAGCGTTTGTGTGGTGGCCGGGAATCGATAGAGAAATCGAAGAGATGACCAAGAGCTGTGCAGGATACCAGAAGGTCCAAAACGCCCCACCACAAGCTCCTCTACATCCATGGGAGTGGCCCTCATCTCCATGGCAACGGGTGCACATTGATTTTGCTGGTCCCTTCATGGACTCGATGTTTTTAATTGCGGTGGATGCACATTCAAAGTGGCCAGAGGTAATCAAAATGTCATCAACCACCACGGAAAATACTATCACAGTTTTGCGAACCATATTCGCCAGGAATGGGCTGCCTGAACAGATTTGTTCTGACAATGGACCACAGTTTGTGTCTGAAGAGTTCCGGAGGTTCTTAAAGAACAATGGCGTTAAGCATTACACATCTGCCCCATATCATCCAGCCACTAATGGATTGGCCGAGAGGTTTGTCCAAACATTCAAGAAGGCTATCAAGGCAATGTGTAATGAAGATATACCCCTACAACACAAGGTGGACAACTTCTTGTTTGCCTACCGGAATGCGACACATGCGGTTACCAACCAAACTCCAGCCATGATGTTCTTCAATCGAAGACTACGATGCCGCTTGGATTTGGTTAAGCCAAACGTCCGAAGAGATGTGGAGAACAGGCAGTTTCAGAAAATGAATGAAAGGCCGACCAGGAGTTTTAAGATAGGTCAACCAGTTTTGGCCAGGGACTACCGCACTGAGAAATGGCAGCCAGGAACGATTTGTACACGACAAGGACCTCTCACGTATACCGTGGACGTTGGGGAGAGCATTGTAAGACGCCATGCTGACCAGATTCTAGAGTCACTAGATAACGTCAACTCCACACCACGATCTGATGCACCTGGTAATGAAATTGACGTTCCAATTGCAGCTACCGCAGACCCGGTAATATTGGAAGCAGACGAACCAAACAAAGACATTGATCCCGACGCAACATTGCCAGAAGAACCTGATACCCCAAAGAGGTGTTATCCAGACAGAATCAGGAAGCCTCCTCAAAGACTGAACTTACATTTGTTTAAACTTAACCAATGTATCTAGCAACAGTGATTGTGATTGTAATTCGTTATCATTTAGTTGTTAAATGAATGTTATGTACTGTTTATCTAAAAGGGGAGGAATTGTTGTGTATGTACCTTTAAGAGAATAACTGGTCTCAGACTGCAGTACCGGCAGTGACCACCCCTGTATAAAAGGCGCTAGAGAGCCTCTGTTTGTTAGTTTCACTATTGACTTCCACCAGTAAAGACTTGTTTGTTTTCACTCCTGCTGGTCCGTGTCTCAATCATTCACGGACTTAACAGTCTGGATAACGCCTCTTTGGGATATCAGGTTCTTCTGGCAAGGTTGAGTCGGGATCAATGTCGTTGTTTGGTTCGTCTGCTTCCAATATCACCGATTCTGCGGTAGATGCAATTGGTACTTCGGTTTCATCGTCAGGTGTATCAGATCGTGGTGTGGAGTTGACGTTTTCCAGTGACTCTAGAATCTGGTCAGCATGGCATCTTACAATGCTCTCCCCAACGTCCACGGTATACATTAGAGGTCCTTGCCGTGTACAGATCGTTCCTGGCTGCCATTTCTCTGTGCGGTAGTCCCGGGCCAAAACTGGTTGACCTATCTTAAAACTCCTGGTCGGCCTTTCATTCATATTCTGAAACTGCCTGTTCTCCACATCTCTTCTGACGTTTGGCTTAACTAAATCCAAGCGGCATCGTAGTCTTCAGGGAGACATTCGACTATAGTCGAGTGGAATAACTCCACTGGATCCACTGCCAGTACTTCTTCCACCGTCGGCAACGGTAGGCGCGACAATCCATCAGCATTCCCATGCTGTTTAGTTCCTTTGTACTTGATGTCATATTGGTGAGCCCCTAGGAAAAGGGACCACCTCAGTAGCCGTTGTGCCGTCATTATCGGTACGCCCTTCTGAGGGTTGAAAATGGAGACGAGAGGTTGATGATCAGTTAGTAGAGTAAATTTCTGACCGTGCAGGTAGTGATTGAACTTCTTCACCCCCCACACCAGGCTGAGGGCCTCTCTGTCTATCTGGGCGTAGTTACGCTCGGCAGAAGTTAGCGAGCGTGACGCAAAAGCTATCGGCCTCTCTGAACCATCAAGGAATTAATGTGACAGTACCGTCCCAATGCCGTAGGGAGATGCATCACACGCCAGTCATATTGGTAGTGATGGGTTGTAGTGAGCCAATACTTCTCTTGAAGTGATTAGGTCCTTACTCTTCTGAAAGGCCCGCTTGCATTCATCGCTCCATTTCCATGCTACTCCCGTTTGTAGTAGGGCGTTCAGTGGATGCAGAATTGTGGACAAATTCGGCAAAAACTTATGGTAGTAATTCACCAATCCGAGGAATGACCTCAGTTGCGACACATTTTCAGGCGCTGGAGCCTTAACTACCGCTTCAATTTTGTCAGAGGACTTATGCAACCCCTCTTCATCAATCACGTGGCCACAATACGATATCCGTTTCTTAAAAAACTCGCACTTGGGGCGATTGGCTCATAGCCCATGTTCACGTAGTCATAGAGTCATAGAGTTTTACAGCACAGAAAGAGGCCCTCCTCAAATCCCCTCTAAATCTCCTGCCCCTTACCCTGAATCTATGCCCCCTTGTTATTGACCCCCCTACTAAGGGGAAAAGTTCCTCTTTGTCTACCCTATCTATGCCCCTCATCATTTTGTATACCTCAATCAGGTCCCCCCTCAGCCTTCTTTGCTCCAAGGAAAACAACCCCAGCCTGTTTAGTCTTTCTTCATTAGTCTAGTGAGCACCTGCTCTAGGTTGGCAAGGTGTTCACTGTCATCTTCACCTGTCACTAGGATGTCGTCCAAGTAACACTGAGTCCCCGGAATCCCTTGCAGGACTTGTTCCATCGCTTTTTGCCATATCGCCGGAGCTGATGCTACTCCGAATACCAGTCGATTATACTGGTAAAGACCTTTGTGAGTGTTTATCGTGAGATACTTCCTAGAGGATTCTTCAACCTCCATCTGCAAATATGCTTGTGCTAGGTCAATTTTTGTAAAACACTTCCCTCCAGATAGTGAGGCGAAGATATCTTCTATCCTTGGAAGATGATATTGTACTGTGTGAAGGACTGGGTTCACCGTCACCTTGAAGTCCCCACAGATGCGAACCTTCATTGGCTCCTCAGACTTATTGTTTAACGTTTTTTTCATGACAGGAATGATGGGTGTCGTCCACTCGCTCCAGTCTACCTTAGATAACACGCCTGCATTCTCCAGATTCTCCAGCTCTGCCTCGACGGCTGGGCGAATTGCATATGGTACCGGTCTTGCTTTGAAAAACTTGGGAATTGCATTCTCCTCTATTTTTATCGAGGCGGTTACGCCTTTAAGAGTGCCCAGTTCTTTTTGAAATACCTCTTTGGCGTCAGCTAAGATTGTTGACAATCGTCCAGGAGTGACGTCGTCATCCTTTTGACCAGCCACCGTCAGTGCCTGAATGGAGTGCCAGTCTAAACTTATCTTTCTGATCCATTCACGTCCCAATAACAGTGGTCCACCATCTTGCAGGATGTAGAGATACAATTTCCGTATTTTCTTGCCGTTGTATTCGACAGGCACCCTTATTTTTCCTCTGGGGTATACTTTTTGCCCCGTATACATCCTCAAGACAATGGATGTCTCTCTCAAGGGTATGTGTGAGAATAGCCGCTCGTAGTCTCGTCGATTCATGATGGTTAGAGCTGCTCCTGTATCCAATTCCATTTTGACTTGGGACCCTGCTATCGTGAGGGTGACCGAAATGGTTCGGTTGATCCTCTTTTGCGATTACGTTGTGAAGTTTGAGACAGCTTAGTCTCTTGTTCCCGGATTCACTATCGCTCATCTGGTCTTCGGAACTACTGTCCGTCATCTTTTGTACTTTCTTGTACGGTTCCTTAGTAGCCTTTTTGTTGTCATTGGTCTTCTTCCCAGACCTGCAAACTCGTGCAATGTGTCCCATCTTTCCGCATTGCCTGCATATTTTGTCCTTGGACCAGCAGTCCTTCTGGTCATGGTTTGTTCTGCCGCAGCGATAACATTTTGCAAATCCCCATGTCATTTCGTGGGTGCCGTATTCCTATGGCTTTTGTTGTATTTCTGTAGCTCCCCTTGCTGCTGCTTCATACGATACTGCCACGCTGAAAGCCTTATCTAGCGTCAGCTCTTTCTCTGAGAGTAACCTCTTCTGGGTTCCTTCACTCAAGAGTCCACAGACAAATTTGTCCCGTAAGGTATCTGCCAGTCCTGCTCCAAACTGGCAGTGCTTTGATAGCTTGCGTAGTTCCGTAAGGTAATCAGCATTGCTCTCATTTTTATGCTGATTTCTCCTGTGTAATTTAAATCTTTCTGCTATCAGCAGCGGTGTAGGATTTAGGTGTTCCTGTAGGATAGCAACAATTTCGTTAAAACTCTTCGCCTTCGGTTTGGCTGGAGTAATCAGGTCCCGCAATAGGCCGTACGTTCTTGCGCCCATTAAATTTAGCAATACCGATGCCTTTTTCTCATCGGCTATTTTGTTTGCCTCGCAATATACCTCGACTCTTTCCACATACGTGGTCCAGTCTTCTATTGCATTATCGAAGGCAGTGATATCGCCAGTCTTTGGCATCTTGAAAATCTAAGATGGCGCCTCCTGCGCTTTTCCTTCTTCCCCGCCGAGTTAAGATGGCGCCTCCCGCGCTTTCCCGCCGCTGCCGCTGCTGCCAACACTGTTGCTGGTGATTATATTTATTTTACTATCCTGTAATGGTGACGCCCTATGGTCTTCGCGCCTCCCCGATCGCTGCTGCCAGCGCCGCTCTCCGCGGTATTTTTATTTTTCTATCGCGCTTCAATATTTGCTCTGTCAATTGAAGAACCATTCCCGTCGTGGAGCGGACCCTCTGGGACACTTCCCTCCCTCTTCTTAGGTCCGAACGCTGCCCGGCTTTGAAGCACCGGCTGCGCCCTGTGTGCTCCACACTCTCTCTCTCTCTTTGCATCCCGACTCGCTGCCCGGCCCCATTGCAGAGCCACCCGATCGAGCTCTAGCCCACCGCAGCCCAGGAAGGATCAGTGCACTACCTGCCACCAGCCTGATTAGCTGGGAAAACACAGACTGGAGAACCAAGCCTGGCTCTCGACAGTCTCTCCTGCAATTTTTCAATTTGATGATTTGGAGGGCTGTTGCCCACGGTCGACGCCCGTTTCTCGAGTTTCTTTGGATTATTTTTTTTTCTTTCTTCTGCCTCCGACCTTCAATAACGTCATCTGAGGTGCTGCCCAGTTGCAGGTAAGTTCGTTTCTTACTCGTCGCCAGTATTATGTCCGTGTATAATTGAGACACGGACTGCAGGAGTTGATTATAACAAGTCTTTACTGAATGGAGACAACCTGGAAACTGAAACTACAGAAGCCTGCTAGGGCCTTTTATACAGGGGTGGTCACTGCCGGTACTGCAGTCTGAGACCAGTTATTCCCTTAAAGGTACATACACAACAGTAACTGCATGTGTCGCATTTCTGTAGGCTAATAGGAAATTGTCCACCTTATGCTGTAGTGGAATTTCATCGTCGCACATCGCCTTTATCGCCTTTTTAAAGGTTTGTACGAACCTCTCAGCCAATCCATTGGTGGCTGGATGATACGGGGCGGATGTGTAATGCCTTACCCCATTCCTTCTCATAAATTTCCAAAACTCTTCGGACACAAACTGTGGTCCATTATCAGAGCAAATCTGCTCTGGCAAGCCGTTCCTGGCAAATATGGTCCGTAGGACTGCAATCGTTTTCTCTGTAGCGGTTGAGGACATTTTTATCACCTCAGGCCATTTCGAGTGAGCAGCCACTGCTATTAAGAACATTGAGTCCATGAATGGACCAGCAAAATCAATATGCACCTGTTGCCATGGAGAGGGGGGCCACTCCCATGGGTGTAGAGGGGCATTTGGTGTGCATTTTGGACCTTCTGGCATCCTGAGCAGCTCTTGGTTAGGTCCTCGATTTGTTGATCGATCCCCGGCCACCACACATAAGCCCTAGCAAGGCTTTTCATTTTCACCCCTCCCAGATGGCCTTCATGAAGCTCATTTAGCACTCTCTCCCTTAACTTGGGTGGAATCACCACTCAGGATCCACACATCACTGTCCCCTGGCATACTGACAGCTGTTCTCTTCTGCATGAGAATGCTGGCAACAGTGAGTCGCCATGTGTTGGCCATCCCCTCACCGTCAAATCATATACCCGAGACAGTGTCGGATCATTGCGGGTCTCCTTCTCTATATCCGCGTTAGTTACTGGCAAGCGTTCAATTATTGACGAATAAAATATCTCGATAGGGTCCACTGCTGGTGCTTCCTCCACAGTAGGCAGTGGCAGGCGTGATAGCCCATCAGCGTTTCCATGCTGTTTCGTGCCTTTATATTCTATTTCATATTGGTTCGCCCCTAGGAAAAGGGACCATCTTTGTAACCGTTGTGCAGTCATCACCGGAACGCCCTTCTTTGGATTAAAGATGGAGTCAAGTGGTTGGTGGTCAGTCAGCAAGGTGAACTTCTGCCCATGCAGATAGTGGTTGAATTTTTTTACTCCCCATACTAGGCTGAGGGCCTCCCTGTCAATCTGGGCGTAGTTGCGCTCGGCTGAGGTTAGTGACCGAGACGCAAGGGCTACTGGCCTCTCCAACCCGTCTGGGAATTTGTGTGACAGCACCGCTCCAATACCATAGGGTGATGCATCACATGCCAAATGAATTGGTAGTGCTGGGTTGAAATGGGCCAACACCTCTTTTGATGTGATCAATTCTTTGCACTTCTGGAAAGCTCGTTTACGTTCGTCATTCCACTTTCATGGTACCCCTGTTTGCAGTAGGGTGTTCAGTGGGTGTAATACCATAGACAAATTTGGTAAGAACTTATGGTAGTATTTCACCAGCCCGAGGAACGACCTCAGTTGTGACACATTTTCCGGTGCTGGAGCCTTGACTGCTGCCTCAATCTTTTCAGGGGACTTATGTAACCCCTCTTCATCGATAACGTGGCCACAATACGAGATCTGCTTCTGGAAAAACTCGCACTTGTGGCGATTAGCTCATAGCCCATATTCCTTTAATCTAGTGAGCACCTGCTCCAGGTTGGCGAGGTGATCACTGTCATTTTTGCCCGTGACCAGGATGTCGTCCAAATAACACTGGGTCTCTGGAATCCCTTGCAGGACTTGATCCATCGCCCTTTGCCAAATAGCCGGAGCCGATGCTACCCCGAACACTAGCCGGTTTTATTGGTAGAGACCTTTATGAGTGTTGATCGTGAGGTATTGTTTCGAGGCTTCTTCTACCTCCATTTGCAAGTACGCCTGGGCTAGGTCAATTTTGGTGAAGCGTTTACCTCCAGATAGCGAGGCGAAAATATTCTCAATTCGTGGAAGCGGATATTGTACCATGTGAAGGACTGGGTTCACTGTCACCTTAAAATCCCCACAGATGCGGACCTTCTTTGGTTCCCCAGGCGTATTACTCAACGACTTCTTCATTACAGGAACGATGGGTGTAGCCCACTCGCTCCAGTCTACTTTGGACAGTACTCCTGAACGTTCCAACCCTTCCAGCTCTGCTTCGACGGCTGGTCTGATCGCATAAGGCACTGGTCTGGCCTTAAGAAACTTTGGGCTTGCATTTTCCTCTATTTTAATCGTTGCTGTTATGCCTTTTAGTGTTCCGAGTCCCTCCTGGAACACTTCTTTTGCATCAGTTAGCATTTTTGACAGTCGTGCACGTGTGACGTCGTCATCCTTTTTGGCGTCAACCTTCAGTGCCTGTATGGAATGCCAATCTAATTGTATCTTCCGGATCCATTCACGTCCTAGTAGTGGTGGTCCTCCATCTGGCAATGCATATAGGTCCATTTTAGGTATTTCCTGGCCTTTGTATATCACTTTCACCCTTATTTTTCCTTTGGGGTAGACTTTTTGCCCCGTGTACGTCTTCAAGACAATCTCTGTAGCTTTCAAGGGTATGTCGGAAAATAGCCGCTTGTAATCCCTTTGGTTTATGACTGTTAGGGCTGATCCTGTGTCCAATTCCATTTTCACTTGGACTCCCTCTATCTTGAGTGTGACCCAGATAGTCTGGTGATCCTCCATTTTTGTTACCTTATGTAGTTTCAGACAACCCAGCTCCTTGCATCCGGAGTCTGTATCACTTTTCTGTTCGTCTGAACTACTGTCCATCACCTTATGTACCTTTTTGTACTTCTCCTGTGGAGATTTCTTGCTGTTGGTTTTCTTCCCTGACCTGCAGACTCTTGCTATGTGTCCTGCTTTTCCACACTGTCTGCACACTTGGTCCTTGAACCAACAATCCTTTTGGTCGTGTGTTGTTCTGCCACAGCGATAACACTTCCCTGTTCCATATGACATTTCATTGGTGCCATATTCTTGTGGTCTCCGTTGTATCTCTGCAGCACCCCTTGCGGCTGCTTCGTGTGATACTGCCATGCTGAAAGCCTTGTCCAGCGTAAGATCCTTTTCTGATAGAAGCCGTTTCTGGGTTCCCTCACCTTGAAGCCCACACACAAACTTGTCCCTTAACGTATCTGCTAGTCCCACTCCAAACTGGCAGTGTTTCGATAGCTTGCGCAGTTCCGTTAAGTACTCAGCATTACTTTCGTCTTTATGTTGGTTCCTTTTGTGGAACTTAAATCTTTCTGCTATCAGCAGCGGTGTGGGGTTTAAGTGGTCCTGTAGGATTTCTACTATGCTTTTGAAATTCTTATCCACAGGCTTCTCTGGGGTTATTAGATTTCGCAGTAAGCCATAAGTTTTTGCACCCATGGAATTTAACAAAACCAGTGCTTTCCTAGCATCTGGCACTTCATTCGCCCTGCAGTACACCTCAATATGTTCCACATATGTCGCTCAATCTTTGACTTCATTGTCGAACGTAGAGATATTGCCACTTTTCGACATCCCTGGGTGTGATTTAACTGTCAAAAATGGCGTCTCCCACGCTCTCCCTTCTTCTCCGCTGGCACAAAATGGCGTCTCCCGCGCTTTCCTTTCTTCCCGCGCTCGCCCTTCTTCTCCGCTGCGGCTTCTAAAAATGGCGTCTCCCGCACTCTTCCTTCTTCTCCCCACGGACACTGTTCAGCCCTTGAGCCCTGGCAGTGCTCTGCGTGTTTTTATCTGTTCGCCTTTCCCGTTTCCGCCGCTCGGTCCTGAACCCGGCTGCTGCTTTACCCTCTCTCTCTGTGTTTTGTTTTTCCTCGACGCCGCTCGGCTTTCAACCCCCGGCTGTGCCCTGTGCGCTTCACCCTCTCTCTTATCCCGTCGACGCTGCTCGGCTTTTTCTCTGCCGTCGGTCGGCTCCAGCCGCCGCTGTCCAGGAAGGGTCTGCGCTGTACCTGTTGTCAGTCTGTTGCTGGATCGTCGTGGCTGGGGAGCCAAGCCCGGCTCTCAACAGCCTCCCCTGCGATGTTCACTCTCTGCCGGACGACTGGGCGGTTGCTCGTGGTCGACGCCCGTGCTTCTGGCCTCGACTTTCTTCCACCGCCCTCCCGGAGTGAATCCTGGAAGGGAAATGCAGAGTTGCAGGTAGATTCGAATCGACACTCGTCGCCACTGTTAGATCCGTGATTCTGAGAGTATGATGTTTTCAAATAACTACACGGATGCTGTAACTTAACAATCAACAGGCGTTTACTGGAATAGGGTAGTCTCAAGACTGGGGGTACAGAGGCATGCTCAAGGCTTATATACAGGTGTGGTCACAGCCGGTACTACAGTATACAGGAGCTGTAAAAGTAGTTCTCTCTTAAAGGTACATACACTACAGGTGCGTCGCAATAGCAGCTCCAGCACCGCACCCCTGAAGACCACGTGGCGACGGGGTACCTAAGAGGACAGAAAACCAACCTCAAAATCTGCATTCGTCAAACAGTTGGCTTTGTTTTGGATTGGTGAGCATGAATTCTGGCCCTTCATAGCTTAATCTAGTTAGGTATAGGGGTGGGATAAGGATAAGGGGATTGTTAAAGTAATTGGTTTTCCCTCGATGTGCCATGTGTTCCCCATTCCCTGTATAAGTATATAAGTATTTTGTATTTACCTGTATTTTTATACTAGTGACTTCTCATAAGACTGTTTTATTCTCTGTTTTAATAAAATCTTGGTTTTCTTACATCCAAACCACCTGTCTACTCGAGTCTTTCTGTATCGCCGCCTGTACCTAAGTCCTGTGTCTAGAACCCAAAGGGCGTGGGAGCGATTCGAACCGCTCACCAAACAGTCAGGGGCATAACTGACTGGGCGCACGCGCCACACCCGCCACCCCCTTTACACATTTGATAAGAGAAATAAGAAGGCCACATATTACTTGGAAAATAGGAATCTAAATGGGGTGCAGGAGCAAAGGGATCATTAGAACATAAGAACTTAAGAAATAGGAGCAGGAGTAGGCCATACGGCCCCTCAAGCCTGCTCCACCATTCAATAAAATCATGGCTGATCATCGACCTCAACTCCACTTTCCCACCCAATCTCCATATCCCTTGATTCCCCTAGAGTCCAAAAATCTATCTCAGCCTTGAATATACTCAAAGACTCAGCATTCACAGCCATCTGGGGCAGAGAATTCCAAACATTCACAACCCTCTGAGTGAAGAAATTCCTCCTCATCTCAGTCCTAAATGGCCTACCCCTTATCCTGAGACTATGCCACCTAGTTCTAGACACTCCAACCAGAGGAAACAACCTCTCAGCATCTACCCTGTCAATCCCTGGGAGTACAAATACACAAATCACTAAAAGTTGCAATAAGGCCATAACAAAAGCAAACCAAGTACTAGGGTTTATTTCTAGAGGGAGAGAATTGAAAAGCAGAGAAGTTGTGCTAAACTTGGTTAGACCACACTTGGAGTAATGTGTGCAGTTCTGGTCACCATATTATAAAAAGATATAGATATAGAGACACTGGAGAGGGTGCAAAAGGATTTACAAGGATGATACCAGAACTGCGGGGTTATAGCTATTGGAAAAGGATCTACAGGCTGGGTCTCTTTTCCCTTGAAAGAGAAGGCTGAGGGGTGACCTAAGAGAGGTCTTCAAAATTATGAAAGGTTTTGAAAGAGAAGGCACAGAGGCCTAAAAATTCCCCGGTGTAGCACCGGCCATTAAGGCCAGTTTTGTTGAAACTTCTGCCACGAGACATGGCGGCAGCCATTTTGGTGAGGGCCATAGCAATGCTGTTGACAGCGTTGGCCTCTCACATGTAAATTAGCAGAACGTGACGTCAATTGTCATGCAACGCCTGAGTTGACGTCACGACTGCTAATTTGGACATACTCGCTCTCCTTTATGCTGTGTCCTTTATGCAGAGCAGGCTCGAGGGGCCGTATGGCCTACTCCTGCTCCTAATTCTTATGTTCTAACCATGGACAGAAAAGCGTGCATGAAGCAGCCCTGCAGAAATGCTATCAGCGCTTCTTAAAGGAACACACATATCTTTCAGGTAAATTTAAGCTTTTGGACTTTTAAAAAACATTTTATTGAAGTAGTGGCTTGGTGCAATAGTTTTTAAAAGTGTGCAGGGTGTGCTGCTGGTAAAGGAAGGTCTCTTAGAAGACAGAAAATGCTGGAAATACTCAGCAGGTCAGGCAGCAACAATGGAGAATGAAACAGAGTTAACATCTCAGGTCAGGATGCTGCCTGACCTGCTGAGTATTTCCTGCATTTTCTGCCTTTATTTCAGATTTCCAGTATCCGCTCGCAGAGGGAAGCGGAAGAAGCAGAAGAGGAAGAAACAGAAGAGGAAGACGTAGAAGAGGGGGAAGCAAAAGAGGAAGATGCAGAAGAGGAAGACACAAAAGAGGAAGAAGCAGAAGAGGAGGAGGCCGAATGAAGGATGCAAATTCTTGGTGAAGTCAAGCGTAGGTCCCTTGCAGTCAGAATCAGGGGAATTTATAATGGGGAACAAAGAAATGGTTGACCAATTAAATACATATTTTGGTTCTGTCTTCACAAAGGAGGACACAAATAACCTCCCAGAGATGTCGGGGAACATAGGGTCTGATGAAGGGGAGGAACTGAAAGAAATCAGTATTTGTAAGGAAATGGTGTTAAGGAAATTGATGGGACTGAAGGCCGATAAATCCCCAGGGCCTGATAATCTACATCCTAGGGTACTTAAGGAAGGGGCCCAGAAATAGTAGATGCATTGCTGATCATCTTCCAACATTCGATGGAATCTGGAACTGTACCCATGGATTGGAGGGTAGCTAATGTTACCCCACTATTCAAAAAAGGTGGTAGGGAGAAAACGGGGAATTACAGACCAGTAAGCCTGACATCGGTAGTGGGGAAAATGCTGGAGTCCGTTATAAAAGATGTAATAGCAGAGCACTTGGAAAACAGGGACAGGATCGTACAAAGTCAACATGGATTTACAAAAGGTAAATCGTGCTTGACTAATCTACTGGAATTTTTTGAGGATGTAACTGGTAAAATAGATAAGGGAGAACCAGTGGATGTGGTATATTTGGACTTTCAGAAGGCTTTCGATAAGGTCCCGCATAAGAGATTAGTGTGTAAAGTTAAGGCACATGGGATTGGGGGCAAGGAATTGACTTGGATAGAAAACTGGTTGGCAAACAGAAAGCAAAGATTTGGAATAAACGGGCCTTTTTCCGAGTGGCAGGCAGTGACTAGTGGGGTACCACAGGGATCAGTCCTTGGACCCCAGCTATTCACAATATATATTAATGATCTAGACAAGGGAACTAGATGTAATATCTCCAAATTTGCAGACGACACAAAGCTGGGTGGGCGTGTGTGCTGTGAGGAGGATGCCGAGAAACTCCAGGATGATTTGGACAGGTTGGGTGATTGGGCAGAAGCATGGCAGATGCACTATAACGTGGATAAATGTGAGGTTATCCACTTTGGTGACAAAAACAGGAAGGCAGATTATTATCTGAATGGCAATAGATTGGGAGAAGGGGAAGTGCAACAAGGCCTGGGCGTCCTTGTGCACCAGTCGTTGAAGGTAAGCATGCAGGTGCAGCAGGCGGTTAAGAAAGCAAATGGTATGTTGGCCTTCGTAGCGAGAGGGTTTGAGTACAGGAACAAGGATGTCTTGCTGCAGTTGTACAGGGCCTTGGTGAGACCACATCTTGAGTATTGTGTGCAGTTTTGGTAGCCTTATCTGAGGAAGGATGTTCTTGCCATGGAAGGAGTTCAGCGAAGATTCACCAGGCTGATACCTGGGATGGCAGGAATGACGTATGAGGAGAGATTGGGTCAATTGGGCTTGTACTCGCTGGAGTTTAGAAGAATGAGAGGGGACCTCATTGAAACTTATAAAATTCTGACAGGACTGGACAGACTAGATGCAGGAAGGATGTTCCCGATGGTCGGGGAGTCCAGAACCAGGGGTCACAGTCTATGGATAAAGGGTATGCCACTTAGGACAGAAATGAGGAGGAATTTCTTCACCCAGAGAGTGGTGAACCTGTGGAATTCTCTACCACTGAAGGCAGTAGAGGCCAATTCATTAAATATATTCAAGAAGGAGTTGGATATATTTCTTAAGGCTAAAAGGATCAAGGGGTATGGGGAGAAAGCAGGGACCGGGTACTGAATTTGGATGATCAGCCATGATCACATTGAATGGCAGAGCAGGCTCGAGGGGCCGAATGGCCTATTCCTGCTCCTATCTTCTATGTTTCTATGTAACTCAGACAGCCCCTTTCTGGCTGGGATGGAATCATCCGCCTGGGGTACCAGTGACCACAATGCCAATTCCCCTTTCAACATTTTTCCCACATCTTACCTTTCCTCTGTTACTGACCATCACAGCGTCCTCTTAGCCACAATGCTGAAATAAATCCCACCACAAAGCAAGCTTTCCAACCCAACTTTATCCATATATGCATCCAATATGACATCAAGAAATCAATTAATCACCCTTGTGCATTCCTTTGGTGATTGTCTTTTGTGTGCCTTTGCCTATTCCAGTGGCTGCAGCATGGCTGGTGGAAGGCTGCTGACTTTCAGTGGGGGAGACCTCAGATGGCCTTGCAGGATGACCTCAAAGAGCTGATGGCTGGGAGTGTGAAATCAAGTGATTCTGCTTCTTCTTCTTCTTCTTCCTCTCCCCCCCCCCCCACTGGCTGGGCAGGCTGGATTTCTTGGATGTTTGCAATGAGGAAAGCACAAGGGTAGAGTTGTGGTGAGAGGAGGGTGGGAAAGCAAGAGGAGCATGCTTACACCATGCACACCTTGTAAATCAGAAGAGATTGTGGGATGTGAGCAGGAGGATAATGTATGAGGATACCAGCCTTCACCAAGCTGACTGCAGCGGTTGAAGAAGGCAGCTCACCACCACCTTCTCAAGGGCAATTAAGGATGGGCAATAAATGCTGGCCTTGCCAGAGACCCCCACATCCCAGGAATAAATTTTTAAAAAGCGCCTTGTATCCTGTCAGCCGCTGGCTCAGCCATGCCCCTGCCAAGAATCGCCAGCACTGTCTCCTCCAAGAGGGTGAAGTGAAGCTAGGAATGGGAGGTGTGCCTCATGTTTGGTCGAGATTGTTGGTAGGTGAGTGATGGAGTGGGGAGGATGGGGGTAGTGCAATGAGCAGTGTGTGAGGCTAGTGGTGCAGTTGATAGGAGACAACTTTTGAAGATGCATTCACTGACCTTGACCACTGGTCTGAGGTCATGAAACTTCTTTGGAGCCAAGTCCTGGAGTCGATCCTACTGGCAGTTCCGGCCTCGGTGATCTGGTCCCACGTTGTTCTTTCTGGAGGGCCTCCTCGCCCCCTGTGGATAGAGGATCTCTCTTGGTGTTGATCCCCTGCACAAAGCTGGAATGCTGAGTGTGAGACCCTAGGTGCCCCTTCCCTGGATTGTTGAGCCATTTGTGTTAGTGCTGAAGCACTTTTACCATTTTTTCATGTGTAGAAGCCAGTTCAGCTTTAAGAGCTGAAGACTGCCACTTCGGAATTAGGTTTAATGTTTCTTTATTTTCAGAAGGCAGTTGAACTCAAAGAGCTAAAGACTGCATATTTTTAAATGGTTTTTATTTTTTCATTTTAGAAGGCAGTTCCCCATTAAGGGATTGACACTGCTTTCTAAAATGACAGGCTCACTTTAAAAGAACGCTGCCTTGCTCCAGGGATGCTACAGCCACTTTACATTGGACCTCCTGCTGAGACTACTGGCAGGTTTTGCGCTGGCTAATTTAAATCAGCAGGCAGCACCAAAATAGCTGCCTGCGCTCTTTTTGCGGGTGGCCGTTAACTTCGGTCTGCGGTGGCATGGGCCATTTCCCATCCTAAGTGGAATAAGTTTCCACTTATGGGGAAGACCAAAACTAAAGGCCATCAATACAAAGTAGCCAGCAAGAAATCAAATAGGGAATTCAGAAGAAACTTTTTTACCCAGAGATTGGTGAGAATGTGCTCCTCACTACCACAGAGAGTACTTGAGGAGAATAATATAGATGTATATAAGGGAAAGTTAGATAAGCATATGAGGGAGAAGGGAATTGTGATATCTGAGTAGTAAGGTCAGAAACTGAGAGAAGTGAGATATAAGGAACAAAACCCAACTGTTTATTTACCCGGTGTAGCAGAGAAACATCTCTTACAGGCTGCAGGCAAAGCACCCAATTCTTACTGCACAATGGCAAGATGGAGGAAGAACCTCTGAGTCATACCCATAATGCAATGCCACATTACCGTATAAACCGGTGTACCAGGACATTGAATACATGACCCATTACCTTAAAAACTGGTGAATCTGAACCATTAATATTTGGCTCGATCTGGTGGATAACTTAAACATTACATCCCAGATTACTATATCAATAGAGGGTTATGCTGGTAAAATTAGATGAGGAAAGATGGGAGTAGGCTCGAGTGGAGCATAAACTCATTGAAACTTATAAAATCCTAACAGGACTAGACAGACTAGATGCAGGAAGGCTGTTCCTGATGGCGGGGGAATCCAGAACCAGGGGTCACAGTCTAAGGATATGGGGTAAGCCATTTAGGACTGAGATGAGGAGGAATTTCTTCACCCAGAGAGTGGTGAACCTGTGGAATTCTCTACCACAGAAAACAGTTGAGGCCAATTCATTAAATATATTCAAGAAGGAGTTAGATATATTTCTTAAGGCTAAGGGGATCAAGGGATATGGGGAGAAGGCAGGGACAGGGTACCGAATTTGGATGATCAGCCATGATCGCATTGAATGGCGGAGCAGGCTCGACGGGCTGAATGGCCTACTCCTGCTCCTATCTTCTATGTTTCTATAAACACTGGCATGGATTGGTTGGGCTGAAAGGCCTGTTTTGTGCTGCATATTCTATGTAATTCTCTCTCTGTGTGTCTGTGTATCTTCCTTTCTCTCCTCTCTGTCTCTCTCTTCACTCTAGTGTCTCTCTTTCTCTCTGCCACAATCTGTCCCTCTGCCACTCGCTGTCACTATCTGTCTCTATATCTGTCTGTCTAGTAATCAGTCTGCAACTGGTAAGTGATAATAAACAGTAAATTGACAAATACTGCAATGACAGAATCTAAAGGAACCCTCCTGGTATGTGTCAACTTTAGTACTGCACAACTGCTAATGATGTACCTTCTGTAACTCACAGTATAGTCTATAATATAGTGGTACGCTTAGTAATAAAAAAAAGCTGCCAGCAATGCAGAAGTAAGGCTGGCCACTTTAAATCATGAATCATGGCATCTATGATTTAGGTTTTGTCAAATTTGTTCTATAATTGCACTTATGGTTACAGTTGAATGAGTGTGTTGCTGATGACCTGATATTGTTATAATAATTGCAGAACAGAGCAATAATAATTTCATGGACATGCTTGAGCTTGCAATCAGCGTTATCAATTTGATAAATTTAATAGTGACTAAAGCCCAGATTTCAACCAAGCCCAGCTGGCATGTATGGAGAGGATGCATCATTAAAATGGTGATCAGGGGTGGGCCAAGGGTTCAGCCAAATTTCTGACGCTTTCACGTTCCCCTGCCATTTTTACTCATCTCAAAACAGACTCCTGTCCGAAATTCTGCTCCTGCCCACTGGTTTCTGGCAGGAGACAGCTCTGCCCAATGCTAATGAGGCCCGGGAGTTAAAATGGCCCACGCCTCACATATAACTCTCCACAGTGGATTCCCAACCGCCCCACGCAACTGCCTGTCCTGAACCTATCCTGAGTTAAAATTGGGGCTTTTTTGGAGGCATGGTAAGGAGGTAAATCTGTTAGAAATGGTGATTTTCCACCTGGCATTAAACAGTTAGGGCTGGCAAACTGCCTGGAGTCTAGGAGTCTTCAGGAATTGAGTAACTGCTGCTAGCAACCTGCAAGAAGTTAGGTAGGGATTTCCAGGATTTTGACCCAGTAATGATGGAGGAACAGCAATATACGGGTGCCTTGGAGGGGAACTTGGAAGTGAATGCTGTTCCCATAATTTTGCTCCTCTTGTTTTTCTTGGTACAGTAGTAGAGGTTGCAGGCTGGGAGAAGCTTTCAAAGATAGCTTGCTGAGTTGCTGCAATGCACCTTGTAGATAATACATAATGCAGCTACAGTGTATCAGTGGTGAAGGGGGCGAATATTGATTTCAGTGGCTAAGTGTTGATCCAATGGACAGCTTTGTCCTGATGGTGTTGAGCTCCTTGAGAGTTGTTGCAGCTGCCCTATTCTAGGCGAGTGGTGAATATTCCATCACATTCCTGTCTTAAGCCTTGTAGATGGTGAATAGACTTAGAGGGATAAAGAAACGAGCCACTCACCAGAGTACCCAGCCTGTGCTCTGTTCTTGTAGCCGTGGTGTTGAAATGGATGGTCCAGTTAAGCTTTTGATGAGTAGTGGCCCCCCAGGAAGTTGATGGTGGGGAACTCATAGATGACGCTGCTGTGGTAGATCAGATGGAAGTGGTCGGTCCTTTTCTTGTTGGAAATGGCCATTCTCTAACACTTATGTGATACAAATGCTACCTGCCACTTGTCAGTCCAAGCCTGGATGTTGTCAAGGTCCTTCTCTAGGCCAGCTTGGGCTGCTTCCTTATCAGAGGACTCATGAATGGAGCTGAGCATGGTGGAATCAACAGCAAACATGCTCACTCCTGAATTTATGATAGAGGGAAGGTCATTGATAAAGCAAATGAAGACGGTTGAGCCAAGGACACTGCCATGAGGAATTGCTGCAGTGATGCTGACCATAACCACAACACTACCATATCCATTATTTCTCCCAATTGAAGATCATTTTTTTATTGGATAGTTTTGTTGAAATCATGATATTGTTTCCTCACCTCCTACCAGGTTATTAGGGTGAAGGGCCTACCATTGGCTTGAGTAGTTATCTAGACAGGGGCGGGTTGTGTAGGTGGGGGAGCGGAGATTTGGATAGGAAACCAGGAAGTCTGGGTTTCCCTGCATGCTGTGGAGTTTTAACTCCACGGCGTGAGTATCTTTTGTTTGCCAGTATCCCCACCCAGCTGTCAGGCTGATTGACAGACTTAGCTTCCAGTCGGGCGGGAAGCAGTCCGGAGCAGGCCGCAGCCCCAGGTAGGGAACCTGCAGCTTCTACTGAGAGCATGGTGGGGGGTGCGGTGGGATCCGATCCCTGACCCCGGGGGTGGGGCGCGATCCCAGGGGGAGTTTGATCCCTGATCCCAAGGGAGGAGTCTGATCCCTGACCCTGAGGGTCCAATCCCCGACCCCGGGGACAGTTTGTAACCAGGGTGGTTTGATGGTGCAGGTGTCCGATCCAAGGCAAGAGGGTAAGCTTGGGGGACCGGGGGATGCACTCCTGCTCCTCCTGACCCACAAATAGTGCTGTAAAGGCACTTACCTTCTCCCTGAAGCTGTCCTTGTTTCCCTTCAGCTGCCGGGTTTCATGAGGCCTGGGAAACCCAGCCAGCCAGGATAAAACCTGTGAAGCAGGTTAAATCTGAGGCTGCCAGCCTCATTATAATATTTAAATGGCCAACCCGCCTCCTGGGAAATGTTTGGCTGCCCGCCACTTTTCCCGCCTCTGTTGAATCCAGAAGCGGGCGGGTTGGGGTCGGGTTTGAGAATTTTTAAGTTTTAACATCTCACCTGACTGCAACCCCACCTGTTTTGGGAGGTTAAAATTCATCTCTTGGTGTTTGAGCCTCCTGAGCCACAAATATTGGGCATTGGGAGTATTAGAAGTTATATGGGGTATCGGGGGCATCATGGAGTATTAAAGGGTATCATGAGCAATAGAAAGCACTGGAGATATTATGGTGCATTATGGAATATCATGGCCTATTAGGGTCTATTGTGGGGTATTGGGTATCATGGATTATCACAGGGTATCATAGGGTATCAAAAATTATTGGGGGTGTCATAGTGGGTAATGGAATGTCAGGGTTATGATAGTGCAACAGACTAATTGAGTGTGGCATTGTTAATCATGATTATCATGGAGTATCATGCAGTAACATAGGGTATCAAAGTTATTGAGGATATCATGGTATTCTTCTTTGACTTTCTCAGTCAATTATGCAAGTTCCTGGAGTCCATCATTATCCATGATGCATCCTCAGACTACTTCCCTCCACATTAGTTCCAATTTCCATAGAACATATACCTAGGGATGGAAACAACCATCCTCATCTATTGAGTCAATCCCCAAAAAATCACAGACCTCTAACCCCACTTTACCTCTGATACCCTTCAATAGCCTGTCTGCCAAAAATGTATCCATTATCTTCTTAAAAGTTATAAAATCCTTCACCTAAATTGCCTCTTGGGTAAGCTATTGCACATATTTATCTCTTTTTATTATAAGGTGTCACAGCATATTATCGGGTATAAGGGGTATCCCTGGCACAAACATTTCCTCTAATGGGCAAATTCTGGAAACTTTGCATGTCCCTCACACTGGGGTATCATCAGCTTTTACTTATAGTTAATTCAGTAACTGGGATTCTACTCCTTAGAGCAGAAAAGGTTAAGGGAAGATTTAATACAGAAGTTCAAAATTATGAGGGGTTTTGATAGCGTAGATAGTGCAGGAATTAACAGCGGGGTTGGGGTTATTGTCTCTGGCCAGTCAGAAGCCTCTGAGCTGCTCCAGGGACCCCCGTGCGGTTTCGAAGCGCTCCCCTATTCCTGGTTCTGACCGCCGGACTTATTCGGTAGCGATGTAGACAGAAAACGTGACTCATGGTTTGGGTGCAAAACAGACCAGCATTTATTGAAACAAAAAGAAAGAAACAACTTAAAATAATCGATACAGCACACCTGTGCCTGGTACAGCACTTTTGCTTAACACAGTACACTTAGTGTCCACTAGAGCGCTCTTTACTCAGTGCAACACTCCTTTATTTCAATACAGCACTTATAAATACAGCTACTTTACTTCTCACAGTAATTAGTGCCTACCACAGCACTCTCTTTAACACAGTACACCTTGCTCACTACAGCACCCTTTGCTTAGTGGCTTTTACTTAAAAAACACAGCACTTTAATACAGCTACTTAGTGTCCACTGAAGCACTTCTCTGCTCAGTGCAACACCCTTTTAATAGCACTCTCAATACAGAACTCAGTGTTCACTACAGCACTTCTCTGCTAGTGCAACACTGTTACTCAAATACAGCACTTTACCTCTTACGGAACTCAGTGTTCACTGCAGCACTTCTCTGCTAGTGCAACACTGTTACTTAAATAGGGGAGGAGAGAACGGACACAACGAGGGAAAATCGACTAAAATCACAGTTCTAACAAAATTCCCACTTAATTCCCACCCCTATACCTATTCTAAGTTGCCTTGTAATGGGCCAGAAAAATATATGCTCACCAATGAAAACCACCTACCCCATGCCCTGCGATCTTTGATCTTCACTGCCCCAAAGTAAAAACACCCCAGTATTTTAAAAGTAAACTGCTGGTGTTCCACTCCTTTAGGCAGGCTCCCACATTGTAGAGGGCATGGAGGCAAGACCACAGAGAAAGAGAGGCTTCTGAGAAGCTATCTTTTATAACCCATTTGGGGCCCGCCCAAATCCGGATGTATCTGGGCTAAACAAAAGGGATCCAAACTGTCCCCATTGTCTTGTAATGGGTTTGGATGAATCACCCATTCGTTTAAACTGTTTTTTTTCCAGTTTAATTGTGTCCTCATTGTCTGTGATGGGCTTTGAATAAAGCTGCCGTGGTTTGAAAAAAAATGTCTATTTCCTTGATTGCTTGAGTAGTGTAAACAAAAGTCATTGTCCTTGTGGTCAGACTAAAACTGCAGTAATCCTTTGTGTAAACATTGTAGCAGTTTCTGTAAACACATCGATTGTCTGCTGCAGGGAGGGGAACTCCCTGAACTGCCTTTGATTGGCAGTCTGGTCAGCCATCTTTGATCTTCACCTTTTTCACAGACACACACACAAGCTGCCTTTTCAATGTATTTTGTCTTCTGCCACGCGGTCTGGCAGCCATTTTGATCCCTGGATTTTTAAAGGTATATTACCCAGGTGTTCTTTAATCAAAAAATTCAATCTTCAGAACTGTAGGAAATTTCAAAATTATTGCAAAATCCCTACAATAGGGAGAAATTGTTTCCACTGGCAGGTGGGTCGGTAACCAGAGGACACAGATTTCAGATAATTAGCAAAAGAATCAGAGGAGAATTTTTTACGCAGCGAGTTGTTATGATCTGGAATGAACTGCCTGAAAGGGTGGTGGAAGCAGATTCAATAAAAATTTTCAAAAGGGAATTGGATATATACTTGAAAAGAAAAAAATAGCTCTTTCAAAGAGCCGACACAGGCACGGTGGGCCGAATGACATCCTTCTGTGCTGTATAATTCTATGATTCTATGATATATTAAAGGCAAATCACTAGGGTAAGAATGCTGCCGAGGTAAATAATTTGCTTGACTTAAAGTTGATTTTACTTTTTGGATGGGGTGGAGCCATATTAAGGTTAATGTAGAGAATACTTTAATGACTGCCAGGTTCCACTTACGGCCCCTAAATGGGTCTTAAGATTGATTAATTATGAAATAGAGAGTTCTTAACTATAAAAAGCATTTTAAAGCATGTTAATATTCCAAGGGTAAGCTAAACGAGCTGTCAGTAGTAAAAGATTCATAAGTGCTGGGCCTCGGTTAAGCGACCTTGTGCAATCTATAGATAAACTCCTGCAGCTCAGAGCAGGAGAGAAATAAATCAAATCTTTTTGAAATGTAGGCAAGGGGTGGAATCTGTCAATAGAATCAAGCTGAGATGATCCTGCAAATTTCAACATATCATGCTCAGGAGCCTTAGAGGAATTTCTGGGTTATTGAAGGGTCGATTGAATGGGATGAAGGGGAGATGACAGGCTCATCACTAAGAGATTTGGTGGGATGAGAGAGAGATGGAGAAAGGGATGCATTCTTTACAACTTTAGTCATTTTCTTTGACTGAATGCTGGTATTTTGCTTCTGGGCATGTCCAACCGGGAAAATAAGTCTTTTTAGGAGAAGAAAAAATATAAAGGCCCAATAAGTCTGCGGCCTTGTCAAAGAAGTTCTATTCTTAATAAATGTGTGTCATCCCCCAATGGCTTGGTGAATGAATGGTGTGGTGCTGAGCTTTACAGATTAGGAATGTCCAAAGAACCATGTGGGTACAGTAGTTTAGTTACTGGGCTAGTAATCTTGAAGCCTGGGCTAATACTCCAAAGTCTCGTGAGTTCAAATCCCACTATGGTAGTTTGAGAATTTGAATTTAGTTAAAAACATTTGGAAATAAAAAGCTGGTATCCGTAAAAGTGAAAATTGGGCAGGTTCTACAATTGGCAGGCGATCCACTATGCCACATTAGCTGTGGTTCAATAGTAGCCCTCTCGCCTGAGTCAGAATGTTGCAGGTTCAAGTCCCACTCCAGATAGTTGAGCACATAATCTAGGCTGATACTTCAGTGCAGTACTGAGGGAGTGCTCCATTGTCAGAGGTGCTGTCTTTCAGATGTGATGTTTAACCAAGGCTCTATAAAATATCCCATGGCACTATTCAAAGAAGAGCAGGGGAGTTCTCCCTGGTGTCCTGGCCAATGTTTATCCTTCAAGCAACACCATTAAAAAACAAATTATCAGGTCATTACCTCATTGCTGTTTGTGGGACCTTGCTGTATGCAAATTGGTGGCGCATTGCCCACATTACAACAGTGAATACAATTCAAAACTACTTCATTGGTTGTAAAGTGCTTTGGGACGTTCTGAAGTTGTGATAGTTGCTTTATAAATGTAAGTCTTTCTTTTTTATTATTACTGACCAGGAAGTGAATATGAAAATTTATCCCTCTGTGCGCTGAGGTACCAAAGGATAGAGCTGATAGGGTCAGGAAACAATGACAATCACAACAGTCATGTGGTGCCTCTACCATGGTAAAACATCCCTTCACAGTTGGGGGTCAGATCTAAGCAGTAGTAAAAGGCAAATTAAGGGAAGTAGCTAAGATAGGTTGGAAAAGGTAGGTTTTGAAGGTAGGGAGGGGGCCGTTGAGAGATTTACAGTATGGTGGGCGAGAATGTTGAAGGCTTTGCCACTGATGGCACAATAGAGGGAAGGGGAGTTGTGTAATAGATCAGAGTTAGAAGCATAAAGTGGGCAGATAGGGATGTAGAGTTGAAAAACGTTGGAGGATTGAGACCATGGAGAGATGACGATTTTGAAGTTGATGTACTGAGTGAAGTTCCGAAGCAACAGGGGTGATAGGTGACCAGCACCTTGTGTGAAATAGGATGCAGGCAGCGGAGTTCAGGATACACTGGCATTTCTGTGGGGGGAGCAGAGGGATGTGGGGGCTTTGATAAGGAAGGTCTCAGTGCTGAGGCTGCTGATCAGATAGTCTTAATTTACGATATGAAGGAATCCATGGGCTCCTCATGTTTGACATCACATGTGAGGCACACACCATTTGGGTTGAATATTAAATGATGGCAGTGCTAAAGTTGTTGTTCTTGCCCGTGTTTGGAAGTAGATTGAATAGGAGCAAAATAAATGTAGTAGTCCTTCCTTCCTTTCTCCCTCCCTCCCTCTGTTTATCCTTCCTTCCGTCCTTTCTTCCTTTGGCTGTGTTGTGTCTGACCTAGAAATGCTCAATACTGGCACAGTGGTAAATTGGTGGAGAGGGAAAAAAAACTAAAACTGTATCCAGCAGCATTGATTTCATGAGCACTATTTACCTCAATAATGTTTCACCCTTAAAAGAGAGTGAAGCAGAATATTTACTGCTAAAACATGAAACAGTTAATACTTGTTTCTGAAGCCTCCTTTAACTTCATGAGGCATAGAACACCAGATTGAATCTAACCACTGCTGAATATGGATGCTGCACTTAAGATAAAAACTACTTACAGATAAAACACTTGAAACATTGTTCTGCTTAACTGTATTACACACTATGGCTTCAATTATTAATTGGTCACTCATGTACCTGATCAATATTTCATTAACTGAATAATCACAGCCTTTTTTTGTTATTACTTTAACATGTTTGCAATGTTTTGAGTGATTAATCTTTGATGGTAACTAGAGGAAAAAGTTTGATTTTTTTCCCCCTGGTTTTATATAATTGACTCGATTGACTTTGTGAGCGGAAATGTCGGCAGCCATCTTGGAGAATCCAAAAAGATTTTTTTTTTTTCGTTGACCTGCAAACCCTCTTCGGCAATCAACTAACATTTAAGACACACATGGATTGAAGTTGTGCAGTGCAACATTAGTAAGAAACATATCAATACATGGATATATAAAGTCCCTCCGTATATCATTTTAATAAAGGCGCTTAAAGCACGTAACTATAATCATGACACAGTAGCACAGAAGCGAAAGTCCTATTGTACAATATCATTACAATGTGAGTCACGTGGTACAATATCACGGCAGTGTAAGTCAAGTGGTAGAATGTTATCATAGTGTAAGTCATGTGATACGATATCACGGCAGTGTAAGTCAAGTGGTAGAATGTTATCGTACTGTAAGTCACGTGATACGATATCACTGCAGTGTGAGTCACTTGGGCAGTGTGAGCCATTGGAGAACTGCAGATTTCTACTACCCTTTGTGTAAAAAGATGCTTCTTGATTTCACTCTTAAATTGCCTAGTTCTAATTTTAAGATTATGTCCCCTTGTTCTGGATTCCCCCACCAGAGGAAATAGTTTCCCTGTATCTACCTTGTCACATTCTTCTATCATTTTAAATGCCTCAATTAGATCAGCCCTCAACCTTCTTAACTTAAGGGAATACAAACAAAGGGCTAGAAATTCGGCTGCTTTGCGCCTCCTGTTAGCGCCTGCGGGGGGCGGTAACGGGGCGCTAAGGGGTTACCGACCGGGCGTGGCAAATTCAGCGATGCCCGCGAACTTCCCTGGCGATTTTGCGCTAGCGCTAACACATACTGCCTCGGTCTCTAGATCGTGATCGTGACATCATTCAAGTGCGCAGTGCCCCGTTACCGCCCCGGATGTGAAATTCGTTCCTGCCCCCTGCTGCATCGTCGGGCGTCAACAACGGCAGCAACAGGAGGCTTTGTCACTTTGGCTGGCCACTTGGGGAGTGATAATTAAAGGTAGTGGCGGTCAGATAGGGCAAACTTTATTCTTCACACCAGTCTGGTGCCTGCTGAAAGTTTTTGAAGCCTCATTGCTGCGCGATGCCTAAGCCCTCCACTCTCTGAGAGTGATTGGGGCTGTAATGGAAGTCGTGCAGGTCCCCTGGCCCCACAGAACTAAGAAGAAGAATGTTGCAAATCATCATTGGCCCTTCCCTTTCGGCGAGGGAAGGAGCCTCTGATGCCGGCAGCCCTGCACTGCACATTCTTCAGCGCTCTGCCGCTACCGCCCCCTCACACACTTTAGCGCCCTAAGAGAAGTGGTTAGCGCTTGATTTAGCGCTCTACTTTCCTCTTGGAGTGCTAAAACTGAATTTCGCGGGAGGTGAGAACAATTAGCGCCTGGCGCTAATTTTTCAACTTCTAGTTTTAATTCCCCAAATGAGGCTATACCGAATTTTTCCCTCAAAGTTTATAAAACTTATAGTCATAATTGCACTGCAGCAACTCACCAAGGGTTCTTCGGCAGCACCTCCCAAACCCGTGACCTCTTCCACCTAGAAGGACAAGGGCATGGGAACACCACCACCTCCAAGTTCCCTTCCAAGTCACACACCATCCTGACTTGGAAATATATCGCCGTTCCTTCATCATCGCTGGGTCAAAATCATGGAACACCCTCCCTAACAGCACTGTGGGAGTACCTTCACGACATGGACTGCAACGGTTCAAGAAGGCGGCTTACCACCACCTTCTGAAGGCCAACTAGGGATGGGCAATAAATGCTGGCGTTGCCAGCGACGCCCACATCCCATGAACTAATAACTTTTTTTTTAACCCCTTAAGTTCTGGTGTCATTATGGTGAATCTGCACTGTATTCCCACCATGGACACTGGCTGCTCACACACTGGAACCTGGCTTAATGACACTGGCAGACCTCACAATGTGTTAAGACCCATGAACACTGGAACAGTCCCATGAATAGTGGCTGCTCTAACACTGGAACAGTCCCATGAACACTAACTGACTTCATACTGGATACTGTTTCATAAGATGTCAGCCATGGCTCAGTGGGTAGCACCCTCACCCTCTGAGTCAGAATGTTATCAGTTCAAGTCCCACTCAGAGACTTGAGCACAAAAGTCTAGATTGACACTTCAATGTACTGAGGGACTGTCAGAGGTGCAGCACTTTGGATGAGACTTTAAACCATAGGCCCCGTCTGCTCTCTCAGGAGGACGCAAAATATCCCATTGCACTATTCGAAGAAGAGCAGGAAGCTATCCTGGCCAATATTTATCCCTCAATCAACATCACTAAACAGATTATCTGGTCATCATCACATTGCTGTTTGTGGGAACTTGCTGTTCACAAATTGGCTACCACGTTTCCTACATTATACAAGTGAGTTCACTTCAAAAAGTACTTAATCAGCTGTAAAGCATTTTGGGACAGCCTGAGGTTGTGAAAGGCGCTATATAAATGTAAGGTTTTCTTTTACACTGGTTTCCCTCTCACTGGATACAGTCCCATGAACTCTGGCTGCCCTCACACTGGGGTATGTTTGCATGGACACTGGATGCCATCTGGTACCTTGTCAACCCTGAAAAGAAATTTTCTTATGATCATTGTCAGGTAGGTGTGCCAGGGCATCCAAATAATGTTGTTGCCCACTTGGTTGCTTGTATTGTGGTGGGTGGGGCCAATTGGGTTACATTGGCTCTAATGACCTGGCCATGACATAATACGATTGGGGTGCTTCCAAGGAACAAAAGTATCTTAATTGCACATGTCTTAATTGTGCCATTAGGAGGAATATCCACATGCACTAATCTCCTGCCAAAGTGAGGTATGTTCACTTTTGTTATTCGTTTGTGGGTTGTGGGCGTCGCTGGCAAAGCCCTAATTGTCCATCCCTAATTGCCCTTGAGAAGGTGGTGGTGAGCCACCTTCTTGAACTGCCGCAGTCCTTGTGGTGAAGGTACTCCCACAGTGCTGTTAGGGAGGGAGTTCCAGGATTTTGACCCAGCCACGATGAAGGAATGGCGATATACTTCTAAGTCAGGATGGTGTGTGAGTTGGAGGGGAACTTGGAGGTGGCGGTGTGGCTCCTGCCCTTGTCCTTCTAGGTGGTAGAGGTTGTGGGTTTGGGAGGTGCTGGTGAAGAAGCCTTGGCGAGTTGCTTCTGTGTGATGATACAGGTTTGTAGGTACCAGCATCCTCCATGGCAATATTTTTCTTCGAACACCTCAGATAGGTGGATTTCCACTGGGAAACTGGTGTCAGTAATGGTGTTGGGACAAAAATGAGAACAATGGGCAAAATAGCTCTTGAGGAGCTAAGGGTCAAAAGGAGAAATAAAATCCAAAATGGTGTAGCAAACCCTAAATCCACTTCTCTTTATATTACAGTGCCCTTTAAATGAACTGCCAGCTGACCTTTCGGCCCTTAGACCTTTGATGTCTGGTTTCTGGGATGTGGCTTGTACTTGGGCTCCTGCACACTCGCTCATCAAGAAATTGCATGCAGGTCCTCCCCTCACAATTTCCACAATTTAATGAAGTTTCCAGTTGTTTCCCTAGGGATTTCCATTGATCGTCCCAATGCCAAAACTTGAACGACACGTAGAATGGTGGAGATCAGTCAGGACAGGTCACTGCCAATGATCATCATCTGTTCCCTCAATGGCTTGGTGAGTTTATCAGGTGAATAGCTGACCCATACAGACTAAGCAGGCCCCAGGCATGCGGTAGCCTAGTGGTTATGCTACTGGACTAGGAACCCGGAGATCTAGGCTGGCATCAGAGAAAATGCTATAAAAACCTAACTGGTTCAATGATGCCCTTTAGGAAAGGCCATTCCTACCTGCTCTAGCTTACATGTGGTTTCTATATTGTGAATGGGCAATAAATACTGATTTGACAGGTTTGCCCACATCTCAAGAATGATTTTTTTTTTAAAGGTTTGGTCCCCGGCCTTCGCTGAGTAAGTTGATCATCAGCTGGGGTGGTGGGAGTTTCACATCAACATGTGTAAATATCAAGGCTGGCAGTGAGTGTCAGTAATGGTACTGGCCATCCCAATGCTGTCCTTACCTGACATCCACCCATGTACTCGCAAAGGTAGTGAGTTTCAGCAAACTATTTTACCACGGTGCATGTATCACAACATAATTGGCGTCAGTACAATGGGCTAGGGCTGGAAGATTAATGATGATCCCACTCATGATCACTACAAGTGACCCATACAGGCTTGGCTGCAATCAGAAAGGAATTGCTAGACAGAAAACGACCAAGGTCCAGCTAGTTCACCTTCTATCATCCTGGTAGTCACATGATTCAATAATAATGGTGTTATTGACTAATTATAACAACCAATCTCCAGCATGTAAACTGCAACAGATACAGATATGATGCTAAGAAATCCCCAGTGATGGAAAGCTTTGGGAACCATAAGCTCAAAGTCACTTTTTCCCTCCCAAGCATGCTGTACTTACCAAATGTCATGTCTCAAATTACTCATATCACCTCCCACATTTGTTGATATTCACTGTCTTGCCTAATGAACCTGGAAAATATACTGTGTGATATTGGCCCGTAATTTCCGATAGGAGGTTTCCTGCGTGCAGATGCCTCCTATCGGAAAAAAATCTACGCTCTTACCTGAGGGCTCCCGAGGTCCGGACACTTCCGATGCTGGACCTCTCCACAGTCGAAATGTGCAGGGCTCACGTATCCCGGGGCGCATGCAGTTCGCAAGTGTCCCTGGGTTCACGTGGGCCAGGCAAGCCAATAGGAGAAGGGAATCTCCCTTCATACTTTTGACAGATAGACCTGTCAAAAGTATAAATGGAGGTCACCCCAAAAACACATCAAAACATAAATTTTAAAATAACCATCACATTTTTTTAAATGAATTAAAATTACATTAAATTAAGTATTTTAAACAAAAATTTAATTTTTTGAACAAAATAAGTAAAGTTTTTTACAGGCCTAAAAATAAACTTAACTTGTTAAAAAGTATTTTAAAATTATAAATGAGTGAAAAATTTTTTTTTTTAACTCTTTCAAACTCTTATGCTGGTAAAAGCAGGCCTTATGACTGCTTTTACCAGGCATAAATATTTTAAGGGTTTTCAGCGGGTGGAGATTCTGCAGAAAGCGGCACACTCCACCCGCAGAGGCCCTTCTCCAGGGCAGGCATCCGGTCTGTCGAGAATTCTTGACAGATCGGAAATGCCGGTTTTCAGCGCATGCGCTTCGCATGCCTGAAACTGGCATTTCCGATGTCCCTACGAGTGTGTACACAGCGCGTACACACCCGTAGGCATCAGAAAATATAGGCCAATAACTTCAG
Source organism: Somniosus microcephalus (assembly GCF_052327205.1). NCBI lineage: Eukaryota > Metazoa > Chordata > Chondrichthyes > Squaliformes > Somniosidae > Somniosus > Somniosus microcephalus. Next base: position 58,852,543 of record NC_140993.1, on the reverse strand, counting down.
GGCAGTTTCCATGTTTGTGTAAAATTACTTTGTCTGCTATTTTAACAGAGGCGTTAACCCAGTTAAAATAACGTCTCATTAAAATGGCAAACAGAGGAAGACAGCATAATTTCCACCCTCTACCTATGTGGGCAAAGTGTCGGAGGGTAACCAGGTGTGTGGCAGCACCTCAGGAGAGGATGGAGAAAAATCAGCCTGTCACTCTACAAGAAGCCTGTCACTCACGACTCCCAGCTTTCCCATGATAAACTAAGAGAGATCTGAGGGAAGAAATAAACCGTTTTAAACAATGCACAAATGTCTCCTCTGACCGGGAGCGAAGACAGTCTTAAGTCATAATACCAAAGCAACCAAAGGTCTAGTGTTAAAGGAAAAAGGAGGTGAAGATGATTCTGACATTAAGTCACCCTGACACTGCAGCCAGCATTAATCGCCTCCCCACTCAGGAAGTACCTCATCAATATGTACATCAAGTCAACCAGATAGAAAATTAATAGCAGGCTAAGGGCCACAGTGCTCTTAAGTGGATTGTCTGAAAGATTTACCACTTGAGGTAAGGAAGAAAGCGTCCATTTTGTCCCCTCCCATTTCCTAAAAACCTGTAATGTGTCTAAAACTGGAAGATTTCATGTCATATTCCTTTCAACAGAGGCAGAGCTGATCTGAAGCCTGCCACACTGGTGCAAAGCATTTGAAAACGAGCATGTCACAATGTTTTATAGATTGTTACTTAAAATGCTTTTATTTCAGATCTCGCTCGGTCCAGCGGAGGATACCTTGCCATTAAAATGACACTGAATGTATAAAAAAATCATGTTTTTCAGAAATCGGATGACCTGCCCCTGTCAGAAAAGTCCAAGTGAATTTGATTTAAAAGCTGTGCTAGTGTTGAATTCTTGTAAAAGGAAGTTGGAGAAGTTGAGAAGTAAAAGAACTTAATAGAACTTTGTCTGATTGTTTTTGTTTTGCTTTCCACATAGTACAAAGGGTTTCAGACAGTAAGCAAACTCTGTTCCAGATGATCAGCAGCCATTGGTATAGAGCATGGGGAGAGGTTTTGTTTTCCCCTCGATCCCCTTGAGCATCTGTGCGGGGGTGAGGGGGAGGTGCTGAGTGCAAGGCAGACCCAAGCCCACAGTGAGGGAGAGAATAAAAGGGTTCGATTGGGAAGATAAAGAGAAACTATTTCCTCTGGTGGGTGAATCTAGAACAAGGGAGCATAATCTTAAAATTAAAGACAGGCCATTCAGGAGTGAAATCAGTCAGCACATCTTCACACAAAGGGTAGTAGAAATCTGGATCTCCCTCTCCCCTAAAAGGCTGTGGATGCTGGGTCAACTGAAACTTTCAAGACTGTGATCATTAGATTTTTGTTAGGCTGAAGGGATAATTACTAGCCCTAGCCCTTTTCGGGCTACCCCAGATCAGGCGTATTCCCCAGACGTTCACCTTCAACTAAAGTTAGAGATAGCCGAATCCTATAAGATGCTTAATTGGGTCTAAAGGTCCAGACTATCTCTCCCTAAAGGAAAGGAATGACCTGAAGATGTTACTGTCCTCCAAATAGCACTTTTAATAAGTTTAACTAGACTGTAATCTTCCGGATATTATGAGGGTCTGGAAAACTCCCTCAGAATTCTGCAACACCTCACCAAAGAGTGTACAGAGATTGAGTTTGTGAGACAATTCTAAAAATATATAGATTTATTAAAGAACCGACATGCAGTTAACAGCTGGTGATTCAGTCGCAACATTAACAGTTCAAAATACAAACTTTTACAATTCTTATCATCAGAGATGCTTATTCTCAAATCTTAACTTTGTTACATTTTTACATTTCTTACTTAGTCTTAATCCAGGATGTCCACCAAAATCAAATACCTTTGATTACCCGAGACTCAAAGAGTTGTAGGCTTACAGAGCCTGTCTCTGAAGCTAAGAATCGCTTTGCCCCTTCCAGCGAATTCTGTCTTCCTATTTGAAAGTTCTATATTTTATACCCTTTTTTCAGTGGTATATCCTTTGAAGTTTTCTGCTGATGTAAGCTAATTATCTCTAGTCATCTTTCTGTTGACCCCTTCTATTCTTACTGTCACTTCAGCTGTTAGCTTGCAGAATCGTGTCTCTACCTTTAGATGTTCAAAACTTATCAAAACTTATCATTAAAACAATGTGACAGCAGTGGTTCTAATTGATGCCATTTGCTACGAAGGTCTTCTATTCAATTCTTAAGTCACCTTAGCTGGTTGTAAGCAGACTTTGTGTCTCCTATATGTTCCAAGTTCAACACAAAAACAATGTGATTGCTTGGTGCACCTATTGATGTCATATTTACAAAGTCTTCTGTTTGTATCTTTTACAACATGTAAATTAAAAACACTTCAACCGAGTACATGATTGTACATGTGGGAGAAATGGGTTTTGCTTCCTGGACAATGGCATCAGTACTGGTATGGGAGAGAGCTGTTCCATTGGGACAGACTTCACTTGGCCAGTGCTGGGACTAGAATCCTGGCGAATCGAATAACTAGGGCTGTAGAGAGGGCTTTAAACGAATTAGTGGGGGGGAGGTTTCAAGAGAGCGAAAAATAAAAATGACAGCGGAGAAGGCAATAGAGCAAGGTAGCAGTGGGGGAATTAAAAGCCAGAGCGTGTCAGGAAGGGACAGAATGTATAATGATAAAGGTAAAGTAGTAAAAGGGGTAAAAGCAGGAATAAATTATCAGAAAACGTATTTGAAAGTTCTTTATCTGAATGCACGCAGCATTCGTAACAAAATTGACGAGTTGACGGTGCAAATAACTACACATGGGTATGATCTGGTGGCCATTACAGAAACATGGCTGCAAGATAATCATGACTGGGAACTAAACATACAAGGGTATTTGACAATTAGGAAGGACAGACAGGAAGGAAAGGGAGGTGGGGTTGCTATGTTAATCAAGGATGGAATCACTGCAATAGTCAGAAATGATACTGGGTCAAAGGATCAGGATAGTGAAACAGTTTGGGTGGAGATAAGGAATAATAAGGGGAAAAAGTCACGAGTGGGCGTAGTCTATAGGCCTCCTAACAGTTGCAACTCTGTTGGTTGGAGTATAAATCAGGAAATAGTTGGGGCTTGTAATAAGGGAACAGCTATAATCATGGGGGATTTTAACTTTCATGTTGACTGGACTAATCAAATTGGGCATGGCAGCATTGAGGAAGAGTTCATAGAGTGTATTAGGGATGGGTTCCTTGAGCAGTATGTAACTGAACCAACCAGGGGGCAGGCAATCTTAGATCTGGTCCTGTGTAATGAGACAGGATTAATAAATAATGTCCTAGTAAAGGATCCCCTTGGAATGAGTGACCATAATATGGTTGAATTCCAAATTCAGTTTGAGGGTGAGAGAGTTGGATCTCAAACCAGCGTACTAACCTTAAATAAAGGAGACTATGAAGGTATGAGAGTAGAATTGACTAAAGTGGACTGGGAAAACAGATTAAAGTGTAAGGCTGGAACCAATGTCCTAGGGGGAGTGTTTGCTAGTGCTGTGGGGGAGGGTTTAAACTAAAATGGCAGGGGGTTGGGAACCTGAGCAGGGAGACAGAGGAAAGGGAAACAAGGATAAAAGCAAAAGATAGGAAGGAGAGAAACAAAAGTGGCAGTCAGAGAAATCAACAGTTTAAATCAAACATGGCCACAGTAAATAATAATTCTAATAGGTTTAAGAGCGTTAAAAAAACAAGCCTGAAAGCTTTGTGTCTTAATGCGAGGAGCATTTGTAATAAGGTGGATGAATTGGCTGCGCAAATAGAAGTAAACAAATACGATTTGGTTGGGATTACGGAAACGTGGCTCAAAGAAGGCCAGGACTGGGAACTCAACATCCAGGGGTATTCGATATTCAGGAAAGATAGGCAAAAAGGAAAGGGAGGTGGGGTAGCATTACTGGTTAAAGAAGGGATTAACACAATTGTAATGAAGGATATTAGCTCTGATGAGGTGGAATCTGTATGGGTAGAATTGAGAAATACTAAGGGGAAAAAAACATTAGTGGGAGTGGTTTATAGACCTCCAAACAGTAAGGCGGAGGTTGGGGATGGCATTAAAAGAGAAATTAAAGAAGCATGCAATAAGGGCACAGCAGTCATCATGGGTGACTTTAATCTACATATAGATTGGGCCAACCAAATGAGTAACAATACTGTGGAGGAGGAATTCCTGGAGTGTTTACGGGATGGTTTCCTGGACCAATATGTCGAGGAACCAACCAGAGATCAGGCCATTTAGACTGGGTATTATGTAACGAGAAAGGATTAATTCGCAATCTTGTTGTAAGAGGCCCCTTGGGTCGGAGCGATCATAATATGATCGAATTCTTCATTAAGATGGAGAATGAAGTAGTTGACTCGGAGACTAGAGTCCTCAATTTAAATAAAGGAAACTATGATGGTCTGAGGAGCGAGTTGGGTAGGATTGATTGGGGAATGGCACTCAAAGGGTTGATGGTGGATAGGCAATGGCAAACATTCAAAGGCCGAATGGATGAACTACAGAATTTGTTCATCCCAGTTTGGCATAAAAATAAAACAAAAAAGGTGACCCAACCGTGGCTAACAAGGGAAATTAGGGATAGCATAAGGTCCAAGGAGAGGGCATATAAATTGGCCAGAAAAAGCAATAATCCTGAGGATTGGGAGCAGTTTAGGATTCAACAAAGGAGGACAAAGGGATTAATTAAGAAAGGGAAAATAGAATATGAGAGTAAGCTTGCAGAGAACATAAAAACTGACTGTAAAAGCTTTTATAGATATGTGAAGAGAAAAAGATTGGTGAAGTCAAGCATAGGTCCCTTGCAGTCAGAATCGGGGAAATTTATAATGGGGAACAAAGAAATGGCTGACCAACTAAATACATATTTTGGTTCTCTCTTCACAAAGGAGGACACAAATAACCTCCCAGAGATGCCGGGGAACATAGGGTGTGATGAAAGGGTGGAACTGAAAGAAATCAGTATTTGTAGGGAAATGGTGTTAGGAAAATTGATGGGACTGAAGGCCGATAAATCCCCAGGGCCTGATAATCTACATCCCAGGGTACTTAAGGAAGTGGCCCTAGAAATAGTAGATGCATTGCTGGTCATCTTCCAGAACTCGATAGACTCTGGAACGGTACCCATGGATTGGCGGCTAGCTAATGTTACCCCACTATTCAAAAAAGGTGGTAGAGAAAAGGCGGGGAATTATAGACCGGTAAGCTTGACATCGGTAGTGGGGAAAATGCTAGAGTCCATTATAAAAGATGTAATAGCAGAGCACTTGGAAAGCACTGACTGGATCGGACAAAGTCAACATGGATTTACAAAAGGTAAATCATGATTGACTAATCTACTAGAATTTTTTGAGGATGTAACTGGTAAAATAGATAAGGGAGAACCAGTGGATGTGGTGTATTTGGACTTTCAGAAGGCTTTTGATAAGGTCCCGCATAAGAGATTAGCGTGCAAAATTAAGGCACATGGGATTGGGGGCAAGGTATTGACTTGGATAGAGAACTGGTTGGCGGACAGAAAGCAAAGAGTTGGAATAAACGGGTCGTTTTCCGAGTGGCAGGCAGTGACTAGTGGGGTACCGCAAAGATCGGTCCTAGGACCCGAGCTGTTCACAATATATATTAATGATCTGGACGAGGGAATTGGATGTAATATCTCCAAATTTGCAGACGACACAAAGTTGGGGGGGAGGGTATCCTGTGAGGAGGATGTTGTGAAACTCCAGCACGATTTGGACAGGTTGGGTGATTGGGCAGAAACATGGCAAATGCACTATAATGTGGATAAATGTGAGGTTATCCACTTTGGTGGCAAAAACAGGAAGGCAGATTATTATTGAATGGTAATAGATTGGGAGAAGGGGAAGTGCAAAGAGACCTGGGTGTTCTTGTACACCAGTCGCTGAAGGTAAGCATGCAGGTGCAGCAGGCGGTTAAGAAGGGAAATGGTATGTTGGCCTTCGTAGCAAGAGGGTTCGAGTACAAGAACAAGGATGTCTTGCTGCAGTTGTACAGGGCCTTGGTGAGACCACACCTTGACTATTGTGTGCAGTTTTGTTCGCCTTACCTGAGGAAGGACGTTCTTGCCATGGAAGGAGTGCAGCGAAGATTCACCAGGCTGATACCTGGGATGGCAGGAATGACGTATGAGGAGAGATTGTGTCGATTGGGCTTATACTCACTGGAGTTTAGAAGATTGAGAGGGGATCTCATCGAAGCCTATAAAATTCTGTCAGGCCTGGACAGACTAGATGCAGGAAGGATGTTTCTGATGGCCGGGGAGTCCAGAACCAGGGGTCATAGTCTAAGGATAAGGGGTAAGCCATTTAGGACTGAAATGAGGAGGAATTTCTTCACCCAGAGAGTGGTGAACCTGTGGAATTCTCTGCCACAGAGGGCGGTGTAGGCCAGTTCATTAAGTATATTCAAGAAAGAGTTGGATATATTTCTTAAGGCTAAAGGGATCAAGGAATATGGGGAGAAGGCAGGGACAGGGTACTGAATTTGGATGATCAGCCATGATCTCATTGTATGGCGGAGCAGGCTCGAAGGGCCGAATGGCCTACTCCTGCTCCTATCTTCTATGTATCTATGTATCTATGTAAGAGCAGTGGTCTACATTCAAGGAGATATTTCACATCTTTCAAGATAAATATATTCCACTGAGGAAAAAGGGGAGTAAATGAAAAGGCTGCCATCCGTGGCTTAGTAAAGTAATAAAGGATAGTATTCGACTGAAAACAAGGGCATATAAATTAGCCAAATCTAGTGGGAGGATAGAAGATTGGGAAGCATTTAAAAGCCAGCAAACAATAACTAAAAGATTAATTAAGAAAGGGAAGATAGATTATGAAAGTAAACTCGCAAAAAATATAAAAATAGATAGCAAGAGTTTCTACAGCTATATAAAAAGAAAAAGGGTGGCTAAAGTGAACGTTGGTCCCTTAGAGGATGGGACCGGGAAACTAGTGGTGGGGAACATGGAGATGGCAAAGACGCTGAACAAATATTTTGTATCAGTCTTTACAGTAGAGGACACTAAAAATATCCCAACACTAGACAAACAGGGGGCAATTGGGGGGAGGAGCTAAACACGATTAAAATCACTAAAGAGATGGTACTCAGTAAAATAATGGGACTTAAGGCGGATAAATCCCCCGGACCTGATGGCCTACATCCTAGGGTCTTGAGAGAAGTGGCGGTAGGGATCGTGGATGCATTGGTGATCATTTTCCAGAACTCCTTGGACTCAGGAAAGGTCCCGGCAGATTGGAAAACTGCTAACGTAACACCCTTATTTAAGAAGGGAAGTAGACAAAAAGCTGGAAACTATAGACCAGTTAGCCTAAGATCTGTGGTTGGCAAAATGTTGGAGTCCATTATTAAGGAAACAATATCAGAGCATTTGGATAAACATAATTTAATAGGACAGAATCAGCATGGTTTTACGAAGGGGAAGTCATGTTTGACAAATTTGCTTGAATTCTTTGAGGATGTAACATACAGGGTGGATAAAGGGGAACCAGTGGATGTAGTGTATTTGGACTTCCAAAAGGCATTTGACAAGGTTCCACACAAAAGATTACTGATCAAGATAAAAAATCACAGGATTGGGGGTAATATAATGGCATGGGTGGAAGATTGGCTATCTAACAGAAAACAAAGAGTTGGGATAAATGGTTCGTTCTCGGGCTGGCAATCAGTAACTAGTGGTGTCTCGCAGAGATCAGTGCTGGGACCCCAACTCTTTACAATCTATATTAACGATTTGGAGGAAGGGACCGAGTGCAACATATCCAAGTTTGCCAACGATACAAAGATGGGAGGGAAAGCAGTGAGTGAGGAGGACATAAAATAACCTGCAAAAGGACATAGACAGGCTAAGTGAGTGGGCAGAGATTTGGCAGATGCAATATAATGTTGGAAAGTGTGAGGTTATGCACTTTGGCAGAAAAAATCAAAGAGCAAGTTATTATCTAAATGGAGAGAAACTGCAAAGTGCTACAGTACAAAGGGATTTGGGGGTCCTGGTGCATGAAACACAAAAAGTTAGTATGCAGGTGCAGCAGGTGATCAGGAAGGCCAATGGAATCTTGGCCTTTATTGCAAGGGGGATGGAGTAGAAAAACAGGGAAGCCTTGCTGCAGTTATACAGGGTATTGGTGAGGCCACACCTGGAATACTGCGTGCAGTTTTGTTTTCCATATTTAAGAAAAGATATACTTGCTCTCGAGGCGGTTCAGTGAAGGTTCACTCGGTTGATTCCAGAGATGAGGGGGTTGACGCATGAGGAAAGGTTGAATAGGTTGGGGCTCTACTCATTGGAGTTCAGAAGAATGAGAGGCAATCTTATCGAAACATATAAGATTATGAGGGGGCTTGATTGGGTGGATGCGGTGAGGATGTTTCCACTGATGGGTGAGACTAGAACTAGGGGGCATAATCTTAGAATAAGGGGCTGCCCTTTCAAAACTGAGATGAGGAGAAACTTCTTCACTCAGAGGGTAGTAAATCTATGGAATTTGCTACCCCAGAGAGCTGTGGAAGCTGAACATTAAATAAATTTAAAATGGAGATAGACAATGGGCCAGAAATTCCAGAACGGGGCTTGCAGCGCGTGCAAGCCCCGTATTTGCACTTACCCCGTGCTCCTGCCGATCAGCTTCTGGGACGCCTGAACTTGGAGAAATAGAAAGCACATTCCCGGGCAGCGTATGACGTCACACCGCCCAGGAGTGCAGCCAGCGTGGACCCAGGAGCGTGCAGTGTAAGTGAGACACGCCCCTTGAGGTCTCAGTTTCACTGGACACGCCCCCAATGTTTCTGTCAAGCTGCTTTGCTTTTTTACATGCAAAGCAGCAGTTTAAATAGGTTTTTGGAAGTTTTTTGAAGATTTTGGTAACTTTTATAAACTTTTTAAAATGTTTACATTATTTTGAGTAATCTGAAGTAGTTTTAAAGAGAATTAAAGCAATTTAAAGACTTTTAAAAGCCCTAAAAGAATTTTTTTAATTCCATTTACTTATTTAGCAATGTCGTCGTCATACGTGTCTTCACACTGTTCCCTTTGGGGAACTGTATGAAGTGGTGGAAGGATTTATGGCCGTGATTAACGCTCATTCCATGACCGTAACCATCTTTGAACCAGCCATTAGGGCGGCTAGTCCTATGGCGGGAGGGTTTTACGGGCTCCCACAAGCTATACAAGGAGGGGGGGCCACCCATACCCACAGACGCAAATATCCCACTGGATGTCAACCCAGAATTTAGAGCCGGAGCTCCGACTCCACTTGCCGGGACTGTCTGGAGCGGGGTTCGAAACCCTACCCTGATCTGGCCCAGCGGCGGGGATCCTACCACTATGACAAACGCCCAATCCGATTAGCAACGTGAAATTGCAGCATAGGGCTCCAGTCACGGGGAGGGAAAAGGTGCAGGAAACGTATGGGTGTCACCTTTTGTGCGGAGTGGGCCTTTTGCGTAGCAGTAAGCATCCCCGCCGCTGGGCCAGAAGGAGTAGGGTTTTGAACCCCACTCCAGACAGTCCCGGCAAGTGGAGTCGGAGCTCCAACTTTAAATTCTGGGTGGACATCCAGCGGGATACTTGCGTCCGTGGGTGTTGGTGGCCCCCCCACCCCACCCCTCAGATGGGTTGTGGGAGCCCGTAAAACCCTCCCGCCATAGGACTAACCACCCTAATGGCTGGTTCGAAGATGGTTACGGTCACGGAATGAGCGTTAATCACGGCCATAAATCCTTCCACCACTTCATACAGTTCCCCAAAGGGAACAGTGTGAGGATACGTCCGATGATGACCTCTTGCGCAATGCACCTCCTTGGACCCTCAGTCGCAGATGCGAGGGGGCAAGTCGTGCAAGTGTTAAATTTTTTATTTTATTGACATGTAAAATGTTGGCCCAATAATTCCCTTCCAAATGCGCTAGTACGGTCGGGGTACTTACGCATCTGGCCGGATGAAATGCCGGTTTTCAGCATGCACAGTGCATGTGGGGAAAACCGGCATTTCCTGTCCTCTGAACGAAGGGGTTCAGAGGCAGAACGCGTGCGACTGCACATGCAGCGCGTGCGCAGTATAATTCGCCGCTTTCATTAATGCTTTCAGTGAGGTCCAGTCATTACAACTTACACATGAAAAAAGCATGGGTGCAGTTGCTACAGAGGCTGCGGAGGAAGATATTTCTTATCGTGGAGCTTCTGAAAGTATGTATGTCTGTATATATTCCTTTGCGTGTTATGTATATATTCCTTTACTTATGTGTATGAATGTATTATTTAATTATGACTTTCAGAGAAAGTAACTTATTGGAAAATCATAATTAAAAACATACATTCATACACATTAGTAAAGGAATATAAAACATACATACATATACGTAAAGGAATATATGTGGACATACATACATAACTCATTCTCACATTCCATTCACACAGCCACAATTGCACCTTCTACCTACCGTTCTGAAAACCCTTTAAAAAAAAAAAATTTTAACTTTAAAACTTACTTAAAATTTCTTAAAATAACTTCCCTCCCTTTCCCAAACAAAAATATTGCATTTCAAAAGCTCCACGATAAAATATATCTTCCTCCGCAGCCAATGAACCACTTTACACTTGCTTTTTTTCAGTGTAACTTCTAAGGACTTAACCTCACGGATTTCATGAATGAAATCCACGAAGTTCACTGCGCAAGCGCTGCCTGTGCAGTCGCACGCGCTCGAGGTCTGGAAATGCCGGCGTTCCCCGCATGCGCTGTTCATGCTGAACGCCGGCATTTCCAACGGCCAGAAGCGTGAGTAAGCCGACCGTACTCACGCTTCTGGCCTGGAATTTCTGGCCCATTGTCCTAGCAGATAAGGGAATTAGGGGTTACGGGAAGAGGGCAGGGAAGTGGACGTGAGTCTAGATTCAGATCAGCCATGATCCTATTGAATGGCAGAGCAGGCCCGAGGGGCCGTATGGCCTACTCCTGCTCCTATTTCTTATGTTCTTATGTCTTCCTAGCTACCTCAGTTGGTTGTATTACAGACTTCGTGGGCTGGATTTTCATTGGGCCATGGAGTCGGGATTGGAGGCATGTGGGGGTTTAAAATCCCGAAATCGGGGGTCCCGACACCATCCCGCCCCCAACCTGCCTCCATGCCAGTTTCAAAGGAGGCGGGTACCCGCCCCGCACTGGGACCCACCTCCCTGAGGCAGGAAGGGGATTAGTGCCAATTAAGTGCCTGTTAACAGGTAGTTAACAGGCAGTTTTTAGCCTAATCCCTATTTTCATTATTGAAATGTGGGATTCCCGGTGGTTCCAAACCATGCCAAGTTAGTGAGGCGGGCCGTCGGGATGAAGGGCTTGGAGGGGTCGAGATGTCCGGTGTTCAGGTGAGTGAAGGGTGCATGAGTGCAGAGGTAAGTGTGTTTGGTCTGTGTAAAGTGTTTAAAGAAGTTCTACTAACCTTTACTTACCTTTACAGCCTTCCTTCCTTCAGGTCTTGGGAGTCCCTCATCTCACCGGCATCGCCAGCTGTCAAAATCTGCAGCCTCTGCTTTCTGTTCCGGGGAGATCTCTAAATCATCCTGAGAGGAAGGAATTAACCTGGAGTACAGATTGTCAGTGTTTGACAGCTTCAAACAGCTGTGAAACGCTGATATTTCATCTGTCAAAAGGTCTTGACAGATGAAATTTCAATCTGTGATGTCACCTGTTGCCAGGTGGCCCTTAATTGATCTGCTGAGCCTGCAGGGTGGGCTCAACAAGGTCAATCAAGTCTAAATCGCGCGGGTTGGCTAGAACTCGATGGAGGCAGGACTACAACCCCACAAGTTGTAGTCCCACCTCCTACCCACCTCCTCAATGAAAATCCAGCCCCGTGTCTCCTTGTTTCATTTGATGTCATATTTATGAAGGCATATATTTCTTTAATGTTCTGTGTTTCTGTTTCCCGAAGTGTTGGTTTATGACACCTTAACATTATACCATTGTGCTCTTTCATGTGCCTGTTTACAAGGTGTTGGTTTAAAACAATTTAACTGGGTATATCTCATTGTGCTCTTTCCAAAGCTCAGACTTTCTGGAAGCTCTAACCCTCTAGCTTCAATAGGGCTATTGTTTCAGTGTGAACAACTGATTCTTACCTCAAAAGCCTGTATGGTGTTTACAGCTTTGTGTTAACAACTTATCTTATCTCAAAAAGTCTGTATTCTGTTTGCAGCTTTGTGTCGTTGAGGCTTTTAGATTTTTAAACCCAGTTTGCCATGTTGTAATAAAGTCAGAATTCTGTTCATAAGATGGTGTATTTTTCTGAATAGGTATCGTTCATTCCTTCACAAGGCAAGGTATAAAGGGATATGGAGCCAAAGCGGGTAAATGGAATTGAAGTACAGATCAGCCATGATCTAATTGAATGGCAGTACAGGCTCGAGGGGCTATGTTCCTATGGTTTGGGGAGGGAAACTGACGATGGGCGGAAAAGAATCGTGTAGAAGTCACATGTAAGCCAGACCAGGTAGAAGTGGCAGGGTCAGCCTCAGTCCTATCCTGGAGGTTCGGATCTCAATAGTCTTGGATGAAATCGTAGGAGCATGGTATCTAGCTCACCGCCTCTCAGCCACAGATCGGATGCAGCCTGGGGAATACCAATCGACCAAATGAGACTACTCAAATTTAAAAGATGCGGCACGTAAAATGTCGACGGGGGTGGGGAGTGGGGGAAGGAATTGGCCTGGCAAGCTACACCATTTCCCTGTCTTCTGCTGTAGCCCCTGGGGCACCAGCTCCAGCGAAGATAGCCCAGAGTTTCCACTAGTCTGCATTTGTTTTACCAGCGCAGTTCATCTGAAATCAGCCAAGCCAGCGTAAAAGAGCGAGGAATTTTAAGTGCAAGTTACATCCAGCGCAAATCAAGTTTCCACGATCTTTACTGCTGGTTTAAAAAACATCGCGCTGGAAGCCGGCCCTGCCTACAAAATTGGCCATGCCCCATTATCGAAATATTGAGCATGGCGAGTTTCCGCCAACTGCGCCTGTTTTCGACCATTCGAGGAGGCTCTTCAAAATAAGCGCATTCTTTTAGGCGCGCATGCACTAGAAGGCGTGTTTTAAACATTTTTAAATGATAAAAAATGTTTAATTTACAAAGAAACTGACACCAATGACATTAGTAAATGTTTCAATATAGCTTTTTAAAGTGATTTAAAATCAGGTTACCCACAGGTGGAGGACTAATTTTTTGTGATAAACCCATTTTCAGCTGTAGTAATAAAACTGCACCAGGTTACCACTCTTAAATATGTTAAATCCGTGAATCTTGATGTATGGTGTCCTTCAACAAATAGACAGAGACGGCAGAGGAACAATCAACAGGTGTTTACTGGATGAGGGTCACTCAAAAACGAACAGTACAGATCCCCACTCAGGGTTTATATACAGGTGTGGTCACTGCCGGTACTACAGTATACAGGAGCTGTAAAAAGTAGTTCTCCCCTTAAAGGTACATACACTGCAATTCCTCCCCTTTTAGATTAACAGTACCATAACATTCATTTAACAATTAACACTTTTAATATGCAACATTAACTGAAAATAGTCCATTTATAAATTCAGTCTTTGGGGCGGCTTCCTGATCCTTTCTGGATAGCGCCTTTCCTGAGTGTCTTGCTCTTGGTGCGGAGGCGATTCTGGCCCCCTGTCTTCGGTTGGTTCATCAGCTTCCGATGCTACTGTTTCTGGGGTAGATGCTACCTGTATGTCGGGTTCATCACCAGGTATGCGAGACATGGGGTTGACTCGTTCCTGTGACTCTAGGATCTGGTCGACATGGCGTCTCACAATGTTCTCCCCAACATCCACTGTGTACGTTAGTGGCCCCTGTCGTGTGCATATCGTTCCTGGTTGCCATTTCTCTGTTCGGTAGTTGCGGGCCAAGACTGGTTGCCCTACATTGAAGCTCCTTGTCGGCTTCTCATTGATGTGCTGGAATTGCTTATTCTCAACATCTCTTCGTACATTTGGTCTGAGCAAATCCAGACGAGATCTCAACCTTTGGTTAAAGAACATCATGGCCGGGGTCTGGTTGGTGACTGCATGTGTCGCATTTCTGTAGGCTAACAGGAAATTGTCCACCTTATGCTGCAGTGGAATGTCGTCATCGCACATGGCCCTTACTGCCTTTTTAAAGGTTTGTATGAACCTCTCAGCCAATCCATTTGTGGCTGGATGATACAGGGCGGATGTGTAATGCCTTACCCCATTCCTTTTCATAAGTTTCTGAAACTCTTTGGACACAAACTGTGGTCCGTTATCAGAGCAAATCTGCTCTGGCAAGCCGTTCCTGGCAAATATGGTCCGTAGGACTGCAATCGTTTTCTCCGTGGTGGTGGAGGACATTTTGATCACCTCAGGCCATTTCGAGTGCGCATCCACGGTTATTAAAAACATTGAGTCCATGAATGGACCAGCAAAATCAATATGCACCCGTTGCCATGGAGAGGAGGGCCACTCCCATGGGTGTAGAGGGGCATGTGGTGGTGCATTTTGGACCTTCTGGCATCCTGAGCAGCTCATTGTCAGGTCCTCGATTTGCTGATCGATCCCCGGCCACCACACATAAGCCCTAGCAAGGCTTTTCATTTTCACCCCTCCCAGATGGCCTTCGTGAAGCTCATTGAGCACTCTCTCCCTTAACTTGGGTGGAATTACCACTCGGGATCCACACATCAAGGTCCCCTGGCATGCTGACAGCTGTTCTCTCCTGGATGAGAATGCTGGCAACAGTGAGTCGCCATGTGTTGGCCATCCCTTCACCGTCAAGTCATATACCCGAGACAGTGTCGGGTCATTTCGGGTCTCCTTCTCTATATCCGCGTTAGTTACTGGCAAGCGTTCAATTATAGTCGAATAAAATATTTCGACAGGGTCCACTGCTGGTGCTTCCTCCACAGTAGGCAGTGGCAGGCGTGATAGCCCATCAGCGTTTCCATGCTGTTTCGTGCCCTCATACTCTATTTCATATTGGTTCGCCCCTAGAAAAAGGGACCATCTTTGTAGCAGTTGCGCAGTCATCACCGGAGCGCCCTTCTTTGGATTAAAGATGGAGACAAGTGGTTGGTGGTCAGTCAGCAAGGTGAACTTCTGCCCATGCAGATAGTGGTTGAACTTTTTCACTCCCCACACCAGGCTGAGGGCCTCCCTGTCAATCTGGGCGTAGCTACGCTCGGCTGAGGTTAGTGACCGAGACGCAAAGGCTACTGGCCTCTCCGAGCTGTCCGGGAATTTGTGCAACAGCGCCGCTCCAATACCATAGGGTGATGCATCACACGCCAACCGAATTGGTAGTGCTGGGTTGAAATGAGCCAACACCTCTTTTGATGTGATCAATTCTTTGCACTTCTGGAAAGCTCGTTTACATTCGTCATTCCACTTCCATGGTACCCCCGTTTGCAGTAGGGTGTTCAGTGGGTGTGGTACTGTAGACAAATTCGGCAAGAACTTATGGTAGTAGTTCACCAGCCCGAGGAACGACCTCAGTTGTGACACATTTTCTGGTGCTCAAGCCTTGACTACTGCCTCAATCTTTTCAGGGGACTTATGTAACCCCTCTTCATCAATAATGTGGCCACAATACGAGATCTGCTTCTGGAAAAACTCGCATTTGTGGCGATTAGCTCAGAGCCCATATTCCTTCAATCTAGTGAGCACCTGCTCCAGGTTGGCGAGGTGATCACTGTCATTTTCGCCCGTGACCAGGATGTCGTCCAAATAACACTGGGTCCCTGGAACCCCTTGCAGGACTTGATCCATTGCCCTTTGCCAAATAGCCGGAGCTGATGCTACCCCGAACACCAGCCGATTGTATTGGTAGAGACCTTTATGAGTGTTGATCGTGAGGTACTGTTTTGAGGCTTCTTCTACCTCCATTTGCAGGTACGCCTGGGCCAGATCAATCTTAGTGAAGCGTTTTCCTCCAGATAGCGAGGCGAAAATATCATCAATCCGCGGAAGCGGATATTGTACCGTGTGAAGGACTGGGTTCACTGTCACCTTAAAACCCCCACAGATGCGAACCTTCTTTGGTTCCCCAGGCGTATTACTCAATGACCTCTTCATTACAGGAATGATGGGTGTAGCCCACTCGCTCCAGTCCACTTTGGACAGTACTCCAGAACGTTCCAAACCTTCCAGCTCTGCTTCGACGGCTGGGTGGATCGCATAAGGCACCAGTCTGGCCTTAAAAAACTTTGGGCTTGCATTTTCCTCTATTTTGATCATTGCTGTTATGCCTTTTAGTGCTCTGAGTCCCTCCTGGAACACTTCTTGTGCGTCAGTTAGCATTTTTGACAGTCGTCCAGGTGTGACGTCATCATCCTTTTTGGCATCTACAGTCAGTGCTTGTATGGAATGCCAATCTAGCTGTATCTTCCGGATCCATTCACGTCCTAGTAGTGGTGATCCTCCATCTGGCAATACATATAGGTCCATTTTTGGTGTTTCCTTGCCGTTATATATAACGTTCACCCTTATTTTTCCTTTGGGGTAGACTTTTTGCCCCATGTACGTCTTCAAGACAATCTCTGTATCTCTCAAGGGTATATGTGAGAATAGCCGCTTGTAGTCCCTTCGGTTTCTGACTGTTAGGGCTGATCCTGTGTCCAATTCCATTTTCACTTGGACTCCGTCTATCTTGAGCGTGACCCAGATAGTTTGGTGATCCTCCATTTTGATTACATTATGTAGTTTCAGACAACCCAGCTCCTTGCTTCCGGAGTCTGTATCACTTTTCTGTTCGTCTGAACTACTCTCCGTCACCTTATGTACCTTTTTGTACTTCTTCTGTGGAGATTTCTTGCTGCTGGTTTTCTTTCCCGACCTGCAGACTCTTGCTATGTGTCCTACTTTTCTACACTGTCTGCACACTTGGTCCTTGAACCAACAATCCTTATGGTCGTGTGTTGTTCTGCCGTAGCGATAACACTTCACTGCTCCATATGACATTTCATTTGTGCCATATTCTTGCGGTCTCCGTTGTATCTGTGCAGTGCCCCGTGCGGCTGCTTCATGTGATAATGCCATGCTGAAAGCCTTGTCCAGCGTAAGATCCTTTTCTGATAGAAGCCGTTTCTGGGTTCCTTCACTTTGAAGCCCACACGCAAACTTATCCCTTAAAGTATCTGCTAGTCCCGTTCCAAACTGGCAGTGTTTCGATAGCTTGCGCAGTTCCGTTAAATACTCAGCATTACTTTCGTCTTTATGCTGGTTCCTTTTGTGAAACTTAAATCTTTCTGCTATCAGCAGCGGTGTGGGGTTTAAGTGGTCCTTTAGGATTGCCACTATGCTTTCAAAATCCTTTTCCACTGGCTGCTCTGGGGTTACTAGGTTTCGCAGTAAGCCATACATTTTTGCACCCATGGAATTCAACAATACCAGTACTTTCCTGGCATCTTGCATTTCATTCGCCTTGCAGTACACTTCTATGCGTTCTACATATGTCGCCCAATCTTCGACTTCATTGTCGAACGCTGTGACACTGCCACTCTTCGGCATCCCTGGGTGTGGTTAGACTGGCTAGAAATGGCGTCTCCCGCGCTCTCCCTTCTTCTCCGCTGCGGCTCAAAAATGGCGTCTCCCGCGCTCTCCCTTCTTCTCTGCTGCGGCTCAAAAATGGCGTCTCCCGTGCTCTCCCTTCTCCTCCGCTGCGGCTCAAATGGCGTCTCCCGTGCTTTCCTTTCTTCCCCCGCGGACTCTGCTCAGCCCTTGAACACCGGCCGCAATCTGCGCGTTTTCCTGTGCACCTCTCTCATTGACGCCGCTCAGTCTTCAACCCCAGCTGCGCCCTGTGCGCTTTACCCTCTCTCTTACCCCATCGACGCTGCTCGGCCTTCCCCTGTGCCGTCGGTCAGCTCCAGCCGCTGCCGTCCGGGAAGGTTCTGCGCCATACCTGCTGCCAGCCCGTCTCGCTGGAGTCTCCGCCGGATGGTCGACGCCCGTGCCCCTGGAATCGGCCTTCTTCTGCAGAGTTGCAGGTAGGTTCGATTCGACTCGTCGCCAATGTTAAATCCGTGAATCTTGATGTATGGTGTCCTTCAACAAATAGACAGAGACTGCAGAGGAACAATCAACAGGTGTTTACTTGATGAGGGTCACTCAAAAACTAACAGTACAGATCCCTACTCAGGGTTGATATACAGGTGTGGTCACTGCCGGTACTACAGTATACAGGAGCTGTAAAAAGTAGTTCTCCCCTTAAAGGTACATACACTACAAAATATATCAAGGACTATTTGTGCATGCAAGGGAAAATATAAACAGTTACGTTGTATTACACTGCTGGATTATGCTGGTTCATGGAAGATTTTGGCCTGTAATTCGTGGCCTCTACAGGCGCGTACGTGGTGCCAACGCATCGGTAGGGGCTGCGCAAGTTTTGGATTTTCGCGCGCAAAGCTTCTTTTTGCGATCTGTCAAGATCATCCGCATCCCCAGAAAAAGGGAATCCGCGGGTGGAAAGTTCGGCTATTTGCCCAACTTCTGCCCAGTGAGTCCCGTGAAATTCTTATGCCTGGAAAAAGCGTAAGAGTTTAAAAAACATAACAATAATTTTTTTCAATCATTTATACATTAAAAAACCTGTGCAATAAGGTAAGTTTATTTTTAGCCCCTTTAAAACAGTAAAATGTATTTTACAAAAAATCAAATTTTTGTTTTAAATATTTAATTAAATGGCATTTTAATTAATTTTAAGTATGTAATTTTTTTTTTGATGTGTAGATGTATTTTTGGGGGTATTCCAATTCATGCCTTTTGAGGTATAAGAATGAATGGGGATCCCCTTCTTTCATTTGTTTGGCTGGCCCATGTGATCCCAGGGGCAATTGCAAGCCGCCTGCGCACTTGGGATATGTGGGCCTCTACCCGTGGGTACCCGGAGAGGCCCAGGACTGCGAGTCTCCGTACCTCCCAAACCACCAGGTATGCGGGCATTTTATTTGTGGATCGGAGGCATTTCCCCACAGTAAGCCTCCGACTACAAATTCAGGGCCATTATGTTTGTGATTATGCAAATGCATTAGAGCGTGAACTTGAACCATGGGGGGAATTTTAACATGGGCCAGCAGATGGGAGTGGGTGCAGGTGGCTGGTTTATGGGCAAAAACTCCGAGCATGTCGAGAGGCCGGCTTCAACCCACCGACATCCAGGTTTTACTGAGACGGGACAAGGGGCGGATAGCCAGCTGCTCCCAGGACGTGGGTTGGTATTTTAAATATGTTATTGAGGCTAGAATCCTCGGATTTAACATAGACACATAGAACCATAGAAGATAGGAGCAGGAGTAGGCCATTCAACCCCTCGAGTCTGCTCCGCCATTTAATGAGATCATGGCTGATCATCCAAATTCAGTACCCTGTCCCTGCATTCTCCTCATATCCCTTGATCCCTTCAGCTTTAAGAAATATATCGAACTCCTTCTTGAATATATTTAATGAATTGGCCTCAACTGCCTTCTGTGGTAGAGAATTCCATAGGTTCACCACTCTCTGGATGAAGAAATTCCTCCTCATCTCTGCCCTAAATGGCTTACCCCTTATCTTTAGACTGTGACCCCTGGCTCTGGACTCCCCCACCATTGGGAACATCCTTCCTGCATCTAGTCTGTCTAGTCCTGTTAGAATGTTATAAGTTTCAATGAGCTCCCTCTCATTCTTCTAAACTCCAGCGAATATAAGCCCAATCGACCCAATCTCTCCTCATACTTCATTCCTGCCATCCCAGGTATCAGTCTGGTGAATCTTCGCTGCACTCCCTCCATGGCAAGAACATCCTTCCTCATATATGTAGGATTCTTAAAATTAACAGATCCCCAAAACGAAAGAAAACCCTATTAAAAATGACTTTGGACCCTTGCTAAAAACCTCAGGAGGATCAAAAGCATGTTGGGCCTAACAGGGAGATTCAAGGTCAAAAACAGACTTGGCATTTTAAAAAGGGGTCATGTTTGGACCTGCAATGGAAGAAAAAAGACTGCAACAAAGATTTGGGATCAACCTCTGTAATAGACAGTTTGAGTATTGGAGTTAATCAGTTAATCAAACTGTCTGGGGGAACTGTAAATGTCACTCAGCCCCTATCAGACAATTTACATTATAACAATAGACCCACAGAAGAGCAGTCTCCACCCAAATTACAGGACCCATCCAAAAACATGCATAAAACAAATCGCTTCACCAAACTACAAAGAATCTCATACCCCACAGGAAACTCAAACACTGAGGACATTTCACTACAATGAAATAAGAGCTCAACAGCTCAGGAAACCATCCCAAAACCACTTCTCACATTCTTAAACAACTCCAACAGCTCAGGGAGCCATCCCGAAACTGCTTAAACAAATTACACAACTCAATGTTAAATCAAGCCTGCCAAAATCTAACAATGAACCGAGACTGATTTGGCGCGCGGATTAGCAGGCCTTGCTTAGCATAATGGGAGGACTGTTCAAGAAGTGAAAAAACAGTTCCAAGTACAAGTTGAAGAAAGGAGTTCAAGAAGAGCCATCATCGAGTAACATCAAGATCAAGGAGCAAGCATCTCGAAGCAGTTCTCTCTCTCGAAGAAGTAACACACCATCGGACACCTCGCGGCACGAAGGGCCCCACGAAACAACCAACCGAATATTACCCTCAGCAAACCGGGTAATATTGGGCCACCGCGACCAATGGAAAACCAACTTGGAAGAAACCGAAGATCCGCAAGTTTTTTTCCACTTTACAAACTATTCTGACTTACCCCTGGGTAAGATTTCATTCAAAAAGACTCTAAGCCCTATTTCTAACCAAAGAAAATCGGGTACTCACCTGATAGATCCAGTATGCATTCTACTGCATCTGCGGACTCGCGAAGACTGACCAGATATGCAGGTGAAGTCCTCTACCGTGTCCGGGGTATGGCAGGCCCCAACCGACACATCGAGCGAACCCCGAAATCGTGAACCAGCTCAACTGTCAAGGAGTCGTTTGCTGAGCATTATCCCTGGTCCTTTTAGAGCTTAACTTAGCTAGTAAGGTGGGATTGGGAGGGGTGAGATAATTGTCTATTGTAATTATCCCTCGTGTATGTCAAAGTGTTTCCCCATTTTATTAGAGTGCAATTATTGTGTTGTATTTTCTTTTCTCAAATAAAATTCAAAGGCCTAGAAATTCAGTATCGCCACGTTTGGGGCGCTACAGCCGGTACTGGTGAGGCCACACCTGGAATATTGCGTACAGTTTTGGTTTCCATATTTAAGAAAAGATATACTTGCTCTCGAGGCAGTTCAGAGAAGGTTCACTCGGTTGATTCCAGAGATGAGGGGGTTGACTTATGAGGAAAGGTTGAGTAGGTTGGGCATCTACTCATTGTAATTCAGAAGAATGAGAGGCGATCTTATCGAAACATATAAGATTGTGAGGGGGCTTGATCGGGGGGATGTGGTGAGGATGTTTCCACTGATGGGTGAGACTAGAACTAGGGGGCATAATCTTAGAATAACGGGCTGCCCTTTCAAAACTGAGATGAGGAGAAACTTCTTCACTCAGAGGGTAGTAAATCTATGGAATTTGCTACCTCAGAGAGCTGTGGAAGCTGCAACATTAAATAAATTTAAAACGGAGATAGACAGTTTCCTAGCTGATAAGGGAATTAGGGGTTACGGGGAGCGGGCAGGGAAGTGGACGTGAGTCTAGGTTCGGATCAGCCATGATCCTATTGAATGATGGAGCAGGCCCGAGGGGCCGTATGGCCTACTCCTGCTCCTACTTCTTATGTTCTTATGTCCGCTAAATTTAGCGGCCGGCGCAACTTAGCGCCACATTCGCCGAAATTGAGTTGCATCGCCCCAAGAGGTTGCTGCTGCACTAAAGCAGGCGGTGCACGACTATCATAAGGCGCTAATCCGGCGAGCCGAGGCGCTACCACCGAGGGCGGGCGCAGCGCAGTTGCGGTGAGTTGTTGATTGAAGGCAGATACGCTGGCGCCGATCAGCTCTTAAAGGGGGAGGGTGGATTTGGATTGCACCCACGCCCTGCACACTGCAGCCCTGAATCTAGGCCTAAACAGAGCTGCTTCAAGAACGCTACGCCCACGACTATGGAGAAGGCCAGGGAGCGAGCGCAGCGCTTCAGCGAGGATGCCCTGAAGCTTCTGGTTGGCGCAGTGGAGCGCAGGCGACCTGTCCTCTTCCCTGATCGTAGCAGTAGGCCGCTGCCAGCGAGTACAGAAAAGCCTGGAGGGAGGTGGCGAACAGAGTGACCTCCAACAGCTTGGTCCCCAGGACACCCACGCAGTGCAGAAAAAAGTTCAACGACCTCACTCGGGTTGTCAGAGTGAGTACCCTTTCCAGTATCCTCTTCATCCCTGCATGGGCACCTCACTTTACGGCCAAAGGGTCCTGAAAGCCCCAATGCCCAGCCCTCATCCAACAGCTATGGGACTCTCATGAAAATCACATGCACATTCACCACTTTACACACTGTCAGGGCTATTCAGCCATGGGAGACAGTGCAGGCAAGATGAGGGCTTGACACTGTCAGGGCTATTCGACCATGGGAGACAGTGCAGGCAAGATGAGGGCTTGACACTGTCAGGGCTATTCCACCATGGGAGACAGTGCAGGCAAGATCAGGGCTTGACACTGTCAGGGCTATTCCACCATGGAAGACAGTGCAGGCAAGATCAGGGCTTGAAACTGTACTCAGAGGCCGTCCTTTTTCTTGCAGGGCAAGCTGGCCCACAACCGGAGGCAGCAGCGACAGACCGGGGTAGGCCGTCCTGACCTTAAAGACCTGAGCGACCTGGAGCAGCGAGTGGAGCGGATAATGGGAGGCCGGCTGATTGGCCCCATCGCCACTGGAGATGCTGACCCCGTTCTGGACAGCAATGGTAAGGTCATCACCTTTTTGACCTCTCTCTTTCCACTTGTGCCTCACACCAGCATACTTTGCCACTCTCGAACCAATGCAGTGCATTGCAGCACTCATGCCTCCCTCGCTGCCGCCCTGTCCTCGCTCTAAAGCAACTCCTGTGCCTCCCTGCTTTCAGATGATGAATCGCCAGGTGAGGAGGCGGGCCCTCAAGCTGGCACTGCGGCTGATTCGGAATTCGAGGCGGAGGAAGAGGAAGCCGGCCCATCAGTGCCACCCTCAGCCGAGGCAGCCCATAGCCATGATGGGGACACATCTTCCCTGGAGGGGAGCAGGGGGGAAGGCTCTGATGACGGTGAAGCTCCGGGGTCCAGCGGGCTGCAGCAACGCGGGAGGGGTGGGGAAGCTCGGCGGCCTTCTCCCCGGAGGGTGAGTGCGGCCTCCAGTCCTGCTACGGTGAGCACAGAGGAGGTGTGGCTCCTTGGAGAAATGGGCGCCCAGGCTGAGCGCAGGCACATTGAGCTCATGGCTGCAGTGGCAAGGATGCCTGACCCCATAGAGTCGCTGGCAAGGAGTGTTCAGGAATTCGGGGCAGCACAGGCCAGGAGTCTGCAGGACTTTGGGGCAGCAAAGGCCAGGAGTCTGCAGGACTTTGGGGCAGCACAGGCCAGGAGTCTGCAGGACTTCGGGGCAGCACAGGCGGCTTCCAGCCAAGTGCTTAGTCGTGCCATGCAATCACTGGCTGGTCTGATGCAGACACAGATCAGGGCCACACGGGCACTAATTGCTGCCACCCTCGCTGGATTGGCCAGGAATCGCCGGGGCCCTCGCCGCGCCGCAGCAGCCCAGCAGTCTGTGCTTCAGCAGATTGCTGCACATGCTTCAGTGCTGGCCCGTGCGAGTGCCAGTGTATCGGCCGACCAGGGAGTGCCTGTGCTCTGTCAGGTTGGCAGCATTCCTGCTGCCAACACTGTCACTCCTCCACTGCAGCTGCCACCACCCGTAGGACAGACTGCTGCCGCCCAAGCAGAGTTGGAACAGTCAGCAACCGGGCCCTCCAGGCCCAGAGCTGGTCCAGGCCGCCCCCAAGGGCATCTGCCGACTCACCATCTGACCCTCAGCAGCCTTCCCCCAGCCTTGCTGCAGCCACTGGGGTCCCATTGAGGAGGAGCTGCAGGGCGGGAAGGGGCAAATCGCGCAAGCGAGGTGGATCACCCTCGCAGGCGAAAAATTAGAAGGTGTGGCAAAATGTTTTTTTTTATATGAAGGCCGAGAATGCTGTGTTTGTTTTTTATATGAAGGCTGAGAATGTTGTGTTTGTTTTTTATATGAAGGCCGACAATGTTGTGTTTGTTTTTTATATGAAGGCCGAGAATGTTGTGTTTGTTTTTTATATGAAGGCCGACAATATTGTGTTTGTTTTTTATATGAAGGCCGAGAATGTTGTGTTTGTTTTTTATATGAAGGCCGACGATGTTGTGTTTGTTTTTTATATGAAGGCCGAGGATCATGGTCATTTTTGTTTAACTGTTTTTTTCATTTTCTCCAGGTTGTGAGAGCCAGTTATGTGTCTGACTGTTTTTTGGGGGTTTCTCTGTATTTGTTTGTCATGCAGGAAGGGCACAGAGTTTGTTAAATAAAAAATTGTTTTATTTAGATTGTCCATGTTTGCACTTTGAACTATTTGTTGCCTTGACCGGCTGAGGGTTTGCGGAGCGGCTCCATTCATGTTCTTTCAATGTCACAAGCCATTCCCTGAGAGGGGGCCTAGAACCGACTTGCAATAATCCGCCGACGGACGGCCCTTGCACTTTGTGCCTCCCTCCCGTCTTGGTGCTCCTCCTCCTCCTCCTCCTCCTCCTCTGGTGGTCCTCCAATGTCTGCTGGCAGTGGCTGAGTCCTGAGGATAGCCAGGTTGTGCAGCATGCAGCACACTACAACAAAATGGGAGACTCACTCAGGCTAGTACTGAAGGGCTACCCCAGTGGTCCAGACAGCGGAACCATTGCTTGAGCACACCGATTGTGTGCTCAATGATGTTCCTGGTTGCTTGATGGCTGTCATTGTGTCGTTCTTCAGCAGGGGTGCCGGGCGCACGGAGCGGGGTCATCAGCCAGGTGCACAAAGGATAGCCCTTGTCCCCGACAAGCCAGCCTCCTGGGTGAGCCGGGGCTTCGAAAATGTCTGCCACAGAAGTCTGGCGCAGGATGAAGGCATCGTGGCTGCTGCCTGGAAAGTGGACATTGACAGCTAGTATGAGCTGCCTGTGGTCACACACCAACTGGACGTTGGGCGAATGGTATCCCTTCCGGTTACGGTAATCCTCAGCATTCTGTAGAGGTGCCCGCAAAGCCACATGCGTGCAGTCAATGGCGCCCTGGACCATGGGGAAGCCCGCTATTCTTGCAAATCCCATTGCACGCTCTTGCTGCTTGTCCGGGGTCATGGGGAAGGAGATGTACTGACGTCTCCTTCTGAAGAGGGCATTCGTCACCTGGCGGATGCAGCAATGTACTGCGAACTGGGAGATATTGGCAATGTCCCCAGTAGCGGATTGGAAGGAGCCGGTGGCATAGAAGTTGAGAGCCACTGTCACCTTCACTGCCACCGACAGAGACGTCCTGCTCCTCAGCTGTGGCTGCAGATCTCTCGGAAGCAGGTGGCAGATCTCAGTGACCACCTCCCTTCTGAATCACAGCCTCCGAACACACTGCTCCTCAGACATGTTGAGATATGAGAACTGCTGGCGGAGACCCTGGGTGGGTAAGGCCTCCTGTGCCGACGCCTGTTGGCCCTTCTCTGTCTGGCCATGACTGGCACTCTCTCTCGGCATCTCTGAGCCCCTTGAATGCAATGCAGAAACCCAATGTTTCCACCCATTGCAGCCCCCATTATATGTGGCGACTCAAGGCTATGGCACTGAAAGTTAAATCCAAGTGCAAAGCTCTGGCCTGAAGCCAGAAGTACCTGTGCGAGCACTGAGTCAAAGCAGAAAGCTCTCTCCCTTTGTCTCTCTCCAAATCTCTCTCTCTCTCACACAGGAGTGGAACAAAATGGCTGCCACAAAGAATGCAGGAAGAGTCCCCTTTAAATAGCCCCCCCCCGCGCCCCACAGCGACTGGGAACCGTTCCACTCAACCAGTCGCTGGGGGCACCAGGCGCACAGAAGGGGGGCGCCACTGAAGTTCCGGTTCGGGGCGCACCAAGGGCGTTGCACCATCAAATGATGTCAGGATCTGCGCGCGCAGCTGAGCGGGCGCTGCGGTTTTGCACCACCGCTAAATCTTGACTGAAGTTCACGAGAGGCGCAGATCGCACCACGCCTGGGCGCTAGCTGCTTCGCGCCCCACTTCTCCTCCTCCTAAGGCGCTAGCGGCTGGCGCTAACAACTGAATTTCTAGGCCAAAGTTCTTGCACCAAAACCAGTTGTCTGCTGCACTTTTATCACAACCCCCAAATAAGTCCAAGGTCTAGAACCAAGTGAGTGGGAGCAATTCGAACCGCTCATAAGTCAGAGGTGAAGCTGACCCCACACACCACCCCCTACAATAAGACGGCCAAAACTGCACACAATAATCAAGGTGTGGTCTCCCCCAGGTCCTGTACAACTGCAGCAAGACATCCTTGCTCCTGTACTCGAATCCTCTCTCTATGAAGGCCAACATACCATTTGCCTTCTTAACCGCCTGCTGCACCTGCAAGCTTACCTTCAGCAACTGGTGCACAAGGACACCCAGGTCTCCTTGCACTTCCCCTTCTCCCAATCTATTGCCGTTCAGATAATAACCTGCCTTCCTGTTTTTGCCAGCAAAGTGGATAACCTCACATTTATCCACATTATACTGCATCTGCCATGCATCTGCCCAATCACCCAACCTGTCCAAATCATACTGGATTTTCTCGGCATCATCCTCACAGCGCACACGCCCACCCAACTTTGTGTCGTCTGCAAACTTGGAGATATTACATCTAGTTCCCTTGTCTAGATCATTAATATATATTGTGAATAGCTGGGGTCCTAGCACCGATTCCTGCAGTACCCCACTAGTCACTGCCTGCCACTCGGAAAAAGACCCGTTTATTCCAACTCTTTGCTTCCTGTCTGCCAACCAGTCCTCCATCCAAGTCAGTACCTTACCCCCAATCCCATGTGCTTTAACTTTACATGCTAATCTCTTATGCGAGACCTTATCGAAAGCCTTCTGAAAGCCCAAATACACCACATCCACTGGTTCTCCCTGATCTATTCTACCAGTTACATCCTCAAAAAATTCCAGTAGATTAGTTAAGCACGATTTACCTTTTGTAAATCCATGTTGACTTTGTCCGATCCTGTCACTGTTTTCCAAGTGCTCTGCTATTACATCTTTTATAATGGACTCTAGCATTTTCCCCATTACCGATGTCAGGCTTACCGGTCTATAATTCCCCAATTTCTCTCTACCACCTTTTTTGAATAATGGGGTTACATTAGCTACCCTCCAATCCATGGGTACAGTTCCAGAGTCTATAGAATTTTGGAAGATGACCAGCAATGCATCTACTATTTCTAGGGCTACTTCCTTAAGTACCCTAGGATGTAGATTATCAGGCCCTGGGGATTTATCAGCCTTCAATCCTATCAATTTCCCTAACACCATTTCCCTACAAGTACTGATTTCATTCAGTTCCTCCCTCTCATTAGACCCTATGTTTCCCGACATCTCTGGGAGGTTATGTGTGTCCTCCTTTTTGAAGACAGAACCAAAGTATATATTTATTTGGTCAACCATTTCTTTGTTCCCCATTATAAATTCCCCTGATTCTGACTGCAAGGGACCTATGTTTGACTTCACCAATCTTTTCTCTGTACATCTCTATAAAAGCTGTTACAGTCAGTTTTTATGTTCCATGCAAGCTTTCTCTCATACTCTATGTCCCCCTCTTAATTTTTTCCTTTGTCCTCCTTTGCTGAATCCTAAACTGCTCCCAATCCGAAGGTTTGTTGCTTTTTCTGGCCAATTTATATGTCCTCTCCTTGGATCTTATGCTATTCCTAATTTCCCTTGTTAGCCACGGTTGAGTCACCTTTTTTGTTTTATTTTTATGGCAAACAGGGATGAACAAATTCTGTAGTTTATCGATGTGATCTTTAAATGTTTGCCATTGCCTATCCACCATCAACCCTTTAAGTAACGTTCCCCAATCCATCCGAGCCAACTCGTGCCTCATACCATCGTAGTTTCCTTTATTTAAATTCAGCACCCTAGTCTCTGAGTCAAATACTTCACTCTCCATCTTAATGAAGAATTCTATCATATTATGATCGCTCCGCCCCAAGGGGCCTCGCACAACAAGATTGCTAATTAATCCTTTCTCATTACATAATACCCAGTCTAAGATGGCCTGATCTCTAGTTGGTTCCTCGACATATTGGTCCAGGAAACCATCCCGTATATACTCCAGGAATTCCTCCTCCACAGTATTGTTACTAATTTGGTTAGCCCAATCTATATGTAGATTAAAGTCACCCATGATAACTGCTGTGCCCTTATTGCACGCGTCTCTAATTTCCCATTTAATGCCATCCCCAAACTCAGCATTACTGTTTGGGGGTATGCATACAACTCCCACTAATGTTTTCAGCCCCTTGGTATTTCTCAGCTCTACCCATACAGATTCCACATCATCAGAGCTAATATCCTTCCTTACTATTGTGTTAGTCTCCTCTTTAACCAGCAATGCTGCCCCACCTCCTTTTCCTTTTTGCCAGTCTTTCCTGAATATTGAATACCCCTGGGTGTTGAATTCCCAACCTTGGTCACCCTGGAGCCATGTCTCCGTAATCCCAATTATATCATATCCGTTTACATCTGTTTGCACAGCTAATTCATCCACCTTATTACAAATGCTCCTCACATTAAGACACAAAGCCTTCAGGCTTTTTTTTTTAGCACCCTTAGACCTTTTAGAATTATTATTTACTGTGGCCATGTTTGATTTCTTGATTTCCCTGACTGCCACTTTTGATTTTCTCCGTCCTGTCTTTTGCTTCTATCCTTGCTTCCCTTTCCTCTGTCTCCCTGCACAGGTTCCCAACCCCTGCCATTTTAGTTGAAACCCTCCCCAACAGCACTAGCAAACACTCCCCCTAGGACATCAGTCCCGGTCCTGCCCAGATGCCAATGGTCCAGTTTGTACTGGTCCCGCCTCCCCCAGAACCGGTTCCAATGTCCCAGGAATTTGAATCTCTCCCCCTTGCACCATTCCTCTAGCCACGTATTCATCTGAAATATCCTTCTATTTCTACTCTGACTAGCACATGGTGCTGGTAGTAATCGTGAGATTACTACCTTTGAGGTCCTATTTTTTAATTTACCTCCTAACTCCCTATATTCAGCTTTTAGGACCTCATCCCGGTTTTTACCGATATCTTTGGTATCTATATGCACCACGACTACTGGCTGTTCTCCCTCCCCCTCCAGAATGCCCTGCAGCTGCTCTGAGACATCCTTGACCCTTGCACCAGGGAGGCAACATACCATCTCGGAGTCTTGTTTGCGGCTGCAGAAACGCCTATTTATTCTCCTTACAATAGAATTCCCTATCACTATAGCTCTCCCACTCTTTTTCCTCCCATCCTGTGCAGCAGAACCACCCATGGTGCCAGGAAGTTGGCTGCTGCTGCCTTCCCCCGATAAGCCATCTCCCTCAACAATATCCAAATTGGTATATCTGTTTGAGAGGGGGATGGCCACACGGGACCCCTGCACTACCTGCCTGCGCCTACTACTCTGCCTGGTGGGCACCCATTCCCTTCCTGCCTTGCAGCCTTTATCTGCGGTGTGACCAACTGATTAACGTGATATCCATGACGTCCTTAGCATCGCAAATGCTCCAGTATGTATCCATTCGCAGCTCCAGTGCCGCAATGCGGTCTGCCAGTAGCTGCAGCTGGATACACTTCCCGCACACATGGTCATCAGGGACACAGGAAGTGTCCCTGATTTCCCACATAGTGCAGGAGGAGCGTGCCATGGGGTTGAGCTGTGCTGTCATGACTTACCCTTCAATTAATTTAAATTAAATTAAATCAAATCAATACCACAAATTACACTACAATTAAATGATATACTGAAGGGCCCTTGGTTACTAGCACTCCCCGATACACAACAGAGACCTTAGAAACTATAACCACAAAAATTAAGACCTTCTAAACTTTATAATCTATTAACCTTAACTGTCAAACTATAGAGTAGTATAAATGCTCACCTGGCCGTACTCACCCAATCAGCTGCTTCCTCTTGCCCGCGTCACTTTTTGAATCATGGCGTGGCACTGGAACGCCGCTGCCGGTCTGCGAGATTGAACACTGTGCAGGTTTTACTGAGGCCGTCCGTGTTTCCCGGGCCTTGGGAAACCCAGCAGCTGCAGCGAGGCAAGGACTACCTCGGAGGGAAAGGTAAGTGGACCAGGAGGAGCAGGCGTGCTTCTTCTCAGCCCCACAAACTCCCCCACCATCAGACCCCCCCATACAAACACCCCCCAGGATCAGATGCCCCACCGCAAGTTTGGGAATTGGACCCCCCCCCCCGGAGTCGCACATCAGACCTATCTGGTCCTGTTACCTCCTCTGGAGTGCTCACTGCCTGACTGGAAGCCAAGGGCTCGATTTTAATAGCCCTGAGGAGACGGGTTTGGAGGCAGGTCGGCCACGGAAAATGGAAAAAATTGCTTCAGATACCCAACCCGCCTCCATCCCGCCCCACCCAATTTTCGTGAGTGACTGTTCAGCCGCTCCTGAACTGACCCAACTGTAACTGGTGGGGCAGGTAGTTAAGGCAGTTAAGAGTCTGTTAACTGCCTTGTTAATCCTATTTTGATAGTGGTTTCCCATTTTTGTGCTTCTGGCTCCTGTATCCCATCTTGTCAGAAACAGGCCAGCTGCAAGGAGACGAGTTGTTGGAGGACATGATTTGTAGTTATTGGTGCCGCATTTTAAAGCGCTCCTATAACATGGCTGACATTCAAATGCAACAACCTTGTTGTTGGAGGTTTGGGATAAGATTTTGCAAATCTACTGACCTTGACTGTTCAAGCTGACACCCATCTGCAGTGTGACCTGATTGGAATAATTTCAGGCTACTTCGACTGTGCGCTTGCAAGCTTCTTGCCTCAAGTGAAATCTATAGCAGCGGGATGGGAACCATTTATATCCTCTCATCCTGATCGTCAGATTCAGAGGAAGAGCTGTAGGATTCGCAAAATTGGACTTTGTATTAATAAGGGTCAATTGGCAGAAGAGGCCGTGATTTTAAAGACTGTTTTAAAAGAAGCCCAGAAAAAGGGGCATACAAAATGGCCACCATACCATGTGACCAGCTTATTGGGACACTTTAAGATGGTTCCTGTGCAACCTCAGACAGCTTTGTGGATTCAACCCACAGCAAGTTCTGGAAGCCGCTTCTGACAGAACAAAACCAGACCCACACATCTACATATGGATTAGATGCAGATCCAGTCAAGATCGGCCTGGAGACAGAGACCATCTAAATGTTGACCCAGACAAAAGGGGGCAATTTCATATTCATGAGAACAGCACCCAGGACTAGATAATGAGATCAGCAGGACATTAAAAACAATGAAGGTCATTCCAGGCCAGAGATGGGCCTTTACTGGCCATCGAAAACATTTTAAAATATAATAACTATCCTGCTGTGCCCGCAGCCCGCCAAAAGTTAAACAAAGACTAACCTGATTTTGGGCGGGAGACGGAAGCTTCTGGAAGAAGGGTATATCTGGAAGACTTTTCGGCAGTTGGGGCAAGCTTGGACACAGACACAGCTTCGGAGAGAGAACTGGTGGGTGAAGAGGAGTCGCTTCGGGAGAAGAGATAAAAACAAACTGAAGAAGCGATGGGAGCCGGCCGAAGGCTCCTCTGACCAGGGTCGAGCCGACGATCCTCGACCCCGCCGACATCCAGGCCCGCCGGTGTCCAGCCGCCCCCGACCCCCACCTCAGGAGAGAGGTGTGGCGCAGCTCGCAGGGGCTCCACGATCCACGTGGAGATGGAACGCCTGAAAGGATCAAACACAGACTCGATTTCAAAACCTTGCACTTCCTAGTGGGATTGGTGAGCATGTTTCTGGCCCTTCACAATCAGATCTAGATAGGTTTAATAAGAGGGTGGATTTAAGGGTACAATTAACATGAGTTGTTGTCTCTCGATGTTCCGTGTGTTTCCTTATTTCATGATGATCTTTGTAGAGTATAAGATGCCTGTATTTGCCTTAGTTAGTACTGCGTCGTTATGATTTGTTTTGTGTTTTTTTCCCCTCCCATGTACTTTCTTATCTGCTTGCATTTGATTTGATATTTTTCCTTATGCAATAAAATTTCATTTTGTTTCATCAAACTTGGTCTACAAGAGTTTTCTCTACATTGTAGTTCCTGCTCCAAAGTCCAGAGTATAGAATCTAAGGGGCGAGTGGGTCAAACCACTCAAGGTTTTACTGTGCAAGAGAGAGAGGCCTCTAGAGAGAGAAACCTCAGGGACATCTCTCAAGGAAAACCCCTTACAGAGCAGCCGTGGCAGCACCACAACCAGCCACAACAGCAGCACCAGCACCAGGAGCGGCAACCTTCTCCTCACCTACCTGATGATGCTCAGAGTGGAGGGCCTCAGCGCAGGGCTGCATCTTGCCACAGGAGATACCCCCAACACAGGGTTTGCAGGCAGAGGATCAGCTTCCTCAGCATGACTGAGCAGCAGTGCCAAAGGAGGCTGAGACTTGAGAGAGATGTAGTCGCTGACATCTGCGCAATACTGCACCAACACCTGGAGCCCAGAGGAGCGGGTGGACACTCCTTACCAGTTGCTGTCAAAGTCACCACCGTACTCAACTTCTTTGCCTCGGGCTCCTTCCAGGGATCAGCTGCAGACATAAGCCGTATCTCTCAGTCGGCCGCACACACCTACATCACGCAGGTCACTGATGCCCTCTTTGCAAAGGCCCACAATTATATGCACTTCTCCACGGATAGCCCAAGTGTGATGGCGTGTGCGGTTGGCTTTGCCAATATGGCTGGCTTGCCAATGGTGCAGGGCATCATTTACTACACACATGTAGCCATTAGGTCCCCCTATCACAACCCAGCTGTATTTGTCAATCGCAAGGGCTTCCACTCCCTGAACGTCCAGCTGGTGCGTAACCACAGGAAGATCATCATGCATTTTGCGCAAAGTACCCTGGCAGTTGCCATGATTACTTCATCCTGTGCTAGTCTACTGTGCCTCAGCTCTTCCATTCGCCAAATCAACTTTCCGGATGGCTTCTTGGTGACAAGGGCTATCCCCTGAAAAAGTGGCTTATGACACCGATGAGGAGGCCATCAAACAATACTGAGGAGCGGTACAATGTGAGTCACATATCCACCAGAAGCTTCATCGAGCAAACCATCGGCTTGCTCAAAATGCGCTTCCGATGTCTCGACAGGTCTGGAGGAGCCTTGCAGTATGCACCAGCCAGGGTGTCCAGAATCGTCGTGGTCTGCTGTGCCCTGCACAATATTGCACAGCAGCGCGGCTTAGTGCTGCCGCATGAACAAGTGGCTCAGCACACAGCCTCCTCGGAGGAAGAGGATGAGGCTGAGGAAGAGGATGAGGAGGATGCGGAGCAATGCTTTGCGGGGCCGGATGTGGCCAATCCAGCAACATGCGACCACATTGATGGCCATCAGGCTAGGGATGCACTCATCCATGCCAGATTCGCGTAAGTTTATACTTCAACCACAGGTGGCTGACATATGGAAATTAATATAATTCCAACATCCTCAAAACCCACTTTCTACTAAAGCACTCAGTTTCACCACCAACATTCTACATGGCATTCGCCCTGAGCCCTCACTCTTGAACTTCCATTTCTCAGAACACAGAGGCCACACTTTAGGTGATCTCAGCAGATCATTTAACCTTTTTTGACTCTGAACCCATGTGCATCTACACGCACACCTCGAACTCACCTTCTCAGCAATTTGCAGCCAAGCTGCCTTGGTTTGCTGAGGAGGCCTCCTCCTTCCGTTTCCAGGCAAGAGTCGCTCCTGACATCCGCTAACTCCCTCCACAAGAGCATGGAGGGAGCCCTCATTGAATCAGGGTGTAGTCTTAGTTTTTGGGGCTGCCATTCCTGCAGCAGCCAATACCTTTAAGAGAAAAAGCATTAATTTTACTATGCCAATGATTGGAACACATCTGGCATATTTTTCAATTCTTAGTCATATACTAGTGATAGA
Organism: Somniosus microcephalus; assembly: GCF_052327205.1. Taxonomy (NCBI): domain Eukaryota; kingdom Metazoa; phylum Chordata; class Chondrichthyes; order Squaliformes; family Somniosidae; genus Somniosus; species Somniosus microcephalus. The sequence goes on along the minus strand of NC_140993.1, from coordinate 58,818,329 downwards.
TAAAAAAATCATAAATGTCTTTCTGTAATAATATGACCAGCAATTTCATTCAATTATTTGTGTTCACACCAGCTGCTGTCAACTCCCCTTTCTAGATAATACAGCACCAAGCAATTCCAGGTACATATTTTGCAAAGGGGACATGGCCTCTTTAAATTTTTACTCCAAAAACACGTCATCAGATGCAAGAAACTGACATGCTCCAAGCAATTGCCTGGAGAGATCCGCATGTTGGCCATAACAAGGCCAATCAAGCAAAAATCGGAACTGCGGGCCAGCGGCATCTGGGAGCGGGTCCGAAAGCTGCCGAGCAGCGGGCCCGCACTCAACCCACCTCCTCTATAAAGATCGAGCCCCAAGCCTATCAATCAGGCAGAGAACCTGTCAGGGCCAAATGTCGCACACCATGGAGTTAAATCTTCACAGCATGTGGGGAAACCCAGACTTCCGGGTTTCCTGCCCAAAACTCCCCCCTGCACCCCCCACCACACCTGCGCAATTCGCCCCAGTAAATATTAAGCCTCATAACCTCACTTCAGAAAACCAGTGCAATTTGTGTCCAGATTGCCGATTATACCCAAAGTGGAAACTACCCCCATGTGAATTATTTCAAAATTATTGCCAAAGGATTAGCTTAGTCTATGGAGGTGACTTGAAACATTGGGGCTGTTTTTGTTCAAACAGGAGATTGAGGGATGGTTTGGTAAAGGTGTTTTAAATTACAAAGGGTTAGGACTGAGTAGATGGAAACACAGGGGGTGAAATTGGTCTTTGTGCAAAAGAGGTGGTAGCGAATCTGCAGCCCATTTTTCATCCCGCCCACTTTTCTTTTCCGTTGACTAGCCCTTTTGAACAACAGAGTGAGGTCTTATGGAAGCCCAAGTTGAGCGCAATAGGTAAAAGTAATTACCAGACAGGGCATTCTGTTTGATTCCTGTGCATGTTACTGAAAGCCTGCTTAGATCTAAAGGGTGGGAGAAACACTCTGAAAGACATGTGGAGTTGGAAATCACCCATTTGTCTGATCTAAAATAAAAGAGCTGAAAATTATATTGTAAGATGGTCTGAAAAGATTCAAAAGTGCAAGGGTGTGTGATGACTGTAATGATATCAGCAAATAGTGATGGTATTTGCCTGTTTGATTATGATGCCTTGCCAGCATATTTGCCTGTTTGATTATTTATGCCTTACCAGCAGAGGGCATGTGAGAGAGGCAGAGTTTAGTTTTAGTTTTGTTTTAGATGGATCTCTAAGATGGTGTCTCCTGTAATGCTGTTAACTGAGTTGAACAAACTTTAGATTAAAAGACATTGGCCTAGAAATTAGGTATGGCCCCGCCAGCTCAGTTGCGCCCAAAAGTTTGCGCAGCGCCCGGAGCCCGTTGCGCCCGCCAGAAATTCACTTTTAGCGCCCTAAGTTGGAACCGGGTGCTGTTCCAGGGTGTGCCCGCCTCCTCTTGGGGCGCTGAAAGTGAATTTCAGCACTCCAGCTGCCGCTGCGCCACCCGATGCGGTGCGGCAGGCTGGGGTACTGCAGGCCTCCTCCTTCTCTTAAGGAGGAGCTGCCTGCAGCCGTGAGATCGCCGCTGGATCCTGCCGGCAAATGAGCCCGGCACCACGGAGAAGTGCCGGGCTCGCGGGAATCAGCCACCAATGCCGCGGGGGGGGTGGTGTAGGAGGCCGGGGAAGGAGGTGTGGGCAGGCGGCCGCCGAAAAAGCGGCCGGCCGCACCTCCACCTTTATGCGCCCCACTAAGGCTGCAGTAAGGCCGTGTTTCACGAACGTTGTTTGCGGCCGCTGCGGAAGAGGCGGCTGCAACTGAATATGGGCGTCGGGCCGGCATCGGGGTGGAACCGGGGCGCTGCGCACACTGGTGACGTCATCGGTGCCGGCGCAGCGCTACCGGCTACCGCCGCCATTAACGCTGCACTCAATTTCCGCGCTACCAACCCCGCTGGCGCAGAAGACCTCTTTAGGCGCTAAGTGGGCGCAAGGCCCACTGAATTTCTAGGCCATTCTCTTTCATCAATGTGCCGTCATTGAACCCACATACAAATCAATATATGGTGTCAGAAGTGATTGAAAGAGATGAAGAGGAAAAATCTGAAGTTAGCAATTCGACGAGATAGTGGCAAGTAAGCTACCCAGCGAAATCAGCTCTCCACATATTAGCAAGCCAAAAGAGAACATCATTACTTACCATTGGAGAATAGCTAACGAAGTGAAAAAATGGTAGGATTACACCCACCGGCGAAGCTTCAGTTGACAGGTAATGTGGCTGAAAATTGGAGGAGATTCAAACAACGTTTGGAGTTGTATTTAGCAGCAATCGGAGCTGACGAGAAAAGTGATAAAATGAAAGCGTCAGTGTTCTTGCATGTCATGGGTGATGAAGCGCTGGAGGTGTATAATAACTTCACATTCGCTGCTGATGGAGACAAAATGAAGTTGGATAAAATAATGGAACAGTTTGAGGCCTACTGCATACCTAAACGTAAAGTGACGTTTGAGAGGCACAGATTTTTCACATGTGTACAGAAAACGGGTGAGACTATTGATCAGTATGTGACTGAACTGAGAAACCGAAGCAAAACATGTGAATTTGGGGGACTGACAGACTCGCTGATAAAAGACAGACTGGTATGTGGTTTTCCAGTTAATGGTCTAAGGGAAAGACTGCTAAGAGAGCAAAATCTAGACCTGGGAAAAGCCATAGCACTGTGTAGGGCTACAGAGACTGTGAAGTCGCAGGCAAAGGAGATGTTCAGTGGTAGTAGCTGCAACGTGGATGCAGTGAGAAAGAACGGACACAAACCGTTTAACAAAAAGAGCGCCAATGTGAAAAAAGAGGCGTGGCCAGCGAACAAAAATGAAAGGGACAATCGAAAGTCATGTAGTCGATGCGGTACACAGCATCCACCAAAAAAGTGTCCAGCATATGGTAAAACATGCAATAGTTGCAACAAAAACAACCATTATGCCCGTTGCTGTAAGAACCAAGCGCAACAAAGCAAGGTCCATACAGTAGATGAAAGTGAGATAGAGGAGTTCTATGTGGATGTCGTGTCTGAAAACAAAGAAGAAAAAAGAGACTGGATGTTGACACTAAAAGTGAATGACATACACATTCCATTTAAATTGGATACTGGAGCACAAGTTAATGTGATATCAGAGACTGATTTTAAGAAAATTAGACCCAGACCAAAGATACATGGAATAAAAGTGAAAGTGACAGGATACTCAGGTACTAATATACCAGTGAAAGGAAGATGCATTGTCAAAGTGACACACAATGACAGAGAGCACACGCTAGCATTAATCGTGGTGCCAAAGGATGTGCAAGCCATACTAGGTTTAATAGCCTGTGAGAGACTGAACCTGGTAAAGAGAGTCCTCGTTGTGGAAAGCGAAGGAGAGACAGTCTATGATGAACTCATGAAAGAGTACAATGACCTATTTCAGGGTCTAGGCTGCCTTCCAGGAGAACACACGATCAGAGTAGATGAGCCAACTGAGTGGGTGAGTTCCCTCGTCGTTGTGGACAAAATGAATGGAAAGCTCAGAATTTGCCTGGATCCAAGAGATCTAAACAGAGCAATAAAGAGAGAGCACTTCAAGCTTCCTACACGTGAGGAAATCATGTCACAGTTTGCAAATGCAAAGTATTTCAGCAAGTTAGATGCATCATCAGGATTTTGGCAGATGAAACTGGACGAGGCAAGTTCAAGACTGTGCACGTTCAACAGTCCAGTTGGCAGATACAGATTCCTAAGGTTACCATTTGGCATTGCCTCAGCTCCTGAAGTGTATCACAAAACTATCCATATGATCTATGAGCACCTGGAGGGAGTTGATACATCAATGGATGACATCATAGTATGGGGAACCACGAGAACTGAGCATGACGAGAGACTGAAAAAAGTGCTGGAAGCAACAAGGAAAACAAACCTGAAGCTGAATAGAGAGGAATGCCAGCTCAGGGTGACAGAACTGACATTCGTGGGAGATATCCGTAGCGGTGAGGGCATCAGACCAGATCCCAGAAAGGTGTCTGCCATTGAGAATATGCCAAAGCCACAATGCAAAAAGGACGTGCAGAGGTTTAATGGAATGATCAACTACATGGGTAAATTCATATCCAACCTCTCAGAAAAGATGGCGCCACTGAGACGACTAACTGAAAAGAACATAGAATGGGAATGGAATCATGAGCATGAGAAGTCATGGAGCGATCTAAAGAAACTGCTCACAGAGGAACCAGTTCTGAGGTTTTATGACCCAGCGAGACCCATCAAGATATCATCAGATGCATCACAGAGTGGGCTCGGTGCCGTTCTTCTGCAAAAATATGACAACTGGCAACCTATTGCATATGCATCACGCTCAATGACAGACGTGGAGACGCGATATGCTCAAATAGAAAAGGAGCTGCTCAGCATCACATACGCCTGTGAAAGATTTCACCAGTTTGTGGCAGGACAAGCAATCAGTGTAGAGACTGACCATAAGCCCTTGATTGCATTGTTCCAAAAGCCACTAAATAGCTGTCCGCTTAGAATACAAAGAATGATGATCAGGCTGCAACGCTATACACTGAATATTGCATACACGCCGGGTAAGCTTATGTATACAGCAGACGCGTTGTCCAGAGCTGTTGACCCAAGTGAGCCCGCAAACACCAAAATGGATGAAAAAGTGAACGCCTACGTGGACATGATCACAAGTGCACTGCCCATAGCAGATGCAAAAATGGAGCTCATAAAGACTGAGACGAACAAAGATGAAACAATGAGACGACTGAGGAAAAGCATCTTGGATGGATGGCCCAACATGAAGCAAGACTGCTCACCTGACATGGCAGAGTACTGGAACTGCAGGGCGGAACTATCAGAGGTCGAAGACATCATCTACAAAGGAAGTAAAATAGTTATCCCAAAGAGTCTGAGAAAAGAGATGCTAAAAAGGATCCATGGAGGACATCTGTGATGCGCTATCAATCACTCAAAAGACTGAGGTTAGGCGAGTAACTAACAGGCTTTTATTAACAAGAGAATGAAGGTGTGCCTCGAGTGCTCGACCAGTCCAGAATACAGAGGGACTGTGGAGCAGTTACCTTTATACCTGGACTCGTGGGAGGAGTCAGCCGAGGCATGTACAGACATGTACACAGTGGAAAACAAACAGTGGTTTACCACATTCACCCCTTGTTTAAAAATGAGTCCGGCGGGGTGAAGTGTATTAAAAGTTTGTGTATTGGAGTCTCTCCGGAGGTCTTGTCTGCCGCTGTGATCGACGTGGCGACGGCAGGGGTAGTGAAGCTTCCGGCGTCGAGTCCCGCGTAGGCTGGGGCACTGGTTATATTGTCCGTGTGTAGATAAAGACACTGTAGCAACGATATGGCGCTTCCCGCGCTTTCCCGCCGCTGCTAACGATAACAACGCTGTTTTACTGTGGTTTCCGTTTATTCACTGTTGGAGACTCGTTCCCGACGGAGGTCTAAACGCTGAACTGCTTGCCGCGCCGGCCGTCTCTCGAGTGCACCCTCCCAGTCCGTTATTTCTTGCCTCCGATTTCGCTGCCTGTCTCAGCTGTAGAGCCCGCCGCTGGAGCTCCAGCCTGACGCCCAGGAAGGATTAGCGCAGTACCTGTCACCAGCTTGGCCAGCTGGTGAAAGCACAGTTTCTCTTACTTCCTTGAGTCTTCTGGACGCTGGAGGAATCGATGTCCTTGAGGTGCTGCCGAATTGCAGGTAAGTCGATCCCATCCTCGTTGCCACTGTAGTGTCCATGTGTAGATAAAGACACTGAAGACAGGAGTTGGTTCATAGGTATTTACTAAGCAAGTCTGGGGGGGGGTTTCTAAAGGATATACACAATACACGGGCTTATATAGCCCAAGTGACAATTACCGGCATTACGCACACCTGGGGCTCTTAAAGGCACATACACCATAATTGCTCTTAAAGGCACATACACCACACTGGTGTGTAGTCCTCGTGGGTGTCGAGCGGTTCGCAGGGCCCGGGTGTGCCGTCTGCTGGGGTTGGATATTGCATCGTGGAGGGGGGTGGTAGTGGGTAGTGGGTTACTGGGGCCCCCGAGGGTGCGAGATCTCGTATGGAGACTGTGTCCTCCCGCCCGTCCGGGTACGCAATGTAAGCGTACTGGGGGTTGGCGTGGAGGAGGTCGACCCTCTCGACCAGGGGGTCCGTTTTATGGGTCCTCACGTGTCTTCTCAGTAGGACCGGCCCTGGGGACGTCAGCCATGGCGGTAGCGATGCCCCCGATGTGGACTTCCTTGGGAAGACAAACATTTTCTCATGAGGGGTGGCGTTAGTGGCAGTGCTGAGCAGTGACCGAATAGAGTGGAGCGCATCGGGGAGCACATCCTGCCAGCGGGAGGTCGGAAGGCCCCTCGACTTTAAGGCTAGCAGGGCGGCCTTCCAAACTGTCGCATTCTCTCTTTCCACCTGTCCGTTCCCCCGGGGGTTGTAACTGGTGGTCCTGCTTGTGGCAATACCCCTAGCGAGCAGGTACTGGCGGAGTTCGTCGCTCATAAACGATGAGCCCCGGTCGCTATGGATATAGCTGGGGAAACCGAACAGGGTGGAGAGGTCGTTCAGACATTTAATGACCGTGGCACTGGTCATGTCCGGGCAGGGGATGGCGAACGGGAAACGGGAGTACTCATCAATAATGTTGAGGAAGTACACATTACGGTCGGAGGAGGGGAGAGGCCCTTTAAAACCAACGCTCAGGCGCTCGAAGGGGCGAGTGGCTTTTATCAGGTGAACCCTGTCTGGTCTTAAAAGTGCGGTTTGCACTCAGCGCAGACTTGGCAGTTCCTGGTCATGGTCCTGACCTCCTCAATGGAGTAAGGCAGGTTGCGGGCCTTGATGAAGTGGAAGAACCTGGTGACCCCCGGGTGGCAGAGGTCATTGTGGAGGGCCCGCAGTCTATCGATCTGCGCGCTGGTGCAGGTGCCACGCGATAGAGCATCCGGGGGTTCATTGAGCTTCCCGGGCCGGTACAAGATCTCGTAATTGTAGGTGGAAAGTTCGATTCTCCACCTCAAGATCTTGTCATTTTTGATTTTGCCCCTCTGCTTGTTGTTAAACATAAAAGCAACTGAACGCTGGTCAGTGAGCAGGGTAAATCGTTTTCCGGCCAGGTAGTGCCTCCAATGACGCACAGCCTCTACAATAGCCTGGGCCTCCTTCTCAACAGCGGAGTGTCTGGTCTCCGGGCCCTGGAGGGTTCGTGAAAAGAAGGTCACGGGTCTCCCCGCCTGATTAAGGGTAGCGGCCAGGGCAAAGTCGGATGCGTCGCTTTCCGCCTGGAAGGGGATGGATTCGTCCACTGCGTGCATGGTGGCTTTGGCAATGTCTTCCTTGATACAGTGGAAGGCTAAGCGGGCCTCTACCGTCAAGGGAAAAGAGGTGGACTTGATCAGCGGACGGGCCTTGTCCGCATAGTAGGGGACCCACTGGGCGTAATAGGAGAAAAACCCTAGGCACCTCTTCAGGGCCTTGAGGCAGTGGGGCAGTGGAAGTTCCATAAGGGGACGCATCCGGTCGGGGTCGGAACCGATGACTCCGTGTTCCACAACACAGCCAAGGATGGCGAGGCGGGTTGTGCGGAATATTCACTTCTCCTTGTTATACGTCAGGTTCAGGAGTTGGGCGGTGCAGAGGAATTTTTCGAGGTTTGCGTCATGGTCCTGCAAGTCATGGCCGCAGATGGTCACATTGTCCAGATATGGGAAAGTGGCCTGCAACACATTTTGATCGACCATCCGGTCCATCTCCCTTTGGAAGACGGAGACCCCGTTGGTGACGCCAAAGGGAACCCTAAGGAAGTGATAGAGGCGGCCGTTTGCCTCAAAGGCAGTATACGGGCGGTCCTCAGGGCGGATAGGGAGCTGGTGGTACGCTGATTTCAGGTCAATGGTCGAGAAGACGCGGTACTGCGCGATCTGGTTGACCATATCAGCTATGCGGGGGAGTGGGTAAGCGTCCAGCAGGGTGTAGCGATTTATTGTCTGGCTGTAGTCGATGACCAGGCGCTGCTTCTCGCCGGTCTTAACGACCACAACCTGGGCTCGCCAGGGGCTGGTGCTGCCCTCAATAATCCCCTCCTTCAGGAGCCGCTCCACTTCGGTTTTAATGAAAACCCTGTCCCCGGCAGTGTATCGCCTGCTCTTTGTGGTGATGGGCTTACAGTCGGGGGTGAGGTTAGCAAACAGTGGGGGGGGGTGACTCTGAGTGTGGAGAGGTTGCACCTGGTGCGCGGCGGGCAATTTGGAAGCTGCTGGCTGCGGACTGTGAGTGGGGGGAGGGGTCCACCGTACGCCATCGTAATACTTTTAAGGTGGCACTGAAAATCTAACCCCAGTAGAACGGCAGCGCAGAGGTGGGGCAGGACCAGAAGTTTAAAATTATCGTACACAGTCCCGTCTACTAAGAGTGTCACCACGCAGTAGCCGCCAATGTCCGCCGACTGGGACTCGGAGGCCATAGAAATCCGCTGGTGCGCAGGCAGGACTGGGAGAGAGCAACGCCGCACCGTGTCGGGGTGGATGAAGCTCTCCGTGCTCCCAGAGTCAAAAAGGCAGATTGTTTCGTGACCATTTACCTTAATGTCCATTGTGGACCGGGCCAGTTGGTGCAGTCTCGCTTGGTCCAGCGTAACGGAGACCAGCGTAGGGGTCGATGTGTCGTTGCGGGTATCAGATGAGGCAGTGTTGGGGGCCTGCTGCGTCCCGGCTGGTGTCCAAGATGGCGGCGTCCATGATCCCCATGTGGCTGGAGGCGTCCAAAATGGTTGCTGTTCCGGTGGTTCGCACATGGCTGGGGAGGCCCAAGATGGCGGCCCGCACGGCCCACACGCGGCGCTGCTGGGGTTCGGGGTGGCTTTGGCCCTGCAGATGCTGGCGTAGTGTCCCTTCTTCCCGCAGCCCGAGCAGATCGCATTTTTCGCCGGGCAGCGCGCTCTGGGGTGTTTGGCCTGGCCACAGAAGTAGCATTTCTGGCCTTGGGACACTGCTGCGGTAGTTGGGCCGTTGCTGGGATGTGGCTGGGGTGGCACGGTGCTATGAGACGGTCCTACCGTGTCCCAGGCTGTCGTTCCCCGCGGCGTCCACGGTGCAGAGGAGTAGGCATCCATGCCCCGGTAGGCTGCGTCCAATGATAGTGCGAGTTCAGAGGCCTTGTTGAGGTCGAGGTCACTCTGCTCCAACAGTCGCTGTTGGGTGTAATTGGACCTGTGGCCCGCTACAAAAGCATCCCGGATAAGTTCCTCTGTGTACATGACGGCCTTTACATCCTTACAACCACAGGCGCGGCCAAGCACAGACAGTGCCTGAAGGTATTCCTCGGTCGATGCCCCAGGTTGTTGTTTACGACTCCCCAGGAGGTGCCTGGCGTACACCTCGTTCACTGGGCGCGTGTACTGGTCCTTGAGGAGCTTGAAAGCAGCCGTGTACGAGGTCGCGTCCTGGATGACCGAGTACGCTCGGTGGTTCACTTTGGAGGTCAGGACATCCAGTTTGTCCTCATCCGATTTGACCGTTGCAGCGGAGGCGGTCAGGAAATTTTCAAAGCACCTAAGCCAGTGAGTAAACTTGGTGGATGCGTCCGCCTCCCGATGGTCTAAGTCTAGGCATGCTGGTGTGAGGATCTTCTCCATTATAAAAAATCTTGTTAATAAAATTGATGCGCTATCAATCACTCAAAAGACTGAGGTTAAGCGAGTAACTAACAGGCTTTTATTAACAAGAGAATGAAGGTGTGCTTCGAGTGGTCGACCAGTCCAGAATACAGAGGGACTGTGGAGCAGTCACCTTTATACCTGGACTCGTGGGAGGAGTCAGCCGAGGCATGTACAGACATGTACACAGTGGAATACAAACAGTGGTTTACCACATTCTGGGAATTGAAAAGTGTAAGAAAAGAGCACGAGAGGTGATGTACTGGCCACGAATCAACCAAGATGTGACAAATGAGGTGTCAAACTGCACAATATGCCTGAAATAGCGAGCAAGCAATCCGGTAGAACCACTAAAGCCACACCCAGCGCCAGACAGACCTTGCCAGAAGGTAGGCGCTGACCTATTTGTATGTCAAGGGAAGGACTATCTTGTAGTCACAGACTATTACTCCCTGTATCCAGAGGTTTGTAGACTGTACACCACCACTGCAGATGCTGTGATAACATGTATGAAAGCCATATTCTCCAGACATGGCGTGGCAAGCGAGGTCTTCACAGACAATGGACCCCAGTTTTACAATGCAAGTTTCCAACACTTTGCCAAAGAGTGGGACTTTGTCCACACAACGTCAAGTCCTCACTTTCCACAGTCCAATGGATTAGTGGAAAAATTGGTCCAGACAGTGAAAAGACTGATGCACAACGCAAAAGACAGTGGAACTGACTTCTACCAGAGCATGCTTGTATACCGCACAATGCCGCTCGATTGTGGTATGTCACCAGCCCAACTCCTTATGGGACGTCTGCTAAGGTCAAACCTACCCATCCCGGAGAACCTCCTGAAAACAAAAGAGGGGGAGAAAGTGAGGAAGTTCAAAGACCAACAGAAAGAAAAGCAAAAGTACTACTATGACAGAGGAACACAAAACCTACCTGAACTCCACACTGGTGACCAAGTAAGGTTCAAAGACAAAACAAACATATGGACTCAGAAAGGAACTGTCCTGAGTGAAGTTCAACCAAGATCATACACCATTCAGACAGATGAGGGTGCTGTTCTGCGAAGAAATCGTTGGGATCTTCTCATGAGACCAGCCACAGCAAGTCAAAAGACTGATACTGTTGAACAACCTGATCACACAGCAGGTCAAAAGACTGATACTGTTGAACAACCTGATCACACAGCAGGTCAAAAGACTGATACTGTTGAACAACCTGATCACACAGCTGAGAAACCATCATCTGAGGCAACAACTCAGATTCAAGGACAATCAATCAGAAAATCCTCAAGACACGTGAAGCCTCCTGAGAGACTCATTGAGCAAGTTTAAGGACTCTTGTTATAGAAGGAAGCAATGTTATCTTATTCTCTCTTCAAGTTCTAGTGTATTTTCATATTTCATGTGAACACACAAAACAAGGTTAAAAAACCTTGATAATGATCATGATAATGTAAGTTCATTAAGTGTTACAGTTAAAATACAGAGTAATACAAAGAAAACATGTTGTTAGATAAAAGTGAAATACTTTTGTTTTAAGAAAGGGAGATGTAATGATATCAGCAAATAGTGATGGTATTTGCCTGTTTGATTATGATGCCTTACCAGCATATTTGCCTGTTTGATTATTTATGCCTTACCAGCAGAGGGCATGTGAGAGAGGCAGAGTTTAGTTTTAGTTTTGTTTTAGATGGATCTCTAAGATGGTGTCTCCTGTAATGCTGTTAACTGAGTTGAACAAACTTTAGATTAAAAGACATTAGGCTAGAAATTCAGTGGGCTTTGCGCCCAGTTATCGCCCAAATAGGGTTTCTGCGCCAGTGTAAGAGGGTGCGCTGATATTCAGCGCTGCGGTAATGGTGGCGGTAGCCGGTAGCACTGCGCCGACACCGATGACGTCATCGGTGTGCACAGTGCCCCGGTTCCGCCCCGCTTCCGGCCCAAACCCCATATTTAGTTGCGGCCGCCTCTTCTGCAGCGGCCGCAAACAGCGATTGAAAAACGGGGCCGTACTGCTGCGCTACTGGGGCGCTTTAAGGTGGAGGTGCGGCCGGCCGCTTTTTCGGCGGCCGCCTGCCCGCACCTCCTTCCCCGGCCTCCTCCACCCCCCCCCCGCGGCATTGCCGACTGCTTTCCGCGAGCCCGGCACTTCTCCGTGGTGCCGGGCTCATTTGCCGGCACAATCCAGCGGCGATCTCGCTGTTGCAGGCACCTCCCCCTTAAGAGAAGGAGGAGGCCTGCAGTACCGCAGCCTGCCGCTCCGCAGCGGGTGGCGCAGCGGGGCCTACAGCGCAGAAATTCAGTTTCAGCGCCCCAAGCGGGGGCGGGCACACCCTGGAATAGCGCCCGGTTCCGACTTGGGGCGCAAAAGCCGAATATCTGACGGGCGCACCTGGCTCCGCGCGCAGCACTAACTTTTGGGCGTTAGCCTGCTGGCGGGCCTTAACTGAATTTCTAGGCCATTCTCTTTCATCAATGTGTCGTCATTGAACCCACATACAAATCAATACAATGACCATTTTAGACATTAGTGTGGGCCTATTTTCCAGATCGGAATACCCTGCTTGCACCTGTTTCTTGAACAATTGCACAAGGAAAAATGGGCAGAGACTCATATGGGGGCGGGGAGACGGAGTGGGGGGGTGCGTGGTTGTAGTGTTGAGGGTATGTGGTTTAATCCCTTCCATTACTTTGCTGATGAGTGAGAGTAGACTGATGGGCGGTAATTAGCTGGTTGGTTTTTGTGGACAGGACATACCTGAGCAGTTTCCCACATTGTCGGGTAGAGGACAATGTTGCAGCTGTACTGGAACAGCTTGACTAGATGCGTGACTAGTTCTGGAGCACAAGTCTTCAGCATGACAGCTGGGATGTTGTCAGGGCACATAGCCTTTGCTGTATCCAGTGCGCTCAGCTGTTTCTTGATGTCACGTGGGGTCAATCGAATTGGTTGACGACTGGCTTCTGTGATGCTGGAGACCTCAGGAGGAGGCCGAGATGGATCATTCACTCAGCAATTCTGGCTGAAGATGGTTGTAAATGCTTCAGCCTTGTCTTTTGTACTTGCAGGCAGGGCTCCGCCATTATTGAGGATGCGGATATTCATGGAGCCTCCTCCTCCCGTTAGTTGTTTAATGGTCCACCACCATTCATGACTGGATGTGGCAGGACTACAGTTCTTTGATCTGATCAGTTGGTTGTGGGATCGCTTAGCTCTGTCTATAGCACGCTGCTTCTGCTGTTTAGCATGCATGTAGTCCTTTGTTACAGCTTCCCCAGGTTGGCATCTCATTTTCAGGTATGCCTGGTGCTGCCCCTGGCATGCTCTTCTACACTCCTTATTGAACCAGGGTTGGTCCCTGGCTTGATGGTAATGGTAGACTGAGAGATATGCCGGGCCTTGAAGTTACAGATTGTGGTGGATTACAATTCTGCTGCTGCTGATGGCCCACAGCGCCTCATGAATGCCCAGTTTTTGAGCTGTTGGATCTGTTCTGAATCTATCCCATTTAGCACAGTGGTAGTGCCACACAACGTGTAGGATGGTATCATGTTGGTTCTCTCACTACCTGCCACAGGCCCAGTCTGGCAGTTATGCCCTTCAGGACTTGGCCAGCTTGGTCAGTGTCCTTGAGATTAATCTTCAGTTCCTGGAGACTCCAGGCCAATCCTGGAGGGTTGGAAAGCAAGCTCCCACGAACAGCAATGTGATAATGACCAGATAAACTGTTTTTGTTATGATGATTGAGGGATAAATATTGGCCAGGACACCGGGGATAACTCCCCTGCTCTTCTTCAAAATAGTGCCACGGGATCTTTTACGTTCACCTGAGAGAGCAGACGGGGCCTCGGCTTAACGTCGCATCTGAAAGATGGCACCTCCGGCAGTGCAGAACTTCCTCAGCACTGCACTGGAGTGTCAGCCTAGATTTATGTGCTCAAGTCCCTGGAGTGGGACATGAACCCACAACTTTCTGACTCAGAGGCGAGTGTGCTATCAACTGAGCCACAGCTGACACTATGGCGAATTCTGCTGGCCAATCGCCCAGGAGTTGAAATCTCCTCTACAATCATAGAATCTTGGAATCATAGAATGGTTACAGCACGGAAGAAGGCTATTCGGCCCGTCAAGTCCATGCCTGCTCTCGGCAAGAGCAGCTCAGCTAGTCCCACTCCCCCGCCCTTTCCCCGTAGCCCTACAAATGTTTTTCTTTCAGGTACGTATCCAACTCCCTTTTGAAAGCTGTGATTGAGTCTGCCTCCATCACCCTTTCAGGCAGTGCACGCCAGATGCTAACCACTCGCTAACTAAAAAAGTTTTTTCTTATGTCGCCTTTGGTTCTTATGCCAATCACCTTAAATCTGTGTCCTCTGGTTCTTGACCCTTCTGCCAATGGGAAGAGTTTCTCTCTATCTACTCTGTCCAGGCCCCTCATGATTTTGAACACCTCTATCAAATCTCCTCTCAATTTTCTCTGCTCTATGGAGAATAACCCCAGCTTCTCTAGTCTATCCACGTAACTGAAGTCCCTCATCCCTGGAATCATTCTCATAAATCTTTTCTGCACCCTCTGTAAGACCTTCACATCCTTCCTAAACTGCGGTGCCCAGAATTGAACACAATACTCCAGTTGAAGCCGAACCAGTGTTTTATACAGGTTCATCATAATTTCCATGCTTTTGGACTCTATACCTCTATTCATGAAGCTCAGGATCCTGTTTGCTTTTTTAACTGCTTTCTCAACCTGCCCTGCCACCTTAAACAATTTGTGCGCATATACCCCTAGGTCTCTGTTCATGCACCCGCTTTAGGATTGTACCCTTTAGTTTATATTTCCTCTCCTCATTCTTTCTACCAAAACGTATCACTTCCTACTTTCTGCGTTAAATTTCACCTGCCACATGTCCGCCCATTCCACCAGCCTGTCTATGTCCTCTTGAAGTCTATCACTATCCTTGATATTCACTATACTTCCAAGTTTTGTGTCATCGGCAAATTTTGAAATTGTGCCCTGTACACTCACATCCAAGTCATTAATATATGTCAGGAAAAGCAGTGGTCCTAGTACCGACCCCTGGGGAACAACACTGTATACCTTCCTCCAGTCCGAAAAACAATCGTTCACTACTACTCTCTGTTTCCTGTCACTTAGACAATTTCGTATCCATACAGTCACTGTCCCTTTTATTCCATGGGCTTCAACTTTGCTGGCAACTCTATTATGTGACACTATTTTGACTGGCTTTTGGAAATCCATGTACACCACATTAAATGCATTGCCCTCATCAACCCTCTCTGTTACCTCATCAAAAAACTCGATCAAGTTGGTTAAACACGATGCAGCGGGTGGTGGGGTTGGCGCGTGCGCCCAGTCAGTTATGCCTCTGACTGTTTGTGAGTGGTTCGAATCGCTCCCACGCCCCTGGGTTCTAGACACCGGACTTAGGTACAGGTGGCAATACAGAAAAGACTTGAGTAGACAGGTGGTTTGGATGTAAGAAAACCAAGATTTTATTGAAATAGAAATTAACACAATCTTATGAGAAGTTACTAGTATAGAGTTACAGGCAAATACAAATAATTATATACTTATACAGGGAATGGGGAACACATGGCACATCGAGGGAAAACAAACTATCTTAACAATCCCCTTATCCTTATCCCACCCCCTATGCCTAACTAGATTAAGCTATGAGGGGCCAGAATTCATGCTCACCAATCCGAAATAAAACCAACTGTTAACGAGTGAGAGTTTTGAAGTCTGGTCTCTGGTCCTTCTAGGTACCCCGTCACCACGTGGTCTTCAGGGGCGTGGTGCTGGGTCTGCTACTGCGACACACCTTCTCCCCTCCGCTGCCGTTGTCGTCTCATCGCGATGGGTTCTCCTCTTCTTCTCCCTTGGGCGGTCGTCGGCGGCATCGTTGTGCCTACAGGGCAGTTGGCAGTTTTAACTGCCTAGATTTTCCTACCCAAGCTTAAGAACGCCAGTCTATTTGTCGTGGCGTGGCCACCTGCGTTTTCACAGTGTTCAACGAGGAATGTTCGTCTTCCCAAGCGCCAGCTTATAACTAGGTGCTTGGTTTTCTCATCGATACGTTTTTCGCTGCCCTGCTCTGCCCTTATTGAGTTGTTATTGTCTTCTTCGTCTCTACTCGTCTCATCTCGTCGAACTACTATACAAGTCCTGGGCTATGTAGGGGTTCACAAAAATCCCCTAAATCCCTGAAGATCGGAAAATATTGGTCCACACCTTGGATGAAGAATTGCGTGATTTGAATTGTCTCAACATCAGGGCCTAGAAATTGAGTTTTGGCGCAGCCAGGGCTTTAGCGCCGGAAGTTAGTGCCGGAGCTAAGTCGCGCTGGTCGGGCCCAAAATTCAATAGTTCTGCGCCCAAACGGCTGCCGGCGCTGCTGAGAGCTGTTTGCGCCTGAAAACTGGTGCAACGCGCTGAATTTCGGCGCTATTCCGGTGCTGCGACGCCCGCTGCAGTGCGGCAGGTTCGGGAAGTGCAGGCCTCCTCCTTCCCTTAAGGAGGAGCTGCCTGCACCCGGCCGCGGCCCGCGAAAATCTTTTTAAAAATGAGCCCGGCACCTCGGACAAGTGCCGGGCTTGCTTCTGTTCCGGGGGGGGGGGAAGTCCGGGGAGGGAGCTGCGGCCTGGCGGCCGGCGGGAAAGCGGCCGGCCGCCACGGGGCCTTTAATGCGCCGGCGCAAAGTCATGTAAGACTCTGTTGCCAGAGTCTTAGTTGCGGCTGCCACGGGCGAGGCGGCCGCAACTGAATTTCGGTGCTGGGGCCCGTCGGCATGGCAACCGGGACGCTGCGCACACCGATGACGTCATCGGTGCCGGCGCAGCGCTACCGGTCTACCGCGGCGGAAGGGCCCCAGGCAATTTCGGCGCCGGCGCCAATTGCAGCGCTAGGCCCTCTAGTGCCGCAAAATCGGCGCTAAGGGCACTGAATTTCTAGGCCCAGGACTTTAAGATTAAAATGGTACCTCTGAGTTTCGAACTGTGTATATTGCAAAGAGGCTTGAAAATGGCCGTCAGAAAGGCATGGCCAAAAGACAAAAGAAAGCAGCTCGAAGTGTCTGTGTAAGTGGGAGGATCAAACAGTGGCAGTTAGACCTGTCAATCAAACCAGGGAGTTTCCCTTCCCTGCTGACAATCGATGTTTATTTATTGAAACTGCAGGATGTTGACATAAAGGATTAGCTGCGGTTACTCTAAACCGCAGAACAAAGGGCTCTGTTTACACAGCAATCCAGCCCTTTGAAAACCCCTTACACACATAATGAGACACATCAAAACTCCAGAAAAGGACTTTTGAAAGAGAACAGTTTGGAATGAATGGGTTTTGAATCACCCATTATTCAGGTGTGTCCCCTTTGGTTAGCCCAGAAACTCTGGATGTAGGTGGGAATGCTTCGGCCCCAGAATGTAGACACATTCAAACCACTCCAAGCTTTATTGGAATCAGCCAATCACAGCCTTTCTCTTGTGTATTCGAACTTTGGGCGCAAATTTTGCACACAGACCCTTTCAGCGCAAAACAGCAGGAGCTGGCAGGATATAAAGATAGCTCCTGAGAAGCTATCTCTCTCTTACTTCCTTGGACCACAGGTGAGCAGGTTTCTGACTCCTCAGCAAGGCAACCTAGCAAAGAGTTAGAGGGTGGTAATTTAGGGGAAATTGCTAAGATTGTTTAATTAATGTTGTAGCCATTTATCCCTCATTTTTGCCGTCTGTCTTCCCCTGTTAAGCAATTTACTGTAATTACTGTGTTCGTGTGGTATAGTGTGAAATTTGATTATAGTTTCTTTAGTGTAATAAAAGGTGATTTTCTCACATCCAGACCAGTTGTCTGTTTTTAATATATCATTAATTATAAGTCCTCCAGTCCGAACTGGAAGGTGGGGTTTAGCGATTCAAAACCGCTGTTTGGGATTGGTCAGAGGTGCAGTGGCAAAAAGGCTGCCTGACCAGGTGAATTACCGTAAACCAGGTAAAGGAAGGTAAATTACCATAAACCACAGAAAAGATGCCCCCTACAGCTACCTGCTCAACTTCGTCTCGCCCCTTTCTGCAGCCTGGGCGTCCTGGATGGCTATGGACTTGGGTCTCATTCCCCTTCCCTGCTGTTGGTATGGTGTAACTGGTAACTGAAAATCTGCTATGGGGAGAGAACCCGCCACGAGGCCAGGGCACGAGTATGCGTGGCAGCCCAAGAGGCCGGAGCCACGAGAGAAGAGCAAGAGCCAAGAAGAGCAGAGAGCAGAGAGCGTCGGTTGCTAGTGGGCCTACAATTATACTCCTTCGGATGGCCCTTATCTGCGCGCCAAATCAGGTTAGTTCGTTGTCCCAATCTTGGCGGGCTAGTTTAAATAATTGTAGCAATCTAAACTAACTGTTTTTAGATGGCCGGTGATCGCGCCTACTGGCCTGATTATCGAGTTGTTTTGTTATTAATGCATCTTAATTGGCCTGACTAGCCTCGATGGCTTCCTTAAGCTGTTTCCAATTATTTATGCAAGCAGCTTGATGGCCTCAAGTATAGGCCTAACTGGTTTTTGATCTGTCTCCGATCTGGCTTAATGCATCATTCAGAGTCCTGCTGTCTGCTTTTCAAAATACAAAAGTCTCTCTTCACAGAAACCGCAGCTTTGGTTTAGATTTCCCCAAAACCTTGCAGGCTTTTGGCCACAAGGTGCGGACGCCATCTTTGGGTACCCCTTTTTTTAAATGTCCACGCAGGGTCCCTTTTATTAATAATAACCTTTGGGGAAACATAGAAATTTTGCGAATCTTACAACGATTTGCCTTTAACAAATCCATGCTGGCTTTCCTTAATTAATCCACACTTGTCCAATTGACTGTTAACTTTGTCCCTGATTATTGTTTCTAAAAGCTTCCCCACTACCGAGTTTAAACTGACCGGCCTATATTTGCTGGGTTTATCTTTGCACCCTTTTTTGAACAAGGGTGTAACATTTGCAATTCTCCAGTCCCCTGGCACCACCCCTGTTTCTAAGGAGGATTGGAAAATAATGGCCAGTACATCTGCGATTTTTTCCTTCACTTCCCTCAGCATCCAAGGATGCATCCCATCCGGTCCTGGTGACTTATCTACTTTAAGTACAGCCAACCTTTCTAGTACCTCATCTTTATCAATTCTTACCTCATCCAGTATCTCTTTTACTTCCTTCTTTACTATGTCTATGGCAGCATCTTCTTCTTCCTTAGTGAAAACAAATGCAAAGTACTCATTTAGTACCTCAGCCATACCCTATACCTCCATGCGTAGGTCTCCTTTTTTGGTCCCTAATCGGCCCCACCCCTCCACTTACGACCCTTTTACTATTTATATGCCAATAGATGACTTTTGGATTACTTTTTATGTTAGCGGCCATTCTATTCTCATGCCCTCTCTTTGCCCCTCTTATTTTCTTTTTCACTTCTCCTCTGAACTTACTCTATTTAGCCTGACCCTCAGATGTATTCTTGACCTGACATCTGTCATATGCGCTCTTTTTCTGCTTCATCTTACTCTCTATCACTTTCGTCATCCAGGGAGCTCTGACTTTAGTTGCCATATCTTTCCCTCTAGCAGGAATGTGCCTTGACTGTACCTGAACTATTTCCTCTTTAAAGGCAGCTCATTGTTTCACTACAGTTTTACCTGCCAATCTTTGATTACAATTTACCCGGGCCAGATCCGCTCTCATCCCACTGAAATTTGCCTTCCTCCAATTAAGTATTTTTACTCTAAATTGGTCCCTGTCCTTTTCCATAGCTATTGTAAACCTTATGATACTATGATCATTGTTCCCTAAATGTTCACCTACTGACACTTGTTCCACTTGACCTACTTCATTCCCCAGAACCAGATCCAGCAATGCCTCCTTCCTCGTTGGGCCGGAAACATACTGATCAAGAAAGTTCTCCTGAACACACTTGAGAAATTCTTCCCCCTCCCTGCCCTTTACACTATTACTATCCCAGTCTATATTAGAAATAAAAACAGAAAATGCTGAAAATGCTCAGCAGGTCAGGCAGCATCTGTGGAGCGAGAAACCGACTTAACGGTTCAGCTTGATGACCCTTCGTCAGAACTGGAAAAAGCTGGAGATCGAACAGGTTTTTAAGCAAGTGCAGGGGCAGGGAATGGGGGGAGGGGAGGAAAGAACAAAAGGGAAGGTCTGTGATAGGATGGAAGGCAAGAGAGATTAACAGACATTAAGAGATGGTGTAAGGCCAAAGGAGATGGTAATGGGACAAGTTAAGAAACAAAAGATGGCTCTAAATGTAGTGTAAATGGCACTGGCAGAAGGAGAGACAACTGCCATGTGGGAGAGAGAAATTTTTTTTGAATAAATAAAATAAATGGCAAAAGAAAAGGATAGGGGCAGAGGTTATGGTCTGAAATTGTTGAACTCTATGTTGAGTCCAGAAGGCTTTAAAGTGCCTAATCAAAAGATGAGGTGCTGTTCCTCGAGCTTATGTTGAGCTTCATTGGAACAGTGTAAGAGGCCGAGGACGGTGAGGGCTGGGTGGGAGTGGAGCGGTGAATTAAAGTGACAGGCGACCGGAAGCTCGGGGTCACCCTTGCAGACTGAACGGAAGTGTTCCACAAAGCGGTCACCCAATCTGCATTTGGTCTCCTGAATGTAGAGGAGACCGCATCGTGAGCAGCGAATACAGTATACTAAATTGCAAGAAGTGCTCCTGGAAGGAGTGTTTGGGGCCATGGATAGTGGGAAGGGTGGAGGTAAAAGGGCATGTGTTGCATCTCACGGGAAGGTGCCAGGCAAAGGGGAAGGGGTGTTGGGGGTGATAGAGGAGTGGACCAAGGTGTCGTGGAGGGAGCAGTCCCTTCGGAATGCTGAAAGGGGAGGTGAGGGGAAGATGTGTTTGGTGGTGGGATCACGCTGGACGTGGCAGAAATGGCAGAGGATGATCCATTGGATGTGGAGGCTGGTGGGGTGAAAGGTGAGGACAAGGGGAACCCTATCATGGTTCCGGGAGGGAGGGGAAGGGGTGAGAGCAGAAGTACGGGCAATAGAATGGACACGGTCAAGGGCCATGTCAACCACAGTAGAGGGGAATCCTCGGGTGAGGAAAAAGGAAGGCATGTCGGAAGCATTGGTATGGAAGGTGGCATCGTCAGAGCAGATGTGGCAGAGACGGAGAAACTGGGAGAATGGAATAGAGTCCTTACAGAAAGCGGGGTGGGAGGAAGTGTAGTCCAGGTAGCTGTGGGTATCAGTGGGCTTGTAGTGAATGTTGGTCAATAACCTATCCCCAAAGATGGAGACAGAGAAGTCGAGGAAGGGAAGGGAAGAGTCAGAGATGGACCATGTGAAGATGAGGGAAGGGTGAAAATTGGAAGCTTCCCATAGCAACACCTTTAATTTGGTGGAAGTGAGTGGAGTCAAAGGAGAAGTTGTTCAATATGAGAACAAGTTCAGCCAGGCGGAGGAGGGTGGTGGTGGATGGGGAGTGGTTGGGCCTCTGTTCAAGGAAGAAGCGGAGCGCCCTCAGACCACCCTGGTGGGGGATGGAGGTGTAGAGGGATTGAACGTCCATAGTGAAAAGTAGATGGTTGGGGCCAGGAAACTGGAAACTGTTAAAGTGACAGAGGGCGTCGGAAGAGTCAGGGATGTAGGTGGGAAGAGACTGGACAAGGGGAGAAAAAATAGAGTCGAGATAGGAAGAGATAAGCTCCGTGGGGCAAGAACAGGCTGAAATGATGGGACTGCTGGGGCAGTCCTGTTTGTGGATCTTGCGAAGGAGGTAGAAGTGGACTGTGCGGGGTTGGGAAATTATGAGGTTGGCGGCCGTGGAGGGAAGATCTCCAGAGGAGATGAGGTCAGTGACAGTCTTGGAAATGGTGGCTTGATGTTCGGCAGTGGGGTCATGGTCCAGGCAGAGGTAGGAGGAGGTGTCGGAGAGTTGGCATTCAGCTTCCGCTACGTAGAGGTCGGTTCGCCAAACAACAACAGCACCATCCTTATCAGCAGGTTTAATGACAATGTTGGGGTTGGATCTGAGAGAATGGAGTGCTGCAAGTTCAGAGGGAGGTAGGTTGGAGTGAGTGAGGGGAGCAGAGAAATTGAGACGGCTGATGTCACGCCGGCAGTTTGCAATGAAAAGATCTAGAGAGGTTAAGAGGCCAGAGGGAGGGGTCCAGGTGGAATGAGAATTCTGAAAATGGTAGAAAGGGTCAGCTGTGCTGGGGGAAGACTCCTGGCCAAAAAGTGGGCACGGAGATGAAGGCGGCAGAAAAAGAGCTCAGCATCGTGTCGAGCTCGAAATTCATTGAGATGGGGGTGTAAGGGGATGAAGTTTAGGCCTTTGCTAAGGGCTGATCGTTCAGGGTCAGAGAGGGGAAAGTCAGAGGGGATAGTGAAAACACACATGTGGAACATATGTGGAACACACTTTGTTCCACTCCTGCTCAGGCCCCCTCCTCACCTCTTCTTCTGGTACATTGATGACTGTATTGGTGCTGTTTCCTGCTCTCGCCCTGAACTAGAAAATTTCATTCACTTTGCTTCAAATTTCCACCCTTCCCTCAACTTCACATGGTCCATCTCTGACTCTTCCCTTCCCTCCCTCAACTTCTCTGTCTCCATCTCTGGGGATAGGCTATTGACAGACATTCACTACAAGCCCACTGACTCCCACAGCTACCTGGACTACACTTCCTCCCACCTCGCTTCCTGTAAGGACTCTATTCCATTCTCCCAGTTTCTCCGTCTCCGCCGCATTGGCTCTGATGATGCCACCTTCCATACCAGTGCTTCCGACATGCCTTCCTTTTTCCTCACCCAAGGATTCCCCTCTAATGTGGTTGACACGGCCCTTGACCGTGTCCGTTCTATTGCCCGCACTTCTGCTCTCACCCCTTCCCCCCCCTCCCGGAACCACGATAGGGTTCCCCTTGTCCTCACCTTTCACCCCACCAGCCTCCACATTCAATGTATCATCCTCTGCCATTTCCGTCACCTCCAGTGTGATCCCACCACCAAACATATCTGCCAGTGCCATTTACACTTCATCTAGAGCCATCTTTTGTTTCCTAACTTGTGCCATTACCATTTCCTTTTGCCTTGCACCATCTCTTAATGTCTCTTAATCTCTCCTGCCTTCCATTCTATCACAGACCTTCCCTTTTGTTCTTTCCTTCCCTCTCCCCTTTAACTGCCCCTGCACTTGCTTAAAAACCTGTTTGATCTCCAGAAGTTTCCACTTCTGACAAAGGGTCATCGACCTGAAACATTAAGTCTGTTTCTCTCTCCACAGATGCTGCCTGACCTGCTGAGTATTTCCAGCATTTTCTGTTTTTATTTCAAATTTCCAGCATCTGCAGTATTTTGCTTTTGTTCCAGTTGTAAGGGGTGGTGTGTGTGGTCAGCTTTGCCTCTGACTCCCTGAGCAGTTCGAATCGCTCCCAATCCCTTGGTTCTAGACTTTGGACTTATTTGGGGGTTGTAATGAAATTGCAACAGACAACCGAGTTGGTGAAAAGAACTTGGATTTTTATTTTGAGATAGGTAAATATACAATGCAATAATCTTATCACTCTAAAAGGGGGGGGAACACTTCAGAATATATGAGGGAGAATGACAATAGACAAAATACCTCACCCCTCCCAATCCCACTACACTAACTAGATTGGATTTCAGAGGACCAGGGAAATGCTCACCAAACGACTTTCTTGACAGTTGAAGAGTTTTGCGATTTCGGGGTTCTCTTTAGGTCTGGCGGTTGGGGCCTGTTGTACCCCGGATGTGGTGGAAGTCTTCACCTGCGTTGGGTCTTCAGTCTTTGCGTGTCCGCTGATGCGGCTGGGTGCGTATTTGGATTTATCTGGTAAGTACCCAATTTCCTTTGGTTAGGTATAGGGTTTAGAGCTTTTTTCATCAAATCTTACCCAGGGGTAAGTCAGGCTAGCTTGTAGAGTGGAAACAAATGAGCAAATCTTCGGTTTCTTCCAGGTTCGTTTCTTGTTGGTCGTGGTGGCCCAATATTACCTAGTTGTTGGTAATATTGTTAGTTGTCGGTTTCTTGGGGCCCTTGGTTGCCGCGATTCCTTTCTCCTTCCGTTTCGTCCTCCTTTCCTCAAATCTCCGATACTCCGACTGTATGCGGTGATGATGATGATGAGTAGTACTCTTCTGAACCAAACTGAACTGAACTCCTCTCCTTTGAACAACCGTCTTCTGTGTGAAAGCAGGCCTCAATTATACCGTTTGAGGCCTTGCTTATCTGCCCGCCAAATCTTCTCTGGCTCTTTGTTAATTTTGGCGGGCTCGTTATCTTTAATAGTTTTAAATTCTTTATCGAGTTTCGGGCTGGTCCCATCTATCTTTAATTGACTTTTAACTAGTTTTGGGATTGCTTCGAAATCGGTTTAGGTGTGTGAAGTATTTTTTGGAAATCTCTCTGAGTGGTTAATCTGTTGTTCGATTGTCTTCTCCTGCTCGGGTCAGAGTCCCTTTTGTTGATTTAGTGGCATGTACTGTATTATTCATATTTGTGATGGTTCTCTAGTTTTGGTGGGGACTGTCCTTCCGTAGGCCTATTGTCTTTATGTAGAATGACTGAGACGGTCCAGAACATTCCCAGACAATCTGGCCCATTCCAATACTCAAACTGTTTGTTTTACAGTGCCCCATTCCAACTCCTTTGTCGCAGCCTTCCACAGGCCTGGACATGCCTTTTAAAATAGCCAAAATCCTGGGGTTTTGACTTTAAGCCCCTTTTGGCCCAATATTCTTTTAAACAGTCCAAAAATCTCTTCTTGGTTTGGGGAAATCTGTAGAATTTTGCAAACCTTACACTCCCCCCTGTGATACTTTAAACACAATAGTATCATCCTGGGTGAGCAAATTTCTGATCCCTGAGAGCCAACCTTCCCCTGTATTATCTAAACTAAAACAAAACACTCTTCCGTCCCCCTTTAGGTATAGTATTTACACAGATATACAAGGTACGAAAAATTTGTTTACATTCACATCGAAGCAAGGAAGGGGTCCAACACCCCTGCACCACTTGGAAAAATGACACACACATAGGAAAAATAATGACACACACACTCATCAAACTTTATTTTTAATAACGGTCAAGGTTGTTTTATACCTGGTCATAGACTTTATTTTTATGTTTGTCCCATGCTCCCTCATGTTGAGAGCAGAGCACCCTGTCCCTTCCCTTGCACCTTGTGCACAAAAAATAGAAAACTATGCCAAACTGGAAGACCACTAAAATGTGTGAAGCCATTCGAATCCAAGAAGGGAACTCTATATTTTCAAAAATATCCCACCAAGGTGGAATTACTATATCCAAGATCTTGGCCCCCTATCTCGACTGCCTTCTGCTCTAATGTATAGAAATGTTTCTGTGAGATGACCACTGCTTTTAATAGGGCGGTAAGCTGTTCTGGTAGAGGAGGAATTTCATAGCCGAAATGTGTTACGTAATTTTGCAGGTTGGTAATGTTTTCCCTGACAGTGAGGTGAACAGTTGAGGGTTCAGGGATGGGTACAATCCGTTCCTGGGCCACTTGAACTTCTGCCTCGGGTTTAAAGCAGAAACTGCTGTCACTCACCGGACACCAGATGTGCTGTGCATGCCGGTAGTGGGGCGCACTTGTGTTGACACAATATGTCCCACCCCCTATGAATGATACCTGTGGGGAAACATGGTCTTTTGCCATTACCTCCATGGTACAGTTCACGGGTTGTGCGCCAGCAGCTTTAAACCCACACTGTGGTCTTGAATAGGCATTCAAGTGCTGGGGACACAGTATTATGTGTGCTCCCCGGCTCCGGCACCAGGAGAGGTCTGTACCTGTCATAGCGTGCTCCCACTTTATGACATAAGGTGGGACCTCTGTGAAACGGACGTGAGCACCCCCTTGAATGATCCCAATGTTCTCCACCCTGTGTACCGGTGCGGGTTGGGCTGTCATGACCGGCATCCTCACTACTATCCCCATGATAGTATGATTGGAACGTCCACAGTCCACTGTGACAGGTTAAGCTTCAGAGGCTAGGCGGAGCTGACACGGGCTCAGCGAATTACTAAACGGGTGGAGGGCTGCGAGGTGCTTGTTGCTAATCCAGGAGGGGACTAAACCTTGTTTTAAATCCTCCAGGTTGCTGCGGCCCTCGCCCAGCAACCATGCCCCATATAGCACGCACACCTCATTCTGTGCAGCTTGATCCAAAGCATTCCTGTCCTCCCGTATGAGTGCATTTACTGTCTTGGCATGTCTCTCCAGCTCAGCAATTATCTCTTTTAACTGGACCATCATAGCTTGGTCCTCATGTAGCTCTGAGCCTACCACTGTGTTCTCTGTTAGGATTTTTCTTAATTGGGTCTTTAAACCATTTATCTGTGTTTGTAACTCTATATCGTCTAGGCTGTTTACTACAGAGGATCCTGTGCTATAGGCAATGAAAATATCATTCCAGGTCCCCCTTCTTTGTCTCCCCATGCCCATATTATGCTCAGGATGTAAACTGTACAGTTTCGCTTTGTCTACACTGGCAAAGTCGAATTCATAAAATTTTCTAAACATTTCCTTCAAAAGGGCTTGGTACAACTGTTCTGTCTCCATAGGGCACCACTCAGATAAATGCACCTCGGTCAAGTTGAGGATCACTGAGGCCACTGCATAGTGTACCCCCTGGTACAGTAACTTATTGGTTGGCACCAGGACTAACCCATTCCCTGGTCTTTTGGTGGTGCTAGGACACCTCTGTACTATAGTCCGTGATGTCGTGGTCGTGGGCAGGGGCTTCCGGGGGCGGGTTACGAGTTCGGTGGCATTGACTGGAATCGGGGAGTATGGGACCGCGCACGCATGCAGGCTGGAATCCCACTCCATCCCCTCCCCGGCATCTTGCCATTGTCTGTGGAAAATGATGGATATGCCTGCAGGGCAGACTTTCTCTGACCCCCACATACAAACATAAACTCCCTTATCTGGCTCCCACTACTTGTCCCAGCACACACTCACTCCCCCTCGGGTCCCTGTAATCGTCCGATGGGTATTGTTCCCCAATCGTTCCCAATCGACTGCGGGGTTTCCTATGTCCTTGCTCAGCTTTCTGAGCCACCCCCACCTATCCTAAGGAATCTGTCCCTTACATGTCAAACACACATGTTTCCCCTCGGTGACACTGACCCTTGTAGCAACGACCTGTGCCCTGGGGCACGGGATGCAGGCCTCCCCGTATGTGAACCCGGTCTGGCTGGAGTATTGAGTCGAGTTAGACCCCAGCCACCCTGGCCACCTTCCCTCATGGAAGTAGATGGCGAGCACCTCCACACCTCGCTCACCACCCCCTGCGGTAACGATCGGTGCTCTCTCTCCTGAGCATCCATAGATGAGGGAGTTCTCCACGTCACCTCGGTCACCGATGCTCACCCCTACCAGGGTGAGCAGGAGCAGAACCTTTCTTATCCCGGTTTCCTTTCTGTAGGGACACCCAAACAAAATAGCCATGTCCCGAGAAGGTCCTCTGGCCTGACAGTTATCAAAATTTCCAAAACTTAAACTTATCCTATACTAAAATTAAACTATTAAAATTCCAAAACCTACCAAACTGTAAAAACACTTAAACTACAAGCTATATACATCCATCGCCCGTCTCCGGGTGGCCAGGCTAATCCCTGTTAGGCCTCTGCGTTTTGTGGAATCTGGGCAGCTTGTACGCTGGGCGTAAGGTGACCTGTGCCACCGGACCCGGAGAGTCCTTCTTAAAAGAACAGTGGGGTTTTCCGTTTCCCAACTGACCAGGGGAGTGTGCCCTCCTGTGCTGCAGCACACTACCCCTTTCTGTGTGGCTGCCGAGTCCCTATCCTGTCCTGTGGGTTCCCCGCAGCCTGATGCCGCAGGCTGGGGTCCCTTGTCTCTCTCTCTGCCCAACGCTACCTCTCCTGTGAGTCCCTCACCTTTGGAGGCCGTAGGCTGGGGATCCCTGTCCTTAGACTGGTCCCTGACCTTGGTTTTTCCCTTTCTGTTAAGGGCTTTCCTGGGGCTGGACCGTTTAAAGTGATACTCGGGTGTCCACGGTAGTTTATGCTGTGGTATGCGAGGAGACCTTCTTAAGGCTCCGGCTACTGGGGGTGTACCTGAGTCCCACTTAATTGGTGGGAGGGCCTCTCCAGTCACACACGTCACTGCCCCCACCTTTGTGGTCTGTGAGTCTGCCACAGCTGCAGCCTGCTGCTCTCTAGCTTTAACACGGTTAGCCCTTGCTGGCTGTTCCCCACTCTCAGTTTTGAACAGCTTGCATTGATTAATGTGGAACCACCTTGTGCGGCGGGGCATCTTTATGGCATAAACCATGGGGCTTGCCTTGTCCACAATGCTGTACGGCCCCATATACAATGGTTCGAAACTTCCCAACCGAGCAAAGTTCCTCACCATGACCTGATCCCCTATCTCCCACTTGTGGTGCCTGTTGGGTTCTAGCAGCAGTCGGTTACTCCGGTGCTGTTTTCCCATGTTGCTAGCAGCCTGCCAGTGAATCTGTTTAAGGTGTTCAACCAGATTCCTGACAAAGCTGTCCCGGTTCACCTCTCTGAGCTGACCTTCCTTGAGCACCGGGAGCTAGCACATGGGTGGGGGTCCGCATAACCCTGCCAGTCATGAACTCGTGTGGGGAATACCCCGTGCTTTTTGACTGGCTGGCTCAGATCCCCATTAGGACCAACGCTAAAACTTCTACCCACTTCTTGGGTGAGTCTCCTGTCTCCTTGCGCAGCCTTTCTTTTATACTGCAGTTTAAACGCTCTACAGGACCCGATGACTGTGGGTTGTAGCCGAGTACCATGAGGGTCTCTTGCATGACCTGTCCGGTAAAGTGGCTCCCTTGGTCAGACTCCACATACTGTGGCAGTCCCCATCGTGAGAACACTTCCCTGACCAGGATCTTAGCTGTACCCAATGCGGTAGCTGTACGGCAGGGAAAAGCTTCTACCCACTTTGAAAACACATCCACCAGGACTAGGCAGTGCTTGTAGCCTCCCTGGGCGGTGGGTAGGGGCCTGATGTAATCGATCTGGATCGACTGCCATGGTCCCTCTACCCTCCTGGTGTGTCCCAAAGATACCTTCCTTTTCTGGGGGTCAGGGTTATTGGCAGCACACACCAGACAGCCGGCACATAACTCGCGGACCTGTTCCCTCAGTCCTGGCCACCATCCTGCCTGTTCCACCCGCTGCCAGGTGGCCTCAGGCCCAGGATGCCCCACTCCTTTACCCTCATGGGCCAGTTGGAGGAATTCCCTTTGGTGCTGCTGCGGCACTACCCATTGCTCCCCCCTGAACAGCATGCCTTCCTTGACGGTGATGGCTGCTGTACCATATGGGACCACTACTTTCTCCCCTTTTGTGAGCGCGTTCAAGACAGCTCTGAGGATGGGATCCTGTACCTGGGCCTGCTTTAGGTCCGGGACCAAGGCTACCCCTTGTGTACCTCCCTTGTCCCGGATTGCGGCTACCGAACCTATCTGGTAGGGGTCTCAAAATTCTCCTTCCCTGGCTCCCTGCTTGGCCAATTCATCTGACTTTTGTTTGCCCTCCCGCATGGGTTCTGTCTTTGAGTGGGCCTTAACCTTATGGATATAGGCCTTCCCTTCCTTCCCTATGGCTGTCATGATTTTCTCCAGCAGAGGCTTGATTGCCAGGGGTCTCCCGTCAGCGGAGGTGTATCCGCGACGGGACCAGATGGCCAGGTATTCTGTACACGAATTGCATGTGAACATGCTGTCTGAGCAAATCGTGTACGGGGTAGGGAATTTCTCTGGGTGTGTAACCACGTACACTACCTCGGACAGTTCAGCCTACTGGGCGCTCATGGTGCTGGGGAGTTTAATTGCCAGGGCAATGTCTGCCCCGGGTCATAAACTCCACACCCTGTGAGTCGTTTCCCAGCAGATACTGTGCTCGATCCATCCACATAGATTTCGTGGCCTGTGGGGTATATCCCGGCCCGAAAACCTATGTTGACTTCCCATACTCCTTCAATGGAACACAGGTGGGCCATCCCTGGATAAATCATGTTGGCTGCGAGCTTCGGCTCGCAGAGACCTTTCACCCTTAGGTCCATCTGGGAGAGAAGCAGGGTCCAGCGAGCAATGCGGGCACTGCTCACTGTCTCATCTTTAATTCTCCCAACTAGGAGCATCTGGGTGGGTGTGTGATGGGTGAGGAGGGTGATGGGCAAGGCGCCTGTGTGTAAGGGGTGGTGTTTGGTCAGTTTTGCCTCGGACTCCCTGAGCGGTTCGAATCGCTCCCAGTTCCTTGATTCTAGACCTAGACTTATTTGGGGGTTGTAATGAAATTGCAGCAGACAACTGAATTTGATACAAGAACTTTGGTTTTTATTTGAGACAAGAAAATATACACAACACAATAATCTTATATCACTCTAAAAGGGGGAACACTTCGGAATATGCGAGGGAGAATGACAATAGACAAAATACTTCACCCGTCCCAATCCCACTACACTGACTAAGTTGGACTCCAGATGACCTGGGAAATGCTCACCAAACACAGGAATAGTTTGTAGAGTGGAAAAACTTGCAGATCTTCGGTTTCTTCCCAGTTGGTTTCTTGTTGGTCGCGGTGATCCAATATTACCTAGTTGCTGGTAATATTGTTCGTTGTTTGTTTCTTGGGGCCCTTGGTTGCCGCGATTCCTCCCGTTCTCCTCCTGTTGTCCTTTTGTCGATTGAGTGTCCCGAGGCTGATGTGTTTCGAATGAGCTATGCCTCTGTCTGTGTCTGTCCGAACTGTACTGCTGACTTCAATTCACTGACTGCTGTTTCAATTCTCTGACTGAACAAAACTGATCGAACTGATCAAACCCATCAAACTCATCGAACTGACCTCTTGTGGAGACAGGTCTTTAGTTTATACTAAACGAAGCCAGCTAATCTTGTTAGATTTTGGGCGGGCTTGTTAACTTTAATAGTTTTTAAATTCTTATCGAGTTTCGGGGCTGGTCCCATCTATTTTTAATTGAGTTTTGGGATTGCTTCAAAATCAGTTTAAGTGTGTGAAGTGGTTTTGGATGTCTCTCTGAGTGGGTTTAATCTGTTGTACGATTGTCTTCTCCTGCTGGGGCCAGGGTCTCTTTTGTTGATTAGTGGCATGTATTGTATTATTCATGTTCTTGATGGCCCTGTAAGTTTTGGCAAGAACTGTCCTTTCGTAGGCCTATTGTCTTTATGTAGATTGACTGGGACGGTCCAGAACATTCCCAGACAATCTGGCCTTTTCCAATAATCAAACTGTTTGTATTACAGAGCCCAACCCAACTCCTTTGTTGCAGCCTTCCACAGGCCTGGACATGCCTTTTAAAATAGCCAAATCTTCTTGGGGTTTTGACTTTAAGTCCCTTTTGGCCCAATATTCTTTTAAACAGTCCAATATCTCTTCTTTTCTTGGTTTGGGGGAGTCTATAGAATTTTGCGAGCCTTACATGTGAAGATCAATGATCTTTTCACAGCCCAGTGAGTGGCAAGGAGGTGCCTCTCACAGTTGGAATAGCCCTTCTCCACATCCGTGAGTATCCTGTAGGAGTAAACCACCTGTCACAGCAGACTGTGCCGCTCCTGGAGCAGCACTGCACTCAGACTGTCCCCGCTGGCTGCTACCTCCAAGTAGAACTCTTTCTTCCCATCAATGTCCCCTAGAGCCGGCGCGGTCTGCAAATTTTGCTTGAGGTTTACAAATGCAGCCTCGCAACCCTCATCCCAAACCCACTCCACTCCCTTATGTAGGAGTCGGAGCAGAGGGGCTGCTGTGGCGGCGTAATCCTCAATAAAACACAGCGGCTGGACCTGGGGGAGAGCAGCGACCGAGGCAGAGCATAAAAGCGGCGGCAGCAGCGAGGCCCGACCACAGCGGCTGGACCTGGGGGAGAGCAGCGACCGAGGCGGAGCATAAAAGCGGCGGCAGCAGCGAGGCCCGACCACAGCGGCTGGACCTGGGGGAGAGCAGCAACCGAGGCGGAGGATAAAAGGAGCAGCGAGCAGTGAGGCCCGACCACAGCGGCTGGACCTGGGGGAGAGCAGCGACCGAGGTGGAGCATAAAAGCGGCGGCAGCAGCGAGGCCCGACCACAGCGGCTGGACCTGGGGGAGAGCAGCGACCGAGGCGGAGCATAAAAGCGGCGGCAGCAGCGAGGCCCGACCACAGCGGCTGGACCTGGGGGAGAGCAGCAACCGAGGTGGAGGATAAAAGGAGCAGCGAGCAGTGAGGCCCGACCACAGCAGCTGGACCTGGGGGAGAGCAGCGACCGAGGCAGAGCATAAAAGCGGCGGCAGCAGCGAGGCCCGACCACAGCGGCTGGACCTGGGGGAGAGCAGCGACCGAGGCGGAGCATAAAAGCGGCGGCAGCAGCGAGGCCCGACCACAGCGGCTGGACCTGGGGGAGAGCAGCGACCGAGGCAGAGCATAAAGGCGGCGGCAGCAGCGAGGCATACCAACTCAGCAGCGGGGAGAGAGGTAAAAAGTAATCAGAGTGTGATGTCACCAGGGAGCAGATAAGTGATTGGTTGGTGAGTATTTCTCTATTTTTTAAACGTTAACTCTGGTTTATAGTTGCTAAGGTCTTTCTGGTGTAGCGGGGACTGTTGGTAAACCATACAAGTGTATATCTTTATTTGCCCTAGTGTATATCTTTAATTGGTGGTATTGAATTAATTTAAATTAATTAAAGGGTAAGTCATGTCAGGACAGCCCAGCCCCGTGTTATGCTCCTCTTGCTCTATGTGGGAATTCTGGGACGCTGCCTGTGTCCCTGACGACCATGTGCGCCAGAAATGTATCCAGCTGCAGCTACTAGTAGACCGCATTGCGGCGCTAGAGCTGCGGATGGATGAGTTTTGAAGCATTCACGATGCTGAGAGGGTCGTGAGTATCACCTTTAGTGAGTTGGTCACACCGCAGGTAAGGGCTGCACAGGCAGAAGGGAAATGGGTGACCATAAGGTGGAGCAGTAGAAGCAGGCAGGTAGTGCAGGCGTCCCCTGTGGACATCCCCCTCTCAAACAGGTATACCGATTTGGATACTGTTGAGGGGGATGACTTACCAGAAGAAGGCAGCAGCAGCCAACTTCCTGGCACCAGGGGTGCTTCTGCTGCTCAGGAAGGGAGGAAAAAGAGTGTGAGAGCAATAGTGGTAGGGGATTCTATCGTAAGGGGAACAGATAGGCATTTCTGTGGCCGTAGACGTGACTCCAGGATGGTTTGTTGCCTCCCTGGTGCCAGGGCCAAGGATGTCACTGAACGGCTGCAGGGCATTCTGAAGGGGGAGGGTGAACAGTCAGAGATCGTGGTTCACATTGGGACCAATGACATGGGTAGGAAGAGGGATGAGGTCCTGCAGCAAGAATAAAGAGTAGGACCTCAAAGGTTGTAATCTCTGGATTAATCCCGGTGCCACGTGCTAGTGAGTATATAGGAATAGGAGGATAGAGCAGATGAATGCGTGGCTAAAGAGTTGGTGCAGGAGGGAGGGCTTTAGTTTCCTGGATCACTGGGCCTGCTTCTGGGGAAGGTGGGACTTGTACAAGTCGGACGGGTTGCACCTGAACCAGAACGGGACAAATATCCTTGCGGGGAGGTTTGCTAACACTGTTCGGGGGGTTTAAACTAACTTGGCAGGGGGATGGGATACAGAGTGAAGCTATAATAGGGGGTGATGTACAGCCAAATATAGAGGAAAAAATAAGTCAGACTGGAAGACAGAGCAAATATGTAACGGCACAAGGGAGTAGGGCAAAGCTAAATGGCATTTATTTTAATGCAAGGAGTCTTAAGAATAAGGTGGATGAACTGAAGTTGTTGAGGAACACATGGGAGTATGATGTTGCTATCACGGTGACATGGTTGAGGGGGGGGCAAGACTGGCAGCTCAATATTCCGGGGTATAGAATCTTCAGGCGAGACAGAGGGGGGGGGGGGTAAAAGAGGAGGGGGTGTCGCAATATTAATTAAGGAGACAATTACTGCTGTAAGGAGGGATGATATATTAACAGGTTCCTCTAATGAGGCCATATGGGTTGAACTTAAAAACAAAAAGGGGGCTTGCACTTTGCTGGGAGTGTACTATCAGCCCCCAAACAGTCAGGGGGAGATAGAGGAACAGATATGTAGGCAAATCTCAGAGAACTGTGCAAATAATAGGGTAATTATAGTGGGGGATTTCAACTTCCCCAATATTAACTGGGATAGTCAGAGTGTGAAAGGCTTAGAGGGTGCAGAATTCTTAAAGTGCATCCAGGAGAGCTTTTTCAGCCAGCATGTAGAAAGTCCTACAAGAGAGGGGGCGGTACTGGACCTAATTCTAGGGAATGTGGCCGGGCAAGTGGTAGAAGTGTTAGTAGGTGAGCACTTTGGTGACAGTGACCATAATTTGGTGAGATTTAAGGTAGTCATGGAAAAGGACAAGGATGGACCGGAAATAAAGGTTCTAAATTGGGGGAAGGCCGATTTTAATATGATAAGGCAGGATCTGGCCAATGTGGACTGGGATCAGCTACTTGAAGGAAAATCCACATCGGAGCAATGGGAGTCTTTCAGAAAGGAAATTGACATTGTACAATGGCAACATGTTCCCGTAAAGGTCAAGGGTGGGACCAACAAGCCCAGGGAGCCTTGGATGTCAAGGGATATACGAGAATGGATTAGGAAAAAAAGGGGGACTTTTGGCAGATACAAAGGACTAAAGACAGAGGAAGCCCTAGAGGAGTATAAAACGTGCAGGGGGATATTTAAAAAAGAAATTAGGAGAGCGAGGAGGGGCCATGGAATAACACTGGCGAGCAAAATAAAGGAAAATCCTAAGGTGTTTTATAAGTATATTAAGGGCAAGAGGATAACTAGGGAAAGAGTAGGGCCCATTAGGGACCAAAGTGGCAAAATGTGTGTAGAGCCAGAAGATGTAGGTGGGGTTTTAAATGAATTTTTTGCATCTGTGTTCACTATGGAGAAGGACGATGTGGACATAGAAATCAGGCAGGGGGACTGTGATATACTTGAACATATTAGCATTGAGAGGGAGGAGGTACTAGCGGTTTTAGCAGGCTTAAACGTGGATAAATCCCCAGGCCCGGATGAGATGTATCCCAGGCTACTATGTGAGGCAAAGGAGGAGATTGCAGGGGCTCTGACACAAATTTTCATAACCTCTCTGGCCACAGGGGATGTGCCAGAGGACTGGAGAACAGCTAACGTAGTACCATTATTCAAGAAGGGTAGTAGGGATAAACCAGGGAATTACAGGCCAGTGAGCCTAACATCAGTGGTAGGGAAATTATTGGAAAAATTCTGAGGGACAGAATTGGTCTCCACTTGGAGAGGCAGGGATTAATTAGGGATAGCCAGCATGGCTTTGTCAAGGGAAGATCATGTCTGACCAATTTGATTGAATTTTTCGAGGGGGTGACTAGGTGTGTGGATGAGGGTAGTGCAGTGGATGTGGTTTACTTGGATTTCAGTAAGGCTTTTGATAAAGTCCCACATAGGAGACTGGTCAGGAAGGTAAGAGCCCATGGGATCCAGGGTGCCTTGGCACATTGGATCCAAAACTGGTTTAGTGGCAGAAGGCAGAGGGTGATGGTAGAAGGTTGTTTTTGTGACTGGAAGCCTGTGTCCAGTGGGGTACCGCAGGGATCGGTGCTGGGTCGCTTGCTGTTTGTGGTCTACATTAATGATTTGGATGTGAATATAAAAGGTATGATCAGTAAGTTCGCAGATGACACGAAAATTGGTGGGGTGGTAAATAACGAGGCGGGAAGCCTCAGGCTACAGGATGACATAGATGGGTTGGTCAGATGGGCGGAACAGTGGCAAGTGGAATTTAACCCTGAAAAGTGTGAGGTGATGCATTTTGGACGGACTAACAAGGCAAGGGAATATACAATGAATGGTAGGACCCTAGGAAAGACAGAGGATCAGAGGGACCTTGGTGTGCATGTACATAGATCCCTGAATGCAGCAGAACAGGTGGATAAGGTGGTTAAAAAGGCGCATGGTATACTTGCCTTCATTAGCCGAGGCATAGAATATAAGAGCAGGGAGGTTATGATGGAGCTGTACAAAACGCTGGTAAGGCCACAGCTGGAGTACTGTGTGCAGTTCTGGTCGCCACACTATAGGAAGGATGTGATTGCTTTGGAGAGGGTGAAGAGGTGATTTACCAGGATGTTACCTGGGCTGGAGCGCTTCAACTATGAAGAAAGACTGGACAGGCTGGGGTTGTTTTCCTTGGAGCAGAGAAGGCTGAGGGGGGACCTGATTGAGGTATACAAAATTATGAGGGGAACTTTTCCCCTTAGTAGAGGGGTCAATAACAAGGGGGCATAGATTCAAGGTAAGGGGCAGGAGGTTTAGAAGGGATTTGAGGAAAAACTTTTTCACCCAGAGGGTGGTTGGAATCTGGAACTCACTGCCTGAAAGGGTGGTAGAGGCAGGAACCCTCACAACATTCAAGAAGCATTTGGATGAGCACTTGAAATGCCATAGCATACAAGGCTACGGACCAAATGCTGGAAAATGGGATTAGATTAGATAGGGCTTGATGGCCGGCGCGGACGCGATGGGCCGAAGGGCCGCTTTCTGTGCTGTATAACTCTATGACTCTATGGGCTGGAAATTCAGTAGGCTTTGCGCCCAGTTTTCGCCCAAAGAGGGCTTTTGCGCCACTTGCTGAGCTTTCGCCGATATTCAGAGCTGCGGTAATGGCGGCGTTAGCCAGTAGCGCTGCGCCGCCACCGATGACGTCATCGGTGTGCGCAGTGCCCCGCTACCGCCCCGCTACTGGCCCGACCGCCATATTGAGTTGCGGCCGCCTCTTCCGCAGCGGCCGCAAACAGCGATCAGAAAACGGGGCCATACCGTAGCGTTAGTGGGGCGAGTTAAGGCGGATGTGCGGCCGGCCGCTTTTTCGGCGGCCGCCTGCCCGCACCTCCTTCCCCGGCCTCCTCCACCCCCCCCCCCCCCGCGGCATTGCCGGCTGTTTTCCGGGAGCCCGACACTTCTCCGTGGTGCCGGGCTCATTTGCCAGCATTAGCGAGCGGCGATCTCGCTGTTGCAGGCACCTCCCCCTTAAGAGAGGGAGGAAGGCCTGCAGTACCGCAGCCTGCCGCTCCGCAGTGGGCGGCGCTGCGGCACCTAGCGCGCCGATATTCAGTTTCAGCGCCCCAAGCGGGGGCGCCGAAACCCTTGAATAGCGGCCGGCTTCGACGTGGGGCGCTGAAACTGAATTTCCGGCGGGCGCAAGTGGCTCCGCGCGCAGCGGTAACTTCTGGGCGCAAGCGAGCTGGCGGGCCCAAACTGAATTTCTAGACCTATGACTCTATAAAATCTCGGCAGTACCCCGTTAGCCCTAGAAAAGATCTCACTCCTGTCACTGTATTGGGGGCTGGTAACTCCTGCACTGCTTCCCTTCTGGCTTTATCTATGGCCCTTTCCCCCCCTTGCACAGCCAGCCCTAGGAATTTTACTTCCTGTCGGCCGATCTGTACCTTCTTAGGGTTTACTTTAAAGCCTTCCTGCCTGAGCAACTCCAGCAGTTCTGCCAGTAGTGGACCGTGTTCCTCTCCCTCATCAGTGAATAGGAGCAGGTCATCCACATACTGGACTAACTGTCGGGGGCGGCTGAAGCCTTTCAAACAATCTGGCATACACTGGTGGAAAATAATGGGGCTATTGTGGAAACCCTGTGGTAGGCAGTTCCAGGTGTAATTTTGGCCTTTAAACATGAAGACGAACTTGTACTGGTCCTCTCTCCGTAGAGGGATGGACCAAAACCCATTGGAAATATCCAGCACTGTGAAGGTGGTCGCAGAGGCTGGAATACTTCCAATGAGGTCGGCGACAGCTGCGACCATGGGTGCACAGGCGGGGATGTTTCTATTAAGTACCCGATAGTCCACCGTGGCTCTCCAGGAGTTGTCCGGTTTCCTAACCGGCCACAGTGGAGAGTTTACGTGGGTGGCTATCGGTCACAATACCCCCTGTTTGACCAGAGAGGTCATGGCCATTCCCATGCCTGCCTTCGCCTCTTTGGGAAAATTATACTGCTTTTGTGGTTGGGCCATGGGGTCCCCATCTACACTTACTTCGACCCCGTTCACCCTCCCACAATCATGCTTGTGAGTGGCAAATGCGCCGAGGTGTGCTCGCACAAATGCCTGGTACTCCACTGGAGTGTTACTGACTGTTTGCTCGAGGTTGTAACCCTCCTTGGGTTTTAGGGTACACAAGGTTCCCTTGCCCTGTTTCTCTGGGATAACTGCTACTTTGTTTTCTTTGCTGGTGCATGCTCCCCACAGACAGTGGTTCCTAAGATCCACTAGAATCCTGTGGCCTATAATAAAGTCAGCCCCCAGGATCCCTTTCCCTTCCTGCTCGCACTTCAGTAAAACACAAGTCCACTTGGTGTGGAGTGCTCCTAAATGAATGGACAGCGGGATATAGAATGAGCCAACCTGCTCATTACCTGTGAACCCCACTAAGCTGTACGGGACCCCGTTAGACAGAGATGAGGCGGTGGGGTTATCTGAATAGACTATGGTGCTCGATGCTCCCATGTCCAACAGATAGGCCCCTTTCACCTTTTCTGTTGTGTATGTACCTTTAAGAGAGAACTGACTTTATACTGTAGTACCGGCAGTGACCACACCTGTATATAAAGCCATAGCAGGCTTCTGTACTTTCAGTTTAAGCTTACCCTCTGTTCAGTAAATACCTGTTATTATTGTTCTCCTGCAGTCCGTGTATTATTGATACGCGGACACTACAGTGGTGACGAGCAGGTTCGAACTCACCTGCAGTACTGCATCACGTCACGGGGATCTTTCCCTGAAAAGAAGCTTCTTGGAGGTCGAAGTCAGAGCAACGGGCGTCGACGGCGGGCAACCGCCCAGGGATCCATCGGAGTTCGGAGAATTGCAGGGGAGGCTGTGGAGAGCTGGGCTTGGCTCCCCAGCCAAGGTGTTCCAGCAAATCGTGCTGGTAGCAGGTAGTGCGCTGACCCTTCCGGACTGCGGCGGGCTCGAGCTCGATCGAGTGGCTCTGCAAAGGGGCCATGCAGCGTCGTCGGGAGGAAAAGAGACAGAGAGGGTGGAGCGCACAAGAACCGGGCAGCGTAGAGAAAATAAAACGAGGGGAAGGAAAAGTGAGACGCGCCGAAGCCGCAGGTCGCCGCTATTACCCTGTAGAATGCTAGGAGCAGCGTGGCAGCAAGGGGAAGAAGGAAAAGCGCGGGAGGATTACCCTGTAGAATGCTAGGAGCAGCGTGGCAGCAAGGCGAAGAAGGAAAAGCGCGGGAGGCGCCATTTTATTCCATTGGGGAAGAAGGAAAAGCACGGGAGGCGCCATTTTAATCCATTGGGGAAGAAGAAAAAGCGCAGGAGGCGCCATTTTAAACCACCCAAGATGCCGAAGAGTGGCAGTATCACTGCTTTCGACAACGAGGTAGAAGACTGGACCACGTATGTGGAAAGAATTGAAGTGTACTGCAAGGCAAATGAGGTGGCCGATGGAAAGAAGGCGTCGGTATTATTAAATTTGATGGGCGCGAGAACGTACGGCCTATTGCGGAATTTAATTACCCCAGCTAAACCAATGGAGAAAAGTTTTGAAGAGATTGTTAATATCTTACAGGAACACCTAAACCCTACACCGCTGCTGATAGCAGAAAGATTCAAGTTCCATAAATGAAACCAGCACAAAGATGAGAGCAATGCTGACTATCTTACGGAACTACGCAAGTTATCGAAGCACTGCCAGTTCGGAGCAGGACTGGCAGACACCTTAAGGGATAAGTTTGTCTGCGGGCTCCAGAGGGAAGTAACCCAGAAACGATTACTTTTGGAAAAGGACCTGACGCTAGAACAGGCTTTCAGCGTGGCAGTATCCTACGAAGCAGCAGCACGGGGAGCTGCGAAATACAACAGAAACCACAAGAATACAGCACTAACGAAATGGTGTATGGAGCAGAAAAGTGCTATCGCTGTGGCAGAACCACCCATGATCAGAAGGACTGCTGGTTTAAAGACAAAGTATGCAGGCAATGTGGGAAAATGGGACACATAGCAAGAGACTGCAGGTCGGGAAAGAAAACCAACACTAAAAGAACTACTAAGGAAAAGTACAAGAAAGTAAAAAAAATGACAGACAGTAGTTCAGAAGGTCAGGAGAGTGATAATGACTCCGGGAGCAGGAGACTAAGTTGTCTAAAGTTACACAATATGATCGCAAAGGAGGATCACCGAACCATTTGGGTCACCCTCATGATAGCAGGGTCCCAATTAAAGATGGAATTGGACACAGGATCAGCCCTAACTGTCATGAATCGACGAATCTATGAGTGGCTATTCTCACACATACACTTGAAGGACACGTCCATTGTATTGAAGACATACACGGGGCAAAAAGTCTGCCCCAGATGAAAAATAAGGCTGCCAGTTAAATACAACGGCAAGGAAACACAGAAACTCAATTGGATTGGCATTCCATTCAGGCGCTGACTGTGACTGACAAAAAGGATGACGACGTCACACCTGGACGACTGTCAAAAATTCTAACTGATGCGAAAGAGGTGTTCCAACAAGGACTTGGGACTCTAAAAGGAGTAACGGCAACGATAAAAATCGAAGATAACGCAAACCCAAAATTTTTTAAGGCCAGACCGGTACCGTACGCGATCCGCCCAGCCATTGAAGCAGAGCTGGAGAGTCTGGAGCATTCGGGTGTGCTGTCCAAGGTGGACTGGAGCGAGTGGGCCACACCCATCGTTCCTGTAATGAAGAAAGCATTGAGCAGCATGCCTGGGGAGCCGAAGAAGGTTCGCATCTGTGGGGACTTCAAGGTAACTGTGAACCCAGTCCTGCACACAGTACAATATCCACTGCCACGGATAGAAGATATTTTCACCTCACTATCTGGA
The DNA here is from genome assembly GCF_052327205.1 of Somniosus microcephalus. Lineage (NCBI taxonomy): Eukaryota > Metazoa > Chordata > Chondrichthyes > Squaliformes > Somniosidae > Somniosus > Somniosus microcephalus. The sequence continues at coordinate 58,777,640 of NC_140993.1, read as the reverse complement.
GGGAAACGCTTTACGAAGATTGATCTGGCCCAAGCGTATCTACAAATGGAGGTGGAAGAAGCATCTAGGAAATACCTCACGATAAACACTCACAAAGGTCTTTACCAGTACAACCGACTGGTATTCGGGGTAGCATCAGCCCCGGCTATTTGGCAGAGGGCAATGGAACAAGTCCTGCAATGGATCCCGGGGACCCACTGCTATTTGGACGACATCCTGGTTACGGGCGAAAATGACAGTGATCACCTTGCCAACCTGGAGCAGGTGCTCACTAGATTACAAGAATATGGGCTACGAGCCAACCGCCCCAAATGCGAGTTCTTCAGGAGACAAATCTCGTATTGTGGCCACATGATTGATGAGGAAGGGTTGCATAAGTCCCCAGACAAGATTGAGGCAGTAGTCAAGGCTCCAGCACCGGAAAATGTGTCGCAACTGAGGTCGTTCCTCGGGTTGGTGAACGACTACAATAAGTTCTTGTCGAATTTATCTACAATTCTGCACCCACTGAACGCCCTGCTGCAAACTGGAGTAACATGGAAATGGAGTGATGAGTGTAAGCGTGCCTTTCAGAAATGTAAATGCCTAATCACTTCAAAAGAAGTATTGGCCCACTACAATCCAACACTACCGATTTGGTTGGCATGTGATGCGTCTCCCTACGGCATCGGAGCGGTGCTGTCACACAAATTCCTTGACGGTTCAGAGAGGCCAATAGCCTTTGTGTCGCGCTCGTTAACCTCAGCCTAGTGTAACTACGCCCAGATTGACAGGGAGGCCCTCAGCCTGGTGTGGGGGGTGAAGAAGTTCAATCACTATCTACATGGGCAGAAATTCACCCTACTGACTGATCATCAGCCTCTGGTCTCCATTTTTAACCCAAAGAAGGGTGTTCCGATGATGACGGCGCAACGGCTGCAAAGATGGTCACTTTTTCTAGGGACACATCAGTACGACATAGAGTACAAGGGTACGAAACAGCATGGAAACGCTGATGGGCTGTCGCGCCTACCGTTGCCTACGGTGGAGGAAGCACCTGCAGTGGACCCAGTTGAGATATTCCATTCGACCATAGTCGAATGTCTACCTGTTACAAACTCAAGTATAGAGAAGGAAACCCGAAATGACCCGACACTCTCTCGGGTCTATGATTTGACGGTGAAGGGATGGCCAGCACATGGCGACTCACTGTTGCCAGCATTCTCACCAAGGAGAGAACAGCTGTCAGTGTGCCGGGGGACCTTAATGTGTGGATCCCGAGTGGTAATTCCACCCAAGTTGAGAGATAGAGTGCTCAATGAGCTTCATGAGGGCCATCTGGGAGGGGTAAAAATGAAGAGCCTTGCCAGGGCGTTTGTGTGGTGGCCGGGAATCGATAAAGAAATCGAGGATATGACCAAGAGATGCACAGGATGCCAGAAGGTCCAAAACGCTCCACCACAGGCCCCGCTACACCCATGGGAGTGGCCCTCATCTCCATGGCAACGGGTACACATTGATTTTGCTGGTCCATTTATGGACTCAATGTTTTTAATCGCCGTGGATGCCCATTCGAAATGACTAGAGGTCATCAAAATGTCCTCCACCACCACGGAGAAAACTATTGCAGTCCTACGGACCATCTTCGCCAGGAATGGCTTGCCAGAACAGATTTGCTCCGACAATGGACCACAGTTTGTGTCCGAGGATTTCCGGAGGTTCCTGAGGAATAATGGGGTGAAACATTACACATCTGCCCCATATCACCCAGCCACAAATAGATTGGCTGAGAGGTTTGTTCAGACCTTTAAAAAGGCCATAAAGGCGATGTATAATGACGACATACCACTGCAACACAAGGTGGATAATTTCTTGTTTGCTTACCGGAATGCGACACATGCAGTCACCAACCAAGCTCCAGCCATAATGTTCTTCAACCGAAGGCTAAGATGTCGCCTGGATTTGCTCAAACCAAACATAAGACGAGATGTTGAGGATAAGCAATTCCAGCACATCAATGAGAAGCCAACCAGGAGCTTCAAGATAGGGCAACCAGTCTTGGCCCGCGACTACCGAACAGAAAAATGGCAGCCAGGAATGATATGCACACAGCAGGGACCACTAATGTACACAGTGGAAGTTGGAGAGAGCATCGTGAGATGCCATGCTGACCAGATTCTAGAGTCACAGGAACAAGCCAAACCCATACCACGAGCATGTGCACCTGGTAATGAACCCAAAGTACAGATTGCGTCTACCTCAGAATCAGTTGTATTGGAAGCTGACGAACCAACCAATGACAATGAGCCAAAATCGACTCCGCCGCAAGAACAGGATACTCGAGAAAGGCGCTATCCAGTCAGGATCAGGAAGCCTCCTCAAAGACTGAACTTATAAATGATTATTTCAGTTGATGTATATAGTACAGAGAAAATTGTAATTGTAATTAGTTATTATTTAATTGTTAAATGAATGTTATGTGCTGTTTATCTAAAAGGGGAGGAATTGTTGTGTATGTACCTTTAAGAGAGAACTGACTTTATACTGTAGTACTGGCAGTGACCACACCTGTATATAAAGCCATAGCAGGCTTCTATACTTTCAGTTTAAGCTTACCCCCTGTTCAGTAAATACCTGTTGTTATTGTTCTCCTGCAGTCCGTGTATTATTGATACGCGGACACTACACTTTCCACCTCCATCTTAACAAGCGGTCTCTTCCATACATCGTACTCAAGGGAACACAAATAGACAGGCTGCGCTGGCTCTAGTCATAAGTCTGTGTTAGGCGGGGCAGATGGAGTTAAAGCACCCGTGGCTTTGGCTACCCTCCCTGGGCCAGCCAACAAAACTCAAAGTGCAGCTACTAACGAATCAACTGTGGGGGAAGAGGTCGGTGTTTCTGTCTTTGGGGCAGGAGCTGGGGAGTTTTTCTCTACACTATCCTTCCAAGGATTTCTACAGTCCCTTCTCCAATGCCCAGTTTTCCCGCATCCAAAGCAGTTACTGTTGTGTTTGCAAAGATAATCCAGAGGCCGTATGCAGAGCTCAGTTCATGTTGCTTTTAATGGCTGATCCAAACACACTCTCACAGGCAAAAGCAATCGAATACCTATATCCAATGTCAGACGCAATACAACGATAACAGCACTATCAAACTCCATGTGCTCAGGCCAAGGCAATCGAGTACCTATCACCAATGTCAGACATAACGGCCTAGAAATTCGGTTGTTAGCGCCGGCGATTAGTGCCTAATGAGTCCGAATGTGGGGCGTTACCCAATGTTCGGGCGGGCGCAATGAAGATAGCGACACCTCCCATATTGACTATACATTTAACGCCTGCGCTAACTGTTAGCGCGCGCCCACGTGCGCAGGCAGATCATGACATCATTTCAGTGTGCAACGCCTTTTAGGCGCCCCTGGCCGGATATTCGGTGGCGCCCGGAACCTTTCCGCCTAGCGCTATTAGTGACAATTCGATGGAACGTTACCAGGCCCTTCTCGGAGTCGGGGGGCACTATTTAAAGGGGACAGCTCTAGTATAAAAGCTGCAGCCACTTGGCCTGTTTATTGTGATCATTGCTGGAGAGAGTTAGTGAGCTACTGTTGAGCAGATTTTTTTGGATTTAGCCTTGGAATACTTGGGACCTTCAGACCTGTCGTTTTGCCCGACTGGCATCGGAATGGGAGCTGCTTTGGAGGGCCACGTCCTCATGGCTGGAAACTTTGAAGGGGCACAGAGACGGCGGGAGAGAGGGCCGGGATTTATCAGAAGGAGGAGGGGCAATGGAGGTCGGCCAATCCGAGGGTACGCTGCGAGGGTATTCAGGCAGCAGGTGTCATACCTTGCCATGTCAGAGGAGCAGTGTGTTCGAAGGCTCCGATTCGGTAAGGAGATTGTAACTGAGCTGTGCCACCTGCTTGCTGAGGATCTGCAGCCGCATCTACGGTGCAGGACCTCTCTGTCGGTGGCTGTCAAAGTGACTGTTGCCCTCAATTTCTATGCCAGCGGATCCTTTCAGTCAGCCACTGGGGACATTGCGAATATCTCACAGTTTGCAGTGCATTGTTGCATCTGGCAAGTGACAGCTGCCCTTTATAGAAGAAGGCGTCAATTCATCACCTTCCCTCTGACCCTGGAGAAGCAGGCGGAGCGCGCGCAGGGCTTCGCTGCTATTGCGGACTTCCCCATGTTGCAGGGGGCGATTGATTGCGCACACGTGGCTTTGCGGGTGCCATTACTGAATCCTGAGGACTTCCGCAACCGCAAGGGGTTCCACTCCCTCAATGTGCAGCTGGTCTGTGACCACCGCCAAATGATCATGGCAGTCAACGCCCAATTCCCAGGGAGCAGCCACGATGCGTTCATCCTAATAATAATAATAATCAACTTTATTGTCATTGTTAGTGCACAAGTGCAGTACAACGAAATGTAAGCTTGCGGCTCCCGAGAGTGTACATTTTGATTAAGACATTTAACATACATTTGGCTTGTAACATAAACATAAACATAATAAAGTGCATTGACAGATGTGCAGGCTTTAGAGTTTATTAGCAGAGTTCAGTAGGATGAAAGCCCTGGGAAAGAAGCTGTTCCTAAATCTGGTCGTGCAGGTGCGAATGCATCTATAGCGTCTTCCAGATGGCAGGGGGGCGAACAAACTGTGGCTGGGGTGGTGAAATAAAGAGTAGATTTGCCTTTCTAAATCTAGGCTTTATTAACCTTAAAAACCCAGCAGCACATCTTCAACACCCAGTCCCAACCAAGGCTGTAGAGAACTGAATTTAAGTTGGCCACCACAAATCACATGACATCAACTACCAATGAGTTTACAGCATATATCTCAATGGCAGGAAACAGACAACCAATCACAATACTTCTTACAAAACAAGAATAATCACCACATTCACCCCTCCTTTTAAAACATACTCCAACCTAAGTAGCCTTTACAATTTACAATTAATTATTTATAACTAAAACAATACAAATATAATATTTCAACAATTTTAAAACATTACTATCAAATTATTTTAAAAGTACATTTTCAATCGGTCGACCGGATATCTTGTTCGTGTCGACCTTCTTAACCTTGGTGAAATTCCTTGCCCTCCCACACCAGGAGACACAGAAGTATCTTCTGCAGGAAGGCTATCCATATCCCAATTATCAACGGTTTCTGGATTAGAAATCCCATCAGGAGGTAAACTGGGACAGTCATGAACATCCATCGAGGGCTGACTAATAGAATTATAATTATCTGCAATAGGATTGGAAATATTCGTAGTATCTGTGACGACATCCACATTATCTGAATCATGACTATTGTTAATATCCTCAGAAGAGGGCTGGCCACCACAAGGAGCCAAGTCTTTAATTGAAACAGTACTTTCTTTCCCATCTTGGAATCGAATATGAGCATATTGGGAATTTGCCTCCAACAGCTCCACCTCCTCCACTAAAGGATCATATTTTGACAATCTAACATGGCGTCGAAGCAGCACAGGTCCCTGCATAGTAAGCCATGAAGGTACCGAATATCCCGTAGTGGATCTCCGCGGATAGTTAAAGAGCCTTTCATGGGGGGTCACATTAGTAGCCATTGAAAGCAATGATCTAATGGAATGCAGGGCATCAGGCAATACCATTTCCCACTGTGTATTCTTAAGGTTCCGGGATGTCAAAGCCAACATAACTGCCTTCCAAATCACCCCATTATATCGTTTGCACTGTCCATTACCCTGGGGATTATACGGGTTAGTTCTACTAGTAGAGATTCCCCGACTCTGGAGGTATTCCTTCAACTGGGAAGACATAAAAGAACTTCCCTGATCCGAATGGATATACGCAGGCATCCCAAAGATGACAAAAAGTTGAGTCAGACATTTGATAACTGTAGCAGCTGATACGTCTGCGCAAGGAAAAGCAAAAGGGAACCTTGAAAACTCATCCACAACAGTCAATATATATCGATTCTGAGTCGTTGAAGGAAGAGGCCCCTTAAAATCAATGCTCAAACGTTCAAAAGGAGAAGTAGCCTTTATAAGATGAGCTCGTTGAGGCTTAAAGAAATTTGGTTTACACCGAGCACAGATAGAATATGATGAAGTCATCCGCTTGACGTCTTCAACTGAAAAGGGCAAATTCTTACTGTGTACGAAGTGTATCATCCTCGTAACACCAGGATGGCACAAAGCATTATGAAGATTAATAAGCGTATCTCCGTGAATCACAGAACAATAAGCCCTCGACAGCGCATCAGCAGCAACATTATCCTTCCCCGGACGGTAAACTATATCAAAATGGTAGCATGCCAACTCAATCCTCCACCTCATTATTTTATCATTCTTGATCTTTCCAAAATGTTTGACATCAAACATAAAGGACACAGATTTTTGGTCAGTTACCAACGTAAAATGTCGCCCCGATAAATAATGTCTCCATTTACGCAGTGCTTCTACTATTGCATATGCCTCTTTCTCTATTGAGGAGTGTCTTTTCTCACTATTGTTCAAAGTACGTGAGAAAAAGGCCACAGGTCTTCCATTTTGGTTCAGAGTAGCCCCAATTGCAAAATCGGAAGCGTCCGTCTCAATCACAAAGGGAACCTGCTCATCAATAGAATGCACAACTGCTCCAAGGATATCCTTTTTGAAATTATCAAAACACGTCCTGGCCTCCCATGATAGAGGATATGTCGTAACCCGAATAAGGGGCTGGATCTTCTGTGAAAAGTTTGCAATCCAATTAGAATAATAAGAAAACAGTCCAACAACTCGTTGCAAAGCCTTAGAATTAGTAGGACAAGGTAAATCAATCAATGGTCGCAGGCGTTCTGGATCTAGTTTAATCTTGTTTCCCGAGATAATATACCCCAGTAGATTTACCTCAGTGGTCGAAAAGATACACTTCTCTTTATTGAAAGTTAAACCAACTTTTTCCGCAGCTTGAAGGAATCTTTCTAAATTAGAATCATGCTCCACCCTTGATTTGCCACACACCGTGATGTCATCTAAATATGAAAAGGTGTCAGAGAGAGAGTTATCACTTATAAAAGCATCCATTGCCCGTTGAAAACAGGCAACACCATTAGTAACACCAAATGGTACTCGGCAAAACTGATACAACTTTCCGCCAGCCTCAAAGGCCGTATATGGTTGATCCCTCTTAACAATAGGAATCTGATGATAAGCACTCTTTAGGTCAATAGTGCTAAAAACCTTATACTGAGATACTTTGTTGATAAGCTCATCAATCTTAGGCAAAGGGTACGCATCTAATTGAGTATACCTATTAATAGTTTGAGAGTAGTCTATCACCATTCGTTTCTTATGTCTCTCGTTAGTGGTGACAACTACTTGTGCCTGCCAGGGCGAACAACTAGGTTCAATGATTCCTTCCAATAAAAGACGTTGAACTTCAGAATTAATAAATTCTTTATCCTGACTGCTTTACCTTCTTGACTTGATAGCAATTGGCTTACAATCCGGCATCAAATTGGAAAAAAGTGATAATGGAGAAATGGATAAAGAAGTTAATCCACAAATAGATAAAGGTGGCTTAGTTCCTCCAAAAGAAAGACTGAGAGACTCGTGTAATTGAAGCACATCATGACCAATCAAAATATCCGCACAGAGATTAGGCAAAACAGATAGGCGTATATCAGTATACGTATTACCTAGAAGAATTAATTTCACAAGGCAACAACCAGCTACTTGTGAGGTGAGAGTCATCTGAGCCATACACACCTGATAAGTAACAGGCAAAATTTTCAAACGCTTCTCCTTCACAAACTGAAGACTTATAAAACTCTCAGTACTGCCCGTATCTATAAGGGCCTTGACTTCTAACCCATTAACTTGGGCCGTAACTATAGCTTTATTTAGGCCATGAGCAAAGGCAGCAGAAACTGATGCAATAAACGCCCTATCTAAAGGCTGAATAGTCGCAGAGGAGGCAATTGATTTACAAACACGTGCATAATGACCTCTCTTGCCGCATTTACTACACACAGCCTCCCGAGTAGGACACTTCAGACGAGGGTGCCGGGCATTCCCACAAAAATAACACTTCTGAATCCTAGAGGCAACAGCAGCCGAAGTAGAAACTGTTTCAGAATCTGGTAAACCACTCCTATTAAGTCCACATAATTCCTTTTCATCCGGAACTGCCGAAACCACAGTCGCAGGCCGATTCAAAAGAGCGTAAGAATCCGAACTTCTCTGAGCCAAATCCAATGTAGAGGCTTGCTCAAAAGCACTCTTGAGATCCAAAGTCTTATTTTCTAATAACCACTGACGAATTGATCTAGACAGTAATCCATTAATAAAAGCATCCCGTACCGATTCTTCCTTATATTCTTCTGCCGACACGGCCTTATCATTACAGTTAGCACCAAGGCGCCGAAGTGCTTGTAAATAAGCATCCAAAGATTCTCCCACCTGCTGCCTACGGGCAGATAGAAGATGACGTGCAAATACCTCATTCTTTGGTTTAACAAAAATCTTTTCCAATGTAGCAATAGCCAATTCGTAAGTTTCACAGTCCAAGATATACTTATACACATCCGGAGCAATGTAGTTGATCAGTATATTCAACTTATTTAGAAACTCTTGATCCAACACACCCAAAAAGTTTTTAAACGTACGATACCAGTGTTTCCATTTATCATCCACTCCTGCAGAATTAGGGTCAGCGTTAAATCATTCCGGTTGAAGATATCGCTCCATTCTAACAAAAGGTTAATAAATTGAAATAAAGAGTAGATTTGCCTTTCTAAATCTAGGCTTTATTAACCTTAAAAACCCAGCAACACATCTTCAACACCCAGTCCCAACCAAGGCTGTAGAGAACTGAATTTAAGATGGCCACCACAAATCACATGACATCAACTACCAATGAGTTTACAGCATATATCTCAATGGCAGGAAACAGACAACCAATCACAATACTTCTTACAAAACAAGAATAATCACCACAGGTGGGTAGGGTCTTTGATGATGGTCAGTGACCTCTGTAAACAACGTTTCTGGTAGATGTTCTCAATGGTCGTTAGCCGGGTGCCGGTAATGCGTTGGGCAGTTTTGACTACCCGCTGCAGGGCTTTCCGGTCATAGGAGGTACAGCTGCTATACCACACTGTGATACAGTTCATCAGGATGCTCTCTATTGTGCAGCGGTAAAAGTTAGAGAGGATCCAGGGTGACAGGTTGCATCCCTTCAGCCTCCTTAGGAAATATAAGCGCTGCTGTGCCTTCTTCACCAAAGAGGAGGTATTGAGGGACCAGGAGAGGTCTTCCGTGATGTGGACTCCGAGGAACATAAAGCTGCCCACCCTTTCCACCACAGCCCCTTGGATGTGGATGGGGGGGGTGTCTTCCGCCTTTAGACTTCCTGAAGTCTACAATGATTTCCTTGGTTTTCTTGATGTTACGGGCCAGGTTGTTATTGGCGCACCACTTCACGAGGTACTGGACCTCCTCCCTGTAGGCTGACTCATCGTTGTTGGTGATCTGGCCTACCACCGTGGTATCATCCGCAAACTTGATGATGGTGTTGGAACCATGAACAGCCACACAGTCATGGGTGAAGAGGGAGTAGAGGAGGGGGCTCAGCACACAACCTTGTGGGACCCCCGTGTTCAGGGTCAGAGTGGGGGAGGTGTGGTTACCTAATTTGACAGACTGGGGTCTGTTAGTTAGGAAGTCCAGGGTCCAGTTGCAAAGGGAAGTGTTCAGGCCAAGAGTGTGGAGCTTGGTGGCCAGCTTGTTGGGGACGATGGTGTTGAATGCTGAGCTGTAGTCTATGAACAGCATTCTGATGTAAGTCTCTTTACCGTCTAAGTGTTTCAATGCAGAATGTAGAGCAGTTGTGATTGCATCTCTGTTGATCTGTTTGCGCAATAGGCAAACTGGTGTTGGTCAAGAGAGGCGGGAACACTGGCTTTGATGTGAGCCAGGACCAGTCTCTCGAAACACTTCATTCTGATGGTTGTGAGTGTGACAGGTCGAAAGTCGTTCAGACACGTCGCAGCCATTTGCTTTGGCACAGGAATAATGGTGGCGACCTTGAAGCATGTAGGGACTACTGCCTGGGCCAGTGACAGATTGAAGATGGCAGACCTCAGTTTGTGACCTTTTTGAGGGGCCGGCTCACCCACGAGGCTGGCTTCTTGGGGACAAGGGCTATCCTCTCTGCCCATGGCTCATGACACCACTCCGTTTGGTCGCCACCCCAGTAGAAGAGCTGTACAACAGCAGCCATCAGGCAACCAGGAACATTGTGGAGCACACTATTGGTGTGCTCAAACAGCGTTTCTGCTGTCTAGACCATTCGGGGGGAGCCCTGCAGTACTTGCCAGAGCAAGTGGGTCACATCGTTGTCATCTGCTGCATGCTCCACAAATTGGCCATTCGACACACCCAGCCAATGCCAGCTGCCCCTCAAGGTCCAGCAGAGCAGGCGGACGAGGAGGAGGAGGAGGAGGACGAGCAGGCGGACGAGGAGGAGGAGGAGGAGCATGCGGATGAGGAGGAGGAGGAGGAGGAGGAAGATGGGAGGGCTCCTGAAAGTGGAAGGGCCATCCATCAGAGGCTCATCAGGACTCGGTTCGAGGCCCCTCTGGCGGAATGATGGGTGTCATTCGTCCTGCGCACTTCGGATCTTTCAAAGCCTCTGAAGGCCAGCATGACTGTAAATAGTAATGTGTACCATTGCAAATTAAAACTTTTCTTTATTGTCAAAAAGTCCTTCCTTCCAGCATAACAACGTCATGTCAACAGAAACCATAACTAACAAAATAACAGTTATCTCTTCGGCAAAGCCGCAAAACTAAACAAACCATTTCCAACAATCACAACACGTGAGGGAGTCCTTGAATTTGGCCAAAGAAACGCCTCAGCACCTCCCTCTACTGCTGGCCCCTTGATGGAGAACGACTTCTCTTTCGCGGTCGGCCCCTTCCCTCCCTGCTGCTCCTACGTAATTGAACCCCAGTGGCGGGGTCAAGGCTGGGGAATGCCTGCTGACTGTATGGAAGTGCAGAAGCCCATGAGGGACGGCCTGGACAACCTCTGGTCTTGGAGGGTGCGGAGGCTGGCTGCTTGATCTGGGCATGGCTGGAAGCAGTGTGCCCTGCAGGTGGTGGCAGCTGCACTGCAGACGTACCTGTAAGGGGGGCATCTTTTAACTGGTTTATGGTAATTTACCTGGCCAGCAGCCTTTGCCTCTGAGCTCTGACCAATTCCAACCCTTTACCTGGTTTACGGTAATTCACCTGGTCAGCAGCCTTTTGCTGCTGCACTCTAAACCAATTGACAAACAGCGGTTTCGAATCGTTACCCCTCCTTCAGTTCTGAGTGGAGGAACTTATAATTAATGATATTAAAACGGACAAGTGGTTTGGATGAGAGAAAAATCAAGTTTTATTACCTAAATAAACTACAATCAAAAGAATAAACTATACCACACGAACACAGTAATTACAATAAAAGACGGTGAAAATGAGGGATAAAATGGCTCCAATGTTACTTAAACAATCTAAGCAATTACCCTTAAATCACCACCCCCTTAACTCCTGCTAGGTTGCCTTGCCGAGGAGTCAGAACACCCTGCTCACCTCTGGTCCCAGGAAGTAAAAAGCGAGAGATAGCTTCTCAGCAGCTATCTTATATACCTGGTGAGCCCCCTGCCGTTCTGCCTTGCAAGGGCTGTGTGCAAAATTCCCACCCAAAGGGTCCAATACACAAGAGAAAGCTGTGATTGGCTAACTCAGAGTGGTTGGACTGGGTTAATGTGTCTTCTGGAGCTCCCTGGGCTGAAACAAAAGGGAAATACAACTGCTCTAGTGTCCAGAATGCTAGGTGATTTAAACCCATTCAGTTCTTAAACGGTTCCCATTCAAGATCCAAAAGTCTCTTCTGCAGTTTAGATGTATCCACTCGATATACAAACAAATGCTAATAGCGTTCAATTACTTTGTAAACAAAGCATTGTCCTGTGGTCACCTGGAACCACAATTGATTGACAGTCTTGAGTGCTCAGCAAACAAAGTTCCTTTGTTCATGCTGGCAGTTTCAAGCACTCGATCTTAGAGTCAACATTGTAGAATGTTTTGTAAACAGGCATCGATTGTCCTGCTGCAGGGGGGGTGGGGACGCCCCTTTGATTGGCAGCTCCATTGAACCTTACTTCCAGACACAGAAAGTTGCTTTCCAAGTCCTTTGTCTTCGGCCATGTGGTGTGACAGCTATTTTTATCCCTGGAAATTTAAAAGCACAACGCCCAGGGATTCTTTAATCAAAAAAATTAATCTTCAGAACTGTAAATTATTGCGAATTCTTACAGTCCACCCTTGGATACTTCCAGCTTGCTTGTAGGATCCTCTTGAAGAAATGAGCAATAATTTCTGACCCCTCACAAACAACCATCCCCTGTATTTATCTAATAGCTACCTACCACTGATCCCCGTCCCGTCTATTCCCCTTAAATTCAAGAAAAAAAACCATGGTACGGTGGGCATCTTACAGATACTTCAGTTTACAATAAGGGGTCTCATACCCCTACACGCTTGTAAAATTATACAATGTAATCCAAATTTACCAACACCTTTTACATCATAACTTCTTACAAAATGTTGCAATCTTAGTTACACAATGTAATCAAAATGATCCCAAGCACGGAGAGGGTCCAACGCCTCTGCTCGACTTGGAACTATGAAACAAAATACAAAAAATCATTAAACATTTGAAACAACATGCTTAAATAAACCCCGACCATCATGTGCCAATGATGGGTCGCGAAATTTGAGTGGGTATTGCTCCTCCCACCCGGGCAGTAAAGGTACCTTCCACCTCCCTGTTGATTGTCTTAAACTTTAAAACAGGCAGAATGGATTTACAGACCAGCCTGCTCCGCCAGCCCTGAACCATTCCCTTGTCCCTGTGTGGAGGCGGGGTACCCCTCCTGTTTAAAATCCCTGGCACAGACCGAGACCAGGGAGTATGGGACCATAACTCCCAGTCCCTCCCCCTCCCGTCTTCCCTCGACCGGCTGCAGAAAATGATGGGTGCCTGTGTGGCGGCTCTCCCTGGCCCCACACAAACTTGGATCCCAGATCCAGCCACCCACTCATCCTCCCCAGCCACACTTACACTCTAACTTTGCCCGTGGGCCCCCGGGTGAGTTCCTCCCTTCCCCGAACGCACTCACACGACTCCTGGGTCTCCCCCTCCTCTATACAATCTTTCCCGGGCCATCACCACCCACCCCCGAGGAACACGTCCCTATCACAAGGCGACCGCGCTTCCCCATCATGACTCCTCAACAGCGAGGTCTCCCGCAAGTGAACATCGGTCAGGATGGTGCTGGGTTGGGGGCCGTGCCCCACCCAGCTGGGGCCATCTCCTCCCCGTAGGAGGAGTAGGCAAGTTCCTCTGGACCCTGTCCGGTTTTTCCCGAAGATCGCTGCGGGGTCTCCTGGATTCGTCCAGTGGCAAGGTGATCCCCAACATTCTGTCTCCATATCTTCATTCGATGCCCAGCTCGGGCTGGGCGAACAGGGCTGCTTCATTTTCCAATCTCCTGTAAAAACCTAAAAGGACATGCAGCCAGGTCTCACTGACCTGCTGCCTTAGGTGGAGACATGGTCGGGTCCCTCGACCTCGGACCAAAATGCAAACATTTGGCACACATGTAAACTTAAACTCTTTAAACTTAAACTTAAGACTAGTTATATGAAACTAAAATTTACACCTTAAAGCAAGCTATATACACACACATAGCTATAATACAAATGCCACCCGTCTCCGGACGGCCAGGCTAATCTCTGGCACTGTCGCAGATTGCTGCTGGCTGCAGCGAAGCTGGACTGCCTCCTGTCTCTGGTCCCTCGCAGCTTATGGCTGTTGAGTGGGGGCCTCTGTTCTCTGGCTTCTCCCTGGCTTGGGAGACCGCCCTACTCCACTGTAAAGTGGGTGACCATGCTTCCTTGGGCTTGGGCACCCGCTGAGACCTTCTGAGGGGTGTCTCTATGGGGGAAACTTTGGCTGGCGGATACTGAGACATAATCGATAGATCCTGTTCGGCTGATTTGGAATTCCTCATGGTAAGGTGCAGACCCTTCTACCTGCCTCAGGAATTCACGGCTGTTATCATCACTGCGGTCTACATCCCACCACACGCTAATGCCAAACTAGCACTGAAGGACCTCTACAGGGCCATCAGCGAACAACAAACTGCGCACCCAGACGGAGCTTTTACCGTCGCGGGGGACTTCAATCACATAAACCTAAAATCTGTACTCCCGAAATTCCACCAGAATGTTTCCTGCCCCATAAGAGGGGAGAACACACTGGATCAAGTCTACACGAGCATTGTAGATGCTTATAAGGCCATTCCCTGCCCCCACCTTGGGAAGTCTGACCACCTCTCCCTGTTTCTAGCCCCGGCATACAAACCGCTCATCAAAAGAGTGAAAACATCAGTAAGATCAGTGAAAGTATGGCCAGAGGGGGCAGTCTCGGAGCTTCAGGATTGCTTCGAACGCACTGATTGGAGCATGTTTGCCCATGCTTACATCGAGGAATACGCATCCACAGTGCTATTCTACATCAACAGTTGCGTCGAGGTCGTCATGACCCATAAAAATATCAGGACATACCCCAACCAGAAACCCTGGATGAACGGGGAGGTCCGCTCGCTGTTGAAAGCACGCGACGTAGCATTTAAATCTGGCGACGCGGCGGCTTACAGTGCAGCTAGGACCAACCTAAAAAAGGGTATCAGGACTGCCAAAAGAAAACAGACACTGCGGATTGAGGATTATTTCCACAACAACTCAGACCCCCGGCGCATGTGGCCAGGCATCCAGTCGATCACTGACTATAAGAGCAAAAACACCAGCCCCCCGGTTAGCGATGCCTCCCTTCCGGAGGAGCTTAACAACTTCTATGCTCGCTTTGACAGGGACAACAGGGAGCTGGCTACCAAAGCCTTGCCACCCCCGGAAGACCAGGTGCTCACTCTGTCGATCTCCGACGTAAGGGGTGTTCTACGCGGAGTGAACACACGTAAGGCTGCTGGACCTGATAGCATCCCTGGACGGGTACTCAAAGAATGTGCTGATCAGCTGGCTGATGTCTTCACCGCCATCTTCAATCTGTCATTGGCCCAGGCAGTAGTCCCTACATGCTTCAAGACCGCTACCATTATTCCTGTGCCAAAGCAAACAGCTGTGACGTGTCTGAACGACTATCGACCTGTTGCACTCACACCCATCATAATGAAGTGTTTCGAGAGACTGGTCCTGGCTCACATCAAAGCCAGTGTTCCCGCCTCTCTTGACCAACACCAGTTTGCCTATCGTGCAAACAGATCAAGGGAGGATGCAATCACAACTGCTCTACATTCTGCATTGAAACACTTAGACGGTAAAAAGACCTACATCAGAATGCTGTTCATAGACTACAGCTCAGCATTCAACACTATCATCCCCAACAAGCTGGCCACCAAACTCCACACTCTTGGCCTGAACACTTCCCTTTGCAACTGGACCCTGGACTTCCTAACTAACAGACCCCAGTCTGTCAAATTAGGTAACCACACCTCCCCCCCTCCTGACCCTGAATACGGGGGCCCCACAAGATTGTGTGCTGAGCCCCCTCCTCTACTCCCTCTTCACCCACGACTGTGTGGCTGTTCATGGTTCCAACACCATCATCAAGTTTGCGGATGATACCACGGTGGTAGGCCAGATCACCAACAATGATGAGTCAGCCTACAGGGTGGAGGTCCAGTACCTCGTGAAGTGGTGCGCCAATAACAACCTGGCCCTTAACATCAAGAAAACCAAGGAAATCATTGTGGACTTCAGGAAGTCTAAAGGCGGAAGTCACACCCCCATCCACATCCATGGGGCTGTGGTGGAAAGGGTGGACAGCTTTAAGTTCCTCGGAGTCCACATCACGGAAGACCTCTCCTGGACCCTCAATACCTCCTCTTTGGTGAAGGTGGCCCAGCAGCGCCTATATTTCCTAAGGAGGCTGAAGGGATGTAACCTGTCACCCCTGATCCTCTCTAACTTTTACCGCTGCACAATAGAGAGCATCCTGACGAACTGTATCACAGTGTGGTATGGCAGCTGTAGCTCCTATGACCGGAAAGCCCTGCAGCGGGTAGTCAAAACTGCCCAACGCATTACCGGCACCCGGCTACCGACCATAGAGAACATCTACCAGAAACGCTGTTTACGGAGGTCACTGACCATCATCAAAGACCCTACCCACCCCAGCCACAGTTTGTTCACCCCCCTGCCATCTGGGAGACGCTACAGATGCATTCGCACCCGAACGACCAGATTTAGGAACAGCTTCTTTCCCAGGGCTGTCATCCTACTGAACTCTACAAATAAACTCTAAAGCCTGCACATCTGCCAATGCACTTTATTATGTTTATGTTTATGTATTACAAGCCAAATGAATGTTGAATGTTAAATGTCTTAACCAAAATGTACACTCTCGGGTGCCGCAAGCCTACATTTCGTTGTACTGCACTTGTGCACTAACAATGACAATAAAGTTGATTATGATTATTATTATTATGATTATGAGCTTGGGTCACAGCCCCAGCTGGCTGGGAACCTTCTCCCCCATGTCCAAATAGCCCGCACTGTATAATGTACCTGGCAGCCTGCCGGTGCAAATCTCTCTCTGGGTTTGTCTGCTCTTCCCTGTCCCCTCCTGTGCTGGGGGCAGGTATACTCTCACCACCCGCTGCTGGTGGCTGGAAATTTTCCTCCTCATGTTTAAAACCTGGTGTCAGCTCCCTCCCTATGTCTCCTGCAAGAGGGATTGCTATCGCTGCCCCACCCAGGGTCCCACATCATGGGGGGGACCACTCTAGAAGCTGGCTGAGAAACAGGTCCCTTTAAACAGGCCACTGCACCTGCGTGAATCTGCTGTTCGGAAGACTGGGGGATCCCTGTCTCCAGACCAGCGCCTGCGCATGCGCGGGCAGTTTCAGTGAATGAATGGGCAGCAGCCTGCTGATTTCTAATCCCAGGCTATTGTTTCTTTGTTTCTGAGCCACCTAACTTGCTCAAATTTAAACTTTGGTTCGAATTTAAGCTTCTGCCAAAATTTAGATCCCACCGGGGTGGGGAAGTGTCCCAATTTGTGGGCAGGACAACCTGTCCCTGGAAGCAAGCCACATTGCCTGTCTTTGTAGGCTGTGAACTTGAACTTGCATGGACAGCAAACTCATGTTCCCTCACCCAGGTGGCTTTAAATGGGGAATTTTGGACCTGCCTTTCGTCTGGGGCCAAAACTATCCCCTGTGTGCCTCCCTTGTCCCGGATTTCTGCTACTGGACCTGCTCTACAGGGGTCCCAGAACTCTCCTTCCCTGTTCCCTGGCTTAAACAGCTTACTCTGAACATGAATGGCTCCTCCCCCCACACAAGCCACAGTGCTTGCCTGTGAACTCGAACTTGCTGTGGGCTGAGGATTCCTATTCTCAGGCTCATTCCTCACGGGTGGACCGTACCTCCGTTGTTGGAGGGGGTACACTGGTCCTGGTCCCCGCCTGCCAAGCGGGACCTGCTGGTGTTCTCCTACCACACCATTGTCCACCGCTCCTCGCTGCCAGAGCTCCTCAAGACTCGGAGCTGTGGGCTGCGGTCTTGGGGTCTCTAATTCCTAATCCAGCACCGTTCTGGGTGCTGCCTGTGGGATGGTTCTACTTGGGCTGCCAGTAAAGTCCAGCTGACCTGCCTTCGGGCTGATCAGACAAATCATCCCCTTTGATGCATTTAAAGCCATGTTAAGGCTTTCTATCTCTGCCCTACAGGGGCCATGATCTGCTTCCTCAAACATTAGGGCGCAGGCCAGCTTATAAGCTGCCTTGACTTCCCTAAACCTCTCCTCCTGCTCTGTCACTTCTGAGGTGAGGCGAGCATTCCCTTCCCGCAGTCTCATCTCGCTCCTCTTTACTCCTATAATTTGGTACTTTAGGAATTCTATCTCATTCCTTGCATGGCTTTTTCCCTTGCTAGCTTCTTGGGTGAGGTGTGCGATTTCCTCCTGTAGCCTCATCTCACAGTCCCTTGCCTCTGTGACTTCCTGCACAAGGCGCTTTATAAATGCCTGGCATTTCGTGACCTCTAGTGTGAGGCGTGCATTCTCCCGCACTCTCATACCACTAGCTCTGGCGTCATACACCTCTCTGAGGCGTTCTAACTCCGCCTGGCATTTTTCAAGCTGGGACTCCCGATTCTTGGCCTCTTCAACCTCCTCTTGCACCCTCTTCTCACCCTTCTTAACCCAGCCACCTATACTATGATAGGTCAGCCTACACACTGCTGCTAACATCCACAGGGCTACCCACATACTGAAAACAACGAGAGAAACAAGAGCTGATGCTTTCTCCAGATCCAGACCACTTATTAAATCAAAAACTGCCTCCACTCCTACCTGGCTTGCCATTTGTAAGGGGGGCATCTTTTAACTGGTTTATGGTAATTTACCTGGCCAGCAGCCTTTGCCTCTGAGCTCTGACCAATTCCAACCTTTTACCTGGTTTACGGTAATTCACCTGATCAACAGCCTTTTGCTGCTGCACTCTAAACCAATTTAAAAACAGCGGTTTTGAATCGCTACCCCTCCTTCAGTTCTGAGTGGAAGAACTTATAATTAATGATATTAAAACAGACAAGTTTGGATGAGAGAAAAATCAAGTTTTATTACCTAAATAAACTACAATCAAAAGAATAAACTATACCACACGAACACAGTAATTACAGTAAAACTATATAACAGGGGGTTGCAGATGGCGAAAACGAGGGATAAAATGGCTCCAATGTTACTTAAACAATCTAAGCAATTACCCTTAAATCACCACCCATTTAACTTCTGCTAGGTTGCCTTACCGAGGAGTCAGAACACCCTGCTCACCTCTGGTCCCAGGAAGTAAAAAGCGAGAGATAGCTTCTCAGCAGCTATCTTATATACCTGGTGAGCCCCCTGCCATTCTGCCTTGCAAGGGCTGTGTGCAAAATTCCCACCCAAAGGGTCCAATACACAAGAGAAAGCTGTGATTGGCTAACTCAGAGTGGTTGGACTGGGTTAATGTGTCTTCCGGAGCTCCCTGGGCTGAAACAAAAGGGAAATACAACTGCTCTATTGTCCAGAATGCTAGGTGATTTAAACCCATTCAGTTCTTAAATGGTTCCCATTCAAGATCCAAAAGTCTCTTCTGCAGTTTAGATGCATCCACTCGATATACAAACAAATGCTAATAGCATTCAATTACTTTGTAAACAAAGCATTGTCCTGTGGTCATCTGGAACCACAATTGATTGACAGTCTTGAGTGCTTAGCAAACAAAGTTCCTTTGTTCATGCTGGCAGTTTCAAGCACTCGATCTTAGAGTCAGCATTGTAGAATGTTTTGTAAACAGGCATCGATTGTCCTGCTGCAGGGGGGGTGGGGACGCACCTTTGATTGGCAGCTCCATTGAACCTTACTTCCAGACACAGAAAGCTGCTTTCCAAGTCCTTTGTCTTCGGCCATGTGGTGTGACAGCCATTTTTATCCCTGGAAATTTAAAAGCACAACGCCCAGGGATTCTTTAATCAAAAAAATTAATCTCCAGAACTGTAAATTATTGCGAATTCTTACATACCAGCAGTGGCATGAGCAATGGTCACCTGCCGAGAGAGGACACCTGCACCATGGTCGGACGACACACTGGCTCTCTGAGGGGACCAGTTCGGCTCATCCACCACAATCGACTGCTCCACTGATTCCTGGCCTCGTATGGTACTGGAAGGGCCCGGGGTGATCCTAGCTGATGCAGATAGGGTGGCTGCAGTGAGAGTTCGCGTTGCCTCAATCTGGGTGTGGACGAGGCCAGCAAGTGACTGCGTGGCAGCAGTGAGGACCTGTGTGGCAGGTGCCAGTGCTTCGGAGAAGCCCTGGACAGTTCTTTCCATTGCTTCGGACAAGGCCGGAGCAGTCCGTTCCACTGCCTCGGACAAGCCCTGGACAGACCTTTCCAGGGATTGTCCGAAGCTCTGAACAGTCCTTTCCATAGCAGCCTCGAAGCCCTGGACAGTCCTCTCCATTGCTGCCCCGAAGCCCTGGACAGTCCTCTCCATTGCTGCTCCAAAGTGCAGCACACTCTTTGCCAGTGTTTCTATCGACTGAGGCATCCTCTCCACTGCAGCCATCAGCTCAGTGTGCCTGAGCTGGGCCTGGGTGCTCATTTCAGCCAGGCTACACATCTCCTCTGCACTCTGTGCAGCAGTCATCACTCCCTGCCTTGCCCTCCGGGGAGCCGGTGGCCGAACTTGCCTACCCCCCTCACGTTGCTGCAGGCCACTTGTTCCGGCAACTGGCTCATCATCAGAGCACCCCCCTCTCCCCTCCAGGGAACTACTATCCCCAGTCTGCAGATGTGTAGGCTCCCCTGAGGCTGGAACAGATGCTCCGGCTTCCTCCTGATCCTCGCCTCCAGAGTCACTGGCACTGGGAGCTTCAGGGCACAGATCCCGAGTTGGTGATGCAGCATCTGAAAGCAGGGAGGTCGAAGAGTGGCTTTAGCAAAAGGACAGGTTGGCAGCAAGGCATGCCAGATTGCGGCAAGGCTCTGACATGGCTGCACACTGAGAAAGCATGCTGGTGGGGGGACCAACTGGAAGGAGACAGCGAAAAAGGTGAGAGCCTTACCCTCGCTGTCGACAATGGGGTCGGCAGCTGCAGTGGTAACAGGACCACTCAGACCTCCTCCAAGAATCTGGTGCACTCTCTGCTCGAGATCCGTGAGAGGGACCACTTGTGGAGGTCCGCCACCGGTTCGAAGCTGGTCCTTGCGGATCGTCGCCAGCTTGGACTGCAGGGGAAAGAAGGGGAAGTTCTGTTACATGATGCCTTGAGTGATCATCTCATGCCCCCCATGGTGCAAGAGCCCTTACATGATGCCTTGAGTCAAATGTGCATGTGTGTGCCCAGAAAGGGCCATGGGTGCTTGCTGACAGATGGCCATTGGGGCATCATGGCTACAGGGTGCACGAAGTCAGGTGCAGATGGAGGGAATCAGAAGTTTGCATAAACAACACTCACCCTAACGACCTGTGTGAGGTCGTTGAATTTCTTCCTGCACTGAACAGGGCTCCTGGTCGCCATGCTGCTGGAGGTGACCCTCTGACAAATATCCCTCCAAGCTCGGCGGTACGCCTTTTGATTCGGCCTCCTGCCATTGTCAGGATAGAGAACATCTCGACGGCGCTCCACTGCGGACACCAACTGCTACAGAGCCTCAGTGCTGAAGCGCTCTGCTCTCTGTCTCACCTTCTCCATCTTGACCAAGTTTATTGCGCCAGAGAAGGGCGAGCGCCGATTCTGAG
Source organism: Somniosus microcephalus (assembly GCF_052327205.1). Taxonomy (NCBI): domain Eukaryota; kingdom Metazoa; phylum Chordata; class Chondrichthyes; order Squaliformes; family Somniosidae; genus Somniosus; species Somniosus microcephalus. The sequence goes on along the minus strand of NC_140993.1, from coordinate 58,756,263 downwards.
GCCTACAGGGCGATGAGTGTGGAAGCTAAGGCTGACTGACCCACCCCTTTAAGAGCCGGCCAGCGCCTGGAAGTCTCGTGGTTATCGGTAATTGAGATCACCTGCGCTGCGCCCGTCCGCGCCGATATTGGGTAGCGCCGGAAGTTTTGCGCCTTAGGAGGTCCGTGCAATGCCTGAATTCGCGCCTCAATCCCCTTTGGGGGCGATGCAACCCAATATCGCGCCAGGCGGTGATAAGTTTCGTCTGGCTATAAATTTTGCGCAGCGCCATTTCTAACGCCTCAAGTGGGGCTATACCCAATTTCTAGGCCAACATTTCCTCCACCCTTACAGAATTTCAAACATGTAATGTAGTGACAAAGTCCTGTAGGTGGCCAGGGCAAGAACGTGTACGGACAGGCCGAGATGCAGACTGGTGAAGAGCAGGCCGAAGTGGGGACTGGTGAGGAGCAGGCTGAGGCACAATATCTGCTTGAGTGTTGGTTGGCTGAGCCACATGTGCATCCCGCCACTCTGGGGGTAAGGCTTGGGGATTAGGTCCATATAATCCCGCATCAGGGGGTGCTGGCAGCTTCCGAAGGTGGCTGGCATGCCACCGAGAGCCGTCAGTGAGGCAGAAAGTGGCTGGTCCAAGTTGGCAGCTGATTTGGAGAGGGGAGAACCAGAATGAGGCCATCTTATTGTTGCGGTGAGGCTTGCGGACTCTGACCCAATCGGAGACTGAGATGTTGGGCGCCTTGTCCCTCTTCGACTGGTCGAAGCGGAGTTTCATCTTCTCCTGCTGTCTAGCAACTGTGGCTTGAGTCCATGGAGCAGGGCTCTGAGCTAGCGAGGGGCGGAGCCTGCCAAGGGGCAGCATGAGCTCACGGCCTAGCATGAGGGATGCGGGTGAGACCCCTGTTGTGGAATGCTGGGAGGCCCTGTAGTGCAGCAGTGTGTGGAGGAGGGCCTTGTCAAACGCACACCCCTGGGATAGGTGTGCTCTGAGGCCATTTTTCAGTGTCTGGTTAAAACGCTCCACCCCCCCCCCATTTGACTCAGGGTGGTAGTACGCTGTGCATATGTGACGGATGCCCTTGCTCTCAAGGTAAGAGGAGAGTTCCGAAGAGACCATTTGGGGGCCATTGTCTGTGGGGATGGCCTTTGGATGCCCCCAGCGGGAGAAGAGGGACTCAAGGGTATCGATGATGACCTGAGAGGTGATGGAGCCCACGGCAGTGACCTCTGGCCATTTTGAGTGCAGGTCATAGGTCACCACTAGGAACCGTTGATGGGGGGGACACCATGGATCTCCCCGCAGACGTCCAGCTGCAGGTGCTCCCAGGGCTGAGAGGGCCAGGCAAGGGGTTGCAGGGGTGGAGGAGCTTGGTGGCCAGTCTTGCCACTTACAAGGCAGGCTGCACAGTCCTTGACCAGGGCCTCGATTTCCCTGTCGATACCCGGCCACCACACTAGGTCTCGGCATCGTTGTTTGAGCTTCACTGTGCCCAAGTGGTCCTCGTGCGCCATGGATAAAACACGCGCACGAAGGCACTTGGGACCACAGTGCAGAGCCCACGTGCAACACAGGAGTCATTCCAGCAGGAGAGCTCCTCTTTAACTTTGGAGTAGGCAGACAGTTCCTCAGGCACCTTGCGAGGCCAGCCATCTCTGGTGAAGGTGCACAGCTGGGAGAGGGCCGGATCCTGTTCAGAGGCCTCTTTGAGCTCCTGAAGAGAGACTGTGGTTTGGAGGGGTGTGTGTAGCATCTGGACGACATCCTGTTCCACATGTTCAGACCCGACGAGTGGGGCTGGGGCAGAGACAGTGCGGGAGAGCAGATCTGCAACAACATTGTCACATCCTGGTGTGAACTGGAGACTGAAATTGTATTGGCGGAGGCGGTCAGACCAGCGGTGTAGACGCAGTGGTCTGTGGCCCATGCCGGATGTTGACAGCAGGGCAGTGAGAGCCTGGTGATCGGTTCGCAGGGTGAAGGCATGGCCATACGTGTACAGGTGCCACCACTCACATGCCCAGACGCACGTCAGCGCCTCACGCTCGCCTACTGAGTACTTCTGTTCAGTGGGGCTAAGGGCTCGGGAGGCAAAGGCGATTGGTTTCTCCACTCCATTCTGTATCTGCGATAACACCGCCCCCACAGCTGCAGCGGACGCGTCGCAGGTGACGAGGGTGGGGCTGGCGACATCAAAGTCAGCCAACACTGGAGACAACGTGAGCTGCGATTTGAGGAGGCGAACAGCTTCCGCACAGGCTTGTGACCACACCCAGGGCTCATCCTTTTGCAGGAGCTGGCGCAGTGGGGCTGTGGTGGCTGAGTACTGGGGCAAAAACTTCAGGTAGTACCCAGTCATGCCAAGGAATGAGGCAACCTGTGCTGCAGAGCTGGGTTCTGGGATGCTGTGAATGGCATCCACGTTTGACTGGAGTGGGGATATACTGTCAGCCGACAACCGAAACCCCACAAATTCGATCTCTGAAACAGCAAAGACACACTTTTCCCCATTCAGTGCGAGCTTGTGTTTTGCTAGAGCCGTGAAAACTCTGTGAAGGCGTTCGTCGTGAGTGGAGGTCGAGGGCCCATGCACGACGATGCTATCCAGGTAGATGGCCACCCCAGGAATGCCCGCGAGCACAGAGGACATCACCCTTTGGAAGCAGCTGGGTGCAGAGCTAAGTCCAAATGGCATCCTGGTGTACCAAAAAACGCTAGCATGTGTCACAAAAGCAGTGAGGTCCCTGCTGCTGGGGTGGAGGGGAACCTGTAGATAGCCCTGTCGAAGGTCAAGTTTCGAGAAAAGGATGGAACCATAGAACTGCGCTGTGAGTTCCTCTGACGTGGGCATTGGATATTTGTCAGGGATTACGGCCTTATTCACTGCTCAAAGATCGACACAGACGCGTAGACCACCTGACTTTTTCGTTGCGACCACCAGGTTGGAGACCCATGGGGAGGCATCAACTGGTTCGATGATGCCAACTTCCAGTAGCTGCTTTAGTTCAGCTGTGACCCCGTTACAGAGAGTAAGCGGGATGCGGCGCAGTGGCTGAATGACAGGGGTAACGGTGGAGTCAACCATGGGCTGCTGGATGAAGGCAGTCAGGCAGCCCAGACCCTCGAAGAGTGCTGGCCATGTTTGGCGCCACGGTGAGGCGACGTGCAGAATCGCAGACCCGCCGGTGTCCAAGAGAGAAAAACCCAGGTCAGTGAAAAGATCCAGTCCCATCAGGTTAGCTCCTTGGCGTGCCACATGAAATCAAAAATCTGGCAAAACCTTTGTTCCATAGTGTACAGTGATGTTGACTGAGCCCACTAGTCCAATTTTCGAATTACCATACCCGCAAAGGGCAGTGGCGGGTGCAGAGAGTGGCAGGGAGCTGAAAAAGCGTTTGAATGTGTCCACATTCAGCAGTGCGATGCTGGCACCGGTATCCAACAACAGAGGGATGCACACATCATTCAGGTTAATTGTGCATGACTTGAAAGCCACTACTGGCCCAGAGCTCATGTTGTGAATTATAGGCCAAGTGCTTGAGGACTGAGAGCGTCGGCGGGAAACTCGAGCGGCAGAGTGGGGCTATAAAAGGCCCCAGAGAACAGGTAAGGTCTCAGAGCGTCGGCGGGAAACTCGAGCGGCAGAGCGGGGCTATAAAAGGCCCCAGAGACCAGGTAAGGTCTCAGAGCGTCGGCGGGAAACTCGAGCGGCAGAGTGGGGCTATAAAAGGCCCCAGAGAACAGGTAAGGTCTCAGAGCGTCGGCGGGAAACTCAAGCGGCAGAGCGGGGCTATAAAAGGCCCCAGAGACCAGGTAAGGTCTCAGAGCGTCGGCGGGAAACTCGAGCGGCAGAGCGGGGCTATATAAGTCTCCAGAGACCCAGGTAAAGCCTACCAGTCTCCAAACTCAGAACTCAAAGGGAAGGAGAGAGGTAAAAATTAATCGCAGTGTGACGTCACCAGAAAGCAGGTAAGTGATTGGTTGGTGAGTATTTCTCTCTTTTTTAAACTTAAACTCTGTGGTTTATAGTTTCTATAAGGTGTGATATTCATCATCTAAAATCAGGGCAGAGGGTATTTAAAAATAATATTAATAAATTTAATTAATTACATAGAATGGGAGAGCAGGTGATCTGTTGCTGCTGCAATATGTGAGAGCTGGTGGACACCATTGATGCTCATGGTGATCACATTTGCAGTAAGTGCTGGCTGCTCGAGGAATTCCGGCTCCGTGTTGAAGAGCTGGAATCCGAGCTTCAAACACTGAGACACATCAGGGAGGGGGAGAGTTACCTGGACTCTGTGTTTCAGGAGGTAGTTAAACCAATTAGAGTAATTAATTCAGATGTAGTCCGTGGCCGGGGATAGGATGGTGTGACTAGAAGTGAGGCAGGTACGGGGATCCAGGAGGTAGTGTTGGAGGAGCAGCAGCCCTTGCTCTTGTCCAACAGGTTTGAGGCTCTTACTCCCTGTGAGGATGGGAACGGGGACTGCGGGGAGCATGAGCAACCTGGCCACAGCACCGTGGAGCAGGGGCCATTCAAGTGGGGGGAGTTAAAAGAAATGTTGTAGTGGTAGGGGATAGTATCGTTAGGGGGATAGATAGGGTTCTTTGCAGCTGAGAGCGAGAGTCCCGAAGGCTGTGTTGCCTGCCCGGTGCCAGGGTTAAGGACATCTCCTCTGGGCTGGATAGAAACTTGGAGTGGGAGGGGGAAGATCCAGTTGTCGTGGTCCATGTTGGTACCAACGACATAGATAGGACAAGGAAAGAGGTTCTGCTGAGGCAGTTTGAGCAGCTAGGGGCCAAATTAAAAAGCAGAACCACAAGGGTAATAATGTCTGGATTACTACCTGAGCCACGTGCAAATTTGGCTAGGGTAAATAAAATTAGAGAGTTAAATGCGTGGCGCAAAGACTGGTGTGGGAGAAATGGGTTTTGCTTCTTGGGACACTGGCATCAGTACTGGGACAGGAGAGAGCTGTTCCATTGGGACAGATTTCACTTGGCCAGTGCTGGGATTAGAATCCTGGCGAATCGAATAACTAGGGCTGTAGAGAGGGCTTTAAACTAATTAGTGGGGGGGAGGTTTTAAGAGAGCGAAAAATAAAAATGACAGAGGAGAAGGCAATAGAGCAAGGTAGCAGTGGGGGAATTAAAAACCAGAGCGTGTCAGGAAGGGACAGAATGTATAATGATAAAGGTAAAGTAGTAAAAGCAGGAATAAATTGTCAGAAAACATATTTGAAAGTTCTTTATCTGAATGCACACAGCATTCGTAACAAAATAGACAAGTTGACGGTACAAATAACTACACATGGGTATGATCTGGTGGCCATTACGGAAACAAGCCTGCAAGATGATCAAGACTGGGAACTAAACATACAAGGTTATTTGACAATTAGGAAGGACAGACAGGAAGGAAAGGGAGGTAGGGTTGCTATGTTAATCAACGATGGAATCACTGCAATAGTCAGAAATGATATTGGGTCAAAGGATCAGGATAGTGAAACAGTTTGGGTGGAGATAAGGAATAATAAGGGGAAAAAGTCACTAGTGGGCGTAGTCTATAGGCCTCCTAACAGTTGCAACTCTGTTGGCCGGAGTATAAATCAGGAAATAGTTGGGGCTTGTAATAAGGGAACAGCTATAATCATGGGGGATTTTAACTTTCAAATTGACTGGACTAATCAAATTGGGCATGGCAGCCTTGAGGAAGAGTTCATAGAGTGTATTAGGGACGGGTTCCTTGAGCAGTATGTAACTGAACCAACCAGGGGGCGGGTAATCTTAGATCTGGTCCTGTGTAATGAGACAGGATTAATAAAAAATGTCCTAGTAAAGGATCCCCTTGGAATGAGTGACCATAATATGGTTAAATTCCAAATTCAGTTTGAGGGTGAGTGAGTTGGATCTCAAACCAGCGTACTGAGCTTAAATAAAGGAGACTATGAAGGTATGAGAGTAGAATTGACTAAAGTGGACTGGGAAAACAGATTAAAGTGTAAGACGGTACAAGAGCAGTGGTCTGCATTCAAGGAGATATTTCACATCTTTCAAGATAAATATATTCCACTGAGGAAAAAGGGGAGTAAAAGAAAAGACAGCCATCCGTGGCTAAGTAAAGTAATAAAGGATAGTATCCGACTGAAAACAAGGGCATATAAAGTAGACAAATCAAATGGGATGATAGAAGATGGGGAAGCATTTAAAAGCCAGCAAAGAATAACTAAAATATTAATTAAGAAAGGGAAGATAGATTATGAAAGTAAACTAGCAAGAAATATAAAAACAGATAGCAAGAGTTTCTACAGCTATATAAAAAGAAAAAGGGTGGCTAAAGTGAACGTTGGTCCCTTAGAGGATGAGAACGGGAAACTAGTGGTGGGGAATATGGAGATGGCAAAGATGCTGAACAAATATTTTGTATCAGTCTTTACAGTAGAGGACACTAAAAATATCCCAACACTGGACAAACAGGGGGCAATGGGGGGGGAGGAGCTAAACACGATTAAGATCACTAAGGAGATGGTACTCGGTAAAATAATGGGACTTAAGGCGGATAAATCACCCGGACCTGATGGCCTACATCCTAGGGTCTTGAGAGAAGTGGTGGTAGGGATTGTGGATGCATTGGTGATTATTTTCCAAAACTCCCTGGACTCAGGAAAGGTCCTGGCAGATTGGAAAACTGCTAATGTAACACCCTTATTTAAGAAGGGAAGTAGACAAAAAGCTGGAAACTATAGACCAGTTAGCCTAACATCTGTGGTTGGAAAAATGTTGGAGTCCATTATTAAGGAAACAGTAACAGAGCATTTGGATAAACATAATTTAATAGGACAGAGTCAGCATGGTTTTATGAAGGGGAATTCATGTTTGACAAATTTGCTCGAATTCTTTGAGGACGTAACATACAGGGTGGATAAAGGGGAACCAGTGGATGTAGTGTATTTGGACTTCCAAAAGGCATTTGACAAGGCTCCACACAAAAGATTACTGATCAAGATAAAAAATCACGGGATTGGGGGTAATATACTGGCATGGGTGGATGATTGGCTATCTAACAGAAAACAGAGAGTTGGGATAAATGGTTCATTCTCGGGCTGGCAATCAGTAACTAGTGGTGTTCTGCAGGGGTCAGTGCTGGGACCCCAACTCTTTACAATCTATATTAATGATTTGGAGGAAGGGTCCGAGTGCAACATATCCAAGTTTGCCGATGATACAAAGATGGGAGGGAAAGCAGTGAGTGAGAAGGACATAAAAAACCTGCAAAAGGACATAGACAGGCTAAGTGAGTGGGCAGAGATTTGGCAGATGGAATATAATATTGGAAAGTGTGAGGTTATGCACTTTGGCAGAAAAAATCAAAGAGCAAGTTATTATCTAAATGGAGAGAAACTGCAAAGTGCTACAGTACAAAGGGATTTGGGGGTCCTGGTGCATGAAACACAAAAAGTTAGTATGCAGGAGCAGCAGGTGATCAGGAAGGCCAATGGAATCTTGGCCTTTATTGCAAGGGGGATGGAGTATAAAAACAGGGAAGTCTTGCTGCAGTTATACAGGGCATTGGTGAGGCCACACCTGGAATACTGTGTGCAGTTTTGGTTTCCATATTTAAGAAAAGATATACTTGCTCTCAAGGCGGTTCAGAGAAGGTGCACTCGGTTGATTCCGGAGATGAGGGGGTTGACGTATGAGGAAAGGTTGAGTAGGTTGGGCCTCTACTCATTGGAGTTCAGAAGAATGAGAGGCGATCTTATCGAAACATATAAGATTGTGAGGGGGCTTGATCGGGTGGATGCGGTGAGGATGTTTCCACTGATGCGTGAGACTAGAACTAGGGGGCATAATGTAGAATAAGGGGCTGCCCTTTCAAAACTGAGATGAGGAGGAACTTCTTCACTCAGACGGTAGTAAATCTATGGAATTTGCTACCCCATAGAGCTGTGGAAGCTGCAACATTAAATAAATTTAAAACGGAGATAGACAGTTTCCTAGCAGATAAGGGAATTAGGGGTTACGGGGAGAGGGCAGGGAAGTGGACGTGAGTCTAGATTCGGATCAGCCATGATCCTATTGAATGGCGGAGCAGGCCCGAGGGGCCGTATGGCCTAATCCTGCTCCTACTTCTTATGTTCTTATGTTCTTATGAGAGTGTTCATCTGTAGCAACAGGGGCAGATCGGCAGACATTGGCAAAGTGATTTTGTTTTCCACCATTGCGACAGGCTTGGCCACGCACAGGGCAATTCTGCGCTCTGGTAGCATGTGAACGAGGTCCGCAGTTTCCACACTGTTGCCGTGGTAGCGCGCGTTGCTGCCGTCGCGCGAGCATTACAGTGTCAGGGCTGTCGGGACCGAGGGCGCCATCACTGGGTGTGTGTGCTTGTTTCGCTGCACATTCGGCTGCAGACTCCACTTGAAAGGCAATGTTAACTGCCTGTGACAACGACAGATCGTCGGACTCGAGTAACAGTCTTTCACGCACTCTCACGTTGTTGGTGTGCTCTATTAGTTGATCACGCACCATCTCATCTTGTAGTGCACCGAACTTGCACGAGCTAGCTAACCCCCTCAAATTAGTCACGTATTGATGCACCGACTCGCCAGGGATTTGGTGACGCTGTTTAAAAATGAATCGCTGCAGGAGGGCACTTTTTGGGGCAGAGAAGTGTGTGCTTAACAGAGCCACAGCCACATCATACGTTTGAATTGAGTCTGCTGTGCATAATGTCCCAAGAACACGCTGGCCCGCCGCTCCCAAGCAATGGGATAACAGTGCCTTTTTCCGTGCTGTACTCACATTTTCTAGTCCAAGAGCAATTAGGTAGGTTTCAAACGACTGTAACCAGTGAACCCATGGGATCGGGGGCTCACCGGGTAGTGCAAGGAAGGGAGGAGGTGGTGGAAGAGAGATTTCAGCCATCCTCATCGCCAAATGTTGTGTTTGTATTGATTTCTTGGTGGGTTCAATGACGAGACATTTATGAAAGAGAATGTCTTTTAATCTAAAGTCTGTTCAACTCTTTATACAGCATTTCAGGAGACACCATGCTAGTGATGCATCTAGAACGAAACTGAAACTAAACCAAACTGCTTGTCTCTGCCACATGACCTCTGCTGGTCAGGCATAAGTAATCAATACATACAAACATGCTGGTAAGGCATCATAATCAAACAGGCAAATAACATCACTATTTGCTGATATCATTACATCTCCCTTTCTTAAAACAAAAGTATTTAACTTTTAACTAACAACATGTTTTCTTTGTATTAATCTGCATTTTAACGGTAACACTTAATGAACTTAAATTATCATTATCATGATCAAGGTTTTTTAACCTTGCTTTGTGTGTTCACACGAAATATGTAACTACACTAGAACTTGAAGAAAGAATAAGATAACATTACTTCCTTCTGTAACAATAGTCCTTAAATTTGCTCAATGAGTCTCTCAGGAGGCTTCACGTGTCTTGAGGATTTTCTGATTGATTGTCCTTGAATCTGAGTTGTTGCCTCAGATGATGGTTTCTCAGCTGTGTGATCAGGCTGTTCAACAGTATCAGTCTCTTGACCTACTGTGGCTGGTCCCATGAGAAGATCTCGACGATTTCTTCTCAGAACAGCACCCTCATCTGTCTGAATGGTGTATGATCTTGGTTGAACTTCACTCAGGACAGTTCCCTTCTGAGTCCATGTGTTTGTTTTGTCTTTCAACCTTACTTGGTCACCAGTGTGGAGTTCAGGTAGGTTTTGTGTTCCTCTGTCATAGTAGTACTTTTGCTTTTCTTTCTGTTGTTCTTTGAACTTCCTCACTTTCTCCCCCTCTTTTCTTTTCAGGAGGTTCTCCGGGATGGGTAGGTTTGACCTTAGCATACGTCCCATCAGGAGTTGGTCTGGTGACATACCACACTCGAGCGGCATTGTGCAGTATACAAGAATGCTCTGGTAGAAGTCAGTTCCATTGTCTTTTGCCTTGTACATCAGTCTTTTCACTGTGTTTGCGGGCTCTCCTGGGCCAACAGCTCTGGACAACGTGTCTGCTGTATACATCAGCTTACCCGGTGTGTACGCAACATTCAGTTCATCATAGACTGTTTCTCCTTCGCTTTCCACAACGAGGACTCTCTTTACCAGGTTTAGTCTCTCACAGGCTTTTAAACCTAGTATGGCTTGCACATCCTTTGGCACCACGATTAATGCTAGCGTGTGCTCTCTGTCCTTGTGTGTTACTTTGACAATGCATCTTCCTTTCACTGGTATATCAGTACCTGAGTATCCTGTCACTTTCACTTTGATTCCATGTATCTTTGGTCTGGGTCTAATTTTCTTAAAATCAGTCTCTGATATCACATTAACTTGTGCTCCAGTATCCAATTTAAATGGAATGTGTGTGTCATTCACTTTTAGTGTCAACATCCAGTCTCTTTCTTCTTTTTTGTTTTCAGACACTACATCTACATTGAACTCCTCTATCTCGCTTTCATCTACTGCATGGACCTTGCTTTGTTGCGCTTGGTTCTTACAGCAACGGGCATAATGGTTGTTTTTGTTGCAACTATTGCATGTTTTACCATATGCTGGACACTTTCTTGGTGTATGCTGTGTACCGCATCGACTACATAACTTTCGATTGTCCCTTTCATTTTTGTTCACTGGCCATGCCTCTTTTTTCACATTGGCGCTCTTTTTGTTAAACGGTTTGTGTCCGTTCTTACTCACTGCATCCACGTTGCAGCTACTGTCACTGAACAGCTCCTTTGCCTGCGACTTCACAGTCTCTGTAGCCTTACACAGTGCTATGGCTTTTCCCAGGTCTAGATCTTGCTCTCTTAGCAGTCTTTCCCTTAGACCATTATCTGGAATACCACACACCAGTCTGTCTTTTATCAGCGAGTCTGTCAGTCCCCCAAATTCACACGATTTGCTTCTGTTTCTCAGTTCAGTCACATACTGATCAATAGTCTCACCCGTTTTCTGTACACATGTGAAAAATCTATGCCTCTCAAACGTCACGTTACTTTTAGGTATGCAGTAGGCCTCAAACTGTTCCATTATTTTATCTAACTTCATTTTGTCTCCATCAGCAGCGAATGTGAAGTTATTATACACCTCCAGCGCTTCATCACCCACGACATGTAAGAACAGTGACGCTTTCATTTTATCACCTTTCTCGTCAGCTCCGATTGCTGATAAATACAACCCCAAACGTTGTTTGAACCTCCTCCAATTTTCAGCCACATTACCTGTCAACTGAAGCGTCGCCGGTGGGTGTAAACCTTCCATTTTTTCACTTCGTTAGCTATTCTCCAATGGTAAGCAACGATGTTCTCTTTTGGCTTGCTAATTTGTGGAGAGCTGATTTAACTTCAGATTTTTTCTCCTCATCTCTTTCAATCACTTCTGACACCATGTATTGATTTCTTTGTGGGTTCAATGACGAGACATTTATGAAAGAGAATGTCTTTTAATCTAAAGTCTGTTAAACTCTTTATACAGCATTTCAGGAGACACCATGCTAGTGATGCATCTAGAACGAAACTGAAACTAAGCCAAACTGCTTGTCTCTGTCACATGACCTCTGCTGGTCAGGCATAAGTAATCAATACATACAAACATGCTGGTAAGGCATCATAATCAAACAGGCAAATAACATCACTATTTGCTGATATCATTACAGTGTTTGCAAAGATAATCCAGAGGCCATATGCAGAGCTCTGTTCATGTTGCTTTTAATGGCTGATGCAACCACACTCTCACAGGCAAAAGCAATCGAATACCTATATCCAATGTCAGACACAATACAACGATAACAGCACTATCAAACTCCATGTGCTCAGGCCAAGGCAATCGATTACCTATCACCAATGTCAGACATAACAGTTATGCCTCATATCGGAAGAGTTACCCCCTTCCTGGTGCCATTCTTTCTTACTTTGGCTGGGTTTTAACTCGTGAACCTTTCCTTTTGTCTGTGGTTCTTCTACCCCTCTACCGTTGCAGTAAGCCAGTGTCAGTTGTCTGACCACTGTCTCTTCGGTGACTTGGGGGCCCTTTGGGTCGAACCACAACTCGGCCTTGGCTCTGATCCTTAGCAAGCTGTTTGCCAACAGACTTCGGAGCCAGTGGGCCAGCTCGTCCTGGTTCAAGTTAGTCCGGTCGAGATCCCCATTACAGGCACTCCTGTACACAGGCCACAGCCTGTCTGTGAAAGCCTGTGGGGTCTCCCCTGCTAACTGTGTAGTCTTCTCCACCCGGGAGAACGGACTACCATCATTCGTCCCCATCGCCTCCAGAACTTGCTCCCGGATGGCAGCGTACCCGCCCTGCCCCTTCTTGCTCTCAGCAGAGAGGGACTGGTATAGCTTGCCATCCAAGGTGAACAGGAGCATCTTGGCCATCTCTGAGTCGTCGCATTCATTGATGCCTGATGCTTGTTCCACTTCCATAAAGTGGACTGAGAGGTCTCCCTTTTGGGTGAGTTTGTTCAGGTGGCTTACCATAGCCCTAAGCTGTTGGGTACCATGGGGAATCACGAATTGGCTTTCAAGGGGCCCCTGGCCCCCACCACCCCCGGGTGGGTCAAACTTTTGCTGCCAAGCCGGGCACATCGGCCCCGGCTCCGACCTTTCCTGCATTTGTTTGCCCACTTCTGCCTGCTGCCAAACCAAGTCAAAACCCGGCGCCACAGTTGGTGGTGGTGTGCACTCCTCCCTGCCCTCCCTACAGATTGCTTGTCCCTCCTGCTGCCCAACTGGGTTGTTCCACAGTGCCACAGGTGACATCTGAACAGTTTCTACTTCTACTTACAGGTCTACCCGGGCCGCATCCGGGCTCACTAGGCATACCATGACTTTTGCCCTGGACAGAGCAAGTTTTAAACTGTTGATCTGCTTTTGGCAAGGGCCGTGATCTCCCGCTTCAAAATCCCTAGTGCTTGCTACTTTATAGGCTGCCTTCACGTCTCTGAACTTTTCCTCCTGTTCTTTTAACTGTCTGGTTAGGCGAGTGTTCTCCTCTTTCAATACTAACTCATTGCTTTTAGCCTCGGTGACTTGACACCAAAAATACTCATGTCTGTTCCTGTGTTTCTCTGCTAGCTGCAACTTCTCCTGACTTTGGGCCTGTAAATCCTGCAATAATCCTTCCCCTGCTAAAGCTCTTGCTTGAGACTGTCTGGCTGCCTCCTGCAGCTCTTCTGTCAATGCTTTAAAGTGCTGATCTAAAAGCTGGATCTGTCGCAGGGCGCAGACCAACCAGATGGCCTTTTCCACCGACTTCTTATGATCCTTGCTCTCAGTCCATTTGGCTGCAGCGTCCATGGGATGCTCAGCACGCAACAGTCTGGTCACCCATTTATTGGTGATATTCACCTTCTCAAAAACATAAGAGGGAATCCTCTCTTCCATCTTCGTTCTTTCATCAAACACAGGGTCTATTGCATTACATCCCTTTTGCCAAAGTCCTGCAGCGGTCGCCATTTTCTGTAAGGGGTGGTGTGTGTGTGGCCAGCTTTGCCCACGACTCCCTGAGTGGTTCAAATTGCTCCCACTCCCTTGGTTCTAGACTTTGGACTTATTTGGGGGTTGTAATGAAATTGCAACAGACAACTGAGTTGGTGAAAAGAACTTGGATCTTTATTTTGAGATAGGTAAATATACAATGCAATAATCTTATCACTCTAAAGGGGGGGGTAACACTTTGGAATATACGAGGGAGAATGACAATAGACAATATACCTCACCCCTCCCAATCCCACTACACAAACTAGATTGGATTTCAGAGGACCAGGGAAATGCTCACCAAATGACTTTCTTGACACTTGGAGAGGTTTGCAATTTTGGGGTTCTCTTTAGGTGTGGCGGTTGGGGCCTGCCGTACCCCGGACGTGGTGGAAGACTTCACCTGCGTTGGGTCTTCAGTCTTCACGTGTCCGTTGATGCGGCAGGGTGCGTATTTGGATTTATCTGGTAAGTACCCAATTTCCTTTGGTTAGGTATAGGGTTCAGAGTTTTTTTCATCAAATCTTACCCAGGGGTAAGTCAGGCTAGCTTGTAGAGTGGAAACAAATTTGCAGATCTTTGGTTTCTTCCAGGTTAGTTTCTTGTTGGTCGTGGTGGCCCAATATTACCTAGTTGTTGGTAATATTGTTAGTTGTTAGTTTCTTGGGGCCCTTGGTTGCCGCGATTCCTTTCTCCTCCCGTTTCGTCCTCCTTTCCTCAAATCTCCGATTCTCCGACTGTATGCGGTGATGATGATGATGAGTAGTACTCTTCTGAACCAAACTGAACTGAACTCCTTTCGTTTGAACAACCGTCTTCTGTGTGAAAGCAGGCCTCAATTATACCATTTGAGGCCTTGCTTATCTGCCCGCCAAATCTTCTCTGGCTCTTTGTTAATTTTGGCGGGCTCGTTAACTTTAATAGTTTTAAATTCTTTATCGAGTTTTGGGCTGGTCCCGTCTATCTTTAATTGACTTTTAACTAGTTTCAGGATTGCTTCAAAATCGGTTTAAGTGTGTGAAGTGGTTTTCGGAAACCTCTCTGAGTGGTTAATCTGTTGTTCGATTGTCTTCTCCTGCTGGGGTCAGAGTCCCTTTTGTTGATTTAGTGTCATGTGCTGTATTATTCATATTTGTGATGGTTCTCTAGTTTTGGCGGGGACTGTCTTTCCGTAGGCCTATTGTCTTTATGTAGAATGACTGAGACGGTCCAGAACATTCCCAGACAATCTGGCCCATTCCAATACTCAAAATGTTTGTTTTACAGTGCCCCATTCCAACTCCTTTGTCGCAACCTTTCCCAGGCCTGGACATGCCTTTTAAAATAGCCAAATCCTGGGGTTTTGACTTTAAGCCCCTTTTGGCCCAATATTCTTTTAAACAGTCCAAAAATCTCTTCTCTTCTTGGTTTGGGGGTATCTGTAGAATTTTCCGAACCTTACACAGCCTCTATTAGGATAACTGAAGTCCCTCATTATCACTACTCTATAGTTCTTGCATCTCTTGTAATTTCCCTGCAAATTTGCTCCTCCATATTTTTCCCACTGGTTGGTGGCCTATAGAATAAATCTAGTATTGTAATGGCACCTCCATTATATCTTAAATCTAGCCATATAGAATCTGTCCTTGACCCCTCCAGGACATCCTCTCTCTCCAGCACTGTAACATTCTCCTTAACAATACTGCCACACCACCTCCTATCTTTCCTTCCCTATCCTTCCTGAACACCTTATATCCAGGAATATCTAATACCCAATCCTGTCCTTTTTTGAGCCAGGTCTCTGTTATTGCCACGACATCATATTCTCACGTGGCTATTTGTGCCTGTAGCTCACCAACCTTGTTTACTATGCTTCATGCGTCCACATACATACCTTAGACATACCTTAGACCATTCTGTGTTTCCTTTTAGTCTGACCCACCTACAACCTTACTATTTCTTGCTTTAGTGCTATCCGTCTCTCCCAATCCTTTGTGCCCGTTGTTTCTCCTTTGTCTGGCTTCTACCCTCATAGAGCAGAAGCTGTGTGAGGTGCAGGCATTGGAAACTCCTGGTTGTATCGGGCGGGAGTTCCATTTCAATATTTAAATAAGGCAGGATCGCCGTTCTGAGCCCGCCCCACTTTTTTTTCCTGGTTTAGCATCGCGTCCAAGGCCTTTCAAACTATCACTACCACACGGGTTTCTGCTCCAGCCAATTGTGTGCTCGATCTGGTATGAACCTGGATCTGTGACTAATGTTGAAAATGACCTGACCCAGGAAATTTGGGGGCTGTTAACACATTACCACACAGGGAGGATTTGTATCATTGTTAACTTGTAGACACGACTCCACTAGCTGAGGAAAATCGGCCCCACTCAATGCATCTGTTGAACACAGTGAGACGTCAGTAAATTAGACCGATCGAAAGGTGAGATTGAGTGACAAATAGTCATAGAGTCATAACTTCACGGAAGGAGGCCATTCGGCCCATCGAGTTCATGCTGGCTCTCTGTAGAGCAATCCAATCAATCCCATTCCCACGCTCTATCCCAGTAGCCCTGCAAGTTTATTTCCCTCAAGTGCCTATCCAGCCTCCCCTTGAAAACATTGAGTGTCTCCGTTTCCACCACATCCGTCGGCAGCGAGTTCCAGGTTTTCACCACTCGCTGCGTTAAAAAGTTTTCCCTCCCATCCGCACAGTATCTCTTGCCCAAAACCTTAAATCTGTGTTCTCTAGTCCTTGTACCATCAACTAGTGGGAACAGCCTTTCCCCATCTAGCCTATCCAAACCCATCATAATCTTGTACACCTCTATCAAACACCACTCAACCTCCTTTGCTCTAATGAAAACAAATCCAGCTTCTCCAACCTGTCCTTGTAGCTAAGATCCCCCATCCCCGGAACCATTCTGGTAAATCTGCTCTGCACCCTCTCAAGGGCCTTCACATCCTTCCTAAAGTGTGGTGACCAGAACTGGACCCAATACTCCAGTTGTGGCCAAACCAGCGCTTTATAAAGGTTCAGCATAACTTCCCTACTTTTGTACTCAATGATGTAAGAACACTCACTGAGCACTTGGTTGAGTATAAAACAAGGCTTTAATCAACTGTTTCACAACCATGAGATTCTAGTTACATCACTAGTTCCTGGTTACAAAAACGTCCTGGGCAAGTTGGGCCCACGCCCGAGTATTTATACTCCTTGGACGGCACCCAGGTTGGATGCCCAGTGTTATTTCATGAGTCATTTCTTCATGAATGATAAGATTCATGACACTCAATACCTCTATTTATGAAGCCCAAGATCGCATATGCTTTGCTAACCACCCTCTCAATATGTCCTGCCACCTTCAGGGACCTATGCACATTAACTCCCAGGTCCCTCTGCCCCTGCACACTCTTTAAAGCTGTGCATTAAGTATATATTGACTCTCCCCGTTCCTTCTGCTAAAATGCATCACCTCACACTTCTCTGTGTTAAATTTCATCTGCCACTTGTCTGTACATTCTGCTAGCCTTTCTATGTCCTGTTGCAGTCGATCAAAAAAAGCAGTGGCCCCAGCACTGACCCTTGGGGAACACCACTGTCTACCATCCTCCAGTCTGAAAAACAGCCATTTACCACAACTTGCTGCTTTCTGTCCTTAAGCCAATTCCTTAGCCAAGCTGCCACTGACCCATCTATTCTATGAGCCTCAACTTTGTTAACCAGCCTTCCATGTGGTACTTTGTCAAACACCTTCCAACATTCATGTAGACAACATCCATTGCATTCCCTTCATCAATCCTCCCTGTTACTTCATCAAAAAATTCAATTAGATTAGTTAAACATGACCTGCCTTTTACAAAGTCGTGTTGGCTCTCCTTAATTAGCTTAAATCTCTCCAATACTTAAAACAAATACCTGATCAATATGAACCGACTGACTAATGTACCCTTAAAACCAAATGAATGGCGAGCTATAACAATGTCAACTGACTGAGCCCCATTGTTTAAACAGAGTGAAGAAAATTATAAACAGAACACAGGCTTTTATTTCCATTGACTTCACTGAAAATGAAAATCGTGGGAGATGTAAAACGGGCTGCCGACACACGTTTTACAATATTGCTCAAAGTCAAGATCTACCCCAGTGAGTGAAAGGTATTTGAATCAAACTGATGGATGAATATTCAATCAGTGATGAGTATTTTAATCAAAATAAGTGATGAGTAGTTTAACTGAACTGACATTGAATTTTCAAACAGACTGTACAAAAAACAGACCGAGAGATGAGTTTCTTAAATAGACTGACTGAGAGATATTTCATCCAGCAAAGCGATGACTACTTCAATCAGACTGAGTAACGTGCATTTTAAACAGATTGAGTGGTGAATATTATAATAGACTATATGATGTTTTTTGAACTGTCAGAGTGATAAGTGAGAAAATTAACTGAGTGACTGTATTTCAAGCAGCCTAACTGATGGGTTATTCAAACAGACTTACTGGTAGGTATTTTAAACAGAGGGGAAAACCAAATATTGAGTGACGATATTTTGAACATTGAGAGATGATATTTTGAACAGATTGAGTGAGGATATTTTGAACATTGATGATATTTTGAACATTGAGTGATGATTTTTTGGACACTGAGTGATGATATTTTGAACATTGAGAGATGATATTTTGACAATTGAGAGATGATATTTTGAACACTGAGTGATGTTATTTTGAGCATTGATGATATTTTGAACATTGAGAGATGATATTTTCAACATTGATGATATTATGAACATTGATGAAATTTTGAACATTGAAAGATGATATTTTGACAATTGAGAGATGAGATTTTGAAAAATGAGGGATGAGATTTTGAACATTGGTGATATTTTGAACATTGAGTGATGATATTTTGAACATTGATGATATTTTGAACATTGATGATATTTTGAACATTGAGAGATAATATTTTGAACATTGTGTGATGATATTTTGAACATTGAGAGATGAGATTTTGAACATTGAGAGATAATATTTTGAACGTTGAGTGATGATAATTTAAACATTGAGAGATGATATTTTGTACATTGAGAGATGATATTTTGAACATTGAGTGATGATATTTTGAACATTGTGTGATGATATTTTGTACATTGAGAGATGATATTTTGAACGTTGAGTGATAATTTAAACATTGAGAGATGATATTTTGAACAATGAGAGATGATATTTTGAACATTGTGAGATGATATTTTGAACATTGAGAGATGATATTTTGAACATTGAGTGACATTTTTTGAACATTGGGAAATGATATTTTGAACTTAGAGATGATATTTTGAACATTGAATGATGGTATTTTGAACATTGAGAGATGATATTTTGAAAATTGTGTGATGGTATTTTGAACATTGAGAGATGGTATTTTGAACATTGAGAGATGATATTTGGAACATTGAGAGATGATATTTTGAACAGTGAGATATGATATTTTGAACATTGTGAGATGATATTTTGAACATTGTGAGATGATATTTTGAACATTGAGAGATGGTATTTTGAACATTGAATGATGGTATTTTGAACATTGTGAGATGATATTTTGAACATTGTGAGATGATATTTTGAACATTGTGAGATGATATTTTGAACATTGAGAGATGGTATTTTGAACATTGAATGATGGTATTTTGAACATTGTGAGATGATATTTTGAACATTGTGAGATGATATTTTGAACATTGAGAGATGGTATTTTGATCATTGAGAGATGGTGTTTGGAACATTGAGAGATGATATTTTGAACATTGAGAGATGATATTTTGAACAGTGAGATATGATATTTTGAACATTGTGAGATGATATTTTGAACATTGTGAGATGATATTTTGAACATTGAGAGATGGTATTTTGATCATTGAGAGATGGTATTTGGAACATTGAGAGATGATATTTTGAACAGTGAGAGATGATATTTTGAACATTGAGAGATGGTATTTTGAATATTAAGAGATGATATTTTGAACATTGAGAGTTGATATTTTGAACATTGAGAGATGATATTTTGAACATTGAGTGATGATATTTTCAACATTGAGTGATGATATTTTGAACATTGATGTTATTTTGAACATTATGTAATGATATTTTGAGCATTGAGAGATGATATTTGGACATTGTGAGTGTTATAAATTGCAACATCGACAAGAAGTAACTCAGGAAGTACTACTGAACGGCCAGCTGAGGGCGCCATCCGAGGAGTATAAATACTTGGCCGTGGGCCCAACTTGGCCAGAGACAATCTGGAAACAGGAAGCTAGTGACTACTAACTAGCCCTCCATGTTTTGTTACAAGTCGATTAAAGCCTTGCTTTATGTACAACCAAGTGCGTAGTGAGTCTTTATTACGTCAATTTAATCGACTTGTTATCGTCTCCACGCCTTGGGTGATTCGGAACAACCAGCTGCAACTCGAACCACAGGAAGGGACTTGGGCAAGAAACTGATCCATCATGGAAAAACTCCCTAGACCCGCTCATCTCGACCTGGAACCGAATGCACCTGCGGCAGCGAAGGTATGGACGCATTGGTTTCGTACCTTTAGCAACTTTCTTGAAGAATAAGTTACGAATGCTTATTAACTACATATCCCCTCATGTGTATGATTATATTGAGGACTGTATAGACTACGACGCTGCTATCCAAATTTTACAGCAGCTATATGTCAAGCCCCCGAATTAAATCTTTGCTCGACACCTACTGGCCACAACTCGGCAGCAGCCTGGGGAATCACTCGATGAATTCCTCCAGAAACTTCGCAGGCTCAGCAAAGATTGTAACCTTAAAGCGGTTACAGCTAAACAGAATCAGGAGGAACTAATCCGCGATTCCTTTATCAATGGGATTGCGTCCCCTTTTATACGTCAGCGGCTGCTGGAAAATAAAACCCTCAATTTACGGGCTGCTTATGACCAGGCGTGTTCCCTGGACTTGGCCAAGAAAAATGCAGACACTTATCTCCCACCACGTGCACGGGCGGCGGCTATCACCTTTAATAAGTCTTTCGTTAGGTCTTGGGTGGATGGCCCCGCTGATGATGACTCTACTCTAACGGACGACGACCCTACCCTCGAGGCCTTTGCTGATGACAACCCCGCCCTAGCAGCATCCTGGCAATCAGGAAGAAAGTGTTTCTTTTGTGGAGGTACATTCCATTACAGAAAATTTTGCTCGGCTCATAATGCGACCTGCAGTCATTGCAGCAAGAAAGGACACTTTTCCAAAGTATGCCAGTCACGGGCCTTTGCTAACAAGAAAGGCCGCTCCTCTAAAGTATACCGGTCGAGAGCTCCTGTTAGCTTCATAGCTGCTATCTATGGAGCTGCTCCTCCCCCAAGAACCACTGCTAAGGCTACAGCTGCTGAAGGAAAAATGATCCTCCTCCCATCACAGCTGTTTTTCCCCAAAGTTTGTCCCATGCAGCCACGAAGGTTTCAGTAAATGGACACACTCTAAGCACGGTAATCGACTCCTGCAGCTCTGACAGCTTCATTAGTAAGCAGCCTGTCAGCAGGTTAAAACTGCGCATTTATCCCTCGGACAGGGAGATTGCAATGGCTCTGACGACTCTGAGCACCAATTCTTCTGGCTTCTGTCTTGGCAACCTCATCCTCAATGGTCGCACGTATCCCTCCAACCGGCTCGGAGTACTCAAAAACTTATGTAGCGATGTGCTTCTGGGACAGGACTTCCAGAAGCAGCACAAAAGACTCACTTTTGAGTTTGGAGGGTCGAAGCCGGAGCTTACCATTTCTAAGGTGCCGTTTTGTGCACTCTCGGCGGCCTTACTCGGTGAGCCCTCCCTGTTTGCCAATCTCTCCCCCCGCTGTAAACCCATAGCCACCAAATCGTGGCGCTTTAGCCAAGATGACCGAGCATTTATCGAGGCAGAAATCTCTCGCCTTTTAGCTGACGGTATTATCGAGCCGTGTTCGTCTCCCTGGCGGGCTCAAGTCGTCATTGTGAAAAACCCTTTAAAACAACATAAGAAACGTCTGTGTATTGATTATTCGCAGGCTATTAATCAATATGCCGATCTGGATGCCTACCCGCTACCACGAATAGATGACATGGTCAACAACCTTGCCAAATGGCCTAGAAATTCACTGGCCTTAGCGCCGCTTTTGAGGCGCTAGAGGGCCTAGCAGCGAAGTTATGGTCAGTTTTGAAATTGACAGGGGCCCTAAATCGGCGTTAGGCCGGTAGCGCTGCGCCGGCACCGATGACGTCATCGGTGTGCGCAGCGTCCCGGTTGCCATGGTAACCCGCCCGAACTCGGAAATTGAGTTGCGGCCGCCTCGCCCGTGGCAGCCGCAAGCAACGTTCTGGCAGAGGTGCCTTACAGAACGTTGCGCCGGCGCATTAAAGGCCCCGCGGCGGCCGGCCGCTTTCCCGCCGCCCGCCTGGCCGCAGCTCCCTCCCCGGATTCCCCCCCCCCCCCCGGAACAGAAGCAAGCCCGGCACTTGTCCGAGGTGCCGGGCTCATTTTTAAAAAGATTATCGCGGGCCGCGGCCGGGTGCAGGCAGCTCCTCCTTAAGGGAAGGAGGAGGCCTGCACTTCCCGAACCTGCCGCACCGCAGCGGGCGCCGCAGCGCTGGAATAGCGCCGAAATTCAGCGCATAGCGCCAGTTTTCAGGCGCTAACAGCTTTCAGCAGCGCCGGCAGCCGTTTGGGCGCAGAAGTAGTGAATTTTTGGCCCGCCCAGCGCGACTTAGCTCCGGTACTAACTTCCGGCGCTAAAGCCGTCGCTGCGCCAAAACCCAATTTCTAGGCCAAGGTATTTTCAACCTTCGATTTAAAGAGCACGTACCATCAGGTACCGCTGAAAGACTCTGACAAAAAGTATACGGCCTTTGAGGCCAATGGTCGGCTTTATCAGTTTCGTCACCTTCCATTTGGGGTCACCATGGGGTGGCCGTCTTCCAACGGGCAATGGATGGCCTAGTCCGGCAAAAGAACTTGACGGATACCTTTCCGTATTTAGACAATATCACTAATGCCGGTCATGATCAAAAGGAACATGATGCCAATCTTCAGAGATTTTTTGACGTTCTCCGTCGTCGCCACTTAATGTTAAACGAATCCAAATCGGTGAAATTGGTGCCATCAGTGAACATTCTCGGCTACTGGGTAGGCAACGGTGTTATTAAACCGGACCCAGAGCGACTTCGTCCACTTCAGGAGCTCCCTCCCCCCTACAAATCTCGGCTCTCTTCGTCGGGCACTTGGCATGTTTGCTTATTACGCAAAGTGGATACCTCACTTCTCCGATAAAACATAGCCCCTGCTTCATGCGAAGTCTTTTCCATTGGAAGCAACAGCTATTTCTGCCTTCAACCTCCTCAAATGACAGCTGGAGAAAGCCACGCTTCACTCCATTGACGAAAACCTTCCTTTTGTGGTCGAATACGATGCATCGGAGGTGGCGATCTCGGCTACCTTGAATCAAGGTGGTCAACCCGTGACATTCCTATCCAGAACCTTACAGGGTAGCGAGCTCCATTACCCCCCCGTCGAGAAGGAGGTTACAGCCATCATCGAGGCTGTACGCCAATGGAGTCATTTTCTTGCTCAGCGTCATTTCACGCTCATAACTGACCAGCGCTCTGTGGCCTTCATGTTGGATAACCGGAAGCGCACGAAAATCTAAAATAATAAAATTCAACTCTGGAGAATGGAGCTGGCCGCCTTTGGATATACTATCCGTTAACGACCCGGCAAACAGAATGTGACCCCAGATACCTTCACACGGGCATTTTGCTCTTCAATGTCAACGTCGACTCTGGCGGACCTGCATATGGACTTATGCCATCCTGGCGTTACCCGTATGTTGCACTTTGTGCGCTCCAAAAATCTACCATTCTCAACGGAGGACATAAAGAAAACATGCTCCTCCTGTAGGATTTGTGCAGAATTGAAACCACAATTCTCCGCCCATCAGATGACTTACTCATACATGCAATGCAGCCTATGCAGAGGCTCAGCATAGACTTTAAAGGGCCATTGCCTTCGTCGACGCGGAACACCTACCTACTTACGATGGTAGACGAGTATTCACGCTTTCCCTTTGCCTTCCCCTGTCCTAATATGCTTACCTCTATGGTAATTAAATGCCTTGATCAGGTCTTTTCCCTTTGCAGGACAGCCAATTTTATGCACACGGATCGGGGTCCCTCCTTTATGTCGAGTGAACTTAAAAGTTATCTCTCCCAACGGGGAATCGCCTCGAGTAAGACAACACCATATCACCCAATCGGCAATGGACAGGTTGAACGATACAATGCCATCATCTGGAATGCTGTCCGTCTGGCACTGAGGTCACGCAACCTACCAGACCAGCAGTGGGAAACTGTGCTCCCCGACGTGTTACACTCTATCAGGTCTCTTCTCTCCACATCCACTAATGTCACACCTCATGAGATTCTTCAAGTTCCGGCGTCGCTCTACACATGGGACATCTCTATCGTCATGGTTGGTGGCTCCAGGCCCTTTGCTACTCCGAAGGTTTGTCCGGTCTGCCAAGAACGACCCTCTCGTTGATGAGGTGGAGTTAACAGAGGTAAACCCCACGTATGTGCACGTGCGGTACCCCGATGGCCGGGAGTCCACCATCTCGCTCACAGATCTGGCTCCCTGCCCAACCGGTCACACGGGCCCGAATGATGAAGGATCCCACGACGATGATGTCAACACTCCGCACCCCTATGAAGATGATTCCCTACCTGGGACATCGAGGGATCTGCCGGCAGTGCTACCGGATCAACTCAGGGAGCCGAACGCTCCTCGTAGGATGGCCACCCGAAATCAGGACGCCGGACAATCTCCGGCTACGACCCAGGATGAGGCCAGCTCTGCGCCTGTGGGGACCCACACCCGGAGTCATGATATTCCCAGGCACCCACAGGACGATCAAGACGACGCGGACTCTACCGACTTACCGGTACGGGCCAAGCGACCCAGGGACCAGGACACGATCCGGGGAGACGTGCCTTCCGGTCACAAGCAGAAAGCTAAACGACTATGGCTATTTTTGGTCCGCCTAGTCCGTTAAAGGAAGACTGGACTTCCAAACCTTTTAGGGAGGAAAAATGTCATAAATCGCAACTTCTACAAGAAGTAACTCAGGAAGTACTACTGAACGGCCAGCTGAGGGCGCCATCCGAGGAGAATAAATACTCGGGTGTGGGCACAACTTGGCCAGAGACAATCTGGAAACAGGAAGCTAGAGACTACTAACTAGACCTCCATGTTCTGTTACAAGTTGGTTAAAGCCTTGCCTTATGTACAACCAAGTGCGTAGTGAGTCTTTATTATGTCAGTGAGATGCTATTTTGAACATTGAGTGATGATATTTTGAACATTGTGAGATAATGTTTTGAACATTGTGAGATTATATTTTGAACATTGAGAGATGATATTTTGAACATTGAGTGACGATAAGTTAAACATTGAGAGATGATATTTTGAACATTGAGAGATGATCTTTTGAACAATGATGATATTTTGAACATTGACTGATGAAATTTTGAACATTGAGTGATAATATTTTGAACATTGAGTGATGATATTTTGAACATCGAGAGATGATATTTTGACAATTGAGAGATGACGTTTTGAACACTGAGTGATGATATTTTGAACATTGAGAGATAATATTTTGAATATTGAGTGATAAGTTAAACATTGAGAGATGATATTTTGACAATTGAGAGATGACGTTTTGAACACTGAGTGATGATATTTTGAACATTGAGAGATGATATTTTGAACATTGAGTGATGATAAGTTAAACATTGAGAGACGATATTTTGAACATTGAGAGATGATCTTCTGAACAATGATGATGTTTTGAACATTGAGAGATGATATTTTGAACATTGAGAGATGATATTTTGAACATTGAGTGATGATATTTTGAAAATTGAGAAAAGATACTTTGAACATAGAGAGATGATATTTTGAACATTGAGAGATGGTATTTTGAATATTGGGGATATTTTGGACATTGATGATATTTTGAACATTGAGTGATGATATTTTGACAATTGAGGGATGATATTTTGAACATTGAGAGATGAGATTTTGAACATTGATGACATTTTGAACTTTGATGATATTTTCAACATTGTGAGATGATATTTTGAACATTGAGAGATGATATTTTGAACATTGAGTGATGATATTTTGAAAATTGAGAAAAGATACTTTGAACATAGAGAGATGATATTTTGCACATTGAGAGATGGTATTTTGAACATTGAGAGATGGAATTTTGAATATTGGGGATATTTTGGACATTGATGATATTTTGAACATTGAGTGATGATATTTTGACAATTGATGACATTTTGAACTTTGATGATATTTTCAACATTGTGAGATGAGATTTTGAACATTGATGATATTTTGAAAATTGAGAGATGATATTTTGAACATTGAGAAATGATATTTGAACATTGATAGATGATATTTTGAACATTGGTGCTATATATTGAACATTGATGATATTTTGAAAATTGAGAGATGATATTTTGACAATTGAGAGATGATATTTTGAACATTGAGAGGTGAGATTTAGAACATTGATGATATTTTGAACATTGAGTGAGAATATGTTGAACATTAATGATATTTTCAACATTGCAGGATGATATTTTGAACATTGAAGTTATTTTGAACATTGAGAGATGATATTTTGAACATTGTAGATATTTTGAACATTGGTGATATTTTGAACCTTGAGAGATGATATTTTGAACATTGAAGTTATTTTGAACATTGAGTGATGATATTTTGAATATTAATACAATTTTGAGCATTGATATTTTGATCATTGGGAGATGATATTTTGAACATTGAGAGATGATATTTTGAAAATTGATGATATTTTGAACATTGAAAGATGATATTTTGAACATTGAAGATATTTTGAACTTTGATGATATTTTGAACCTTGAGAGATGATATTTTGAATATTGAGTGATGATATTTTGAACATTGATGATATTTTGAACATTGAGAGATTATATTTTGAACATTGAGTGATGGTATTTTGAAAATTGATGATATTTTGAACATTGATGATATTTTCAACATTGAGTGATGATATTTTGAACATTGAGAGATGATATTTTGAAAATTGATGATATTTTAAACATTGATGATAATTTCAACATGAGAGATGATATTTTGAACAATGAAGATATTTTGAACATTGATGATATTTTGAACATTGAGAGATGATATTTTGAATATTGAGTGATGATATTTTGAACATTGATGATATTTTCAGCATTGAGAGATGATGTTTCGAAAATTGAGTGATGATATTTTGAAAATTGATGATATTTTGGACATTGAGAGCTAATATTTTGAACATTGAGAGATGGTATTTTGAACAATAATGATATTTTGAACATTGAGTGATGATATTTTGAAAATTGATGATGATATTTTGATCATTGAAGATATTTTGAACACTGATGATATTTTGAACATTGAGAGATGATATTTTGAAAATTGAGAGATGATATTTTGAACATTGATGATATTTTGAACATTGAGAGATGACATTTTGAAAATTGAGAGATCATATTTTGAACAATGATGATACTTTGAACATTGAGTGATGATATTTCGAACATTGCGAGATGGTATTTTGAATAATGATGATATTTTGAACATTGAGTGATGATATTTAGAACATTGCGATATGATATTTTGAACATTGAGTGCTGATATTTTGAACGTTGAGTGATGATAATTTAAAATTTGAGAGATCATATTTTCAACATTGAGAGATGATATTTTGTCCATTGAGAGATGATATTTTGAACGTTGAGTGATGATAATTTAAACATTGAGAGATGATAATTTGACAATTGAGAGATGACGTTTTGAACACTGAGTGATGATATTTTGAACATTGAGAGATAATATTATGAATATTGAGTGATGATATTTTGAACATTGAGAGATGATATTTTGAACATTGAGTGATGATAAGTTAAACATTGAGAGATGATATTTTGAACATTGAGAGATGATCTTCTGAACAATGATGACATTTTGAACATTGAGTGATGAAATTTTGAACATTGAGAGATGATATTTTGAACATTGAGTGATGATATTTTGAAAATTGAGAAAAGATACTTTGAACATAGAGAGATGATATTTTGAACATTGAGAGATGGTATTTTGAATATTGGTGATATTTTGAACATTGAGAGATGATATTTTGAACATTGAGAGATGCAATTTTGAATATTGGGGATATTTTGAACATTGATGATATTTTGAACATTGAGAGATGATATTTTGACAATTGAGGGATGATATTTTGAACATTGATGACATTTTGAACTTTGAAGTTATTTTGAACATTGTGTGATGATACTTTGAACTTTGATGATATTTTGAACATTGAGTGATAACATGTTGAACATTAATGATATTTTCAACATTGTGAGATGATATTTTGAACATTAATGATATTTTCAACATTGAGAGTTGATATTTTGAACATTGAGAAATGATATTTGAACATTGATAGATGATATTTTGAACATTGGTGCTATATATTTAACATTGATGATATTTTGAAAATTGAGAGATGATATTTTGACAATTGAGAGATGATATTTTGAACATTGAGAGGTGAGATTTAGAACATTGATGATGTTTTGAACATTGAGTGAGAATATGTTGAACATTAATGATATTTTCAACATTGCAGGATGATATTTTGAACATTATAGTTATTTTGAACATTGAGAGATGATATTTTGAATATTAATAATTTTGAGCATTGACATTTTGATCATTGGGAGATGATATTTTGAACATTGAGAGATGATATTTTGAAAATTGATGATATTTTGAACATGGATGATATTTGAACATTGATGATATTTTGAACATTGAGAGATGATTTTTTGAACATTGAAGATATTTTGAACATTGATGATATTTTGAACCTTGAGAGATGATATTTTGAATATTGAGTGATGATATTTTGAACATTGATGATATTTTGAACATTGAGAGATGATATTTTGATCATTGAGAGATGATATTTTGAAAATTGATGATATTTTGAACATTGATGATATTTTCAACATTGAGAGATGATATTTTGAACAATGAAGATATTTTGAACATTGATGATATTTTGAACATTGAGAGATGACATTTTGAATATTGAGAGATGATATTTTGAAAATTGATGATATTTTGAACATGGATGATATTTGAACATTGATGATATTTTGAACATTGAGAGATGATTTTTTGAACATTGAAGATATTTTGAACATTGATGATGTTTTGAACCTTGAGAGATGATATTTTGAATATTGAGTGATGATATTTTGAACATTGATGATATTTTGAACATTGAGAGATGATATTTTGATCATTGAGAGATGATATTTTGAAAATTGATGATATTTTGAACATTGATGACATTTTGAATATTGAGTGATGATGTTTTGAACATTGATGATATTTTCAACATTGAGAGATGATATTTTGAAAATTGAGTGATGATATTTTGAAAATTGATGATATTTTGGACATTGAGAGCTAATATTTTGAACATTGAGTGATGGTATTTTGAACAATAATGATATTTTGAACATTGAGTGATGATATTTTGAAAATTGAGAGATGATATTTTGATCATTGATGATATTTTGAACACTGATGATATTTTGAACATTGAGAGATGATATTTTGAAAATTGAGAGATGATATTTTGAACATTGATGATATTTTGAACATTGTGAGATGATATTTTGAAAATTGAGAGATCATATTTTGAACAATGATGATATTTTGAACATTGAGTGATGATATTTCGAACATTGAGAGATGGTATTTTGAATAATGATGATATTTTGAACATTGAGTGATGATATTTAGAACATTGCGAGATGATATTTTGAACATTGAGTGATGATAATTTAAACTTTGAGAGATCATATTTTGAACATTGAGAGATGATATTTTGTCCATTGAGAGATGATATTTTGAACATTGAGAGATGATATTTTGACAATTAAGAGATGATATTTTGAACATTGAGAGATGATATTTTGACAATTAAGAGATGATATTTTGAAAATTGTGTGATGGTATTTTGAACATTGAGTGAGGATATTTTGAACATTGAGTGATGATATTTAGAACATTGCGATATGATATTTTGAACATTGAGTGCTGATATTTTGAACGTTGAGTGATGATAATTTAAACTTTGAGAGATCATATTTTGAACATTGAGAGGTGATATTTTGTCCATTGAGAGATGATATTTTGAACGTTGAGTGATGATAATTTAAACATTGAGAGATGATAATTTGACAATTGAGAGATGACGTTTTGAACACTGAGTGATGATATTTTGAACATTGAGAGATAATATTATGAATATTGAGTGATGATATTTTGAACATTGAGTGATGATAAGTTAAACATTGAGAGATGATATTTTGAACATTGAGAGATGATCTTCTGAACAATGATGATATTTTGAACATTGAGTGATGAAATTTTGAACATTGAGAGATGATATTTTGAACATTGAGTGATGATATTTTGAAAATTGAGAAAAGATACTTTGAACATAGAGAGATGATATTTTGAACATTGAGAGATGATATTTTGAACATTGAGAGATGCAATTTTGAATATTGGGGATATTTTGAACATTGATGATATTTTGAACATTGAGAGATGATATTTTGACAATTGAGGGATGATATTTTGAACATTGATGACATTTTGAACTTTGAAGTTATTTTCAACATTGTGTGATGATATTTTGAACTTTGATGATATTTTGAACATTGAGAGATGATATTTTGAACATTGAGAAATGATATTTGAACATTGATAGATGATATTTTGAACATTGGTGCTATATATTTAACATTGATGATATTTTGAAAATTGAGAGATGATATTTTGACAATTGAGAGATGATATTTTGAACATTGAGAGGTGAGATTTTGAACATTGAGAGGTGAGATTTAGAACATTGATGATATTTTGAACATTGAGTGAGAATATGTTGAACATTAATGATATTTTCAACATTGCAGGATGATATTTTGAACATTATAGTTATTTTGAACATTGAGAGATTATATTTTGAATATTAATACAATTTTGAGCATTGATATTTTGATCATTGGGAGATGATATTTTGAACATTGAGAGATGATATTTTGAAAATTGATGATATTTTGAACATGGATGATATTTGAACATTGATGATATTTTGAACATTGAGAGATGATTTTTTGAACATTGAAGATATTTT
This sequence comes from Somniosus microcephalus, assembly GCF_052327205.1. Classification (NCBI taxonomy): domain Eukaryota; kingdom Metazoa; phylum Chordata; class Chondrichthyes; order Squaliformes; family Somniosidae; genus Somniosus; species Somniosus microcephalus. The sequence continues at coordinate 58,725,413 of NC_140993.1, read as the reverse complement.
GAACATGGATGATATTTGAACATTGATGATATTTTGAACATTGAGAGATGATTTTTTGAACATTGATGATATTTTGATGATATTTTGAACATGGAGAGATGATATTTTGATCATTGAGAGATGATATTTTGAAAATTGATGATATTTTGAACATTGATGATATTTTCAACATTGAGAGATGATATTTTGAACAATGAAGATATTTTGAACATTGATGATATTTTGAACATTGAGAGATGACATTTTGAATATTGAGTGATGATATTTTGATATTGATGATATTTTCAACATTGAGAGATGATATTTTGAAAATTGAGTGATGATATTTTGAAAATTGATGATATTTTGGACATTGAGAGCTAATATTTTGAACATTGAGTGATGGTATTTTGAACAATAATGATATTTTGAACATTGAGTGATGATATTTTGAAAATTGAGAGATGATATTTTGATCATTGATGATATTTTGAACACTGATAATATTTTGAACATTGAGAGATGATATTTTGAAAATTGAGAGATGATATTTTGAACATTGATGATATTTTGAACATTGTGAGATGATATTTTGAAAATTGAGAGATCATATTTTGAACAATGATGATATTTTGAACATTGAGTGATGATATTTCGAACATTGAGAGATGGTATTTTGAATAATGATGATATTTTGAACATTGAGTGATGATATTTAGAACATTGCGAGATGATATTTTGAACATTGAGTGATGATAATTTAAACTTTGAGAGATCATATTTTGAACATTGAGAGATGATATTTTGTCCATTGAGAGATGATATTTTGAACATTGAGAGATGATATTTTGAAAATTGTGTGATGGTATTTTGAACATTGTGAGATGATATTTTGAATATTCAGTGATGGTATTTTGAACATTGAGAGATGATATTTTGAACATTGAGTGATGATATTTTGAACATTGATAGATGATATTTTGAACATTGTTGATATTTTGAACATTGATTATAATATCAACATTGAGAGATGATATTTTGACTATTGAGAGATGATATTTTGAACATTGATGATATTTTGAACATTGTGAGATACTATGTTGAACATTGAGAGATGGTATTTTGAACAATGATGATATATTGAACACTAGCTGGGGAGCCCCGCGTTGCGAGGGCAATTTTGGGGCACGAGGGCAATTTTGGGGCGCTTGGTCTCCCTGCCCCTGTGTGTCCCCCCTCTCCCTGTCATGTCCTATCCCTCCCTCCCCTCCTCTCCCTCCCCTCCCCTGTCTCTCTCCCTCCCTCCCCTCGCCCACCCCCACCCCCACTCCCCTCTGTCCCTCTCTCCGGCCCCTCCCCCTGCCTAGCGCCTGAGGTCCGGAGCTGAGGTCCCCCGCGTATGGCGCGGCTGATGGACGGCCGCTGTGGGCGGGCGGGCGGCGCATGCGCGGTCTGTGGGCAATTTTGGGGCACTTGGTCTCCCTGCCCCTGTGTGTCCCCCCTCTCCCTGTCATGTCCTCACCCTGTCCTATCCCTCCCTCCCCTCCTCTCCCTCCCCTCCCCTCCTCTCCCTCCCTCCCCTCGCCTCCCTCGCTCCCCCACTCCCCTCTGTCCCTCTCTCCGGCCCCTCCCCCTGACTAGCGCCTGAGGTCCGTAGCTGAGATCCCCCACGTATCGCGCGGCTGATGGACGGCCGCTGTGGGCGGGCGGGCGGCGCATGCGCGGTCAGTGCGGGCGGCGCATGCGCGGTCAGTGCGGGCGGCGCGAGCGCCCCGCGATTTCCCGAGGCTCGCCCCCCCCGCGATTTCCCGAGGCTCTTCCCCCCCCCGCCCCCCGCGATTTCCCGAGGCTCTCCCCCCTGCGATTTCCCAAGGCTCTCCCCCCCCCGCGATTTCCTGAGGCTCACCCCCCCCCGCGATTTCCCGAGGCTCTCCCCCCCGTGATTTCCCGAGGCTCTCCCCCCCCCCTATTAAATTGTTATTTAATTCCCTAACACATCATTAAAATATTTACCTTAGTTCCCTAACACAGAAAGTGTGGGAGAAAAAATTCTGAAAAATCAAGATGGCGGCCACTCATCTCAGTTCAGAAGGATAAGGCCCGCCCACACACGCACCGATTGGTCGACCGGTCAGGTCACCGAAGCGTAGGATTGGTCAATCGTCGAGTCACTCGACACTCAACTGTAGGAAGGAACCCGCCGTCCGATTGGTCGACCTCGACGTCACATGGTCGCTAATGAGATGCTAATGAGCGGAAGGCTGAACGTTTTTCGGATACCGCGGGCGCGGTTTTTGTCCGGCCGAAACGTACATACGCCTATGACCGGTCCGGAATCGCAAGCTTTCTTTTGAGGCGACGCACGCGTCGGTACGCTCTGTAACTTTCAAACGTATAGAGAACAGACAGACATCGGGACAGACAGACAGACATCGGGACAGACAGAAGAGCCGCTTTATATATATAGATTGAGAGATGATATTTTGAAAATTGACGATATTTTGAGCATTGATGATATTTTCAACATTGAGAGATGATATTTTGAACATTGAAGATAATGGGCCAGAAATTCGCGGCCAAAGGCGTGAGTGAGCTCGGGGTACTCACGCATCTGGCCGTTGGAAATGCCGGCGTTCAGCATGAACAGCGCATGCGGGGAACGCAGGCATTTCCAGACCTCGAGCGCGTGCGACTGCACAGGCAGCGCTTGCGCAGTGAACTTCGTGGATTTCATTCATGAAATCCATGAGGGTAAGTCATTAGAAGTTACACGTGAAAAAAGCAAGTGTAAAGTTGTTCATTGGCTGCGGAGGAAGATATATTTTATCGTGGAGCTTTTGAAATTCAATATTTTTGTTTGGGAAAGGGAGGGAAGTTATTTTAAGAAATTTTAAGTAAGTTTTAAAGTTTAAATTTTTTTTTCAAAAGGGTTTTCAGAACGGTAGGTAGAAGGAGCAATTGTGGCTGTGTGAATGGAATGTGAGAATGAGTTATGTATGTATGTCCACATATATTCCTTTACGTATATGTATGTATGTTTTATATTCCTTTACTAATGTGTATGAATGTATGTTTTTAATTATGATTTTCCAATAAGTTACTTTCTCTGAAAGTCATAATTAAATAATACATTCATACACATAAATAAAGGAATATATACATAACACACAAAGGAATATATACAGACATACATACTTTCAGAAGCTCCACGATAAGAAATATCTTCCTCCGCAGCCTGTGGAGCAACTGTACCCATGCTTTTTTCATGTGTAAGTTGTAATGACTGGACCTCACTGAAAGCATTAATGAAAGCGACGAATTATACTGCGCATGCGCTGCCTGTGCAGTCGCACGCGTTCTGCCTCTGAACCCCTTCGTTCAGAGGACAGGAAATGCCGGTTTTCCCCACATGCACTGTGAATGCTGAAAACCGGCATTTCATCCGGCCAGATGCGTAAGTATCCCGACCGTACTAGCGCATTTGGAAGGGAATTACTGGGCCAACATTTTACATGTCAATAAAATAAAAAATTTAACAATTGCACGACTTGCCCCCTCGCATCTGCGACTGAGGGCCCAAGGAGGTGCATTGCGCAAGAGGTCATCATCGTACGTATCCTCACACTGTTCCCTTTGGGGAACTGTATGAAGTGGTGGAAGGATTTATGGCCGTGATTAACGCTCATTCCGTGACCGTAACCACCCAGAATTTAAAGTTGGAGCTCCGACTCCACTTGCCGGGACTGTCTGGAGTGGGGTTCAAAACCCTACTCCTTCTGGCCCAGCGGCGGGGATGCTTACTGCTACGCAAAAGGCCCACTCCGCACAAAAGGTGACACCCATACGTTTCCTGCGCCTTTTCCCTCCCCGTGACTGGAGCCCTATGCTGCCATTTCACGTTGCTAATTGGATTGGGCCTTTGTCATAGCGGTAGGATCCCCGCCGCTGGGCCAGATCAGGGTAGGGTTTCGAACCCTGCTCCAGGCAGTCCCAGCAAGTGGAGTCGGAGCTCCGGCTCTAAATTCTGGGTTGACATCCAGTGGGATATTTGCATCCGTTGGTGTGGGTGGCCCCCCTCCTTGTATAGCTTGTGGGAGCCCGTAAAACCCTCCCGCCATAGGACTAACCGCCCTAATGGCTGGTTCAAAGATGGTTACGGTCACGGAATGAGCGTTAATCATGGCCATAAATCCTTCCACCACTTCATACAGTTCCCCAAAGGGAACAGTGTGAAGGCACGTATGACGACGACATTGCTAAATAAATAAATGGAATTAAAAAAATTCTTTTAGGGCTTTTAAAAGTCTTTAAATTGCTTTAATTCTCTTTAAAACTACTTCAGGTTACTCAAAATAATGTAAACATTTTAAAAAGTTTATAAAAGTTACCAAAATCTTCAAAAAACTTCCAAAAACCTATTTAAACTGCTGCTTTGCATGTAAAAATCCTTAGCAGCTTGACAGAAACATTGGGGGCGTGTCCAGTGAAACTGAGACCTCAAGGGGCGTGTCTCACTTACACTGCACGCTCCTGGCTTCACGCTGGCTGCACTCCTGGGCGGCGTGACGTCATACGCTGCCCGGGAATGTGCTTTCTATTTCTGCAAGTTCAGGCGTCCCAGAAGCTGATCGGCACGAGCACGGGGTAAGTGCAAATACAGGGCTTGCACGCGCTGCAAGCCCCGTTCTGGAATTTCTGGGCCATTTTGAACATTGATGATATTTTGAACATTGAGAGATGATATTTTGAATATTCAGTGATGGTATTTTGAACATTGAGAGATGATATTTTGAAAATTGTGTGATGGTATTTTGAACATTGTGAGATGATATTTTGAATAGTCAGTGATGATATTTTGAACATTGAGAGATGATATTTTGAACATTGAGTGATGATATTTTGAACATTGAGTGATGATATCTTAAAAATTGAGCGATGATATTTTGAACATTGATAGATGATATTTTGAGCATTGTTGATATTTTGAACATTGATGATAATTTCAACATTGAGAGATATTTTGACAATTGAGAGAAGATATTTTGAACATTGATGATATTTTGAACATTGAGTGATGATATTTAGAACATTGCGAGATGACATTTTGAACATTGAGTGCTGATATTTTGAACGTTGAGTGATGATAATTTAAACTTTGAGAGATGATATTTTGAACATTGAGAGATGATATTTTGAACATTGAGAGATGATATTTTGTACATTGAGAGATGATATATTGAACGTTGAGAGATGATAATTTAAACAATGAGAGATGATGGCCTAGAAATTCAGTGGGCTTTGCGCCCAGTTAAGGCCCAAAGAGGGCCTCTGCGCCAGTAGAGGAGGTTGCGCTGATATTGAGCTCGGCGGCAATGGCGGCGGTAGCCGGTAGCGCTGCGCCGGCACCGATGACGTCATCGGTGTGCGCAGTGCCCCGTTTCCGCCCCGATGCCGGGCTGACGCCCATATTCAGTTGCCGCCGCCTCCTCCGTGGCGGCCGCTACTAACATCCGGAGACCAGGGCCTTACTGCAGCCTTAGTGGGGCGCATAAAGGTGGAGGTGCGGCCGGCCGCTTTTTCGGCGGCCGCCTGCCCACACCTCCTTCCCCGGCCTCCTCCACCACCCCCCCCGCGGCATTGCCGGCTGCTTTCCGCGAGCCCGGCACTTCTCCGTGGTGCCGGGCTCATTTGCCGGCACAATCCAGCGGCAATCTCCCCGTTGCAGGCACCTCCACCTTAAGAGAAGTAGGAGGCCTGCAGTACCGCAGCCTGCCGCACCGCATCGGGTGGCGCAGCGGCACCTAGAGCGCTGAAATTCAGTTTCAGCGCCCCAAGCGGGGGCGGGCACACCCTGGAATAGCGCCCGGTTCCGACTTGGGGCGCAAAAACTGAGGCCTAGAAATTCAGTTGCGTTCGCCAGCCGCTAACGCCATAAGAGGGGTAGATTTCCAGCGCTAGGCACTTAGCGCCCGGGCGCAGAATGATCTGCGCCTACGCCCAACTTCAGTTGACATTTAGTGCCGGCGCAAAGTGTTTGCGCCCGCACAGCTGCGCGCAGCTTATGACGTCATTTCGTCGTGCAACGCTGTTTGTGCACCCCAAACCGGAAATTCAGTGGCGCCCGCCCAATGTGGGCGTGGCGCTGTTAAGAACTGTGAAGTGGAACGCAACAGAGGCCCTGTGGGCCTCGGGGAGTGCTAATTAAAGGGCACTTACACTGACCTATAAAGCCCAGCCATTTTGCTGCAATGACTTTAGTGCTTTGGATTTCTGGACAGAGACCAAGGAACAGAGCTTACTGATTTGGGACAACATAGGAGAGGTATTTTTGGCTTCTGGCCAGAGCTTCGAAATTTGAATCATTGTGATTTCACTGTTTGCAAGTTTATTATGGGGGCTGTATGGGGTTCCAACCCTCAGTTCCAGCATTATGTGCGAAGGGCTCGCAGACGCTGTGTGAGAGGGCCAGCCATGCCTAGACGCAGAGGGGCCATCAGGCGTCGGCAACGTAGGCCTTACCCACTCAGGGAATACCGGCAGCAGGTGTCCTATCTCACCATGACTGACGCGCATTGTGTTAAGAGGCTGCGCTTCAGAAGGGAGGTGGTTGCAGAGATCTGCCAACTGCTTCACAGAGATCTGCGTCCACAGCTGATGTGCAGGACATCTCTCTCGGTGGAAGTGAAGGTCACGGTGGCTCTGAACTTTTATGCAAGCGGCTCCTTCCAAGCTGCTGCTGGGGACATAGCGAACATCTCCCAGTTCGCCGTGCATCGCTGCATCCGGCAGGTCACCGATGCCCTTTTCGCGAGGAGACACCAATTCATCTCCTTCCCCATGACCCTAGAGAGGCAGGAGCAGCGTGCAGTTGGATTTGGCAGGATCGCGGACTTCCCCATGGTGCAGGGCGCCATTGACTGCACGCATGTGGCTATGCGGGCACCTATCGACAATGCCGAGGATTACCGCAACCGGAAGGGCTACCATTCCCTCAATGTACAGCTGGTGTGTGACCACAGGCAGCGCATCCTAGCTGTCAATGCCCGCTTTCCAGGAAGCAGCCACGATGCATTTATCCTGCGCCAGACTACTGTGGCTGACATGTTCGAGGCACAGCCTCCACCAAGGGGATGGCTTATTGGGGACAAGGGCTACCCTTTGTGTACATGTCTCATGACCCCGCTCCGCGCGCCCAGGACCCCTGCGGAGGAGACATACAACGAAAGCCATCAAGCCACAAGGAACATCATAGAGCAAACGATTGGTGTCCTCAAGCAACGGTTCCGCTGCCTGGATCGTTCCGGCGGATCTCTACAGTATTCGCCGGATAGAGTCTCCCAGTTCGTCGTCGTTTGCTGCATGCTGCACAACCTGGCTATCCGCAGGACTCAGGCACTGCCACCTGACGTCACACCACCACCTCAGGAGGACGCGCAGGAGGACCAGGAGGAGGAGGAGGAGGAGGAGGAGGAGTACCAGCCCAGGAGGGAGCCACAAGGTCCAAGGGCCGTCCGCCGGCGGCTTATTGAACGACACTTCTAGGCCCCCTGTCAGGGAATGGATTGTGGCAATGAACACACCTGAATGCAGCCGCTCCGCAAGCCCTCAGCCGCTTAACGCAACAACCACTGGAAACATGACACCTGGACAAGCTGAATAAATAAAAAGCTTTATTTAACAAACTCAGGGCCCTTCCCACATGAAACAGAAAAACAGACAAGACCCCCAAAAAACAGTCACAAAAATATCTCACTCCCACAACCTGGGGAGGAATAACAAAACTTGCCCATCCAATTGGCCTTCATCCTCGGCCTTACCAAAAGAAGCCCCCCCCACAACACAAACACCCCCATATAAAAAAAACCGTTGCCAACACACTCTACTGGGTGTGCCGAGAGGGCGAGTCCTTGTGCAGCCTTGTGCGGCCCCTGCCCGACCTGTTGCTCCGCCTCAACCTGGGCCCTGTGGGTGTTGCAAGGCTGGGGGAAGGCTCCTGAGGGGCAGAATGCGTGACGGCAGATGCCCTTGGGGGTCGGCCTAGACGAGGTCCGGCCCTGGAGGGGCCAGCTGCTGACTGCTGCAGCTGTGGCTGGGCAGCATCAGTGTCTGCAGCAGCTCATCGCACCTTGGCTGGGGGAGTTGCAGTGGCGGCTGCAGCAATGGGGGCAAGCTGGCTGATGCCAGGCGCTCGCTGGTCGCCAGAGACACTGGCACTCGGCTGGGCTGGCAGTGCAGCAAGCGCAGCAATCTGGTGGAGGCCAGACCGCTGTGCTGCAGCAGGGCGGCGGGTGCCCTGGCGATGCTTCCGTGACACAGCGAGTGTGGCAGAAGTGAGTGCCCGAACTGCCGTGGTCTGTGCCCGCATCAGATCAGTGAGTGTCTGCACGGCACCACTCATGAACTCGCGACTTGCGTCCTGCGCTGCCGCGAGTTGATGGACACCCCTGTCCTGTGCTGCCGCGAGTTGGTCGACACCCCTGGCCTGTACTGCCGCGAGTTGTTCGACACCCCTGGCCTGTGCTGCTGCGAGTTGGTTGACACCCCTGGCCTGTGAGTCCCCGAAAGCGGCCACACTATGAGCCAGGGACTCAATGGCCTGAGGCAACTGTCCCACAACCCCCATGAACTCCTTGTGGCGGCGCTCAGAATCCGCGGACATTTCATCTAGGAGGCGCACCTCCTGGGCGAGGACCGTCTCCGGACTGGAGGCCGGACTCTCCCTCTGGGGAGAAGGCCGCCATTCTGCCCGACCCTTCCCACGTGCCTGGACGCCACTGGGCCCAGCAACTGGCCTCCCCTGCAACACTTGCCCCCTCTGGGGAGAAGGCCGCCGTTCTGCCCGACCCTTCCCACGTGCCTGGACGCCACTGGGCCCAGCAACTGGCCTCCCCTGCAACACTTGCCCCCTCTGGGGAGAAGGCCGCCGTTCTGCCCGACCCTTCCCACGTGCCTGGACGCCACTGGGCCCAGGAGCTACACACCCCTGCAGCACTTCCCCCTGGCTCTCCTCCAGGCAAGACGTCTCCCCTCCATTGCCATCCCCTGGCGCGGATGAGGCTTCCCCCGATGTGCCGCCTTCCTGTTGGTCCTCGTCGTCCTCCTCTTCCGAGGGACTGGCACTCTCAGCTTCAAGGGCCTCCTCCTCACCAGCTGAAAGCAGGAAGGCACAAGAGTAGCTTTAGAGTGAGGACAGGGCATCAGCGAGGGAGGCATGAGTGGTGGCATTCAGCGCATTGGTCGGACAGTGGCAAAGGATCTAGATCTGATGTGCTAGGGGAACGAGAGAGGTCCAAACGGTCATGTCCTTACCATTGGGTCGCAGCACAGGGTCAGCATCTCCAATGGCAACAGGGCCAACCACCCGGCCACGCATGAGTCGAGCCACGCTCTCCTCCAGCTCACTGAGCTCCTGGAACTGGGCACGGCCTCCCCCGGTGACATTCTGGCTCTTCAAATTCCGGGCCATCTTGGCCTGCAAGAGAAAGGATGGCCTCTAAGTACATTGTGGTGGCCTGTTGTTGTGTGCACTGCCTCCCATGGTGGAATAGCTTGGCCAGTGTGTTGCCCTGTTGTTGTGTGCACTGCCTCCCATGGTCGAATAGCTTGGCCAGTGTGGTGCCCTGTTGTTGTGTGCACTGCCTCCCATGGTGGAATAGCTTGGCCAGTGTGGTGCCCTGTTGTTCTGTGCACTGCCTCCCATGGTCGAATAGCTTGGCCAGTGTGGTGCCCTGTTGTTGTGTGCACTGCCTCCCATGGTCGAATAGCTTGGCCAGTGTGTTAAGTGCAGAAAGTGCTATTGAGGATCATGCCAGTGCCATAGCTGCGGGAGGAGGGCTGGCCATTAGGCCTTTGAGGTCCCTTTGCCCATAATGTGAGGTGCACATGCAAGGATGAGGAGGACACTGGAAAGGGTACTCACCTTGACCATCCGAGTGAGGTCGTTGTGCTTCTTGCGGCATTGGTCACCAGTCCTGGGGACATCGCTGTTGACTGACACCCTGTGGACGATTTTCCTCCAGGCTCTCCTGTACTGCCTCCTGGGAGCCTTCTTGCCACTGTCCGGGCACAAGATCTCTTTGTACCTTTCCAACCCCCTAACCAGCACCCTCAAAGCATGCTGGGAGAAGCGCTGCGCTCGTTCACGGGCCTTCTCCATGGCTTCAGGCGCTATTTGGGTCCACCAGCAGTGTTCAGGCCTAGCTGCAGGGCTCCACTATCCAGGGCGTGGCTGCAGACCAAGTCGACCCTTCCCCCTTTAAGTCAGGGTGTCTGCTGTCAATCAAAACATGACCGCACCTGCGCTGCGCCCGGCCTCGGCGTTATCAGTCCGCACTGCCGGCTTAGCGCCTAAAGATAGGAGTGCAACGCCAGTTTCAGCGTTCGCCCAAACTCTTGGCCAAATCTACTGAATTTCGGCGAAGTGACCTGCACTTTCCGGCGGGCGCTAACTTTAGCGACCGCCCGACTTTACCGCCCCAAAAGTGGCTATGCTGAATTTCTAGACCTGAATATCTGACGGTCGCAACTGGCTCCGCGCCCAGCGCTAACTTTTGGGTGCTAGCCAGCTGGCGGGGCCATAGTGAATTTCTAGGCCGATATTTTGAACATTGATGATATTTTGAACATTGAGAGATGATATTTTAAATATTGTGAGCTGATATTTTGAACATTGAGTGATGATATTTTGAAAATTGAGTGATGGTATTTTGAACATTGTGAGATGATATTTTGAATATTCAGTGATGATTTCTTAAAAATTGAGTGATATTTTGAACATTGCTAGATGATATTTTGAACATTGTTGATATTTTGAACATTGATGATATTTGGAACATTGAGAGATGATATTTTGAACATTGAGAGATGATATTTTGAACATTGATGATATTTTGAACACTGGGTGATTATATTTTGAACATTGAGAGATGATATTTTGAACATTGATGATATTTTCAATATTGAGATATGATATTATGGCAATTGAGAGTTGATACTTTGACAATTGAGAGATGATATTTTGAACATTGATGATATTTTGAACATTGTGAGGTGCTATTTTGAACATTGAGTGATGATATTTTGAACATTGAGAGATGATATTTTGAACATTGATGACATTTTGAACAATGATGATATTTTCAACATTGAGAGATGGTATTTTGAACTTTGATGATACTTTGAGCACTGAGTAATTATATTTTGAATATTGAGAGATGATATTTTGAGCATTGAGTGATAATATGTTGAACATAGATGATATTTTCCACACTGCGAGATGATATTTTGAATATTGATGATATTTTGAACATTGATGATATTTTGAACATTAAGAGATGATATTTTGAACATTGAGAGATGATATTTTGAACATTGATGATATTTTGAACATTGAGAGATGATATTTTAAATATTGTGAGATGATATTTTGAACATAGATATGATAATATTTTGAACATTGAGTGTTGATATTTTGAAAATTGTGTGATGGTATTTTGAACATTGTGAGATGATATTTTGAATATTCAGTGATGGTATTTTGAACATTGAGAGATGGTATTTTGAACTTTGACTGATGATATCTTAAAAATTGAGTGATATTTTGAACATTGATGATAATTTCAACATTGAGAGATGATATTTTGACAATTGAGAGATGATATTTTGAACATTGAGAGATGATATTTTGAATATTGTGAGATGATATTTTGAACATTGAGAAATTATATTTTGAAAATTGTTTGATGATATTTTGAACATTGTGAGATGATATTATGAATATTGATTGATGTTATTTTGAAAATTGAGAGGTGGTGTTTTGAACATTTAGATGATATTTTGAAAATTGTGTGATGATATTTTGAGCATTGAGTGATGATAATTTAAACATTGAGAGATGATATTTTGAACATTGATGATATTTTGAACATTGATGATATTTTGAACATTGAGAGATGATATTTTAAATATTGTGAGATGATATTTTGAACATGGAGTGATGATATTTTGAACATTGAGTGATGATATTTTGAAAATTGTGTGATGGTATTTTGATCATTGTGAGATGTTATTTTGAATATTCAGTGATGGTATTTTGAACATTCAGTGATGATATCTTAAAAATTGAGAGATGATATTTTGAACATTCATGATAATTTCAACATTGAGAGATGATATTTTGACAATTGAGAGATGATATTTTGAACATTTAGAGGTGAGATTTTGAACATTACTGATATTTGCAACATTGAGAGATGATGTTTTGAACATTGATGACATTTTGAACAAAGGTTATATTTTGAACATTGAGAGATGACATTTTGAATATTTAGATGATGATATTTTGAACATTGAGAGATGATATTTTGAAAATTGTGTGATGGTAGTTTGAACATCATGAGATGATATTATGAATATTGAGTGATGGTATTTTGAACATTGAGAGATGGTATTTTGAACATTTAGATGATGATATTTTGAAAATTGTGTGATGATATTTTAGACATTGATAGATGATATTTTGAACATTGTTGATATTTTGAACATTGATGATAATTTGAATATTGAGTGATGATATTTAGACAATTGGGAGATGATATTTTTATCATTGCATGGTGAGATTTTGAACATTGCTGATATTTTGAACATTGAGAGATGATATTTTGAACATTGATGACATTTTGAACATTGATGATATTTTGAACATTGAGAGATGATATTTTGAACATTGATGATATTTTGAACATTGAGAGATGATATTTTGAACATTGATGATATTTTCCACATTGATGAGATTTTCAACATTGAGAGATGATATTTTGAACATTGAGAGATGATATTTTCAACATTGATGACATTTTGAACATTGATGATATTTTCAACATTGAGAGATAATATTTTGAACTTTGATGATATTTTCAACACTGACTGATTATATTTTGAACATTGAGAGATGGTATTTTGAACATTGATGATATTTTGAACATTGATAGATGCTATTTTGCACATTGGTGATACTTTGGACATTGATGACATTTTGAACATTGAGAGATGATATTTTGACAATTGAGAGATGATACTTTGAACATTGAGAGCTGAGATTTTGAACGTTGATGATATTTTGAACATTGAGTGATAATATGTTGAACATTGATGATATTTTGAACATTGCAAGATGATAATTTCAACATTGAAGTTATTTTGAACATTGAGTGACGATAATGTGAACATTGATGATATTTTGGACATTGAGTGATAATATTTTGAACATTGAGAGATGATATTTTGAATATTGGTGCTATTTTGAAGATTGGCGATATTTTGAACATTGAGAGATGATATTTTGAACACTGAGTGATGATATTTTGAATATTGAGAGAGGATATTTTGAATATTGTTGATATTTTGAACATTGATGATATTTTGAACATTGAGAGATGATATTTTGACAATTGAGAGATGATATTTTGACAATTGAGAGATGATATTTTGACAATTGAGAGATGATATTTTGAACATTGATATTTTGGTCATTGTGAGGTGCTATTTTGAACATTGAGTGATGATATTTTGAACATTGAGAGATGATATTTTGAACATTGAGACATGATATTTTGAATATTGATGATATTTTGAACATTGAGATATTATATTTTGAACATTGAGAGATGATATTTTGAACATTGAATGATGATATTTTGATCATTGATGATATTTTGAACATTGAAAGATGATATTTTAAATATTGTGAAATGATATTTTGAACATAGATGTGATAATATTTTGAACATTGAGTGATGATATTTTGAAAATTGTGTGATGGTATTTTGAACATTGTGAGATGATATTTTGAATATTCAGTGATGGTATTTTGAACATTGAGACATGTTATTTTGAACATTGAGTGATGATATCTTAAAAATTGAGTGATATTTTGAACATTGAGAGATGATATTTTGAACATTGATGATATTTTGAACATTGATGATATTTTCAACATTGAGCGATAATATTTTGAACTTTGATGATATTTTGAACACTGTCTGATTATATTTTGAACATTGAGAGATGGTATTTTGAACATTGATGAGATTTACCACATTGAGAGATGATATTTTGAACATTGAGTGATGATATTTTGACAATTGAGAGTTAAAATTTTGAACATTGATGACATTTTGGACATTGATGATATTTTCAACATTGAGAGATGATATTTTGAATATTGGTGATATTTTGAACATTGATGTTATTTTGAACATTGAGATATGATATTTTGAACATTGAGAGGTGAGATTTTGAACATTGAGTGATGATATTTTGAATATTCAGGGATGGTATTTTGAACATTGATGATATTTTGAGCATTAATAGATGCTATTTTGCACATTGATGATACTTTGGACATTGATGATATTTTGAACATTGAGAGATGATATTTTGAGAATTGAGAGATGATACTTTGAACATTGAGAGGTGAGATTTTGAACGTTGATGATATTTTGAACATTGAAAGATGATAATTTCAACATTGAAGTTATTTTGAACATTGAGTGACGATATTTTGAACATTGAGTGATAATATTTTGAACATTGAGAGAGGATATTTTGAAAACTGAGTGATGATATTTTGAATATTGAGAGATGATATTTTGAATATTGGTGATATTTTGAACATTGATGATATTTTGAACATTGAGAGATGATATTTTGACAATTGAGAGATGATATTTTGAACATTGATGATATTTTGGTCATTGTGAGGTACTATTTTGAACATTGAGTGATGATATTTTGAACATTGAGAGATGATATTTTGAACATTGAGAGATGATATTTTGGATATTGATGATATTTTGAACATTGAGATATTATATTTTGAACATTGAGAGATGCTATTTTGAACATTGAATGATGATATTTTGAACATTGATGATATTTTGAACATTGAGAGATGATATTTTAAATATTGTGAGATGATATTTTGAACATAGATGTGATAATATTTTGAACATCGAGTGATGATATTTTGAAAATTGTGTGATGGTATTTTGAACATTGTGAGATGATATTTTGAATATTCAGTGATGGTATTTTGAACATTGAGAGATGTTATTTTGAACATTGAGTGATGATATCTTAAAAATTGAGTGATGATATTTTGAACAATGATGATAATTTCAACATTGAGAGATGATATTTTGAACATTGAGAGGTGAGATTTTGAACATTGCTGATATTTGCAACATTGAGAGATGATATTTTGAACATTGAGAGATGAAATTTTGAACATTGATGACATTTTGAACAAAGATTATATTTTGAACATTGAGAGATGATATTTTGAATATTGTGAGATGATATTTTGAACATTGATAGATGATATTTTGAGCATTGAGTTATAAAATGTTGAACATTGATGATATTTTCAACACTGTGAGATGATATTTTGAACATTGATGATATTTTGAACATTGATGATATTTTGAACATTGAGAGATGATATTTTGAACATTGAGAGATGATATTTTGTACATTGAGAGATGATATTTTGAACGTTGAGTGATGATAATTTATACATTGAGAGATGATATTTTGAACATTGAATTATAATATCTCAGCTGCCTTTTGTCTCCACGGGCCCATTACCATCTCATCTGGCTTCTAATACCTTTTATTGTCTCCTTTTCGTCTTTTGTTCGATCGCAGCTTTGCCGTCGATCATTTTATTTTCTTTCCAGTTTTGAAGAAGGGTTTCAACCCGAAACGTCAACTCAAATTTCTCTCCACAGATGTTGTCTGAACTGCTGAATTTTTCCAGCATTCTCTGCTGTATTTTTGATGATATTTTGAACATTGATGATATTTTGAACATTGAGAGATGATATTTTAAATATTGTGAGATGATATTTTGAACATTGAGTGATGAAATTTTTAACATTGAGTGATGATATTTTGAAAATTGTGTGTTGGTATTTTGAACATTGTGAGATGGTATTTGGAACGTTGAGTGATGATATCTTAAAAATTGAGTGATGATATTTTGAACATTGATGATAATTTCAACATTGAGAGATAATATTTTGACAATTCAGAGATGATATTTTGAACATTGAGAGGTGAGATTTTGAACATTGATGATATTTGCAACATTGAGAGATGATATTTTGAACATTGATGACATTTTGAAAAATGATGATATTTTGAACATTGAGAGATGATATTTTGAACTTTGATGATACTTTGAACACTGAGTGATTATATTTTGAACATTGAGAGATGATATTTTGAATATTGTGAGATGATATTTTGAACATTGAGAGATGATATTTTGAAAATTGTGTGATGGTAGTTTGAACATTGTGAGATGATATTATGAATATTGAGTGATGGTATTTTGAACATTGAGAGATGATATTTTGAACATTGAGTGATGATATTTTGAAAATTGTGTGATGATATTTTGAACATTGATAGATGATATTTTGAACATTGTTGATATTTTGAACATTGATGATAATTTGAACATTGAGTGATGGGCCTAGAAATTGAGTTTGCGCTGCGCCGGGGCTTAACGCCGGAAATTTAGCGCCGGTGCTAAGTCGCGCTGTGCGCGCCAAAAATTCAGTAGCGCCGCGCCCAAACGGCTGCCGGCGCTACTGAAGGCTGTTTGCGCCTGAAAACTGGCGCTACGCGCCGCATTGCGGCGCTATTCCGGCGCTGCGGCGCCCGATGCGGTGCGGCAGGCTCGGGAAGTGCAGGCCTTCTCCTTCAGTTAAGGAGGAGCTGCCTGCACCCGCCCGCTGGCCGGTTAAATCGCCACAAAAATGAGCCCGGCACCTCGGGGAAGTGCCGGGCTCGCAGCCGAGAAACATCTGTTCCGCGGGGGGTGGGGGGGGGTGGGGGAGTCCGGGGAGGGAGGTGCGGGCAGGCGGCCGGCTGGAAAGCGGCCGGCCGCCGCTCCACCTTTATGCGCCGGCGCAAAGTCGTGTAAGACTCTGTTGCCAGAGTCTTAGTTGCGGCTGCCACGGGCGAGGCGGCCGCAACTGAATTTCGGCGCTGGGGCCCGTCACCATGGCAACCGGGACGCTGCGCACACCGATGACGTCATCAGTGCCGGCGCAGCGCTACCGGTGTAACGCCGATGTTGGGCCCTAGTCAATTTCAAAACCGGCTGTAAGTCCAGCACAATGCCCTCTAGCGCCGCAAAATGGGCGCTAAGCCCACTCAATTTCTAGGCCATGATATTTAGACAATTGGGAGATGATATTTTGATCATTGTATGGTGAGATTTTGAACATTGCTGATATTTTGAACATTGAGAGATGATATTTTGAACATTGATGACATTTTGAACATTGATGATATTTTCAACATGGAGAGATAATATTTTGAACTTTGATGATATTTTAACACTGAGTGATTACATTTTGAACATTGAGAGATGATATTTTGAACATTGATGAGATTTTGAACATTGATGAGCTTTTCAACATTGAGAGATGATATTTTGAACATTGAGAGATGATATTTTCAATATTAGTGATATTTTGATCATTGATGATATTTTGAACATTGAGAGATGATATTTTGAACACTGAGTGATGATTTTTTGAACATTGATGATACTTTGAACATTGATGATATTTTCAACACTGCAAGATGATATTTTGAACATTGATGGTATTTTGAACATTGAGGATATTTTCAACTTTGAGAGATGATATTTTGGACATTGAGAGTTGATATTTTGAACATTGATGATTTTTTTGATATTTTGAACATTGAGAGATGATATTTTCAATATTAGTGATATTTTGATCATTGATGATATTTTGAACATTGAGAGATGATATTTTGAACACTGAGTGATGATTTTTTGAACATTGATGATATTTTCAACACTGCAAGATGATATTTTGAACATTGATGGTATTTTGAACATTGAGGATATTTTCAACTTTGAGAGATGATATTTTGAACATTCAGAGATGATATTTTGAAATTTGATGATATTTTGAACAATGATAATATTTTGAACATTGAGAGATAATGGCCTAGAAATTCAGTATAGCCACTTTTGGGGCGGTAAAGTCGGGCGGCCGCTAAAGTTTGCGCCCGGCGCAAAGTGGAGGCCACTTCGCCGATATTCAGTAGCTTTGGCCAAGGAGTTCGCTCGAGCGCTAAAACTGGCGTTGCACGGCTATCTTTAGGCGCTAAGTCGGCGGTGCAGACTGATACCGCCGAGGCCGGGCGCAGCGCAGGTGCGGTCATGTTTTGATTGACAGCAGACACCCTGGCGCCGGCCAGCTCTTAAAGGGGGAAGGGTCGACTTGGTCTGCTGCCACGCCCTGGATACTGCAGCCCTCCAGCTAGGCCTAAACACTGCTGCTGGAGAGAAATAGCGCCAGGAAGGATGCAGAGGGCCCGTGAGCGAGCGCAGCGCTTCTCTGCCCATGATTTAAAGGTGCTGGTTAGGGCTTTGGAGAAGAGAAGCCATATCTTGTTCCCGGACAGTGGCAAGAAGCCTCCCAAGAGGGTGTACAGGAGAGCCTGGAGGGAAATCGCCCAGAGGGTCACAGCCAACAGCGATGTCCCCAGGACTGGTGTCCAATGCCGGAAAAAGTTTAACGACCTCACTCGGATTGTCAGGGTGAGTACCCTTTCCAGTGTCCTCCTCATCCTTGCATGTGCACCTCACATTATGGGCAAAGGGACCTCAAAGCCCTAATGGCCAGCCCTCATCCAGCAACTATGGCACTGGCATGAACATCAATTGCACTTTCTGCACTTGACACACTGGCCAAGCTATTTGACCATGGGAGGCAGTGCATACAGCAACAGGGCACCACACTGGCCAAGCTGTTCGACCATGGGAGGCAGTGCACACAACAACAGGGCACCACACTGGCCAAGCTATTCGACCATGGGAGGCAGTGCACACAACAACAGGGCACCACACTGTACTTAGAGGCCGTCCTTTCTCTTGCAGGCCAAGCTGGCCCAGAATCTGAAGAGCCGGACTGTCACCGGGGGAGGCCGTGCCCAGTTCCAGCAGCTCAGTGACCTGGAGGAGCGCGTGGGTCGAGTCATGGGTGCCCGGGTGATTGGCCCCGTTGCAATTGGAGATGCCGACCCTGTGCTGGGCCCCAATGGTAAGGACATGACCGTTTGGACCTCTCTCGTTCCCCTTGCGCTTCAGATCTACATCCTTTGCCACTGTCCGACCAATGCGCAGAATGCCACCACTCAGGCCTCCCTCGCTGACGCCCTGTCCTCACTCTAAAGCTACTCTTGTGCCTTCCTGCTTTCAGCTGGTGAGGAGGAGGTCCCTGAAGCTGCGAGTGTCAGTCCCTCGGAAGAGGAGGACGAGGAGGAGCAAGAGGAAGGCGGCACATCGGGGGAACCCTCATCCGTGCCAGGGGATGGCAATGGAGGGGACACGTGTTCCCTGGAGGAGAGCCAGGGGGAAGTGTTGCAGGGGAGTGTAGCTCCTGTGCCCAGTGGCGTCCAGCCAAGCGGGAAGGGTCGGCCAGCTCGGCTGCCTTCTCCCCAGAGGGGGGAAGTGTTGCAGGGGAGTGTAGCTCCTGTGCCCAGTGGCGTCCAGCCATGCGGGAAGGGTCGGCCAGCTCGGCTGCCTTCTCCCCAGAGGGGGGAAGTGTTGCAGGGGAGTGTAGCTCCTGTGCCCAGTGGCGTCCAGCCATGCGGGAAGGGTCGGGCAGCTCGGCGGCCTTCTCCCCAGAGGGGGGAAGTGTTGCAGGGGTGTGTAGTTGCTGGGCCCAGTGGCGTGCAGCCACGCGGGAAGGGTCGGGCAGCTCGGCGGCCTTCTCCCCAGAGGGAGAGCCCGGCCTCCAGTCCGGAGACGGTCCTCGCCCAGGAGGTGCGCCTCCTTGATCAAATGTCCGTGGACTCGGATCGTCGGCACACCGAGTTCATGGGGGTTGTGGCATGGTTGCCTGAGGCCATTGAGTCCCTGGCTCATAGTGTGTCCGATTTCGGGGCCTCACAGGCCAGGGGTTTCGAACAACTCGCGGCAGCACAGGCCAGGGGTCTCGAACAATTCGGGGCATCACAGGACGCGAGTCGGGCACAATTCGGGGCATCACAGGACGCGAGTCGTGCCGAATTCAGCGCAGCACAGGACGCGAGTCGGGACGACTTCAGGGCAGCACAGGCAGCGAGTGGACAGTTGATCAGTGGTGCCGTGCAGTCACTGGCTGGTCTGATGCGGGCACAGACCAGGGCAGTACGGGCACTCACTGCTGCCACACTCGCTGTGTCACGCATGCATCGCCAGGGCACCCGCCGCGCTGCTGCAGCACAGCGGTCTGGCCTTCACCAGATTGCTGCGCTTGCTGCAGTGCCAGCCCGGCCGAGTGCCAGTGTCTCTGGCGACCAGCGAGCGCCTGGCATCAGCCAGCTTGCCCCCATTGCTGCAGCCGCCACTGCCACTCCCCCAGCAAAGCTGCAACGAGCTGCTGGAGAGACTGATGCTGCCCAGCCACAGCTGCAGCAGTCAGCAGCCGGCCCCTCGAGGGCCAGAGCTCGTCTAGGCCGACCCCCAAGGGCATCTGCCGTCACGCAATGTGCCCCTCAGGAGCCTTCCCCCAGCCTTGCAACACCCACAGGGCCCAGGTTGAGGCGGAGCAGCAGGTCGGCCAGGGGCCGGAAAAGGCTGGACAAGGACTCGCCCTCTCGGCACACAAAGTAGAGTGTGTTGGCAAATGTTTTTTTATATGGGGGTGCTTGTGCTGTCTATGGGGGGGGTTCTTTTGGCAAGGCCAAGGATGAAGGCCATTTGGATGGACAAGTTTTGTTTTTCCTCCCCAGGTTGTGGGAGTGAGATATGTTTTTGACTGTTTTTTGGGGGTGTTGTGTGTTTTTGGGTTTCATGTGGGAAGGGCCCTGAGTTTGTTCAATAAAGCTTTTTCTTTATTCAGCTTGTCCATGTGTGATGTTTCAAGTGGTTGTTGCGTTAACCGGCTGAGGGCTTGCGGAGCGGCTGCATTCATGTGCCTTCATTGCCACAAGCCATTCCCTGACAGGGGGCCTAGAAGTGTCGTTCAATAAGCCGCCGACGGATGGCCCTTGGACCTTGTGGCTCCCTCCTGGGCTGGTACTCCTCCTCCTCCTCCTCCTCCTCCTCATGGTCCTCCTGCTCGTCCTCCTGAGGTGGTGGTCCAACGTGAGGTGGCAGTGCCTGAGTCCTGCGGATAGCCAGGTTGTGCAGCATGCAGCAAACGACGACGAACTGGGAGACTCTATCCGGCAAATACTGCAGAGATCCGCCGGAGCGATCCAGGCACCGGAACCGTTGCTTGAGGACACCAATCGTTTGCTCTATGATGTTCCTTGTGGCTTGATGGCTTTCGTTGTATGCCTCCTCAGCAGGGGTCCTGGGCGCGCGGAGCGGGGTCATGAGCCATGTACACAAAGGATAGCCTTTGTCCCCGATAAGCCATCCTCTTGGGGGAGGCTGTGCCTGGAACATGTCAGCCACAGTAGTCTGGCGCAGGATAAATGCATCGTGGCTGCTGCCTGGAAAGCGGGCATTGACAGCTAGGATGCGCTGCCTGTGGTCACACACCAGCTGTACATTGAGGGAATGGTAGCCCTTCCGGTTGCGGTAATCCTCGGCATTGTCGATAGGTGCCCGCAAAGCCACATGCGTGCAGTCAATGGTGCCCTGCACCATGGGGAAGTCGGCGATCCTCGCAAATCCGACTGCACGCTGCTCCTGCCTCTCTAGGGTCATGGGGAAGGAGATGAATTGGCGTCTCCTTGTGAAAAGGGCATCGGTGACCTGCCGGATGCAGCGATGCACGGTGAACTGGGAGATGTTAGCTATGTCCCCAGCAGCGGCTTGGAAGGAGCCGCTTGCATAAAAGTTCAGAGCCACCGTGACCTTCACTTCCACCGACAGAGACGTCCTGCACATCAGCTGTGGACGCAGATCTCTGTGAAGCAGCTGGCAGATCTCTGCAACCACCTCCCTTCTGAAGCGCAGCCTCTTAACACACTGCGCGGCAGTCATGGTGAGATAGGACACCTGCTGGCGGTATTCCCTGAGTGGGTAAGGCCTACGTTGCCGACGCCTGATGGCCCCTCTGCGTCTAGGCATGGCTGCCCCTCTCACACAGCGTCTGCGAGCCCTTCGCACATAATGCTGGAACTGAGGGTTGGAACCCCATGCAGCCCCCATAATATACTTGCAAACAGTGAAATCACAATGAGTCAAATTTCCAAGCTCTGGCCAGAAGCCAAAAATACCTCTCCTATGTTGGCCCAAATCAGTAAGGTCTCTTCCTTGGTCTCTGTCCAGAAATCCGTTGCACTAAAGTCATTGCAGCAAAATGGCTGCCCTTTATAGTTCAGTCTAAGTGCCCTTTAATTAGCGCTCCCCGAGGCCCGCAGGGCCTCTGCTGCGTTCCACTTCACAGTTCTTAACAGCGCCACGCCCACATTGGGCGGGCGCCACTGAAGTTCCGGTTTGGGGCGCACAAACGGCGTTGCATGACGAAATGACGTCATAAGTTGCGCGTGCAGCTGAGCGCGCGCAAACACTTTGCGCCGGCGCTAAATGTCTACTGAAGTTGGGCGTAGGCGCAGATCGTTCTGCACCCGGCCGCTAAGTGCCTAGCGCTCGAGATCTACTCCTCTTATGGCGCTAACGGCTGGCGAACGCAACTGAATTTCTAGGCCAATATTTTCAACATTGAGAGATGATATTTTGAATTTTGAGACATGATATTTTGAACATTGAGTGATGATATTTTGAATATTGATGATTTTTTGAACATTGATGATATTTTGAACATTGTGAGATGCTATTTTGAACATTGAGTGATGATATTTTGAACATTGAGTGATGATATTTTTAATACTGAGTTGTGGCAGAACCACTGAATGACTCTGGCTAACTGTATATAATTCTCTTTAACGAGGTTCTAACACCAGCCTAAACCTGTACCATTGTGTTAGGCATTACTGTGTTTTGTATATAGAGTTTACATGTACGGGGCGTGGCCCCTTTAAGAGCGCGGGAAAACGCGGGCAAACGCGATGATGTCACGTCGCAAACCATGGGACTGCCCAGTCAGTCCTCGTGGAATCTCCGTTGAGTAAAGACCTGTTTAATCGTTCTCTGGTGTCGATCTCAGTTATTCGTCGGAATTTGTTAATTCCTACATTGGTGACCCCATTTTTGTGAACGTTTTCACAAAAGAAGAGCATAGGATGGAAGCGAACGCCGTTTCCCTAAAGCTACCGCAGTTCTGGGAGCAGCAAGCGCCCTCGTGGTTTGTTCAGGTCGAGGCCCAGTTCGCCCTGAGGAACATCGATGCGGATCAGACCAAGTATCTTTACGTGGTCTCCGCACTCGACAGCTTTACCGCCTCTCAGATTGTCAGCCTCCTCGAAAACCCCCCAACGGAGCTCAAGTATGAAACCCTCAAGGCGCGGTTACTGCAGGTTTTCGGGCTCACAAAATGGGAGCGCGTCCGTCGATTACTCGCTATGCCCGGGCTCGGGGACTCCAAGTCTTCAGAGTTGATGAGCCAAATGCTCACACTCCTGGGCTCAGAACGGGAATGTTTCCTATTCCGCGAGATTTTCCTCAGCCAACTGCCTGAACAGGTACAAGCTGCCCTGGCCAGATCTGAAGTTGAAGACTGCGCAACACTTGCTGCGGAGGCTGACAAAATTTTCGCTGTAACTCGGCAGTACTCCGCCGCCATGAGGCACCCATCCCCCACAGACACCGCCCCAGCTCGTCCGCCTGCTGGGCTGTGTTTCTACCACGCGCAGTTCGGCGCGAAAGCGAAGCGTTGCCGCCCTCCCTGCAGTTTTCCCCCCCCAAAAAAACAACGACTGACACTGCGACCACCGAGGAACGGGTCTAACGGGCACCCCGTGGCCGCGATGGCGATCGGCAACGCGGGAAAATTGCTCTTCATCACCGATACTCTCTCCGGTCGTCGCTTTCTGTGCGACACCGGAGCGCAGTGCAGCATTTTACCTGCGTCCGCCCTCGATGTGCAGACGGGGAATCACGGCCCCGCCCTTGAAGCGGCTAATGGCGGAACAATTTGGACCTTCGGCACACGGCGAGTGGAGTTGTGCCTCGGGGGGCAACGTTTTCACTGGGAGTTTGTTACGGCCAAAATTTCCCAGCCTCTCCTCGGCGTGGATTTCCTGTGCGCCAACAGCCTCCTGGTCGACATTAGAAACTGGCGGCTGATCAACGCAGCAACTTTTAATTCTTTTCCGTGTTACCGCAGTAACACTACGTCACGCACCGTCTCCTGTGCGTCCCGACTTCTGATGAGTTCGCTCGCCTGCTCAGCGAATTCCCCGACCTGACAAGACCCATGTTCTCCTCCACAGCCACGAAACATGGTGTGGAACACCACATCACCACCAACGGCCCCCTCGGTCTACGCGTGGGCCCGGCACCTAGAACCTGGCAAGCTGGCGGTCGCAGAGGCAGAGTTCGCAACCATGGAACGGTTAGGGATTATTCGCCGGTCGAATAGTCCCTGGTCTTCACCCCTCCATATGATCCCGAAGCCTGGCGGCGGATGGCGGCCATGCGGTGACTATCGACGACTAAACGATGGCACCACTCCTGATCGCTACCCGATCCCCCATATCCAGGATTTCTCTGCCCATTTGGCAGTGAACACCATGTTCTCAAAAGTCGACCTCGTCCAGGGCTACCATCAGGTCCCAGTTCATCCACAAGATGTCCAGAAGACCGCAGTCATCACACCATTCGGCCTCTTCGAGTTTTTACTGATGCCGTTTGGGTTGAAGAACGCCACCCAGGCTTTCCAACGTCTGATGGACTCCGTGCTGCAGGACCTCAAGTTCCTCTTCGTCTACCTGGACGATATTCTAATTGCCAGTCCTACTAAGGAAGAACATACCTGTCACCTACGCAACTTTTTTCGACGCCTCAGCCAACACGGCCTGATTATCAACCCGGCCAAGTGTCAGTTTGGCCTGCACCAAATTGACTTCCTGGGGTATTGCATCACCTCAGAGGGAGCGGTTCCTTTACCTTCGAAGGTAGAGGCGGTGACATCCTTTCCACGCCCGCAGGACATAAAGGCCCTGCAGGAATTCCTAGGCATGGTAAACTTTTACCACCGTTTCGTGCCTAAGGCGGCACTACTCATGCAGCCCCTGTACGAGGCCCTCAAGGGCAAGACTGGCAAGAACCTGGTAGACTGGACGGATGACATGGCCCGAGCATTCGCCGACACCAAAAGCGCCTTAGCCAACGTGACTATGCTGGCGCACCCACTGCCAGGAGCCACCATCGCCCTCACCACCGACGCGTTGGACTACGCAGTCGGTGCCGTGCAACAGCAGTGGGTGAACGGGACGTGGCAGCCATTGGCATTCTTCAGCCGTCAACTACGGCAGAACAAGAGAGCATACAGCACGTTCGACCGGGAGTTGCTCGCCCTTTTTCTGGCCATCCGCCATTTTCGGTTCCTTCTGGAAGCACGTCCTTTCACCGCTTTTGTGGACCATAAGCCGCTGACCTTTGCAATGTCCAAGACCGCCGAACCATGGTCAGCCCAACAGCAGCATCAACTGACCTACATATCCGAATTCACCACGGATATACGACATGTGGCCGGTAAGGACAATCTGGTGGCAGACTGCCTCTCCTGCGCGATCGTCAATACGGTTCATTTGGGCATTGACTACGCCCTCATGGCAGCGGACCAAGCCTCAGACCCGGAAGTCCAAGCTTACCGAACGGCCATCACTGGCCTCCAGTTGGCCGACGTCAAGTTCCATTCGGCAGGTACCACACTGTTGTGTGACGTCTCCGTATAGGATCCTTGCCCTATCGTGCTGGTCGTCTGGCGCCGCAAAGTGTTTGACGCCATACATGGGTTGTCACACCCTGGAATGAAGGCCTCTCAGAAACTGATGTCAGCAAAATTTGTATGGCATGGCATGCATAAGGATGTCCGTGACTGGGCCAACACCTGCGTGGTCTGCCAAAAGGCTAAGGTACAGCGCCACATCAAAGCTCCGTTGGCCACCTTCACAGTTCCGGAGCGACGTTTTGACCTCATCAACGTGGACCTGGTAGGCCCACTCCCACCCTCCCATGGTTTTTCACACATGGTTGATCGCACCACCAGATGGCCGGAGGCGGTCCCACTGTCATCCACTACTTCGGCGGACGTGGCCAGGGCATTTATTTCCTCCTGGATCACCCGTTTCGGAGTACCCGCCGATATTTCATCAGACAGGGGACCGCAGTTTTCCTCTGAACTCTGGAATGCAGTGGCCCAAGGACTCGGTGTCAAATTACACCGCACCACAGCCTACCACCCACAGGCGAATGGCCTCTGCAAACGTTTCCACCGGTCAATGAAGGCCGCCCTGAGAGCCAGCCTCCAGGACGCTGGATGGGCAGACAAGCTACCGTGGGTCCTGTTGGGCCTTCGCACGGCCCCCAAAGAAGACCTTCACTCTTCATCAGTGGAGCTGGTGTATGGTCAGCTACTGCGGGTCCCAGCGGACTTCCTACCAACATCGACGGAGCAATGGTCCGGGTCTGCCCAGCATGCTAGTCACCAAGAGGCGGCCAGATGTTTCGCACCGGTGCCCACCTCGCACCACGGGCCGCAGAGGTCACACGTTCCCACGGAGCTTCACAAGGCTAAATACGTCTTTATTGCCATGCCGCGCATAGGGATCCGCTCAAGGCCCCATATACCGGTCCCTTCCATGTGTTGGAAGCAGGGGACAAAACCTTCACGGTAGACGTCGGTGGTAAACCGGACCACATTTCGGTCGACCGCTTAAAGCCAGCACATTTGGACCTCGACCGCCCCGTCGAGACAGCACAACTGCCGAGACAGGGTTGGCCACCCGTCATCGTTACGGCAGACCAAGTGCGACCACCCGCCAGACCGCCAGCCGCCCAGCAGCCTCCACCTCGAGAGTACAGGAGTCGTTCTGACAGGCTTGTCAGACCCCCCTCACCGTTTGACTTTGTCCGTTAAAGTGAATTCTGGGGGGGCGCATGTGGCAGAACCACTGAATGACTCTGGCTAACTGTATATAATTCTCTTTAATGAGGTTCTATCACCAGCCTAAACCTGTACCATTGTGTTAGGCATTACTGTGTTTTGTATATAGAGTTTGCATGTACGGGGCGTGGCCCCTTTAAGAGCGCGGGAAAATGCGGGCAAACGCAATGACGTTACGTCGCAAACCATGGGACTGCCCAGTCAGTCCTCATGGCATCTCCATTGAGTAAAGACCTGTTTAATCGTTCTCTGGTGTCGATCTCAGTTTTTCCTAGGAATTCGTTAATTCCTACAGAGTGATGATATTTTGAACATTGAGAGATGATATTTTGAACATTGAGAGATAATATTTTGAACATTGAGAGATGATATTATGAACATTGTGAGATGATATTTTCAACATTGAGTGATGATATTTTGAACATTGATGATATTTTGAACATTGATGATATTTTGAACATTGTGAGATGCTATTTTGAACATTGAGAGATGATATTTTGAACATTGAGTGATGTTATTTTGAACATTGAGTGATGATATTTTGACCAATTAAATACATATTTTGGTTCCGTCTTCACAAAGGAGGACACAAATAACCTCCCAGAGATGTCGGGGTACATAGGGTCTGATGAAGGGGAGGAACTGAAAGAAATCAGTATTTGTAAGGAAATGGTGTTAAGGAAATTGATGGGACTGAAGGCCGATAAATCCCCAGGGCCTGATAATCTACATCCTAGGGTACTTAAGGAAGTGGCCCTAGAAATAGTAGATGCATTGTTGATCATCTTCCAACATTCGACAAAATCTGGAACAGTACCCATGGATTGGAGGGTAGCTAATGTTACCCAACTATTCAAAAAAGGTGGTAGAAAGAAAACGGGGAATTACAGACCGGTAAGCCTGACATCGGTAGTGGGGAAAATGCTAGAGTCCATTATAAAAGATATAATAGCAGAGCACTTGGAAAACAGTGACAGGATCGGACAAAGTCAACATGGATTTACAAAAGGTAAATCATGCGTGACTAATCTACTGGAATTTTTTGAGGATGTAACTGGTAAAATAGATAAGGGAGAACCAGTGGATGTGGTATATTTGGACTTTCAGAAGGCTTTCGATAAGGTTCCGCATAAGAGATTAGCGTGTAAAGCTAAGGCACATGGGATTGGGGGCAAGGTATTGACTTGGATAGAAAACTGGTTGGCAGACAGAAAGCAAATATTTGTAAAAAACGGGTCTTTTTCCAAGTGGCAGGCAGTGACTAGTGGGGTACCGCAGGGATCAGTCCTTGGACCCCAGCTATTCACAATATATATTAATGATCTAGACAAGGGAACTAGATGTAATATCTCCAAATTTGCAGACGACACAAAGCTGGGTCGGCGTGTGTGCTGTGAGGAGAATGCCGAGAAACTCCAGGATGATTTGGACAGAAGGCAGAGAGTTGGGATAAATGGTTCATTCTCAGACTGGCAATCAGTAACAAGTGGTGTTCCGCAGGGGTCAGTGCTGGGTCCCCAACCCTTTACAATCTATATTAACGATTTGGAGGAGGGGACCAAGTGTAACATATCAAAGTTTGCAGATGATACTAAGATGGGAGGGAAAGTAGTGAGTGAGGAGGACATAAAAAACCTGCAAGGGGACATAGACAGGCTAAGTAAGTGGGCAGAGATTTGGCAGATGGAATACAATACTGGAAAGTGTGAGGTTATGCACTTTGGCAGGAAAAATCGTAGAGCAAGTTATTATCTTAATGGCAAGAAACTGGAAAGTACTGAAGTACAAAGGGATCTGGGGGTCCTGGTGCACGAAACTCAAAAGGTTAGTATGCAGGTGCAGCAAGTGATTAAGAAGGCCAATGGAATGTTGGCTTTCATTGCTAGGGGGATAGAATAGAAAAATAGGGAGGTACTGCTTCAGTTGTACAAGGTATTGGTGAGACCGCACCTGGAATACTGCGTACAGTTTTGGTGTCCATACTTAAGAAAGGACATACTTGCTCTCGAGTCAGTACAAAGAAGGTTCACTCGGTTAATCCCGGGGATGAGGGGGTGGTCATATGAGGAGAGGTTGAGTAGATTGGGACTCTACTCATTGGAGTTCAGAAGAATGAGAGGCGATCTTATTGAAACATATAAGATTGTGAAGGGGTTGGATCGGGTGGATGCGGGGAGGATGTTCCCGATGATGGATGAAACTAGAACTAGGGGGCATAGTCTTAGAATATAGGGGCTGCTCCTTCAAAACTGAGATGAGGAGGAACTACTTCACTCAGAGGGTGGTAGGTCCATGGAATATGCTGCCCCAAAAAGCTGTAGAAGCTACATCATTACATAAATTTAAAACAGATATAGACAGTTTCCTAGAAGTAAAGGGAATTAAGGGTTACGGGGAGCGGGCAGGAATTTGGACATGAGTCTAGGTTCGGATCGGTCATGGCCCTGTGGGTAGCGGAGCGGGCCCAGGGGCCATGTAGCCTGATCCTGCTCCTATTTTGTGTGTCTAATTCTGTTAGATTCAGGAGATGGTTCTGTGATAGTAGATTGGCGGTTAGGATCAGATCAGCCATGATCTTATTGAATGGCGGAGCAGGCTCGAGGGGCCGATAGGCCTACTCCTGCTCCTACTTCTTATGTTCTTATGTAGGTTGGGTGATTGGGCAGAAGCATGGCAGATGCATTATAACGTGGATAAATGTGAGGTTATCCACTTTGGTGGCAAAGACAGGAAGGCAGCATATTATCTGAATGGCAATAGATTGGGAGAAGGGGAAGTGCAACGAGACCTGGGTGTCCTTGTGCACCAGTCGCTGAAGGTAAGCATGCAGGTACAGCACGCGGTTAAGAAGGCAAATGGTATGTTGGCCTTCGTAGCGAGAGGGTTTTGAGTACAGGAACGAGGATGTCTTGCTGCAGTTGTACAGGGCCTTGGTGAGACCACATCTTGAGTATTGTGTGCAGTTTTGGTCGCCTTATCTGAGGAAGGATGTTCTTGCCATGGAAGGAGTTCAGCGAAGATTCATCAGGCTGATACCTGGGTTGGCAGGAATGACGTATGAGGAGAGATTGGGTCGATTGGGCTTGTACTCGCTGGAATTTAGAAGAATGAGAGGGGATCTCATTGAAACTTATAAAATTCTGACAGGACTGGACAGACTAGATGGAGGAAGGATGTTCCCGATGGTCGAGGAATCCAGAACCAGGGGTCACAGTCTAAGGATATGCCATTTAGGACTGAAATGAGGAGGATTTTCTTCACCCAGAGAGTGGTGAACCTGTGGAATTCTCTACCACAGAAGGCAGTAGAGGCCAATTCATTAAATATATTCAAGAAGGAATTACATATATTTCTTAAGGCTAAAGGGATCAAGGGGTATGGGGAGAAAGCAGGGACCGGGTACTGAATTTGGATGATCAGCCATGATCACATTGAATGGCGGAGCAGTGGCTCAAGGGGCCGAATGACCTACTCCTGCTCCTATCTTGCATAAGAACATAAGAACATAAGAAATAGGAGCAGGAGTAGGCCAATCGGCCCCTCGAGCCTGCTCCACCATTCAATAAGATCATGGCTGATCTGATCCTAACCTCAAATCTTCTATCACTCTGCATCCACCCGAACCCATGTGATCTCCCGGGAGAGGCGAAAAACCAGATAAAGACCCAATGGCCAATTTGGGAGAAAAAAATCTGGGAAATTCCTCTCTGACCCATCTAGGCGATCGAAATTCTTCCAGGAGATCACTCTGTCCCTATATTTTCTACAGTACTTACCTTCTGTAAAGGCGATCTCCACCCCAGCCAGGAACAGGAATAAAACCATCTCCTGAAATCTAACAGAATTAGAACACAGTAGGAGCAGAACAAGGCTCCACGGCCCCTGGGCCCGCTCCACTACCCACAGGGCCATGACCATTCCGAACCCAGACTCATGTCCAATTTCCTGCCCGCTCCCCGTAACCCTTTATTCCCTTTACTTCTAGGAAACTATCTATTTCTGTTTTAAATTTATTTAATGATGTAGCTTCCACAGCTTTCTGGGGCAGCAAATTCCACAAACCTACCACCCTCTGAGTGAAGAAGTTTCTCCTCATCTCAGTTTTGAATGAGCAGCCCCTTATTTTAAGATTATGCCCCCTAGTTCTAGTTTCACCCATCATTGGGAACATCCTCACCGCATCCACCCGATCAAGCCCCTTCACAATCTTATATGTTTCAATAAGATCGCCTCTCATTCTTCTGAACTCCAATGAGTAGAGTCCCAATCTACTCAACCTCTCCTCTCCTTCTATGTTTCTATGTTTCTATGAACATTGAGAGATGGTATTTTGAACATTGATGATATTTTGAACATTGATAGATGATATTTTGAACATTGGTGATATTTTGAACATTAATGATATTTTGAACATTGAGAGATGATATTTTGAATATTCAGAGATGATATTTGGAACTTTGAGTGATGATATTTTGAACATTGAGTGATGATATTTTTAACATTGATGATATTTTGAACATTGATGATATCTTGAACATTATGTGATGATATTTTGAACATTGAGAGAAGCTATTTTGAATATTGACTGATGATATTTTGAACATTGAGAGATGATATTTTGAGCATTAAGTGACGTTATTTTGAACATTTAGTGATGATATTTTGAAGAATGAGTGATGATAATTTGAACATTGAGTGATGATATTTTGAACATTGTGTGATGATATTTTGAACATTGAGTGATGAGATTCTGAACATTGTGAGAAGATATTTTGAACATTCAGAGATAATATTTTGAACATTGAATGATGATATTTTGAACATTGATGATATTTTGAAAATTGAGTTATGTTATTTTGAATATTGAGTGATGATATTTTGAACATTGAGAGGTGATATTTTGCACATTGCAAGATGATATTTTGACAATTGAGAGATGATATTTTGAAAATTGTGTGATGGTATTTTGAACATTGTGAGATGATATTTTGAACATTGAGTGATGGTATTTTGAACATTGAGTGATTATATTTTGAACATTGAGAGATGATATTTTGAACATTGATGAGATTTTGAAGATTGATGATATTTTCAACATTGAGAGATGATAATTTGAATATTGTGAGATGATATTTTGGACATTGAGAGATGATATTTTGAACTTTGAGATGATATTTTGAAAATTGTGTTATGATATTTTGAATATAGAGTGATGATATTTTGAACATTGAGAGATGATATTTGGCACATTGAGAGATGATATTTTGACAATTGAGAGATGATATTTTGAACATTGAGAGATTATGGCCTAGAAATTCAGTTAGCTGCGCCAGGCGCTAACGCCAAAAAAGGGCTATATTTCCGTCGATAAAGCCTTAGCGCCGGAATGCAGACCGATCTGCGCCGACGCCCAAATTCATTTGAGATTTAGCGCCGGCGCAAAGTGTTAGCGCCCGCTTGGGTGCGCGCGCAGCTTATGACGTCATATCCTCGCGCAACGCTGTTTTAGCGCCCCAACCCGGAAATTGAGTGGCGCCCGCCCAATGTGGGCGTGGCGCTATTAGGAATTGTAAAATGGAACGTTGCAGAGGCCCTGTGGGCCTCGGGCAGCGCAAATTAAAGGGCACCTCCACTGACCTATAAAGCCCAGCCATTTTGCTGCAATGACTTCACTGCTTTGGATTTCTACACAGAGACCAAGGGACAGAGATTCCAGATTTGGGACAAGATGGGAGAGGTCTTTCTGGCTTCTGGCCAGTGCTTTGACATTTGACTCTTGCTGATTTCACTGTTGCGACCTTGATTATGGGGGCTGCATGGGGGGCCAACATTGAGTTGCAGCATTATGTGCGGAGGGCTCGCAGACGCTGTGAGAGACGGGCAGCCATGCGTAGACACAGAAGGGCCATCAGGCGTCGCCAACGTAGGCCTTACGCACCCAGGCAATACCGGCAGCAGGTGTCCTATGTCACCATGTCTGCGGCACTTTGTGTAAAGAGGCTGCGCTTCAGAAGGGAGGTGGTTGGAGAGATCTGCCAGCTGCTTCACGCAGATTTGCAGCCACAGCTCATGTCCAGGACGTCTCTCTCGGTGGAAGTGAAGGTCACGGTGGCTCTCAGCTTTTATGCAAGCGGCTCGTTCCAAGCCGCTGCTGGGGACATCGCGAACATCTCCCAGTTCGCCGTACATCGCTGCATCCGGCAGGTCACCGATGCACTGTTCGCGAGGAGACACCAGTTCATCTCCTTCCCCATGACCCAACAGAGGCAGCAGCAGCGTGCAGTGGGATTTGGCAGGATCGCGGGCTTCCCCATGGTGCAGGGCGCCATTGACTGCACGCATGTGGCTATGCGGGCACCTATAGACAATCCCGAGGTTTACCGCAACCGCAAGGGCTACCATTCCCTCAATGTGCAGCTGGTGTGTGACCACAGGCAGCGCATCCTAGCTGTAAATGCCCGCTTCCCAGGAAGCAGCCACGATGCTTTTATCCTGCGCCAGACTACTGTGGCTGACATGTTCCAGGCACAGCCTCCACCAAGGGGATGACTTATCGGGGACAAGGGCTACCCTTTGTGCACATGGCTCATGACCCCGCTCCGCGCGCCCAGGACCCCAGCGGAGGACTCATACAACGAAAGCCATCAAGCAACAAGGAACGTCATAGAGCAAACCATCGGCGTCCTCAAGCAACGCTTCCGCTGCCTGGATCGCTCCGGCGGCTCTCTACAGTATTCGCCGGATAGAGTGTCCCAGTTCGTCGTCGTGTGCTGCATGCTGCACAACCTGGCTATCCGCCGGACGCAGGCACTGCCACCTGACATTGCACCACCACCTGAGGAGGACGAGCAGGAGGACCATCAGGAGGAGGAGGGGGAGGAGGAGGAGGAGCAGGCCAGGAGGGGGCCAGAAGGCCCAAGGGCCGTACGCCGGGGGCTTATTGCTTGACACTTCTAGGCCCGCTGTGAGGGAATGGCCTGTGGGAATGAGCGCACCTGAAGGCAGCCGCTCCGGAAGCCGTCAGCCGGTTAACGCAGCAAACACTTGAAACATGACACCTGGACAAGCTGAATAAATAAAAACCTTTATTTAACAAACTGAGGCCCCTTCCCACATGAAACTCAAAAACACAGAACACACCCAAAAAACAGTCACAAACATATGTCACTCCCCCAACCTGGGGAGGACTAACAAAAGTTGGCCATCCACATGGCCTTCAACATTGGCCGTAACAAAAAAAGGGCCCCCCTCGCCAACAGAAAGACCCCCATAAAAACAAAAAATGCCTTCAATTTCGGCCATCCACAAAAATCAGCCCCCAAAACACAATCCCCCCCATATATACAATGCCGCAGAGACCACACTCTAGCGGCTGTGCCGAGAGGGCGAGTCCTTAGAGAGCCTTCCCCGGCCCCTGCCCGGCCTGCTGCTCCGCCTCAACGTGGGCCCTGTGGCGGCCTCAAGGCTGGGGGAAGGCTCATGAGGGCCCCCATGCGTCGCGACAGATGCCCTTGGGGGTCGGCCAACACGACACACGTCCTGGGAGGGGCCGGCTGCTGACTGCTTCGGCTGTGGCTGGCCAGCATCAGTGGCAGCAGCAGCTCCTCGTACCCTGGCTGAGGGAGTGGCAGTGTCGGATGCTCCAAGGGGGGCAAGCTGGCTGCTGCCAGGCGCGCGAGGCTCAGCAGACACAGTGGCAGTCGTCCGGCCTGGCAGTTCAGCTGGCGCAGCTATGTGCTGGAGGCCAGCCCGCTGTGTTGCAGCAGGGCGGCGGGTGCGGGTGCGACGCCTCTGCATCAAAGCGAGTGTGGCAGAAGTCAGTGACCGCACTGCCCGGGTATGTGCCTCCAGCTGCTGTGACAGTGTGTCGAAGGAACCACCTCTCTGGCGACTCTCCTCCTGCAGTGCCGCGAGTAGTTCGACCCCCCGGCGTGCGCTGCGGCCAGTTGCTCCACCCCCCTGGCCTGTGATTGGCCGAATGCTGCCACACTCTGAGCCAGGGACTCGATGGCGTGCGGCATCTGCTGCACAACCCCCATGAACTCATGGTGGCGCCGGTCAGACGCCACCGAGATCTCTTGCAGGAGGCGCACCTCCTGGCCGAGGCCACTCTCCGGACTGGAGAGAGGACTCTGCAGCTGGGGAGAAGCCGGCCGAGCTGGCCAACCCCTGCCGCCTGCCTGGACCCCATTGCAAGCAGGATCTGCCCTCCCCTGCAACACCTCCCCCTGGCTCTCCTGCATGCCAGACGTCCCCCCTTCATTGCCATCCCCTGGCACGGCTGAGGGCTCGCCCGATGGCCCGGCTTCCTCCTCGTCCTGGACGTCCTCCTCCTCCAAGGGCCTGGCACCCGGCGCCTCAGGGACCACCTCCTCCTCAGCAGCTGAAAGCAGGAAGGCACAAGAGTAGCTTTAAAGTGAGGACAGGGCGTCAGCGAGGGACGCCTGAGCGGTGGCATTATGCGCATTTGTCCGTCAGTGGGAAAGGATTTAGATCGGAAGCACTAGGGCAACGAGAGAGCTGCAAGCGGTCATCTCCTTACCAGTGGCTTCCAGCACAGGGTCCGCATCCCCGATGGCTACAGGGCCAGTCACCCGGGGACGCAGGAGTCCAGCGACGCTCTCCTCCAGAGCACTTAGAGCCTGGTAGTGGGGCCGTCCACCACCGGTCTCCAGCCGGCTGCGCGCATTTCTTGCCAGCTTGGCCTGCAAGAGAAAGGACGGACTCTAAGTACAGTGTGGTGCCCTGTTGCTGTGTGTACTGCCTCCCATGGTGGAATAGCCTGGCCAGTGTGGTCAGTGCAGAAAGTGCTGCTGATGATCATGCCAGTGGCATTGCTGCGTGAGGAGGGCTGCCCATTATGCCTTTGAGGTCCCTTTGCCCATAGTGTGAGGCTCACATGCAAGGATGAGGAGGACAGTGGAAAGGGTACTCACCTTCACCAGCCAACAGAGGTCATTGAACTTTTTGCGGCACTGGTCCGCAGTCCTGGGCACATCTGAGTTTGAGGAGACCCTGCGTGCGATGCTCCTCCAGGCTTTCCTGAACTCTCTCCTGGGAGCCTTTCTGCCATTGTCCGGGCACAAGATGGGTCTTCTCTCCTGGACAGCATCAATCAGCACCCTCAGTGCATGGTCTGAGAAGCGCTGGGCTCTTTCACGGGCCATCTCCATCTGTTCTGGCGCTATTTTGTCCCACCAGCACTGTTGAGGCCTAGCAGCAGGGCTCCAGTGTGCAGGGCGTGGCAGCAGTCAAAGTTGACCCTTCCCCCTTTAAGAGCAGGCCGGCGTCAGGGTGTCTGCTGTCAAGCAACACATGACCGCACCTGCGCTGCGCCCGGCATCGGCGTTATCAGGCCGCAGCGCCGGTTTAGCGCCGGAACCGAGCATTGCAACGCCGGTTTCAGCGCTCGCCAAAACTCTTGGCCAAATCCACTGAATTTCGGCGCGGTTGCCTGCAGTTTCCGGCGGGCGCTAAATTTACCGAACGCCCGACTTTAGCGCCCCAAAACTGTGCAAACTGAATTTCTAGGCCTATATTTTGAAAATTGTGTGATGGTATTTTGAACATTGAGAGATGATATTTTGAACATTGAGTGATGGTATTTTGAACATTGAGAGATGGTATTTTGAACATTGAGTGATTATATTTTGAACATTGAGAGATGATATTTTGAACATTGATGAGGTTTTGAACATTGATGATATTTTCAACATTGAGAGATGATATTTTGAACACAGTGATGATATTTTGAACATTGATGATATTTGAACTTTTGAATGATGATGTTTTAAACATTGTGTGATGATATTTTGAACCTTAAGTGATAATATTTTGTAAATTCAGTGATGAAATTTTTGAACATTGATAATATTCTTAACATTAAGAGATGATGGCCCAGAAATTCGGGTCAGGGGCTTCCCGCGGGTGCAAGCCCCCGACCTGCACTTACCTAGTTGAGCTGTAGGGCCCTGTGGAGTTCCAATCTGGGGCCTGGCCCAGCTGCCGGCGCGCAGTGCTTGCATGTCCCAGGGGCGTAGTTAGTTTGATGCGTCCCCTGGTATCACGTGGGCCATGGGCAGCCAATCGGCGCAGGGAAAAGCCCATTCATAATTAGTGATAGGAAGTCCTGTCACAACTTATAAATACTACGGCCCCAAAATAGCAGTAAACCATCAAATTAATTTTAAAAAATCATCACACTTTTTAAATCTATCTATATTATTATCTATCTATATCTATATATATAAAGCAGCACTTCTGTCTGTTCTTCTATCTGTCTGTCTGTCTGTCTGTCTGTCCGGCTATACACTCTCAAGTTATAGAGCGTACCTACAAGTGTGTCACATCAAAAGAAAGCTTACGATTCCGGAACGGTCATAAACATATTTACTTTTCGGTGAGACAAAAATTGTGCCCACGGTATCCAAAAAACTTTCAAAATTCCACTC
The DNA here is from genome assembly GCF_052327205.1 of Somniosus microcephalus. Taxonomy (NCBI): domain Eukaryota; kingdom Metazoa; phylum Chordata; class Chondrichthyes; order Squaliformes; family Somniosidae; genus Somniosus; species Somniosus microcephalus. The sequence goes on along the minus strand of NC_140993.1, from coordinate 58,687,924 downwards.
ATTATCCGTTCATTAGCATCGAGTGACGTCAAGGTCGACCAATTGTACGGTCGAGCGACCCGACGGTCGACCAATCGCTGCGTCGTGGGGGCAGGTTCCTAGCGCGTGCGGGCGGGCCGCCCTAGAGTCGAGCGACAGGACCATTGACCAATCCTGCACTTCAGCGATCTGACAGTTGACCAATCGGTGAGTGTGTGGGCAGGCCGTATCGTTCTGAACTGAGGTGAGTGGCCACCATCTTGATTCCAAACACTTCGTTTCTTTTTCCCACTTTCTGCGTGTTTCTTTTCAAATCTACATTTCCAGCAAAAAAATAAGTTGCTTTTAAAACACAAATTGCTTTAAAAAAAAGTTAATCAATTTGTAAATCTTTTCTCTAACCGCTATAATTTTCCAACCTTTCACCGTTTTTCCAGGCCTCGAAGCCTGGGCCTCTGTTGCCCAGCCACGCCCGAGCTAGGCACCTCCTGTCGCGATCAACAAAAGGCCCGCGATCGCCGCCATCTTTGTGAAGGCTGGAGGGGGCGGGCCTGAGCCGAGCGTAGCCACTGCCGCCATCTTAGTAAAGGCGGGCAGGGCGGGAGTCAGCGCGCATGTCAACTTGCATGGCAGCGTCTCTCTCTCTGGTCTTGACGCCGGCTCGGGCGGGGCTCGGGAGGGCGGAGCTCGGGAGAGCGCGAGCGCGGGACTCGGGAGAGCGGGGCACGGGAGGGCGGAGGGTGGGGTGCGGGGCTCGGGCTGACTGGGGCGCTGCGCTCGGCTGGGCCATGTCAGTGCGTGGGACGGCACGGAGCTCCGCGGAGCCATCGCCAGCAGAGGGGAGAGGGTCTGCTGGCTCGCCCCCCTCCCTTTCTCCCCACCTCCCTTTCTCCCCACCTCCCTTTTTCCCTTCCCCTCCCCCCTCCTTCCCCCACCCTTCCCCCCCACACCCTTCCCGCCCTCCCCTCCCCCTCCCCCCTTCCCACCCCCTCCCCTCCCCCCCTCCCCCTCCCTCCCCCCCTCCCCACCCCGGTCGCTCTCTCCCTTCCCCCCGGTCGCGCTCCCCCTTCCCCCCCGTCGCTCTGTCCCTTCCCCCCGGTCGCTCTCTCCCTTCCCCCCGGTCGCTCTCTCCCTTCCCCCCGGTCGCTCTCTCCCTTCCCCCCGGTCGCTCTCTCCCTTCCCCCCCGTCGCGCTCTCCCTTCCCCCCGGTCGCTCTCTCCCTTCCCCCCGGTCGCTCTCTCCCTTCCCCCCGGTCGCTCTCTCTCTTCCCCCCCGTCGCGCTCTCCCTTCCCCCCCGTCGCGCTCTCCCTTCCCCCCCCGTCGCTCTCTCCCTTCCCCCCAGTCTCTCTCTCCCTTCCCCCTCGTCATTCTCTCCCTTCCCCCCGTCACTCTCTCCCGTCCCCCCCGACACTCTCTCCCTTCCCCCCGTCGCTCTCTCCCTTCCCCCCTGTCGCACTCTCCCTTCCCCCCTGTTGCTCTCTCCTTTCCCCCCGCCGCTCTCTCCCCTCCCCCCGTCGCTCTCTCCCTTCCCCCCCGTCGCTCTCTCCCTTCCCCGTCGCTCTTTCCCTTCCCCCTGTCGCTCTCTCCCTTCCCCCCCGTCACTCTCTCCCTTCCCCCCGTCGCTCTCTCCCTTCCCCCCAGTCGCTCTCTCCATTCCCCCCAGTCACTCTCTCTCTTCCCCCCAGTCGCTCTCTCTCTTCCCCCCCGTCGCTCTATCTCTTCCCCCAGTCGCTCTCTCTCTTCCCCCCAGTCGCTTGCTCTCTTCCCCCAGTTGCTCTCTCTCTTCCCCCAGTCGCTCTCTCTCTTCCCCCAGTCGCTCTCTCTCTTTCCCCCTGTCGCTCTCTCTTCCCCCCAGTCACTTTCTCTCTCTCTTCCAACAACAACATGCCCTCAAAAAACCCCCGGCACTGCCGGGCACTCCAGCTAGTCTATATATATAAAATAGCTCTTCTGCCTATCCTTCCATCTGTCTGTCTGTCTGTCTGTATGTCCTCTATACACTCAAAAGTTATAGAGTGTACCTACACATGTGTTACATCAAAAGAAAGCTTACGATTCCGGAATGGTCATATGCGTATTTACTTTTTGGTCAGACACTAATTGTGCCGATGGTATACAAAAAACGTTCAAAATTCCGCTCATTATCCGCTCATTAGCATCGAGTGACATGAAGGTTGACCAATCGTACAGTCGAGCGACGCGACGGTCGACCAATCGCTGCATCACAGGGGCGGGTTCATTCCACGTGCGGGCGGGCCATCCTAGAGTCGAGTGACGTGACGATTGATCAATCCTACAGTACAGTGACTTGACGGTTGACCAATCGGTGTGTGTGTGGGCGGGCCCAATCATTCTGAACTGAGGTGAGTGGCCGCCATCTTGATTCCTAACTCTTCATTTCTTTTTCCCACTTTCTGCGTGTTTCTTTTCAAATCTACATTTCCAGCAAAAAAAAAGTTGCTTTTAAAACACAAAGGCCTAGAAATTGGGTATAGCCCCACTTGAGGCGTTAGAACTGGCGATGCGCAAAGTTTATAGCCAGACGAAACTTATCGCCGCTTGGCGCGATATTGGGTTGCATCGCCCCCAAAGGGGATTGAGGCACTAAATCAGCCATTGCACGGTGCTCTTAAGGCGCAAAAGGTCAGGTGCTACTCAATATCGACGCGGACGGGCGCAGCGCAGGTGAACTCAATTACGGGAAAGCACGAGACCGCCAGGCGCCGGCCGGCTCTTAAAGGGGTGGGTCAGTCAGCCTGAGCTTCAACACCCAACGCCCTGTAGGCCTCAGATTTGGCGCTCGCCCTTGTCTGGCGGTACAAACTTGTTCATCATGGAGAAGGTTAGACAGAGAGCAGAGCGCTTCAGCACTGAGGCCCTGGACCACTTGGTGGCTGCAGTGGAACACCGTCGAGAGGTCCTGTATCCGGATAATGGCAAGAGGCCGAATCAGAAGGCTTACCGACGATCTTGGAGGGAGGTTGCTGTGAGGGTCAACTCCAGCAGCATGGCGACCAGGACCCCTGTTCAGTGCAGGAAGAAATTCAACGACCTCACACGGATCCTTAGGGTGAGTGATGGTTTACCAAACTTGTGCTTCCCTGCATCTGCAGCTGACTTCGGCCACCCTGTTGCCATGATGCCCCAATGGCCATCTGTCAGCAAGCACCCATGGCCCTTTCTGGCCACACACATGGACAGATGTCTCAAGGCCTCCTGTAAGGGCTCTTGCACCATGGGGGGCATGCGATGAGGTCTCAAGGCCTCCTGTAAGGGCTCTTGCACCATGGGGGGCATGCGATGAGGTCTCAAGGCCTCCTGTAAGGGCTCGCACCATGGGGGGCATGCGATGAGGTCTCAAGGCATCATGTTACAGAACTTCCCCTTATTTCCCCTGCAGTCCAAGCTGGCGATGATTCGGAAGGAGCAGCGTCGAACCGGTGGCGGACCTCCACAAGTGGTCACTCTCACGGATCTGGAGGAGAGAGTGCACCAGATACTTGGAGGACGTCTGTCTGGTCCTGTGACCACTGCATCTGCCGACCCCATTACCAACAGCGAGGGTAAGACTCTCAGCTTTTTCACCTGTTGCCTTCCACTTGGTCCCCCCGCCAGCATGCATCCTCAGTGTGCAGCCATGTCAGAGCCTTGCCGCAATCTGGCATGCCTTTCAGCAAAGCTGTCCTTTTGCTAAAGCCACTCTTCCACCTCCCACTTTCAGATGAAGCAGCACCAACTCGGGCTCAACGCGCTGAAGCTGCCAGTGCCAGTGCCACCAGAGGAGAGGACCAGGAGGAATCCGGACCAGCCATTGCAGAATCCGGGGAGCTGACACATCTACAGACTGGGGATAGTAGTCCCCTGGAGGGGAGGCGGGGGGCTCTGAGGATGAACCAGTTGCCGGACCAAGCGGCATGCAGCCACGCACGGGGGATAGGCAAGTGCGGCCACCTTCTCCCCGCAGGGCAAGGCAGGTCATTATGACTGCTGCACAGAGTGCAGATGAGGTCCGTCGCCTGGCTGAGATGAGCAAACAGGCCCGGCTCAGACACACGGAGCTGATGGCTGCAGTGGAGAAGATACCTGAGTCAATAGATTCATTGGCTAGGAGTATGTTGGACTTCGGGGCAACAATGGAGAGGACTCTGCAGGGCTTTGGGGCAACAATGGAGAGGACTTTCCAGGTGTTCGGGGAAACAATGGACAGGTCTATCCATGGCTTCGGGGCAACAATGGACAGGACTATCCAGGGCTTCGGCCCAACAATGGAGAGGACTGTCCACGGCTTTGAGTCGGCTATGGAAAGGACTGTTCAGGGCTTCGGACAATCCCTGGAAAGGTCTGTGCAGGGCTTGTCCGAGGCAATGGAGCGGTCGGCACCTGGCTTGGCCGAAGCTATGGGAAGAACTGTCCAGGCCTTCTCCGAAGCACTGGCACCTGGCACACAGGTCCTCACTGTTGCCACGCAGTCACTTGCTGGGCTCCTCCACAGCCAGATTGACGCAACGCGATCTCTCACTGCAGCCACCCTCTCTGCATCAGACAAGATCACCCCGGGCCCTTCCACTCCCGTACAAGGCCAGGAATCAGTGGAGCATGCAATTGTGGCGGATGAGCCGAGCCGCTCCCCTCAGATAGCCAGTGTGTCATCCGACCATGGTGCAGGTGTCCTCTCTCGGTAGGAGACCATTTCACATGCCAGCGCTGGGACGCCTGCATTGCAGTTGCCACCACCTGCAGGCCACACTGCTTCCAGCCATGGTCACAGCAAGCATCCTGCGTCCGCACCCTCCAAGCCCAGAGGTCGGCCAGGCCGTCCCTCAGGGGCTTCTGCGCTTCCAGACAGTCAGGAGGCGTCCCCCAGCCTTGAGCCCGCCACTGGGGTCCAATTACGCAGGAGCAGCAGGGAGGGAAGGGGCCGGGCGCAAAAGAGAAGTTGTTCTCCCTCAAGGGGCCAGTTGTAGAGGGAGGTGCTGAAACGCTTGTTTGTCCAAATTCAAGGACACCCTCACCTGCTGTTATATTTGCAGAAGGTTGGTTGAGTCTTGCGGCTTTGCCGAACAGTTCACAGTTTTTTTTAAAGTTATGGTTTCTGCTGACATGACGTTGTTTAGCTGTAATGAAAGACTTTTGTGTCAATAAACAGAGGTTTCAATGTGGCATGGTGCATGTGACTACTTTCAGTGATGCTGGCATTCAGAGGCCCTCAAACATCCAAAGTGCGCATGAGTTAAGACTCTCATCATTCCGCCACAGGGGTGGCGATAGGAGTCCAGAGGAGCCTCTGACGTATGGACCTTCCACTTTCAGCAGCCCTTCCATCTTCCTCCTCCTCCTCCTCCTCCTCCGCCTGCTCTTCCTCCTCCTTCTCCTCCTCCTCCTCCTCCTCCTCCGCCTGCTCTTCCTCCTCCTTCTCCTCCTCCTCCTCATACTCCTCCTCCTCTGCCTGCTTGTGCAGGGTTCGAGGGAAGGTAATGAATTGACGCGTTCGCCTATAAAGGGCATCTGTCACTTGTCGGATGCAACAGTGGACTGCAGCCTGAGTGGCAGTCGCATTGTCCCCAATGGCTGACTGAAAGGATCCGTTGGCATAAAAATGGAGGCCATCAGTCAGTTTAGCCATCAAGGACAGAGAGGTTCTGCAGCGTTCACGCGGCTGCAGATACTGACCAAGCAGGTGGCACAGATCAGAAACAATGTCCCTCCAGATTCGGAGCATTTCCAAACACTGCTCCTCCGACATGTCAAGGCTTGTCACCTGCTGCCTGAAGACCCTCGCAGCATCCCGTCGGATTGGCCGACCTCCATTGCCCCTCCTCCTTCTGGCCAATCCCGGCCCTCTCTCCCGCCGTCTCTCTGCCCCTTCACAGTGTTGGGCGATGAGGCCGTGGCCCTCCAAACAAGCTCCCATTCCGATGCCAGTTGGTCAAAAGGCTTTTAGGTGTAGTGCTGCAAGTGCTTCGGACAGGGTTGAAGGTCCCAAGTACTGTAAAGCTTAATTCCCAGAACTCCGCTCCACATTAGCTCGCCAACTCTCTGTAGCAGCGATCGCAATGAGCAGTCCAAGTGACAGAAGATTCTGCACTAGAGCTGTCCCCTTTAAATAGCGCCCCCCTACTCCGAGAAGGGCCTGTTAGCCCTCCCTCGAACTGTCACTAATAGCGCTGGGCGCTAAGGCTCCGGGCGCCACCCAATATGCGCCCAGGCGCTCCTAAAAGGCGTTGCACACTGAAATGACGTCATGAGCCGCTTGCGCTCGCGGGCGCGCGCAAACACTTTGCGCAGGCGCTAAATGTATAGTCAATATCTGAGTTGGCGCTATCTTCATAGCGTCCGCCCCAATTCTAGGTCTCTTTAGGCACTCAGCGCTGGCGCTACCAACCCAATTTCTAGGCCAAATTGTTTTTAAAAAAGTTAATTAATTTGTAAATCTTTTCTCTAAGCTCTATAATTTTCCTACCTTTCACCATTTTTGCAGACCTCGAAGCCTGGGCCTCTGTTGCCCAGCCATGCCCGAGCTAGGCACCTCCCGTCCCGCTCAACAAGTGGCCCGCGATCGCCGCCGTCTTTCTAAAGGCTGGCGGCGTGGGACTGAGGCGAGCGTAGTCATCGCCGCCATCTTAGTAAAGGCGGGCGGGGCGGGAGTCAGCGCGCGCGTCAACGTCGGCCCGGAGCGCTCACGTCAACGTCGACCCGGAGCGTGCGCGTCAACGTTGGCCCGGAGTGCGACCTGAGTCCGGCCGGGCCTCACGCGCTAGCTCGCGCACCGGCCAGCTCTGAGGCGCTGATGAGCGGCGGCGTCTCTCTTTCACTCTTCCCCGCGCGGCGCACAGGCCCAGCCTCAATCGGCGGAATTGAAGCCGGCTCGGGCGGGGGGTGGGGCTCGGGAGGGAGGGAAGGGGGGTGAAGGGTTACCCCGGCAACTGGGCCCGGCCCTCTCTCACAGCCTCAAGCCGGCTCACGCCCGTTCCCGGGGCTTGGCACCATTTGCGGCCGTGGGCCACTCGCCCTCTCTCTCTCCTTCCCTCTGTCTCTCTCTCCTCCCCCCTCTCCCCCTCCCTCTCCCCCCTCCCTCTCTCCCCTCCCTCCCCCTCTCTCCCCTCCCTCCCCCACTCTCCTCTCCCTCCCCTCCCCTCCCTTTCCCTCTCTCCCCTCCCTCCCCCACTCTCCTCTCCCTCCCCTCCCCTACCTCCCCCTCTCTCCCCTCCCTCCCCTTCTCTCCCCTCCTTCGCCCTCTCTCTCTCCCCCTCCTCCCCCCTCTCCCCCTCCCTCCCCCTCTCTCTCTCCCCCCTCCCTCCCCCTCTCTCTCTCCCCCTCCCACCCCCTCTCTCTCTCCCCCCTCCCCCTCTCTCTCTCCCCCTCCCTCCCCCTCTCTCTCCCTCCTCCTCCCTCCCCCTCTCTCTCCTCTCCCTGCCCCTCTCTCTCCCCTCCCTCCCCCTCTCTCTCTCCTCCCTCCCCCTCTCTCTCCTCCCTCCCTCCCCCTCTCTCTCTCTCCTCCTCCCTCCCCCTCTCTCTCCCTCCCTCCCCCTCTCTCTCCCCTCCCTCCCCCTCTCTCTCTCCTCCCTCCCCCTCTCTCTCTCCCCCCTCCCTCCCCCTCTCTCTCTCTCTCCCCCCTCCCCCTCTCTCTCTCCCCCTCCCTCCCCATCTCCCTCTCTCCTCCTCCCTCCCCCTCTCTCTCCCCTCCCTCCGTCTCTCTCTCCCCTCCCTCCCCCTCTCTCTCTCCTCCCTCCCCCTCTCTCTCCCCCCTCTCTCTCTCTCCCCCTCTCTCTCTGTCGCCCAGCCTCTCTCTCTCTCTCTCCCCCCAGTCTCTCTCTCTCTCTCCCCCGTCTCTCTCTCTCTCCCCCTGTGATGAAATATGTCATTCATCAGACTCTGTAGTTAACTACATATATTGTACTGCCTGCTCCGATGTTTTACCTTGTATTGTGTATAGTGCACCGCCCCCTTTGTGTGTCGGCTCCGCCCATACCTGGCCCTACTTAAGACAAGCCCAGGCTTGTCTTGCAGCAGAACAGCAGCATGCTAGGTGAAGACACAGGCATCTTTTCTTTGCTAATAAAAGCCTTGTTTTATTCAGTTAACTTTGAGTCTTGAAGCCATTGAGGCGCATCAATTTTATTAGCAAACTTTAACGATGGATCAACTTTTGAAACCGGAACGATTGGATTTGGACCCGCATGCTTCGGATGCATCGGCACGGTTTGGACACTGGTTCCAGTGCTTGGAATTCTTTATGGCCAACTCCGAAGCCGTCACAGCCTCTAAAGCCACCGGAGATGTGAAACTCGGGATCCTGCAGAATCGGGTAAGCCACCGGGTTTTTCCACTCATCCAAGACGCCGCCACCTACCTGGATGCCTGCAACATTCTAAAGGCCCACTATCAGCGGCCTACCAACGAGGTGTACGCCAGGCACCTGCTTGCTACCTGCACACAGTGACCTGGAGAGTTGCTAGAGGACTTTCTAGTCACCCTAAAAGTGCTTGGCAAAGACTGCAAATGCAACGACGTGAAAGCCACGGCATACACAGACGAGCTTATTCGGGATGCCTTTATCGCAGGCCTTAGCTCTAATTACATCCGGCAGAGACTGCTAGAGAAAATGGGCTTAGATCTGACATAAGTTGTGGACACAGCGCGATCGCTGGATGTGGCTCAGAAGAACTCTGACTCCTACTCTTCAGGCCGCGCGGCCCACGCCGCCTCGTACGCACCAAGGGCGCCGCCATGTTGGAAGACATCTTCCCCGCCCGGTAGCCCAACACCGTCGGGGCCCTGCTCTCCCCCAAGAAGCCCTACGACCGCCGCGACGCATCGGGGCCCCAAATGCTACTTCTGCGGGCAGCCGAAGCACACCAGGAACCTGTGCCCGGCGAAAGGCACCACCTGCTGTAAGTGCGGTAAGAAGGGGCACTTTGGGAAGGTGTGCAGAGGGAACCCCGCAGGCAAAACCGCCACCGCCGCGTGCGCGCCAACGGAGCGGCCATCTTGGATGCCATCTTGTCCGACCTCGTGGGGTCCGCCATCTCGCGAGCAGACATCGTGGACGCCATCTTACCCGGCCTCGTGTGGCCCACCATCTTGTCCCGATCAGGGCCCTACAGTGGCGTCGATCACAGTGGACCAGTCCAGACCGCACCCACTATCCAAATCGATGGTGGACAGCGAGGTAAACGGGTGCAAGGTTAAATGTTTAATTGACAGCGGGAGCACGGAGAGCTTCATTCACCCTGATCTGGTACAACAACTCTCTCTAACTATAGTCCCTACTCAGGGCAGGATCTGTATGGCCAACAAAACCCAGATATCGACTATTGCGGGTTACTGCGTGGTACGATTGTCCATTAAAGGCACTGTATATAATAATTTTAAACTGTTAATTATGAAGGGTTTATGTGTGAGCGTGATCTTGGGCCTGGATTTTCAGTGCCACCACCAAAGCATCACGCTAAAATTCGGTGGGACCCAGCCGCCCCTCACAGTGTGCGGTCTGGCTACCCTGAAGGTAAAGCCGCCTTCGCTATTCGCGAACCTTACCCCTAACTGCCGGCCAATAGCGACCAAAGGGAGGAGGTACAGCTGGGAGGACAGGCGGTTTATCGCGACCGAGGTAGACAGGCTCCTGAGGGAGCGCATTATTGAATGCAGCAACAGCCCGTGGCACGCCCAAGTGGTGGTGGTGAGGGGTAGCGAGAAGAAGCGGATGGTGATTGACTATAGTCAAACAGTCAACATCTATACCCAACTAGACGCCTACCCGCTACCCCGCATATCCAAGATGGTGAACCAAATCGCCCAATACTGGGTGTTTTCCACCATCGACCTCAAGTCAGCGTATCACCAGCTCCCTATCAGACCAGAGGACCGTTCGTACACCGCCTTCGAGGCAAACGGACGCCTCTACCAGTTCCTCAGAGTCCCCTTTGGGATGACGAATGGGGTCTCGGTCTTTCAGAGGGAGATGGACCGCATGGTCGATGACCACCGCTTGCAGGCAATCTTCCCCTATCTTGACAACGTCACCATCTGCAGCCACAACCAACAGGACCACGACGCAAACCTCGCGAGGTTTCTGAAAACCGCACAAAAACTCAACCTCACCTACAACGAGGACAAGTGCGTTTTCAACACCACGCGCCTCTGCATACTAGGCAGCGTGGTGGAGAATGGGGAAATCGGACCAGACCTCGACCGATTGCGCCCCCTACGGGAGCTGCCCCTGCCCAACACTCCCAAAGCCCTGAAAAGGTGCCTGGGGTTATTCTCGTATTATGCCCAATGGGTCCCCAACTACTCCGATAAAGCCCGCCCCCTCTTGAAAGCATCCTCTTTCCCGCTCTCTGCTGAGGCCCATGCTGCCTTCAAAAGCATTAAGCAGGATATTGAGCGGGCCACGCTACAGGCAGTGGACGAGAACACTCCCTTTCAAGTGGAAAGTGATGCGTCTGACTTTGCCTTGGCGGCCACCCTCAACCAGGCGGGGCGGCCCGTAGCTTTCTTCTCGAGGACCCTCCAGGGGCCCGAGATCAGACACTCCTCCGTGGAAAAGGAGGCCCAAGCCAACGTGGAGGCAGTGCGCCACTGGCGGCACTACCTAGCCGGCAAACGCTTCACCCTACTTACCGACCAGCGGTCGGTAGCGTTTATGTTCAATAATAAACAGAGGGGGAAGATTAAAAATGATAAGATTCTTAGGTGGCGGATTGAGCTCTCCACCTTCGAGTACGACATCATATACCGACCAGGGGCCCTTAACGAATCCCCCGACGCCCTCTCACGAGGGATGTGTGCCAACACCACCGGGGATCGGCTACAGACCCTCCACAACGACCTCTGCCACCCAGGGGTCACACGGCTGTTCCACTTCATAAAGTCCCGCAACTTACCCTACTCGATTGAGGAAGTTCGGTCCCTGACCAGGAACTGCCGCACTTGCGCTGAGTGCAAGCCTCGGTTCTACCGCCCTGATAGAGCCCACCTAATCAAAGCTACACGGCCCTTTGAGTGGCTTAGCTTAGATTTCAAGGGCCCTCTCCCGTCCGTCGACCGCAATGTTTACTTCCTGAACATTGTGGACGAATACTCCCGTTTCCCATTCGCCTTCCCCTGCCCAGACATGACCAGCGCCACGGTCATTAAATGCCTCAGCAGCCTGTTCTGCCTGTTCGGTATGCCAAGCTATTTCCACACGGATAGGGGGGTGTCCTTCATGAGTGAAGAGCTACGCCAGTACATGCTGTCCAAGGGGATTGCCACAAGCCGTACCACCAGCTACAACCCCCGGGGTAACGGTCAGGTGGAGCGAGAGAACGGGACAGTATGGAGGGCAGTCACCCTAACTCTAAGGACCAAGGGCCTCCCTATCTCCCGCTGGCAGCAAGTCCTCCCAGATGTGCTCCACTCAATACGGTCACTATTGTGTACCGCCACTAATGCCACGCCTCATGAGCTAATGTTTGTGTTTCCCCGGAAATCCACCTCAGGCGTATCCATACCGTCATGGCTCTCCACCCCAGGTCTGGTACTTTTGCGGAAGCATGTGAGGGGCCACAAGATGGACCCTCTCGTGGAGCCAGTGCACCTGCTCCACGCCAACCCACAATATGCGTATGTCCGGCACGCCGACGGACGGGAGGACACTGTGTCCATAAAAGACCTCGCCCCAGCCGGTAACAACAGCAACAACGACAACGACTACAACAACAACAACAACAACCACAACAACCACAACAACTATTACCCACCCACTCCACCCACTATTCTTTCATCACCCCCGGAAGAACACCAGCCAATGGTACCCCCACCACCTACTCCTTCAACAACCCCGGTGGCGCCCCCGGCAGAGACCCAGGAGACCACCCGGGACGCCCAGCCGGCACCCGCAGCACCACAACCGTTACGTCGGTCACAGAGGACTATCACACCCTCGGACAGACTAAATCTGTAGAAGGGCTGAATGTGATGAAATATGTCATTCATCAGACTCTGTAGTTAACTACATATATTGTATTGCCTGCTCCGATGTTTTACCTTGTATTGTGTATGCTGCACCGCCCCCTTTGTGTGTCGGCTCCGCCATACCTGGCCCTACTTAAGACAAGACCAGGCTTGTCTTGCAGCAGAACAGCAGCATGCTAGGTGAAGCTAGGTGAAGACACAGGCATCATTTCTTTGCTAATAAAAGCCTTGTTTTATTCAGTTAACTTTGAGTCTTGAGTTCATTGAGGCGCATCACCCCCCACAGTCTCTCTCTCCCCCAGTCTCTCTCTCTCCCTCCCCCAGCCTCTCTCTCTCTCTCTCCCCCAGCCTCTCTCTCTCTCTCTCTCTCCCCCCAGTCTCTCTCTCTCTCTCTCCCCCCCAGTCTCTCTCTTTCATTCTTCTTCCCGCAGTCTCTCTTTCTCTCTTCTCCCCCATTCTCTCTCTCTCTCAATTTTCAATTCAATTCAAATTGCTTTATTGGCATGACAAGATACATCTTATGTTGCCAAAGCACAGAAATACATGTATGATTGACCACATAAACACCGATCTAGACATAGTGTATAGACAAGTATACCCATGTATACATAGATATACACACATATAATATGCATATAATCTTTTCTTAGATTTAATGTGTCACTGGTTGTCCTTCTGCTTGTGGCAAGCTGTAACATAGTTTTCCGCTATAGTTACCCATTTTCTCTGTTCCCCCAATAGATATGGGAGTTTTTGGTGGTCATTCAACTTTTTGAATTCAGGGCATATTTTTGTGAATTTTGGGTAGAAATTCTCCCTTATGTCCGGATAGTTTCCACA